>NC_054058.1:15063796-15671485 GCF_017639655.2 Falco naumanni
GGTCCCAATATTCAGACACCTAAATGGTGTTAATCATCACTTTTAGCCTAGGGAAAGGAAAGTACCCTCTTTTTGCATAATATGCTCTAATGCAATACTTCAAAGATTATTTTTTTCTTTCTATAACTTACTCATTTTCTATTCCTTTATGTCTTGCCAACTCTATTCACATTTACAAATACTTTTTAAATTTTCATGAGGTGTTATTTATAGTATTAGTAGAGATAGAGAATGTCTTACAGATTTTCTTCCCTATCAATATATTTAAATATATTAATACTCCCTTGCTTTTTCCCTCATCTTTCCCCAGCATGTCACACTTCCGTGTTGTTTTTCCTTGCTTTAATAACTTTTTTCTCCCCTTTCCTATGCTGAAGACACACATACTTTCTTACCTCTTTTTCTCTTACTTTTTCTTTACCCCTTTTCTTGCTCTCCTTCCTTTGCATGTTTGTTTTCTTCTGATGCTTCTGATGGTTTTTGCTGCTAATGCTTTTTTTTTGTTTTTTTTTTTTTTTTCTTTTCCTGGGACCTCAACTGTTTGCTTTGCAGTCCTTTTGCTGATATACCAGAATTTCCATCCTGTTTATTTTCTTGGCTTGTCAACTCAATGTGCAGATTGATCCTGTGCAAACCGCTGGTCTAATCCTATGCTGGGCTCCAGAAGAGTAGGCTGCGTAGCTGTAGCCAGGCAAGTGCAAATCAGAGCTTCTCAGCAGCGTGAGGCACCTTTTGCCTGCAAAGGAACATGGAGAGCAGAGTTCTGCTTTTCTGTAGCAATTCTGTCTGCTGTATTCTCTGTTCTGAAGATAGTGACTCCTTCACCTTAAGCTGGGGGAAGTCATAAAAGAGCTATCTTAACCAGTAGTTGGCAGTGAGCTCTGTTAATAGAGAATCACTGAAGTGATTGTGGAAAAGTGTTTATCACTTCTGTAGAGATAATGTTGCTTTGTTTTTCTCAGATTGATATGTTCTCTTTCTCTTTAAAGAATATTGTTCTTGTTTGATGTGAATAGAACTCCATGCTATTTTCATGCTGTTACTTAATTTCATTGCAGAGCTATAATGGATGATTTTAAATGAGGATTCAGTATTCCTGTCAGATGTATCTGAGGGCTAGAAGACATCACTAGGTTAAGTTCTTTCTTTGCAGACCTGTTATGTTTGCAGGTGGTAACGACCTGTTCAAGTGATGGACATCTAAAAAATTCTTCGACTTTGTCAATTTCTTGTTTGATAAATTATCAATTAAGAAATAAACTGACTTTCTAAACTTAAAAAGTACATTTTTTTCTCATTAGAGGCTGAACATTACATTTTGTAATTTGGAGAGCAGAGGCAAGACTTCTTAACCATGCAGGAAACATTGAAGCGTGAAGCTTTTGATCTGATAATTTCAATTGCAAAATGGAAATCATAAACTAGCTGCTTAGTCTGTTGTAGATTTATTTGAATAGATAAAACCACACACACAGTGTCTAACTGTAAGCTCACTTGCTGGAATTGTTGGCTGGCAGCCTGTTCACAAATATTCTGTACAAGTGCTTAAGTGCTAAGCTCAATTAAGTAAACCCCATTTTTTTTCAAAGATTATATAAGGAATTGCAGAATACTCAGGTACTCAGTTTCAGACAGTGAACTCAACCATGGTTCTGGGGATGATCAAACTTCTTTATGATTGCATGCATGGAAAACTAATTATAATATACAGTGATGCTATTCGGCCTTAATGTAATTTTCCTTGCAGTTTCTTTACATCAACAGTTTAGTTGTATTTTCTCTAATACAGCTTCATTTCCCATAGTTCTTGAAATTGTTTGCATCCTTCAAAGAGCTCTACAGCTTAACTTTGTTGAGTTGTTGATTTTGTTGAGTCAGTTGTGCTCCAGAACACATTCCGATCAGCGCTGGTAAGTTTTCTGATACTGGTTTCTCTAGAGGACGAGGGCTTTCACATCCTTGTTCAAAAGCACAAAATTTAACTGCAAGTGGGTTTCTATAGAAGCTTGTTTTCTTTCTAAAAACACTTGAGGTTTCTGTATAATCTTTTCTGAAACATCATCTCCAGCTGTTTGGCCTTCTTAGCTTTTATAAATAGCTCTGACAGTCCTGGAAATGTGGTGGTGGCTTGAGCAGACAGAGATGTCCCTGAGCTAGTAAAAGCTTTGCTAGTAAGACCAAAAAGCTGTATGTACCTTTGATTTACTTTTTTTCTTTTTCCGACCAAAAAACAATTAAGGATACTCTCTGGACAACCTGCTTTAGAGATGAGTATACCAGTAATAAAAAGTTACCCAGCATGTATGATCTAATGATACTTTTGGAGGCGAGAAACTGCAAGAGACCACTTAGAGGATTTTTATGGCATATATACAGTGTTTCATGTGTGAATGTTAGGAGCCTCCTGACAAATACTTTGTGATCTAACATTAAATTCCTAATATAGCAAGATACTTAAGCATGTGTCTAACTGTAAGCATGCAGCGTAATGCATGTGCTTATAGGTACTCAATAAAGCATCTTCCTAAGTGAAAGGTATTATTGTATCTTGTCTAAAGATTTCATAAGGGCAGTTTAGTGTTCATCAACAAAATGCCTGATCTGTTATCACATTTGCTGCATAAACATACCTTAATAAAATCCATCTGCAACCTGGAGCCTATACATTTTTCAGCAGCTTTTGAAGTATTCCATTGCAACAGCTATGCTAGTCTAATAAAAAGGTCTTGTACATGATCTTATCTTCAAAAGTAGCTGTACGTGGATGTGTGATCTGTTTTTCTACTTGTTTTTCTCCATTTAAGAGCTTTAATTTATAATTTTTGGCACTGATTTGATATTTAGAGGTAGATGATACTTTAAAATCTTATTTGTATTAAGTCAAAACAGAGACTTTGCATGGAAATTTAGAGTTTTGATTAACATCAAGGAAAATTTCTACTTCTGACCAAAGTGAGAGCATGTCTCATGTCATAGCAAATAAATAGATGTGTGGAGTACTCAGCAGAGATATGAAGGATCTCAGTCCAAACCCCTGATCCCTGATTTGGAAGGGACCTGTGTGAGCGCATCAGTAACCTAAACTGTTTACTCTCCTGGATTTTTTCCCTGCATTTTCTAGTGGTAGAAGTTCCCAGTTTTCACTTGTTATTCAATAACACTCTTGTGTAAACCTTAGTTTCATGAGATGAGACAGCCACTTCCTGCTCAGGCTTGTTTGGAAAGCGAGGCAGAAACTTTTATCTTTAAGCTCAATGGAGAAGTATTCACACATCCTAATTTTATTCATCCATCTTCATGACATTAGAAGCTGCTGCTTTCAGTTTCTCCATGTATACTTGGAATAGCACCAGGAGATACTGAAACTGTGAAAAGAAATCCAAATTAAAAGATGCAGTTCTCCCAAACAGGAGCTTCTGCAATCCTTATGCCACAGCAGAATCCTAAATCTCCAACAGATTTAACACTGAATGGAAGCAAGTCAGCAGAAACTTGTGGCAGCTGAGACTACCTATAACAGTCATCAGAGCATCCATCTATTGAGTTGATTGTAACTTTTGGGTCTACTTTTGTTACTTTTTTTGGTGTTAAAACAAGTTGTCAGGCAGTGTGTGGTGGGCTGTGCAATATATATGTATTTTGAAAGCAGGCACGTGAAGAGAACAGGTCTCATTTTAGGTTGCTATCACCAGTTTTTCCCTTTCCTCATGTAATTGCAAGAGGAATGTGATGGTGTGGCTTAGAGGATGTAATTGATCTCCTCCTGCAATGAGGCTTAGATCAAGTAAAGGTTTATGTGGAGGACCCTGAAGAAAAGCAACTTCAGGTAAAGTCAGGACTGAAATCAAGAAGTTCAGTAAATGTTTTTTTTTCCCATGTAGGGTTCATTCCCAGTCCCCACTTTCCCAGCTTCCATTTTCATTTCATTGTGTTAGTCAGCAACCTAGAGAATTTATGTATGGCGTCAAGATTTGGTTTGGTTTTGTTGTATTTGTATTCTGTGAGGCAGTCTTGAGCTTTGGGCTGTTCAGAGAGTAACCGTACAGGGAAGAGCTAGGAAAACTGTTATCTAACTTCATTTGAGTCCAATCTAATTGTGTGACTTTCACAAGCAATGTTCTCCCTCTGATCCTGCAATACAATAGCTCCAGGGTGCTCCATTAAGCTAGTAGGTGCCTTCAAAACAGATGAAAGAAAGTACTTTCCACTGCTGGGAAAGAGCTTCTGGAGCTTGTTAGAATTTTGAGAAGTGGATATATCTCCAACACCAAAAAGTGATTAAATAAATTCCTGGGTAACAGCATCATAAATATTTTTAAATGAACTAGGCATGGCTGTGTCTACTAACGTCCCTAGTATGACCTTTCTGGATACAGGGGAGTAGGATGGAGAGGACTGAAAAAAATGGCCACTGCTCTGTATAAAAATCTTCTCCCTAAATAGTACCAGCACTGCTGGGGACAGCAGGCCAATCCTTCATTATGACGAGGCAGAGATCTGGAAATACTATCCATAGTAAAATACATCATTTATTACTCCTTATGAAGAATATTCACAAGCCTGGGCAAGAGTAGCAACCACTTAAACTGTCCTTGAGTAAACAAAAATTTGCATTTGGTGCTTGGTAGCAGTGCCTACTGACCACAGGAGAAGTAAGAACTAAGGGCATTCTCCTGACTGGGTTCCAGTCTGAACGTAAGCAATTTCCTGCCACGAGCTTGTGTATGCTTACTGGTGGATTTAAGGTTAAGCACTTCTGCTCCCTGCTCTTTTTGATGAAAGAAGCAGTGCTCACACACTTGTTCCGCCTGTGTTATTTGTAGTGTGAGTAATCTGAGAGTCAATTTCTTCTTTATGATGCTTTTCAACACACTTAAGCTTTGCTTGGAGACTGGATGCTGGATGAGATGGACCACTAATCCAATCCAGTCTGACAATTCTAGTCTTTCTATCAGTATGTACCATTCATTTATCAGCTGTATGAGAACTTAACCTAAATGACATACAGAAATGTACTGGGCAGAAAATTTGATTAAATTCAACATTTTCTCCTAAATCAAATTTTACTGTTTAGCGATCCTTGCAGAATATTGAAAATTCTGAAAATTTTTGCTTCTGATTTTTCGGTTGTATTCCTTAGCAATGTAAAACATTTATTTTAAACGTATATTTTCCTCTACTTATAAGTATCTTGAAAGCTCTAGGGTTGTCTGGGGTTGTTGCCCCACCCCCCCCCACACACACTCCCTGCCCCCCCCCCCCCCCCCCCCCAATCTTTTCCTCTGAACCTATCATCTCCAATTCTCCTCAGCAAACTGAGGAATCATAGCTTGGACCTGTGAAAAGTCATTTGGGATATTTGGATCTACATACATCTACAGGGATATCATTTTGCTCAGTAAAGTCAGTTCAGTAGTCAGTTCAAGAGAGTGCATCATACTGCTAGCCAGTATCTTTTGATTCCTGCTTAAGATTAAGAGGTGCTCAACAGATGAGAAAAAATGCAGTTCATAGCTCATGAAGCACATGATCAGGGCAACATTCAGCGGGAGGAAAGGGAAAGCATACTTGCTTCTCATAAAAGACTAATACAACTGGGTCATAGAAGGAGGCAAATTATTGAAGACTGCTCAGGTACAGCATGGGGCATAGTGGCCTAGTCAGAATAATTTTAAACATTGCAAGAAAAAGTCACAGTAAATACATTAGCAAATATTGAAGCTTAAAGGCTGAGGTAAAAACACCTGAATTGTCAGACATTTAAAAAACCAACCAAACAACAAAGCAATACAATACGACAACCTTTTGTTTGTTTGTTTTTTTTTGCTTTCCAGGTACGCTTTCTCCCATTTGTGGTTCCCAGTTCTCTCCTGGAACAATTCTTGTTTTCCTACTTAATAATTGACACAAATTTCTTTTCCTTTGTTCAGTCATGGTCTTTACCTTTTTAGATCTATATATACTCATCTTGCATTTCTAGCCCATATGACCTGAAAAGTTCCATAATAACAAATACGAATAAGCATGTTTTTCTTTGTAATGAAAATCCAGTCTTTTGCAGAATGACAGAAATGTTTTCATGTTGACAATAAATGGTATCTTGTGGCACTGACAGTCATCCTTGCCCCCTGCTCTGTTTCTCATTTTTTTGGCTATCTGCAGCTCCTACGGCAGCTTGATGATCCTGATCTTTTAGTCTGTCCTACTATTTAAAGGGGGGCTGACCACACTGTGACTCACGTGCCTTGCATGGCTCAAGCACAGCTCACTTACCAGCACTTTATCTCAGAGCTGTACAGATGCAGGGCTCTTGCTGCATAACCCAGATGCTTGGCTGGGGGATGCTGAGCTGAGCCCAGCATAATTTCTCTCCTCAGGATAACTCCACACTGAGGCAGTGAGATCCCTGGGGATCTAGTGTCAGCTAGAAAATGAACCTTTTCAGAGTATTCCCTTCCCTTATTGTGGTGACAAAGCTTGTGTCCTATGTAGTTACCCAAGGATTTCTGTGTGAAGCTTGTGGGGTCAGAAGGATTTGCCACACCTGATTCATGTCCTAAGCAAGATAACAGCCCAAAAGTCTTTGCTTGTCTTTGCTACATCTTGCTGTCAGCTAGCAAGAACAACTAGTTCTATAAACACATTCTTGAAAATATTTTATGGATAATTTTTTTGTTCTCTTAAAAACTTGTCCCAGTAAACTTTTTCCAATCATCTCTCTTTTGCATCTGGGCAGTTGATATACAGGCAGTAATTACAGGAATAGTGTATCGTTACTTTCAGTAAGGGAAAGGAAATACCACCGCCTGTGTACCTTTGTGCTTGTGTAACTGTCCACACTACCAGCTTGCACTGATGCAGCTGTTTCTATAAAAATCATCTGTGGAAGCAAAATTATTTGAACCAATGAAAATAATTTCATAAAATCCTAGGACTGGGAAATTATACTACTTAATGATTTTTAATAGTCTAAATTTGAGTTTTCTACTTTAAAGACTGAAAACATGTAGTTTTCAGTAACTCATATGCACCATTTAGATGCAAATGGAATATTTCTTAAAAGTAACCATTCATTTTGGTGGAAAAGAGAATTCAACAGAAAATTTTCATCTTATAATGTTTTATTGAATGTTTAAAGAAAGAAGTGGTTATTGCTGTCTTCCATTTAATTTATCTGTGAATTATATGTATGGTTAAAAAGTAGCTGATAAAAGAAAAAATGATGAGTATCATTCTTCTCATAGCATGAACTCTGACAGTTGGTGGTGGAAGATGTCTCTTCACTGTCTATTTCCCTTTGCTTGTTAGCTACCTTTCATAAATAAGTAATGAAGAACAGTTTTCTTTCTTTAGATGTATGTTATAAGACATTTCTGAAAGTGTGTATTTTTGTTTCTTTTCATTGCCTTGCACTAATGGCAAAGTCAAAACCTCCAAAGCAAAACTAGGAGACAGGGACAAGTACTTAGGCCATATGTTTGTTAGTTTTTCTTTCAATTAGATGGCAAACAAGTTCATAAATCCTTAACTATCCCTGCAGACTGCTGTTTGTAGTGAAGAGTTTCTCTGCCAATGTATCCTACTTTCAAGAGAACTTTATTTTTTTCCTGGGCCACAAAGATGCAAGTATATTAGGAGTGAGACTTTCTAAGGCAGACAATGTACTGAAATGCATCCTCCACCAAAAATCATCATGACTTTAAAATGCATGACCTGCCTTGTTTTTTTACACACTCTAATACAACTGCCTTTGAGTTTTGTTGATGTCAACTTTATCATGCCGGGATCTCTCCATAAAAAATCAGCAACTGATTTGAAAGGTAGTTAGATATAGAAGGGCCCTGCCAATGCAGGAAACTAAGAATCTTGCCTTGAAATTGTGTCCCCATCATCTCAAAACATACCTGTTTAAATATACACACTTTTACTTTTTTACTTACAAAATACCTTCATGTTTCATCTTTTACCCTCCTGTGAATTTTTAAGCAAAACACAGTCTATTTGATGTAGAACCTGAATAATTGTAGCTGAGTGAGCCATTATGTTGTTTGGTTTTCAGTTATTGCTCTCAGGACCGCATGCAGAAAACACTTTTGGAGAGAGAAGCTGTCTTAAACAGCTCTCCGTGCTCTGTATGTGCTATAGCCTGCTTGTCTGTCTTGTTCCATTTTCTTACGTCAATGACAGTATGTGTATTACAAAATGTCTAGTGATTTTATAACCTGTGTCAGAACTGGACATAAAATGAAAGCAGTGCAGAAGATAGGTGTTCATTCTGTCAAATGAACAAAGCCACTTAAAAGTTTTTATTGTATTTTAAAGTAGTTTAATTCACTCTTCCCCACCTCATCAGGAAATTCTTCTATTTGACTCTCAGAAGCAAACGAAATGGAATGGCAGCTGGAGAGGACAGGAGGGTTTGTGTAGCAGTAAAACTGTTGATGTGATGAACAGGAGCCATGAAGTCAATTAAATTCTCACCTGTAATCTAAGCTACTCAGCCCTGTGTGAGCATATAAAACTGTTTTCTGAACCAGTACCATCTTTACAGATGAAAGAGTGACTGCAGGCATAAATTTTTCTCCATTTTATGCCATCTATTTCATTGTTGGAGTGAAGAATCCATCTGAAAACTCCTTTGCTCAAGGGACAAGTGCTGATTTTATTGAGTTCTCCAAAATATTTCTTTGGTTTGCTGTACAGGGAATAGTTCTCTACTGAAGTCAAGTTGCAACCTAGTAATTCACCTTACCAAGTAAAGAAATTCCTTGCAAATAACAGTTGATTATATCTACTAAAACTTCAATATCATAACCTAAAATTTTAATATTATCACTTGGCATAGTGCTGCACATCCTGTCCTTTCCTTCCACTGCAGTGATAGTGGGGTTGTATAGCAAAACCTTTGTGGGCCAGGAGCATCAGCTTCCTGGCACAGCATCATAGGCGGTGGCATAAAGCATTAGCAGTACTCTATGTCAGAAAAGGGTTACAAAAAATTAGCAGTGGAAGAAAGATGAGTTTGTAACTCACTATACACAGCACAGATTAGGAAGCTGTGTGTTGTTTTCGGCTCTTTATTTGAGAGGTGGTGTGACATAGCAGAAGGATGATGGTCCTTCTCTAGATATAAATTCAGAGAATAGTGCTACAGAATCACTGACACTACAAACATGTTATTTGAAGACAAGTGACTAAAACAAAAATAGATAAAAAATGAAGGAAAGCGATAACTTGTGTCAATTATGAAAATGGATATTTTTATATGACCCTTTCTGCTTAGTGGAAAAATTAACATGGTAATGCCTTCTACTTCCAGTTTTAACTTCTTAAATGTAACTCAATTCTTGTATCAGGTTTGGCCATGTTTTATTTCCTTTTGTAGAGCAAAACATTTTATTTCAGGGTCAATTTAAGCATTTCTTCTTATTTGCAATATTTTACTCAATGTGTTTTACTTTAACTGAAAGAGGGTTTCAGGAGAGAAGGGAGAGTGTTTTTTGACTGATTTGTTTTATGTGGTATGAGCTGATTTTGTGGTTTCCTCAATGGAGAAAAAATTTTTGTGTAAGCCCCAAATTCTCATTTTTAGTGAATGATTCAGACAGTGAATGAAAAACAGTTCTAGTTCAGACCATCTATTTATATTACTAATAACCCTTTGAGTGTTACAGTATTTTCCTTTTATTTCTTTCCCCATTACTCAGTGTTTCCCATTCAGACATCAGCTCTTCTCCATTCCTGTTCCCACTCTCTCATTCTTTTATTATGGTGATATGAAGCTTTTCTTTGCCAAAAGCATAGAAAAAATTGTCAGTTGCTCTTGTCATCTTATCTCTCTGCAGCACATGGAGTAGTTGTTTGCTACCCTCAGAAATTATACCTTTTTTGTTTCTTAGACTCACCAACTACGAGAGTTTGGTAGCTCACTGTGACCACCAGATGATACTAAACCTGCATTGTCTAATTGATATCCTCTTCCCCAAGATGATGTCCCTTCTTGCATCTAGAAGTCACATTTCTGTTGCAACACTTCCTGAAAAATAAGTGTTTCACAAAATGAATATTCAAAGCATCTGCTGTTTTTTGAAAGCTTCTGAGAATTATTTTCTTTGTCTTGAATCCTTTCTGTCTTTTACTTTCTCTTCTTTTAATTACAGTGTGGAAAAGGAGGAGGGGGAAATAAAAAGCAGGCAAAGCAGAACGAAATAAACAGCACAAAATTTGTTTTCTTTAAAAGTTAGGCTTTTTATGACTTTTTCTAACAATAAAAGAACTGAGAGGGGAAAAATCATGGAAAGGTGTTTTTTAAAGATGATTTCTCTGGAGTGGGGTGAGTTAGGGGAAGGAATAAACTATTCTAAACTCACTTATAAACTGCTAAATACTCTTATTTTGCTGGCATGGGTTCATTTGCAGTTGCTGACCTAGACAGTGACAGCTACTTATTTCAAGCCTTAAGGCATTCTCTCTGAATCCTCAGCCTGCTGGCTTTCTGCCAGGGAGGTATGGTGGCAGGGTTATTTCATTGTTTACTGTACCAATCAGGATTATCGAAAAAATGTAGTTTCATTATTTATGGAAGACATCCAGAAATGGGGTGGAAACAGTCAACAGTACAGTGTTACCACCCACAGCTCCCTGCTGGTGATGCTGATGGGGTATAAAGCTGTTGCCCATCATTTTGCAAGAAAGATCTATTGTTGCCTACAATAGAGAGGAAGAAAATTATAGTGACAAATTATAATGTTGTTGACTCCCTGGTAAGAAAGTCGAAGCTTTATTACTTCACAATCAAACAGCTTTCTCTGTATCTAATGAATAGGTTCAGCTCCAAGTCAAACATAATCACTGATAAACTCTGCTTAATATAAAAGCTCAAAGTAATTAAACTCCCCAAACTCCATCAGTTCTTTCTCAGTGACCTTTGTTACACAAATTGCAAGAAGAAAAAATTACATGCAGAAATCTTGTAATATATTGGAATCAGAATGGTTCATTCTGAAGTGGGAACTCTGAATAAAGTTAATAATTAGAATATTATTTCTGTGATTGCATTGGGACTGTAGCCTTATTTCACACTGAAGTTCTAACGTAAGGTGCCACATTATTTATTTATTGATTGATTTGCTTGGGATAGGGGCAACTATCAGGGAACTCAAGATTACAAGAATGACCTTACTCACTTCACGGTGCACTAGGAGCTGGCCCTGAAGACATTTAGCAGAGCAAGGGAAGAAAATGGCAGTTTAGCAACCTCAGAATTCTTGAATGAAGGGAGTACATAGGCTACACAGGGAGAAGTTTGAGACTATTTGTGTCTTGGTGTGGATTTTTTTTTGAAAGAGACCAAAATGATTAGCATATTCGTACTATATTATATACATTATATATATATATATGTAATAATTCATTTATAATGAAAGCAGTTACATGTCCCTGCTCTGAGCAAGGTATGAAGCTGAGTCTTCAGTATCACTAAAAGCATGGCATGAGACCTAATGGCTCTTTCTGTAAGGTGATTTCTAACTTTGACCAGATATCTTATCTGAGACCTATAACCTCCTGCTGCATCCAGTGAAAGATTTTCATGCACCAATATTTTCCAATTTAAAATGTTACTCAGAAGATAGATGACCACAATTCATTTTTACACAGTGACCATGTGGTCATGACTACAATCACTGCAAAAAAGGTCTCCTGTACTGGTTTAAGAGCCTTTGAAATGCTTCCAGACAAGTGCTCCTGTTTGTCTACTCATGCTAATTCCAGGAAACAGAGATTTCTGAAGGTAGGAATCTCATCTCTTAAGTAATCTAGAAGGCAAATATTTATTTGAGTGACAAAGAAGTAAACACAGACTAGTTCACCTAGCTCTGCTAAATACCTTTCAGGTTATGGGTTACTATAAATCAAAGATGTGTGTGATGAAATATTTTTAAATGGCTTTTCTCAAAGAAATTAATTTCTAGGTTCAAATTCAGCAAGAATTGAAAGATGTATGTGCTTCTACCTTTCCCCTAAGGTCAATGCATAAATTCATTACTGAAAATGTAGACCAGGCAATTGTTCGAGAGATGCTTATTTGTTCAGGGACTAGAATCTGGTGTGCTTCCTTGGTAAGCACTTCTGTCCTTTGAGGTAGAAAGTTACATTTACTTTTTCTCAGTCAGTGGACTAAGACTTTTTTTTCTGAAAAGTAGCTTCAAAAAAGGAGGTGGAATAAAAAATATGATGGTGGCAGGTATGTTTCTTAACTCTCTCCAATGGATAAGGACACATATGTCATATCTCCTTCATAGTGGCCAACAGAATGGGATACTGGATAAACATGTATGGTGAACAAGAGTAGAAGGAGAAAAAAAAGACTAGAAAGATCAGCACCCATTACCACCAAACTAATTTGCTTTTTCAAAAAAATTGACGCTGTGTTTTGAACAAAGCTCTGTGTAGTAGATGTGCGTTAGATACACTTTGGACGTCCTCACATCCTTTAAGCTTATTTCTCAAAACCTTTGGTAAGAAGAGGCAATAAGGACTCTGGTCTAGCCAAGACACATGCTAGACATAGTGATTCTCAGCTGTGTAAAAGTGGCAGCAGGGCCAGGGAAGGAGCATTACGTACATAGATATCTTAACTTGCACTTTAATGCCTAAGGGGATTACAACTGATAGTCCTGTTCTTGGACATGGATAAGTCCAAGTCTATCCAAGTCTGTTTTAGCTCAGTTATAAGGCTTAAGTAAAGGAGACTCCTTAAGTCACCTAAGTATTTTGAAGGCATGGAGGACAGAAAATTACAATAATTCTGAAACTAGAGCTACAGCTGTCAAAAATCCCTTCTCATGTCTGTGCTCCTTTAATGATGCTAAGGGAAAGGTAAACTTATTTGGAAATTGTGATGTGTCTATATAGTACCTAGCAGAAAGGAATAAAGTAATGAACAATAAAATTCAAATGTAGAAAGAAGTTAACAAATTAAATTCAAACCTCACTGAAGTTAGAAGTACATTACTGATTTACAACAGCTACAATCATGTAGGTCCTGGGTAAGGATAAGAAAAGGAAATGGAAACCAATCATAAATACTTGAGGGCATGGTGGAAGGAGATAGCAATAATCTATTTCTGAGAGAAGCTAATGTTTTCCATACAGAGTAGTTAATACAAATTGCCTTTTATATTTCTTAGAAATCATGTTGTGATTTCGGGGCCCTTATATCCAGAGTGTTTTCCAAACCAATGTGGAGGCATTGATCTGTGGTTTGGACAATAATTAAAGTTGTGCTGCTTCCCGGTTGCAGTGGAAAAATGTGAAATCATGGTGGCCTGGTGTTCCTGGTGCTCACCTGGACTCTTTCCTGCCTGCCCACCTGCCCTAGAGCAGCAGAGCATGCTGCCTTACAGAAGCATGGCTTCTTTGGATCTGGTTTGCTGTTTTATTGATCAAATAAAAAGCTGCAGTAAAGAATCTTTTTTAAAAAGAATAAACATTACAGAACAGCTCGATAGCAGGTTTTGCCTTTGCTTTGCAACTAGCACTGCAGCTGCCTCAGGTTACAGTAGCAGCTGAACATTTTTTCATTTTTTTCTCCTAGTGAAGATTTGGAGAATGGTGTTCCAAGGTTTTGCATCTTTTGGTTTAATGAACTAGGAAGATGTATTTCTCTGCTGGTTTTGCTTTACTGAAAGTATGCTAGTTTTGTATTTTCAGTGCTGTATCCATGCCACTTGTATTACTTATGAAACCTATCCTGTAACTTGACCACTGGTAAATCTCAGAACCTCAGTTATTTGCTTTGGTTGACTATTTAAAACAACAAATAAAATATAACTCAAATTCCAGAAAAAATTTGGAAGAGCGTACCATGGTGGTCAAAGCTTTCCATCTACTCACAAAAATATTCCTCTCCTGAATCAGAATGGGGGAATTCCCCCTTGCTTGTGTGTTTGATGGCCCAGCCTCTTGCCTCCTTGTATCTATTGCCTCAGCCAGGAGACGTCAATATCTTACTCATGAAAACTCTTTTGACTTCTATTTCTTCTTCATTCTTGCAACAGCAGAGGATTACTGATATGCACTGTGCTGTCCAGTAGCTGGTGCATTCAAATTTGATCTCTTGTGGAGTTCTGGTGCTGCTGGGATGGCTTAGCTCAGATGGGCCAAATCATTTCACACCACATAAGAAATGCAAGACTCAACTTCTGTGGGCTGTCCCTTTGCCAAAATGTGTATTTCTAACACCCTTTTGGGGCACTCCTCTCTAATCATGCTATAACCTGTCTATCACTGGTAGTAGCTGTGGTAGCCTGGACCTACAATGTATAGCTACAGTATTCAGTCAGCTCTTCCACTTGATCTGAGAAAGACTCATTAATGAACCGCTGTGTGTATATACTGACTTTTCCACCATTTCTAGCACCAAGAGACCTATACCAATGCTATCATTAAAGCCTGCACTTTCTCCAGAGGCTACTTAAAGAAAATACTGAAGTTTCAGTACTGTGGTTTGTAGAAGATTTGGATCTATTATTTTACTGCTTTTCCCATCCATGACTGTAATGACTGTTTTGGCATCAATATGTTTTCAGTGTAAGTGAACAATTATATTTCATGCCTCAGGCAGTTTACTTTCTCATTACCACATTAAATACTAAAGGCTGTTTTTCTGCCTCAGATCCACAACATCTGTCAGTGCTTGTCTAAAAAATTTTATCTCCTTTGGAAGTCAGCGTGGTATCAGACTGAGTCACCATCAAGCTAAAATTTACAATGTGGCTCTAGCATTCCTAATAACACTTGCAAAATTGAAGATCTTGTGTTTTGGGGTTTTTTCCCCAGAAAGCCCTAAAGGTAGTATATATAGGTTTATGAGAAAAATCTATGAAGAATTCCTACCTCAGGGAAAAGAAGACATCATTAAGTGTAGATAAATAACAGTATAAGCAGCGATTAAGGATCATACCCTTTCTCACTATGAATCACTTCAACTTTGTTGATATCAGTGAAACCTTGCTCATTTAGCTCAACCAAGAATTTGGTTCAAGCAGCATATTAGAATTAGCTGCTGTCCTCCCCTTCCTTCTGTAAGATGAGTGGACTCCTCAGGGCAGACAGTCAGTTTTCAGGGAGCTGAGGCTTAATTGTACAATTCATTTTATCTAATGTGCTTTTTTAATCACCTACTGTATGAAGGTAGGATACAGAAAAGTGCATGTGTCCCTGAAAATGATTATGCTAATAACCTGTGATAGTTATGATTCTAGAGTACAAAAGGGAAGTGAAGGATTTTATATCTGAGTATCTGAATAGGGGACAAGAGAGCTCTGATTTTGGTCATGTGTACTAGTTAAGAATTAGAACTTTTCGCTCTCTTCCTGGTATACTATATTCTTTAGATTTTCATGTATTAATTGGCTAGGTAACCAGCATCACCTAAAGAGAAAAAAACACCTCCTAATTTTCTAATGTTTTTCAGAACAGTCCTCCTGTGTACATATAGTGGAAATCCAAGCAATCAATCCACCTTTCATTCTGCGATTTCTACCTGTTCTTCCCCTTTTCCATTTCTTTGCTAATGTATTGTCACTTCTACATCAGTCCTTCTTCTGTTGTACATCTGTTTCTTAAAAGCCTGCATTTCAAAGGCTGTCAAGTTTCCTTACAGTCTCATATTCACATGCCCAGCTTCTCACTGAAATGAATGAGAAGGTCTGCAAAATAAGAGAGAAACACAGAGAAACTCTGCGTCTGATACTTTTGTGGCTATTATCTTCTTTCAAGAGATGAAATTAAATTAGTTTAGTTCATTTCTGGAACAGCAGATGCCAGCCATTTGTGTGACCATCAATCCCTCAACAGAGATCATTAACAAAAGCTTCTTTAGGCTTCACATATTGTTAGGGTAAGACAATGACTCTGTGGGCATATGAGTCATTATTTCACAGATGCTAATGTGACTGTTTTTCTTCTCTTAGATTTCTGCATTTAGAATTCTATAAAATAAAACTGCAATCCAATAACTTACCATTAATAAAAAAATATTTGGTTGTTGGTTAAGATAAGGGATATATGAATTGAATCTGTTCCACATGTTTCTCAAATCCATTTTGATGGAACTGAAATGCTTCTCACCTTTGCTTCTTCTTGGGATTTGCATACTTGAGCTCTTTGGGCTGTCCTCTGCCTCCAAAAACAAAAGACTGGGTCCTTGGGGCTCTGTATAAAGAACAAACTCTACCTAAGTTCCAGGGAAAAGAGAGGAAAAAATAGAGGACATGAACTGTGATTCTCCTTGTTTAAGCTCATAGCTGCTCCATTGCACCTGGACAGTGTTTCTCAGGAAAGTCGTTAACATCATGCCTAGACTAAGTAAATTAACTGCAGATAAATTCACACAATTCCTTTCTTACACCAAATAAATTAATTTAGGGACTGAAGAGCTATGTAATTAGTGGCCTTCTCAATTATGTAGATTTTGAAGGCTGCAAAGAGTTAAGGAAGGAAATTCATCCTTTGAAATTATGAAATAGCTGGTTATTCATGTCTGGACTATAGCTAAGAATGAAAAAACCAACAGGGACATCTGTGTTTCATTTAGGATCAAAGATCAATATGTTTTAATGTCTCAGAAGAGTTGCTTAATCAAACAGACTGCAACAATTGTTGAGCTTATTTGATCAGGTGAGAGGGCAAAGATGGGTCTTGCCATTTTTTGGAACCATCTTATTTCCTCTAAATTTTCCCAGAAGTGAGGTATTTGTTACAAAAATGTCAAACTTTAAGTTGAGAAAAAGAAATACTTCCAGATGCAAGACTTGAGCTTCATGTATTTAAATATTCCTACTATAAAACTATAAAATGCCAGGAACATTGCTAAGGGAATTAGTATCCAGTGACAGCAAACAGTAAACCTGGCGTTTGAAATACTAGGCACATGTAATGAACTCACTTGAGAAGATTCTTCACAGATAAATAGCAGTAAAATGAGTGGCTCTGGCTAGTAAATAAGTATGAAGATGTTATGTTCCTCATGAACAGATGAAGGCTTAAACTGTTTAAAAATGACTCACTGTGGACTACTAGCCTAGTTCTCCATAGAAATAAACGTTCTCATGAAGTTGGCAGCCCATGTTTGCAGACTGATGTAGTTTGGATAAAGCAGATGAAAAAGAAAATCAATAGAAACATAGGTAAACTATAAGTGGTTCTGCAATTTGCCTATCCCTCCTTGCTAGTCATTTTCCTTTAGTTACAGAAGTTTGTGATATATTTTTCCCTCCTGAAACTGTCTGCTACTCAGTCATGCAGCTTAATTGATTCCAGTCTTTTTATGTGGTACGAGCAGGTGGTGTTGGATGCATGGAAAACACCTCCTTGCACATGCTAGATTCATTCTCCTAGCCGTCTGGATTGCCAGAAAATGAGGTGTTCATATCTACACCACCACACTTCTCTGCAACTCCCCTTTCACTTTCTAACATGGTGCCCCCACTGGCAAAGAGGCGCCTGCTAAGGAGTAGTTTCAAAGGAAAGGCACTGTAACACCACTCTGTGTAATTTCTTATATAATTTCCATGGAGCTGTTTGGACACAAGGGGAAAAGGTTATGTGTCTGAGTAGCTTTACTCCATTCTCTGAGTTTCCAGTGTGCCTCCTTCCCAACATAAAAGCCTTTTGAAGTGACCCTCTGAAATAGAACCACCTCTCTATTTTGCAAATTTAAGGTGAGAAATCTCATGATGTGTAAAACTTGGGATACTGAGAAGCCCTCAGAACAACTGTTAAAAATCCTAACAGTTGTATGCTTGTTTAGTTTTGTTACCTTTGTTTGTATTGCGACGGCATGGGGATGTGCCATTGAAAGATTCTTGTGTAGGAGAATGGTGCCAATGAAATAAAATCCTTCTCTGTCTACGGCCCAAGTCGTAATTAGTTTTGATTACACTGTTATAGTCAGTAATGCTCCTGCATTGAGGTTATTTCTAATAGTGTGTTGGTGATAGCCTTGTTTCCAATTAGATACAGCTGACTTACGACTTTACAAATAAATACAGATAAGAAAGACATATTTGCTGTCCAGCTGTTTTGGGGAATTTAGTATTGAATGGACCTGCTGATATGCTGAGTCCAGTTTACTTGTTCTCAAAGGTATGACATGCAATAATACATTCTCTGCTATAAACATACAGCTTAGATCCCCAGCCCAGGACAGTTTTTCTCAGAATGTACTGGGACAGTGTTTCAGAGCCATACTTTTCTTCTGTTGCACATCTCTCCTAGTTTCTTGTCCAGATTTATTTATATTTTAAATCTGTGCCAACATAATCCAGTAGCTGAAATTGTTTTCTCCCTGCACAACATTTATATGAGGGCACTGGCCAACAAACTGTAGGCAGGGATGATAGTTCTGTCCTTGTCTTCTCTATCTGGGGTGCAAAACAACATGCTCTGCTATGATGGGCCTGCCCAGCCTCTAGTCATCTGAAGAGCTTTTGTGTCTTTTCCTGTTCGAGTTGGTCTTTTGTCACCCTGGATGATCAGGGCTATCTACAGGATTCAACAGGAGGTTTTCTGAGTGCCTCTTATAGTGGTACCTTGTACAAGGCTTCCCTGGAAATGACTTGTCGTAGGGTGCTTTTTTAAAGGCATTTTGGAACTTAAAAGGCATTAAATTGTTCTGAGTAAGGAAAAACACTCTAACCAGTGCATGGTACTGTCCTTCCTTTCTGTTTGTCATGTGATTATGACACTAAAGCTTGAATAAGAATAACAGATGCTGTATTTTTACCCATATGACCTACAGAATGGTTTCATGTTGATAAAAACATGAACAGTTTGGGATAGTCTATCGGAGACTATTATAAACATGAATACCAGCTGTTAATTTTTTGCTGACTCATGCATTGTACATGAAACCATTAATGCCCCTACTTTGTATAACATAACAGATGACACATAACCTACATTAATAATAAATATTTCTAAGCACTTATGTAATTACATCAGAAGCTTGTATTTCTCCTTTATGTGAGACGTAAAACACAGAGGGATGGTTTGCATTTATAAATGCCAGGACAGAAACTATTTTGTTCAGGAAAGAAGCTGAAGTTGGATCCTATATGCATTTATAAGTTTTATGTGGTTGCTTATGCCACTATTGTCATCTACACTGAAAATCCTTATCCTCCTTTCCTGGCTGAATACAGTCTGAGCTTGCCAATGCTGTTCAGGTTTCAAGTATACAGCCAATTAAGCTGTTCTTATCCTTTCTACCCTGTCTCCTTTTAGTGTGGTTACAGCACATCTGGAAGCAAATGGGCACAAAAATAAGTATTTCTTTATACATATTCTTTTAGCTGCTCTTTTGCTGGTGTTCTATCTTTTTGCTAACTACTCCTCTGCCTGCTGGTCTGCAGGAGATGGATGGTACGGTACGCATATCCCCTTCTTTGGTGTTTAGTTACACATTGTCCTCTCAGACTGCTTCAGACTGCCAGGTAACACTTCGGGGCTGCAGGCTGCCAGCCATCGCATGGTCCATCAGCCCAAGAGTGTGCTGCCACTATGCAGCTTATTGGCCACAAGGTTATATTCCCAGTGATACCTGCAATATCATCCAAGGAAGCACAGGGCTGGCATCAGTAACAGGAACATATATCATAGTAGAAACATACATCATGTGCCTGGGATGCCATGCCAGAATCAGAACAAGCACTGAAACAATTATCCTGGGAGGCAAGGGATACTAACTACAAGTAACCCTGCTTTCATATTTCTGTCGTGTGGAGGCTAACACAGTACATGTCAGTGTCCCAGGAGCTGAACTCACCAATCTCTCCCCATAACGCTGTTCTCTTATGAGAGGGGACAGGGAAGAGGAGGCCCCAGGGAGTGAGTTTTCCCCTGAGAGAACAGATGTGGCTCACCAGCAGGCTGTCCCACCAAGCATACTGGGAAAAATTTTCCAGGACTCCTTCACATGTGGCTTCTCAGGCACACATAAGAGTGGGAATGGAGGAGTGGGAGTTTCAACACAGCATGCCTTCCGCACCATATTGGTTATTGTTTTGACAGACGCCTGTGTCCGAAGGCAAGATGGCCAATGAACTCCACAGGTATTTCATAATTCCCTGAGGTGTGCTGGGCTGCCCAATGATTTATGCAGCACTTCCCTTTCCTCCTTCCATCTTCCCTGCAGGACTCCTGGTTGGTTTGTGTCTTTCTTCTTTCATTACCCCTGAGGTATCATTCATGGGTTTCCCACACTGAAGCAGATTATGGAACTGCAGTCAGTAATGGAAGCTCTGGTTATGAATCTTATCCTGCCACCACTTTTTCAGGGAGAGGAAATGTCATATTTACTTTAGACTTTCAAGAAAGTTTTAATAATATAAAGCTTTCAGCAGTGATCTTACTCTGATATGTTTCACTGTTTATCTTGTGGGCTGACACTTGCAGTTCCAAGAAAGCTGAGTTCACAAACAAAAAATGGAAGAATACAAAAATGATGCAGTGTGCCAGCTGTGGCCTTATGATGCAGAAATGAAGCAGGAGGAAATAATTTCTTACTTTTCCTTCCTTCAAGGAAGAAAAATAATTAACAGAATGACTTTGCAGTCATTTAGGGATCTGGAAGGTGGCCATTCCACCCTGGGGCTTAAGCACATCTGAGTCACCAAGAGAAGGACAAGAGCAGGAATGTATATCACTGCTGTGAAAAAACTAAAGAGGAGTATTTAGCTCAAGGTGCTTCCTGGTGATGGAAGAGAAACAGAAAAGGATGTAGGACAGGTTATTGTAACAAGAGGTAAAAAGGAGAGCAACCTGGGTTGCTGTGCAGGTTCTGCATGGACCCCAGTAGTAGACTCCATGCTGAGTCCAGCACCTATGCAGATCCTTGCAAGCAGTGAGTCACTTAAGAAGACAAAGTCCTTCTGGCAATGCAAACTCCTCTGCTAATATTTGGTCAAACATATGGAGTTGCTTAAGCCCTTTGCTCCACCATCCTCTGCAGGGCACTTCTGGGACATGCAGGCTGTCTGGGAGTTGAAATTATGAATGTTTCTCAGGAGACAGACCACTCAAAAGCTTGCAAGAGGGAAAATGGCTTTTGTACTCCTGGGCCCCATGCACTCCCATGATGACTCCCAAAAAGAAGTTGGAAGTGACAGAGGTCCTGCATTCATCTGCATGTACTTTGGAATTGCATGTGGACTTTGGGAATTGTTTGATTGTTTCTAATTTGCATTTTAATTTTATTTATTTTACTTTCTATTTAATAAGGATAAGCAGCCAGCTCAACTCACAACACATGTATTTTTCTTCCCTAAACATAACTGTGAGTTTAACGAAGTTTTGTTTGGCATTTACTGTTCCTCTTCACTGTGCCTATGTTTAGCATATATTTTTACTTGTAATGAAACAAATTACTACTACTATGCCAAAAGGTTTTATTAAAATATCAGAAAACTATGAGCAGTCTATGTAAGTCAGTTAGATGGCACTCCAAGAACATAAACTACCAGTCACTCAGGTTGGCAATGAGATTTTGTATGGTAAGGAAATCAGCCTGCACCAATGCCATCCATAAAATTATTCAGGCACAATAATCCTTATAAAGATCAGTGGCTCCTTAATCACAGGATGATGAACTTAAAACCCCCCACATAATACCGCAACCAATTTAAGGCACTGTAACTTATTAGTACAAGCAGAACCTATACAGGAAAAAAAAGCACTTGCATTTGAGAGAAAGTACCCATCAAATCATCACAATTATGCAGGATATGAGCATGGGAGCTATTTTGAATTTTCATTTCCAGTATTGAACCTGTGTTTGTGTTGCTGATAGGGAGGACATTAAGATGGATACTTTTATCAAGGACATCCATTAGGAATCCAGAATTCAGCTCATTTGTCTGTGTTTACTATTTTTCTCAGACTTCATATATATCACACAGGGCACAGTAGCGCATCTCCATAAATGTGATGTTTGTAATAATTACAGCAGCTTTGAAAGATATCTCTAGCCTGTCTCTAGAATAAATGTTGAAATTGCTAATAATGTATTTAAGTGATCTATAGGGCTCCATGTTTTACATGCTCCTTAAGCAATGTTGGAAAGAACTGGAAGTGTTGCCCTAAACCACATCCATAACTATGTAGCTGAAGAAAAATGCTTGCTGTGTGACCTCCCCAGACCCCCAGCTTTATGAACTTCCCTGGTACTTCCCAAACTGCTATACTGATCCTATCTCTGGGATACCCCAGGTCCAGCACAATCAAGGAGGCTTGCCCTTTGTGCTTATCAGCTTGCCTGGAAGCAAGCTCTGTGCATTTATAAGTCATCAGTTCTCAGACCAGTCTGGAGGTTTCATTTTCTCAAGGCCAACAGCCGTTTTCATACACATTTCTACATTTCATAAGCCACGTCTGGCAGGTAAATATCTTTCATAATGGCATCACAGGCCTGCAGCACCAGTAACCCATCATTTGGTATATGGAAATGAGGCAGCCAGCGGTAGAGCTGTGAACTCCCTCAGCTATGAAGCATAGGAAAAGCTGTATATCCATGAAGGTCTAGTTTCCCCCTGAGGTAGCTGGTGTCATCTCATGTCTAACAAATTATTTGATCCCACATGTTCTTTTGTTCCAGAAGTGATGAACACCAGCCAATAATAAGAGGGTTGAACCTTTCTGCGAAATCTCTCTTTAAAATATTTGAATAAGAAAAGAGACTATAGAATGGGCCAGGAGCACTGATACTGAAATCTATAAATCCTCTGCTTTCCAGATGGAAAGGTTTGTGTATCTGGAAGCAGTTACTATTATTTAAATATTCACAGTATTTGACTGCATCAGACCTACTTTTGACAAAGGTGTTTCTCTCATGTATATCTCTGTTGCATCTTACTCTTGAGCTAGGGGAACACTGTGCACCCATACAGCAGCCAATTCCCATTCTCTTCTGTCTTCACACTATGTGAAATGCAGGATGAGGGCTTTGAGCAGAAAGATTTGCCAGCATCTGGATGATTAGTCCAACACCTGCCTTGATTTATTTTGTTTGTACTTCTTTTGTGTTATCCAATTTAAATACCACTTTATTTCTTCTAAATGTCCTATGGTCTGCTTAACCTCCATCTTGTTTAGGATGATAAATAACCAGATTACACTGGTCAGTTGTTTAAGAGATTAAAGCAAATCAAGTCAATCAATAAATCAAGGGTTTCAGTCCCTTGCTGAATTTCTTTCAGGAAAGGAAGCTCTACTTTCTTTTTCCAGAAGCATCTTCTTTTTCTTCAGAAGATGGAACATGGAATATACATTTCACAAACTGTTCCTTTCCTTCTATTTTAACTTGAAGGTGAGAATAGGAAGCAAAGGAAATGTGTCTAGAATAAGAATTTACCAATAGTATTACTTTCATCACAGTCTAAACATTCCCATAATGCACTTGCCCATTCGTGCAATTTTTCTCTGTAAGAAATGATTCTTTGTTTTGTTTCTCTGATACCTTCGTGACATTTGGTTTTGATCTTCTATCTACAAATGATGTTTTCACATAAGTAACTTTCTAATCTTATGTTGAATCTTACTAAAGAATTGCCTTCCTTAACATCCTGGGACAGTGATTTCTGCATGGATTATAGATAGCTTTGTAATGCATTTGTTGGAGAACAAGAATCATATGCATTTACGAAATTTTAGTGGACTTCAGTATATAATACAGAAGAGTTTTTAGAGTTCAAAAGGCAATAACACTGTCTGATTGAACAAGATGATCTCTGTATACAGGCTGTTAACCTTCACATACAGCGTTTCTCATTTTGCTCTCTCTCCAGGGCTGTATCAGCAATCTTTATTCTGCTTTTAATTGTAATTCATTATTCTTGCAACATTCCCTATGAAGACAAATGTCAACTGGTGACACTTCTGTTTCTGGCAGCAAACCAGCCTCTCAAGTTGTATAATTTTTCTGTTGCAGAGATTCCACTCCATCACATGTTTAATCCTAATTGCTCTGTCCTTAAATTTACTTCATCTTGTTCAGGAACATAGCTTGCTACTTTCTGAGGTACAATAATAATTCCATCTAATGTGAGCATAGCTTTAACTCTTCCTTTTTTCCTGAGTTTCTAGTAGCATTAGTGTTTCCTACTGCACAAATCCTATCTGTTACGATTTTTATTTATTTTTATTTAATGAAGCCCTAAGCAGGTGGCTTTGGCTATTACTATGTATGCTACAGTTTGGTAAGTTAAAATTTTTATACAATTTCACATGACTTCTGGGCTTGGTTAAATCTCACCAAATAGAAAATATTTATTGTATTTTGCATCAGTATAATAATGTTTCAAACAATAGTATTGACTATCTATTTAGGTTGATCAGAAGCACGTTTATTACATGTATGGCAAAAGACATCATGTAAGTATATTATCTATTTGTGCCAGATATTTAAATCAATTTCACCTTCTCAAACAATTTTCTCTGCAAATGGGGAAAGCTATTTTTTCTATAAATTCAAAAGCTTATCTCTTGCAGCTGGAAGAATTTGGACCAGCCATGATAAACGTCCTTTTCTTTCAGTTACAAAACCAGGAATCTTCACCCATTTCCTGCGTATCTCTCTCCCTTATAACTTAAACTCATCATGCTGCTTTGATCTGTCTCATGTTTCTTCCAGATGCATTGTGAGGTATCTTGTACGCTTGGGATATAGACATACACCTCAGATACAAATCCTTTCTTTTCATTGCTGTTTTTGGAACTGAACCAGTTTATAAGATCATAGGGGCAGAGCTGTCTCTTCTGTGCCCATATGCCACCAAGCACATTGTGGGCACTCAAAGAGTAAGCCAACACACATGCAAAGACCCTCCCTGTAAATATTAAATAAAGTTTCCGTAGATAAACATTTAGGATGCCAGGAAATGTGAAATTTATAACTGAATTAATAACATCACATGCTCTCTATGGAACAGCAAAGTCAGAAACTCCCTACTTTAGCAAGTGCTTCATCTGAGAGAGTTTTCAGATTTAGTTTTCAAAAAATACAGAAGTAATAAGCTTCTGTCCCACAAAATCTTCATGTAACATTTTCAGTGGGGCCTCGCTAACACCGGCATAGGTAGGGTAATCTCCAGCAGTCTGTTGACCTATGCAACAACAAGTATATCCATGTTAGAAACTCTATTGCTGGACTTTCTTGAGACCAAGACTAGAAAGTTTTCACATAGCATTTTCATTTTTGAGAATAAACTTGCTTTCATAGCATTATTTGTCTGAGTCTGCAAGGCTCCACTCATCACTGTCACAAGGAAAACACTCCTAAAAGCTGAACAGGCAAAAGTAAGCCAAGGGCCAAATAACTTCTTCAGTAAGCTTTTGTATGACACTCTTTTACTGGGAATTTTACACAGTGAAAAAGCTTTCAGCTGCAATGCACTGCAGTGTGTTTCCACATTGGTGCCATGGGCTTCAGCCTTCATGTGGCAGGGATCTCCTGCTGCAACACCTTCCTTTTCAGGGTAATACCAAATGAACGTAGAACTGTCCCACTGATTTTAGTAGAATGTTTTTTATCAATAAAGGTCTTCAGAAAGGTATGAGTTTTCTTCTCACAGTCATGGTTCTATTATTCCAGACTTTTAAGGCGTGCTTATTGAAGCAGGGCACATATGTTTAGACTGTAAGCTACCAAAAAAGCAAACACACCATGAGCCTTAATAATGTAAATATGTTCAGCAAAAGAACTTCGATAGGATGAAAATAATTCCTGAACCAAATCCATTCCCAACAGTAACTCTTTGTCTCACTGCCTGTCACAGCCTCTCCCAGTGGTAATGGTTTGGAACATCATCACTGTAAATGGTGCAAGTCTGAAGTTCAGCTGGTGGGCTAACAGTGCAGGATGCTAACTTCTGGCAGTTTCTCAGTGTTTCTCCAAGCACAGAGGATTTGAACTGTAATAAATGCTGGCAAATCTTAGACCACTGTCAGGTATGTTGACAGTGGGAAACGGGGAAGGAGGTACTGTGTATGTTATGCACTAAAACTGTATTTGTTCACACAATGATTTGCTCCATGTATAATTAAAACTGAGCTCAACCCAGCAGCTTTTTTTTTTTTGCTCACTTCTCATTCCCATTTAGCTTCAACCTTGTAAAGAGGAGTTGGTGGTCCCTTCTCAGCCTCCACTCTGTGCACCCAAAGCCCCTCTGGTTATACTAAAATGATATGCCATTCACAATTGACTTGTCAGGGTTTCACTTATCCTTCCTCTTCCTTACATTTTTATCAGCAGTGACATTGCTGCCAAGCCTTATGCACTTCTGGATGAGATTTATGCAAATTATCAGCTAGGCTATTTTGTACATTTGCTAATAATTTGCATACAACTGTATAATTTAACTTACTATGTGCATACTGAGCACTGGGGAAAGGCTTCTAAGTGAGGGACCAGATGTCTATTGCAGTCTACCCACACTGACCTTTTCCAAGCTCTCTCTTTTAAAACGGGAGGCAATAAAAACTGCCATTCTCCCGAGGACAGGCTGTGCAGCTTGGCTTTCTGGTAAGCGTGGCAGAAACACAGAAATGTTGTCAGCAGTAGGCAAGGGAGGGGAATATCGGAATGCGTGGCCATTGTGCCCATCCAGCGCATCTCTCTGTTGCTCTTTACATCAGGCATCATGTGCAAAGTCACAGATACACTCTCCTGCTCTTTCTCTCCCTCCTTCATCCTCACTTGCTATTCTGACCTCTCTCTACCTGTTTCTGTCTCCCAGATACAGGAAGCTGCACAGTGAAATATTGATACTTGACTTCAAGGTTGCATGAGTAGTACCCGTTTGATGTGGTTGTCAACAAAGGAAAATACCTCCTTAGAAATAAAATTATATTGTACTGTTTGGGTCCAAATATAATGTGAAAATCAGTGGAAAAATGAGTTCTACTTTAGGAAAAAAAAGATGCCTGTTACAAAAAGATGCCAGAGTGAATTTGATGTAATAATAATAATAATGAAAATGTTGTCAAATTTTACGTTGGTAATATTTTTTTTTAAAAAAATCTGGTTTTATTCAGGTGGGAAAAAAAAATCCCATCTGTGTATTTTACTGGAAGTTGCTGTGTTCACCTTAAAACTCTTTGGTTTTTTTCAATTCCAGCAACCCAAGTAGATCCATACTGTGCTGTTTTGTTTCATGGTGATAGAGTTTATATAAAACAGTGAAAACTGACTGTCTTCTGTTGCTTTGCTGTGCTCCTGCCTGTGCCAGTGGTACAGCTGGTGGAAGTGTTTGCTAGAACCAAGTTATTTAGTTTTAATGAAAAGGGGTTGTTTGCATAGGTGTCCTTTTTATTATTTTTCTTTTAAATATACCTGTAAAGAGCACCGAAGTTCTTTGTGTTTGTGTATACACATGGATATACATTTAGAAAAATCACCTACAAACAAAAATGTTGAATCTTACCATCTAATTGGAGTTTCTAAAGTCATCAAGAAAAGGAACACTAAACTTTCCAAATGCTTAAAATAAATTGAATATAATTTTGTTGCCCCTTCAGTTATTAGGTCTTGGTTTTCAGCCTACAAATATTCGCAGTTACCTTTAGGAAAATGAACATTTCTGAAAACTGCTTTTGCTAATAATTTGTTGACATCATTTGCATTAGTAATTTGATGAGTTAAGTGGTTAAAGTGGTGAGAGTGGGAACATATGTTTTCCATTAAACATTTTGGGTATTTATGGTTCAGGGTGTTTTTTCTTTCTTAAGCAGAATAATAACATCTACAGTCATAATCCCAAACAATCATCACAAAATTTAATTAATGTTTTTTAAAAAAATCTCCTATGAAAATATTAAATATAATTTGCTATGGAAGATACATCATTTGTCATAAATCTACACAAGTGATAACTATTTGTGAAACTTTTTTGTCTGTAATGGTGAAATGTTATGTGGATGTAAATGTACCTTGTTTTGTTGGGGTATCTGTTTGCGTTTTCATTCATACAGCTGTAGAGTTTTGTGTCTCACAAAACACACGTGTATTTAATACTGGGAAAATCTTTAGAGATAGACACTGTCCTGCTAAAAAATTATCTTAAAGGAAAACTCTCAGAATAGAAAGGGAATCTGTGTATCATGGAATTCCCTTTGGAAAACCTAGTCTGTTTTAGATTGACTTTGATTCAGAGGCTAAACTACATTTAAATATTTTACAGCAATACTGCCTTTAAATGGGTAATAAATAATTCACTCAATAGCACAACAGATGTCTCTGTAGAGTGCAAACTCTCTATATCTTAATGAGTAGATGTAATAGAGTAAAACAAACTTCCCAAGCGTTCAGATATTGGGAAACAGATAACAGGAAATCTGACATGCTGCTCTCTATAGAAGAAACAGATAAACTAGAAATAAAAGCAACAGGGAGTGCCTAAACTTTTGTGTTATTATTATTATTTTATTTTTGTTATTTTAATTATTTTAATTTTTATTTGTATTTTTTTTTGAGCAGTCACATTTCACTGTATCATGGCCTATAACATTTTGTTCCTGCTTCTATGTTTAGAAGAAATCTTTATTTTTATTTTCCTGCAACAGTCTTCACAAAGGAATGGGAAGGGCAAGGATTTACTATAAACAAAACTTGAAAAGTACAAAACCCCTATTCAAAACTCAAGCTGGTCCTGAAAATTTAATATAATAACAATTCTTCAGGACTGACTTCATAATATCCTCCCACTGAAGAGGAGACATGATGTGGCAGCAGAAGCATTGCTGTTCTCTGCTACTGGAACATTTGCAATTGCTTCCACTGGCCACCCAGCATTCTTCTGCACTGCTGTCAGTCAGCACTGCTCAGAAAATTAGGGAAAAACTTGAAAAAAGGATGATAAGAGAACCCACACTGAAAAATATTTTCACCCATTTTTGGTTTGCAATCTTAAAACCCCTTATACTTTAAAGCTATATATCTGGAGATAACAATCCAGATTCTCAGATTCTACAAATTAATCTAGCTACACTGACTTACAAAAACCTAAGCAAAACCCAAATCCAAAAATGAGATCACTGCAGACTCCATATCCTCCCTTCCTCCACCTAACACTCACAGGACGTAAAATTTCACACTCACATACACACCCCCACACACACATCCACACACATCCCCACACTCCCCCCTCCCCAACACACACACATAAAGGAAGAAGGAAAGAAAAGAAACAAAACCAACTAAAACAAACCCAACTTTACTAGAGTTGGAGCTTTGGCCTTTTCATTACAAATACACCAGCCAGAAAGAGACTGTAAGTGTGATATGGTGGTGCTCCTAAAAATCACAAATTACACAGAAGTACTCTTCAGTACTTGGCTAGGATTCAGAAACAGCATAACTCTAGTTATTCCTAGTTTCCAATTTTATTGCTGTGCCAGTTATCTCTAAATCCTTTCTTTATGGTGGAGACTGCAGATCTGTACATACTTATATAAAATAAGAATTCTAGTTGATATTATTCCTAGTTTCCAATTTTATTGCTGTGCCAGTTATCTCTAAATCCTTTCTTTTTGGTGCAGACTGCAGATCTGTACATACTTATATAAAATAAGAATTCTAGTTGATATTACAAGTCTTTTTTCAATATTTATAAAATTCTTAAAGCTCTTTCTATTAGAAAATTATGATGTTAAAAAAAGAAAATTTTTTTTACAAAATCTTATAGTGTGTGTACAAATATATCATCAACCAGGGCATAGTGATATAACATTTCTGTGAATTTCTCAAACATGTTTTCCCAATTAGAACAATACCCTATTTCAAAATGTAATTCCAAACATATATCCCGATTTTAAACAAGATCTAGTCCCTACCAGCCATCTGTGTATTTTTGAGCAGCATATCTGATCAGACATCAAATAAACCTCCAAAACTCAGACACAGAACAGAGGAGTTTGGACAGGATGAAAGTCAACAGCATAATTTAGTAAACTAAATTCAAAGGTTCTCACAGCTTTAGCAGCGGTGCTATTAATTCTGTAATCTCTGGACTTTTTGAAAGACCCTTTCTGGAAGCGTGCAAGTAGGCAAAGCCCCAAGCTTTCACTAGTAGGAAGGGTAACTGAAACTTTTGTACTGGTGAAAGATATTTGACAATACCAAACCTTCAAAATTAAAACATGAAAACAGAAGTATCCAGAACTTATTGTAATTTATTTTTTATTATTAATATTTAAAGGCTATAGATTTTTTACTACCTGGGTGAGGGTTATGAAAAATTACTTTTATTGTGGCCTTTGTTAAGTCTAAGGTAACGTAAACCCCACCTTTGTTCTGTCTCCTTTTAAGATGAACCTCTGAGGGGAAGCAGCACAAAGTCTGTCTTAAAAACAATAAATAAGAAAGAGCAAGGTTGTGAAAAGTCATCCAATAAAACCAGTGCTGGAGTATCAAACACAAGTGCCTCCAAACTTCTGAGTAACTTCGACTGTGTTTGACTGGAAAAACTGACCTGCAAGTAAGGATACAAGGAAAAGCTATCTACAAGCAGTAGCATTTGTGTCCAGCTAAAAAGCATGTTGCTCACAAGAGCAGTAACGTGCTAGCATGTGCAAACATTGCATTGCTAGTAGAAGCCTGAAACTTAGCAAGGCTCCTCAGCTGCTTTCCTAGCTCAGCCCTGCACCCATCAAAGAGAAGCTGTCTCAACAGAAAAAGGTTCTTGTAATTGTAGAACCACAGATTCATTTAGGCTGGAAAAGATCTTTAAGGTCATAAAGTCCCATCTTAGAGCTGTTCACAAAGTGGATTTCAAGGGAATAGCACAATAAGAAATGCTTGAATGCTTGCTTCTTTTTTTTTTCCCTCTTTCTTTAAAAAAAAATATTTAATTTAATCCTTTATTAAGTTCTAATGAAGTCTTAATTCAGCCAAGTAAAACTTCAGCACCATATGCCCGGGCCTGCTTTATCTACTGAGTATACTGATACTTTCTGCCATGCAACCCTGCTCCCATTGTATCAATCAGAACCCTTAGTAAATGGCTATCTTCACAGTAGAGAAGTATTAAAAATAATCGGAAGCATATTGGAAAGCTTGTGGGAGCAAAGCCAACCACCTACACGGAGCAGCTAATGTTCTTTTATTATCAGATCTCTGGCAGCCTGTGCCAGAATGCTACATCTCATCTCCTAGATTAATTTTCACAATTGCTGCTTGCAACATGGGGAATTTTAAAATATACTTACCTAATTCATTTCCCTGTTTTCTCTGTGTACAACAGACATAACATGAGGAAGTTGTACTCAATACAAGCTCTGTGGGATGTTTTCCAAATTATGGCTAGCTATCATGAACACTGAACCAGGTGTATCCCAAGCACAGCGGAGTGGAGCATGGTAGAACATATTCTGTGCCTGCCCAGGCTGGACCAGACTTGCAAGTCCCTTCTCTTAAACAGCATGCGATGTTCATCATAACTTACACTTGTTCCACTTGGCACTGCACTGCAGAGGCTGCAGTTAGGGTTCGTGTGCTTACATGACAATTGCTTCAATATTTAGCCCAGGCATCTGTGGCTACCAGTGCCAGCCTGATTTCTGTGGAGAGCAATCCTCATCCCCGGCACTGTGCACAGAATCCAAAAGCACACTCTAAAACATGCATCTCCATGAGATGCACTGGAATTCAGTCTTAGTAGGTGCAACATTGAATTTCATATGTAACATCTGTGGTCACTTTCTGCGTTTGACAACTTTGTCATTCTGAATGGGTCTGCTGTGCAGTTCTATAATACTACCAACATTCTCAAATGTGTCATTATTACATAAAAGTTGGGGTTTTTTTTTTTTCATATTTCTAAAGCTTTTTCTTGTACCTACTAGCACAAAGTAGCACTGACATTTTGCCAATTAATTTTGAACTGATATTTTGAAAAGTTAAAATTGTGAAAATGTAGGTCCAATTTCTTTTTTTACCTAAATTAATTATTTTTCTACTCTTTAAATAAGGGGATTCCTGTTAAAGTAGTATAAGACAAAAGTCATTGTTAGATGAGAAATGTAAAATTATATTAGCCATACCTGGGTTACTGAAGGAACAAGTAATTTTAAGTCTATCTCACTTCTAGGAAGAACATAGTTGGTGGAAAGATCTCACAGCTTTTCCTCTGAAGGGTCTCCATGTTAGGCACTTTTCATTTGAACAGTGTCCCTCTGGTTTCTTTGAAATGTATTTCAAGAAATTACTTCTAGTCACTGATGAGGTTGGGGGCAAAATGCCATTAGTATTTGCAATAAAATTACTTTACATTTTCATGAAAATCTAAGCAGCATACAAGGAGGACTCCCTTTACCCTTTTCCCCCACTCAGCCATGCCACCACTCCTCCTCCACAGTAAGGTCATTAGAGGAAGTCTGAGGTGGGTGATGAGGCTGCAGTGTCGTCAACATGCTGAAAACTGGTTTTCACCGAAATAAGTGGCAATAGCATTACAGCTTTCTCATCACGGAGTTGACAAGCTGGCTGATGAAATAACGTGCTGTGGTTCTCAAAGAACTGCCTTCAAATCACCCTCTGTGAGGCAAGGGACAGCTCTTTAGCACAAGGATCCAGAACAATGGTTTGGACTGCTGTCGGCAGCAATTACTGAGATGGTCCTTCTGCTCTTGTCAAATTATTTTGTAGCCTGTGGACCTTTGTCCTCAGTTCCCAGATAGCAGACAGGTCTTATTATCATTTGGGGCAAAACTGAAAGTGAAGATTTTCTCTCTCCTGTGGTGTGTTTGTTTTCTGCACTGTAAATGTCTCCAGCCAGTTTACCCTAGCAGGTGGGTAATGGCATTTAGCTTCCCATTGAAACACCAAAGTAAATTACTGAACTCATTTGGCAACAATACAGTTTCAGCTGTTGAACAGACAGAAGTATGTTTGCACATCTCTTGGTGAATTACACCACTGCAAAGAGTTTCTGTGAGGATGCCTTACAGTAAACAATACTCTGAGACATCCTGGATACAGGAGAGGTAGGTAGGATGACTTTGTATTAATCTTATATCTTTTAAAATTAAGAAGTGACAATGGAAAACTAATTGTTTGTCAACTTTGAATATCCATGGTACAGGCCAAATCTGCTTGTCTTCCTGGAGTAGTTGATTTGAACCTGATAGCAATTTTTAACAGTGTCCAGTAAGCAGGATTTATTACTTTGTCATATAGAGTGAGAATAGCTTGCAGAAATCTGTGAAATAATTGGCACACAACTAAAATACATCAGATGATTATCCCAGCTGAGCTCTTCCCAAAATAATTGCCAAACTAATTTATATGTGTGGCAATATCAGTGCTACTGCAGACAGTTCTCAAATTTTCCCTTTCTGTATTCCTCAGTTTTAGGTCTGGAGTGTTTATTATGAGATGGTCCTTTACAGAAACAGAGTAAGACAAGGTTCCTGCACCAGAGATTTTACAGATAAGTCTGAACAGTAGAAAAAATTGACTAAAAAGATAAATATATATTTTTAAAAAAAGAACAAAACACAAAAGAAAACCAAACAGCACCACAGAGGTTACTTCTCATCTGTATTTTCTGAGGTTTGTGTTTTTGGTTTTTTTTAATGACAATGATTTCTGGAAACCTCTAAGTGCTTTAGAATGAGAAGTTATTTTAGAATCATTTGCTAGAGAAGAAGAATTATCTTATCTATGTATTTGTGTGGGTAGATATGTAAAATCAGTACCTTTACTGAATAAAAATGGAAATAAACATTTCTTACAAATAATTAAATACAAAATTATTTAAGAAGTTTCAGCCAAAATATTACTTCTTCCTCCAGTACAAGATAATATAATATTTGCCTATGACTGACTATTTAAAATTTCTGAAAAAAATACCTAAATCGTGTCTTCTATCCCAGCACTTATGAAACTAAACTGGATGATACTTTCCACAGTGCCAGTGGGCTTTCCTTGAGATTTCCCATGGAAAGGAGACCAGAAAAAGTCTGCAACATAATTAAATTGTAATATATTGGTCAAGTATTTGTTGCATTACCTTTATGGCCACTGAAAGGAAAAAAAAGAGAAGGGAAAAAGAACACAGCTTGTAACTGAGAACTGTACAGCAAATGGAGCAGCAGCCAACTGTGTGAAGGGATTTCTGCATTGCAGAGAGATGTCTGGTTTTGCAGAGCTGCACTGCTTCAGCGATTGTTTCATGTTCCCTTGTTTATTATCTACTTCTTAGAAATATGAGGAGCATCACAAGTAACTTCCTATAACTGTACCTGCTGACATGCGGGTACCATGCATACTCCTGTAACCATCCTTGTGCTGTGCTCTAGGAAAGGATGAGAGCACGTACAGCAAACGGTGATGGCACCATTGCCCATACATGAGACAGAAATATGGGCAAACGTCAATTAAGCTGCAAAACTAGCCAAATCAAAGGGAAATCCTAACCTGGGAGCTCTGCCAAGTTTTCACCAAAACACTGCTGAATGTTGGGTGAAGGGGAGAAACCAAATGGAAACGTTTTTCCAAGTTTTTCAGCAGTACTCTGCATACACAGCTTTTCAGGTGAACTTCCCAATCCTTATTTTTACCATTTCATTGTTTCTTAAAAACAAACAAAAAACCAAACCAAAACAAACCAAAACAAAAAAAACCACTCCAAAACACAAACAAGGCGAAATGAACTGTAATATGAAGCATTGGGTCTGGTCTCATCTTGTTAAGCAAATGGAAAAAAATATATGCAGCACTTTGTTGACCACCTTTGCACCCAATTTCTCATCATACTATTTCTTCAATGAAAAAATTCAAATTTGGGGTTAAAAAGATGGAATATAGCTACACTCATCATAAATTCATGTGGGGTTTTTTGGACTTTGCAACTCTTGGTGCAGTATTTTCAATATAAATATGACCTTTCGATCGTAACAACTCATATCAGGACTGAAATTCTAATTAACTATTTGATTATATAAAGAGTGATGAAATAAAATCTGGAATTCTGTGATGAAATTCTGTTGGGCTGATGTATAGCAGCTATCATCTTAAATAGAACCCTAATATTTTTCAACATAGAAAATTTTGTTCTTGGAAAGAACAAAAACTGGGATTCAAAAGACATCTAACTCTCTGCTGTTAACTTGCCAATGGTGAAACAGTTTTCTAAATCTGCTTGGATTTAATTGATGCATCTAATCCTTTTGAAAAAAGTTTCCTTCAAATTTCTGCCTTATTTGCATCAAGAACTGCTTAGACATCTAAACAACAAGCTTCTGACCCTATTTTAATCGTCTGTTATGAGAAGTGCTTCTTAGTTGATTAAACATTTCTTACACATGCATTAGTTAGCTCAGCCTGTAGGAAGGTTTGATTCCTCTACTGCCTGAGCCTGCATAAGGGAACCAGATCTGCAGCTGGCAGGAATCGATGTACACACTGCAATATTCAGTCAAACTTGCAGTCATGTTTTCTTGAGGGGTTTGGTACACCTGATGGGTAACACCATCTGTGATTCCTTCCACCAGCCGAAGCTCCTTCCCCAGGCATGTTTTTTCTTAGGAAACCCATGTAAAAGCCCCTTCGTCAAAGAGCCCCTTTTACTTCTAATAGGTACTTAATGAGAGCAAGTTTCACAACAGACCTTCAAGGCTGTGTTAGCACCTCACAAACCATAACTGAGAAGAAAATCCCTGTTATGTGAATACCTGCCACTAAGTAGTATGGAATACCTCTAGTTATGGGGATTCTGTTTATGCTGAGTTAAAGGGGAACTAAGTTTTTATTAGTGCACTGCAAAAATACCAATGTGAGGTATGAGAACTGCATGCTGCCTATGTGGGCAAAGCTTCTACTGAGGACTGTAGGGTTTGTTACTGTCTCTTGTTCCAGACCTCTGTGTAAGTTTGCTGACATACTGTCACCTCCATCAAATGAACACTGAAATTAACATTTTTGTCATGTGGAGAAAGTCTAACAGAAAATAAGTTGCAATTTCCTGCCTTTGCATGCAGTGATGCTTTCAAATTCGAGACCTGGTCTTACTACATTTCCTAACATCAGGATAAGGAAAGGTTTCTGCTTTTACTCAGGTCTCCTTAGAAAATCCAGAAAATTTCTGGTGTATATGTGGGGTTTTTTGTTCTTTTGCCTGGATTGTGGTGGAAGGAAGTTTATGTTCTGGTTCAGGATCCAAACTGGAATTTCTAACAGAAATATATTCATAAATTTCTTAAAAGTCTTTTCACTGGGTACAAGTTCTCTGCTGTGCTTGCAATGTAAACATTTAAGCATTCTGCTAATGCATTATACCAGAACTTGAACCTAAATGATCTCCTCTCATTTTCACAGTTGAATTTAGTGCAAATAGAAAAATTGTACAAATGATGAAAAGCAATTAAGGCTATTATCTTAATAACATGTACACACATGAATAGTTCCATCAAACACAAAGGAGCTAATTTAATGCATGAATGTCTTAGCTATTTAACATGCTTTCAGTGTTAATAACTTCAGATGGAATATTTTGAATAAATGTTTTAGGCTTTGCACAGTGTTTTTGACAGCACTCACAATGACACGGTGCTGTTATATCTTCTGACCCTGTTTGCAATGAGGTCTGAGTGAGTAGATTAACCTACAGAAACTTTTTGGAACTGCAAGGAACAGCCACCTAAATTACAAGGAGTAGGGAAGTCCATACTACCCATGCAAAGTATGGATAAAAAAGACTGAAGATCTACAAAGCTAAGTGAATATGGATAAGTAGCTAAAATGGCTACCTTTTCATCCAGAATATGTTTTTAAAAAGTGGATGTGAATGCCATTTGGGAAGCATATGATCCTTTTTTTCCTAAATACTCACCTTCTGTTACAGTATTTGTCTTTCTTCTAAAGAGGAGAGGAAAGAAAAAAAATAAGCTGCTTGCTGAGTGAGTTCATTGTGCATTCCAGTTACACAGTATGCTAACAAGCCTCAAAGGATGTAAGAAAATGGTTCTTTAAAACAGCTGATTGTATATTTCAGTGTAAGAAAACAGACAACAACCTCAAGGTTTTATTGCTGATATTTTCAGTCCTGCAAACAAAAATAATTGATTAATGAGGGCTTCTAAATCACAAAGAGCAGTTCCTCATATTTTCCTGTGTACTTAGATTCTTACTAAGGGTCAATCAGTAACGTTCTGGTCCTAAGAAAATACTGTCTCAGTAAGACTACCTACAGTCATGGTATATGTAAAAACCTAGGAATATTGTTTTCCTTCTCATTTTTGGCTGAGTGACAGAGTGAAAGCTGAGGAAATAAGAATCTTTTCTCTTCATAAGATATTTCTTTTTATTTTGCTCTGCTTCCTTCATACTGCCTGCTCAGTCTATCATGCGTAGGAGACAAACATGGTTCCTTCTGAATTATTTCTCACCACTTGCTTTCATAAAGGGACCTGCTTTTCAGCACATAGAGTGGATCGTCTTTAACATTTATGCTGAGCAACTTAGGCAACCGCTATTCCATAAATGATACAGGCTCTTCATTTCTGTCCTTATGGGATTGATTCTAATATACATACTGCAGGGACACGCACAGCCTTCTGACATATCTGAGGTAAGCCAGGAGTCCCTGGGGTGTAAGAAAAAAACCCTAGCTCAGATTCTCTCTCTCCCTGCAAAAGTGCTTAAAGGAAAGGCTGCAAGGTGGATACTTCAGAGAGGAGAAATTTCTGGAGGAAGAGACATGGATCTCAGGATTTCCAACACTAGGGACTTTTTTTACAGTGATCTTTTTCTGACTCTCAACTTCACAACTTGCAAGACATCTCCGGAGCAGACTACAGACTATGGCAAGATAGCTCCATGGTGTACCGAGTTGAATTGACTTGTCTTGAAAAATAAAAAATCACCACTTGCACAATGAAAGACACATAAAAAGGTAAAATGAAAGACAGGAATTTCTACACAACCTTCTCTTATTGACATTGCCATCTAGGTGAGTCTTAAAAGTGTGAGTTTTTTTTCAAACAAGACTACAATCTCAATAGTTAACAACAATTTTTCATGGCATTTTGAAAAGCAATGTTGTAAAAGTCTTTGTAAAAGCAAAGTTAGAAATGAAGTTGTGTCTCTGATAGGGCAGAAAAAGCTACTGTAACTTCATCAGGTCTTTTGGACAGTGTTGACGAAGTTTATACAGTTGAATATTGCTTCTTTTCCCATTGCTCTAAATACTACACTGAAGTTCCTTCTAAGGCGGCAAGATGTCTTCCATTGAGAACAGAACTCTGTAGGAAAGGTCTTAGGCTCTGGTGAAGCTAAAAGAAACTGAGTTTATTCTACCTTTCTGTATCATTACAGATAGGTAGAGGCAAAGACTTAAATATCTGTCTAAATAAAAATGGTACTTTTTTTCACTAGCCAAATGAGAAATTTCTTTTGCAGCACAGGAGAACAGATACTAAAAGCCATCATTTTATGAGATGGAGCAGAAACCAGCTGGTATTTAGGAATTTTAAAATCAGATTTCAGATCAGAAAAGTTAAGATGGGAAAGCAATGCAATTCCCACTGCCTAAAATAATCTAGACCTTCTGTTTTCAAACTATTTGTCCCTATTAGCTCTCTTTTCATGTCACACACGTACCTCAAACGAAGCAAAGGCAAGTACTAAGGGAGCTATCACCTTAATGCCTTTGTATTTCACTGCAGGAAGGGGTAAGAAAAGCAAACGGAATGTTTTTAATTATTTGCGCTTTTTCTAGATGTAAAGGCAAATTGAATGGAACTGGCATTTTACACTCAGTATTTTAGTCAAAGTCCATTCAACATGGAAGGGAAATTTGCTTTAGCAAGGACAGCACCTACCCACCAGACCTAAGGCAAAGTGCTTTTAGCTGGTGAAATTGGTTCCTACTGTGCTTCTCAAAGAGTTCAGCTCGTGCAGGTGTTGATTTGTGGTTAGGCTATTGATACTCAAACCCATGCCTGTTTCCATGTCCGACCAGCCCCTCCAACTCCTGCTTATTTCCACGGGTATGGGGGACCCAGTACAGCTAATGATATGAGTTCAACCTCATCAGCAAAAGAGTTAACAATTTTTAATGACAGTCTGTATTACTGGTCATGACCAGTAATGGCCTGAAAGCAAGAGGGAACAGACTTGTGATTGGTTTTCAGGGCTGAAAGCACTGGGGCACTGTAAGGTAAAACTGTGAAGTACCATTTTCACAGATACACTTCAGAGTACAACTACTCTTTAATTCCCACAAAGATAACTCAGAGTTAATTAAATTACATTTTTTTCTACTATTCTTTTGTGCTATTGAAATACAAAAAAAAAAGGAAGAAAGCGAGAGTTTACTGATGTTATTGAAAGCTCTACTACCATTTTGATTCATAGCCTTCTGAGAGACTCCACAGTGCCTTGACACCAATAAAGGAAAGTATAGGTGAAATACAGCTGTTTCAGGGAAAATTATCATGCACAGTTCAGGAAAGTTTTAGAAGAGCGAAGGAAACCTATTCTACTCTGACTCCAGCAGGACCATAAAGTTTTGATGTAACTGAGTGTTTCAGTATTGAAACTAGTGCTGTCCTAAGCAGGGAAATTGCAAGAGAGTAGAAAAAAGAAAGCTAGAGCTGTGATTCTGCAACTGGAATTGATGTGAATGCTAGTCATCTATGGACTTTTGTTACCACCTATGTGTTGTTAAATACTATTATTAATAGGAGTATTTAATGCTTATTTATATAGTGCTGTCAAAATACTATCTCAGAAGTTATTGTTCTGTAGGAAGCATAAAGAAATCAGATGAATATCTGTTATGAAAAATGTTTCAAGACTGAGTTTTTGTACCATCACTTGATGAATGTCTGAAGTGTTTTGCTGAATTCTGGACTAAGTAGCAGAATATCTGAAACTATTCACTGGGTAATGAAGTATTAATGAGATTATCTTAGTTATCTGTTCTCTGGTAATTTTACTTTTTAATTTAGTATATGGATTTTACAGCGCCGTGCATGTCATGCAACACTGTAGATAAAATACATATTATTATGTTTTCTATATAGTTATATAGAATTAATAGTATATTCTAGATACAAAATAAAATAGACAAAAATACTAAGAAAGCTTCCAAATAACAACTTTTAAATTACTCAGATTTTACTGCTTAAAAAAAGCAACATCCCCTCTAACCCTGTGATTTTATTGAGGGCAAAGTAATATGGTGCATCTATGTCACTAGAAAGGCTTAATGAGAAAAGGAACTGTAGGTTTGCTGCAGAATAGCTAAGAACATTGAGCAGTCTGACAGCTGTTCTAAAGTAAGTCAGTAAAATCTGTAGTGCTTCTACTCTGCAAGTTTGTATTCAAGTATTGCTGACACATCAATTATCCTATGATAAAAATTAAATTACTCCCAATCCCTTTCCACTGAAAACTGTCCAAGAGTCATATCATTGTGTGCTATAAATTATATGGGGAAAGAGAAATATATTGTATTATTCAATTCTGTTGTAAATTTTATGCCAAAAAAAGCTCCTGTCAAATGGATGCCTATGAGACTGGCCTGTTAGTGGCTGCATATTTAGTTTCTAAATGAATTTCTCTAGTTTCACTGTAGACTCTCATCCCTTAAAGACAGTCTGAAAGAGTTGAATGTCAATGCAAAATTTAATGTTGATCAGTGTCTCCCATTTCATTTAAGAGAGAGAATCTGAATCTAGCTCTCAGCTGAGCACAGAGAGGCTTACCCTAGTTTCTACAGGAGCAAGAAATTAAAATGCTTTAAGACCAAATTCTCATACTTGCTTTAAATTTAGACAGCCAATACAAATACATTTGACAGACTCCTAAAGCTTCTTTTCTCCCAGTACCTCTTTTAGAAGTAGCATTCCCTTGATGAAATGTGCACGGTTGGCCTATGGCTGTAAATGCTTTGAGGAGAAAGGAGGATTTTTCAGTACAGCTATAACACAAAATGTTATTGTTCTGAGTGCATGAGTTAACAGCTTTGATTCAGATTAGCGTGTCAAACAGGGCTTCATGCCATCTGCTTAGTGATACCGCTTTGGAAGCTAAGGCTTGCTTAGGCTGAGACAATAACAGTTGTTCTCTGAAAATCGTAAATCCTAGAATAGAGAAAATGTGATACTCTGGAAAGACATTACAAATATTCATTAGATAATCTATATGTTACTTGCTCTACTTCCTACTAAAACATCTTCATTCAGGGCCCTCAGGTCAGTGCTGTCATACATACACTAATAATCAGGGAAAACAAACCTGGGGGCTTGTTTTCACAGAATGAATACAACAGGGTGAGGCTGTGACAGAAACAGCGCGTAGCACATGGGTTGGTCAAAGATTAGGCAGTCACTGTGAACAGTTTTGCAGAGAATTGATACCGAGCAGTGTGTTACTTGGCAATAGCAGCAGATAAATTCATAGTTGTTGGAAGGATTATGGAGAAATATAAAATCTGAATCTTTCATTGTGATCATACATGCCATTATTGCAAGATTGTTTGCGATGTCTTACACAGTAGTGTCCATTACTCACATGTAATAGAGATGTCCTGTTGTGCTCTAGGGGACATGAGGATCCACCTGAAGGTCATTCTGGGACATGGAAATATCCACCCCATCCAGGAATAAACTCCTAAACCCATGTTTTGGAATAAATCCCATCATAGTGTCTTAGACTTATTCCTAAATAAGTCAAACTACTCCTATAGTGGAACACACTACGTAATGTAATTGGCTCTATTGCTGGAACTCAATCTACTGATGATTATCTTTCATTTCTTGGGACTATGCTCATCTAGCTTTCCATCTTATCGGCTGTTTGAGAACAGCTGTGATGCTACAGACGTTCAGAGCAGAACCTGGTGTCATATATTGCTTTGAAATGTCATCATTTGGGCCTTCTATCCCAATGGAAAGTTGATTAGAGCTTTATTTTGGTACTTGGTTTATTGTTTTGGCATATTTTGGTTAATACTGCTTTTTCTAGTTACATTTCAGGCTTCTTTTAGTAGAAATTGTGGGGATGTGACTGAGTTCTATTCTGGTAGCTGAAAGACGAGAAGTACTGGGGCATCTAGGGCAAAGGATCCTGAAGATCTTGGGCTGTAGTCCTGGACTGGGGAGGAGTAGGAGAAGGAAGGAGTAGAGGAGTATGGTAGAAAGAAGTGGGAGGGGAGGATGAACTGAGATGAAGGAGATGCATTTTGGAAGAATTAAGAGAGAAAGCGCAAAGCCCACAGTGTTGATGAGGAACAGGCACTATTTTCCAGACAGCTTGGAGGAGGAATATCAAAATAGAAAGATCTGGGTAATGGAACATCTGGGTTAGTAAATATGAGAAGAGTGATCTATGGAAAAGCCCTTTATTCTTTTAACCACTAAGATCATAAAATGGAAGACCTCTACTGAAATTAGCGCTTTCTAGTCCAGTTTAATAGTGTTCACTTTTTATAGAAGATCAAGCTGAGGATACCCTAATCTCAGTTTTTGGGAAGACTATAAAGCAAATAATCTTGGAAAACATTTCAAAATATATGAAAGATGAGAAAATGATAAGGAGTAGTCAGCATGGGTTTAGAATGGAGAATTCATAACTGACCAACCTGACAGCCTGCCATGAACTGACCAGTTTGTGGAAGAAAAGAGTGCTGTGGATGCTTATCTTGACTTTAGTAAGGCTTTCAAGTCTCTGTCGCATAAGACCCTCATAGAAAAACTAATGAAATATGGACTAGTTAAATAGATAGTGAGGTGGACTGAAAACTGGCTGAAGTGCCAGGCTGAAAAGGTTACAATCAATGGCACAAAGTCCAGTTGAAGGCAAGTTGCAGGTTCTGTGCCCCAGGTTTTGATGCTGGGGCCAATACTGTTTAATATCTTTGTTAATTACCTGGATAATGGGACAAAGTGCACCCTCAGCAAGTTTGAAGTTGATGGGTGCATCCTCAAACGCTGCAAAGCTTAGAGCTGTTGGCGCACCAGACAGTTGTGCTGCTGTGCAGAGGGACCTCAACAGGGTGGAGAAATGTGCTGACAAGAATCTTTATAAGTTCAACAAAGGGAAATGCAGTCCTGCATCTGGGGAGAAGTAAACCCATGCACCACTACATGCAAGGGGTCACGCAGCTGGAAAGCAGCTTTGCAGCCAAGGACCTGGGAGTCTTGATGGACAACAAGTTTACCAGGAGCTAGCAAAATGTACTCATGGCAAAGAAACCAAACCACCTCCTGGGCTGCTTTAGGCAAAGCGTTGCCAGCAGGTTGAGGGAGGTGATCTTTCCCCTCTTACTTAGCCTTAGTGCAACACATCTGGAGTGCTGTATCTGGTTCTGGGTTCCCCAGTGCAAGAGAAACATAGACATTCTGGACAAAGTCCACCACAGGACCAAAAAAATAGTTAAAGGACTGACCATATTACCTGCTGTAGTATAAGGAGAGACTGAGAGAACTGGAACTACTCAACCTGGAGAACAGGCTCAGGTAGATCTTAATGCGTATAAGTACTAGATGGGATAGAGTAGAGAAGATGGAGCCAAACTATTCTGAAGGAAGCCCAGTGATGGGACAAGAGGCAATGGGCACAAACTGAAATGCAGGAGGTTCTGTCTGAACAAAGGAAAAACTTTTTTACTGTGGAGGGTGCTCAAACACTGGCACAAGTTGCCCAGAGAGATTGTACAGTCTCCATTCCTGGAGGTGCTCCCAACCCAAACTGGACATGGTCCTGAGCAGCCTTCTTTAGCTGACCCTGCTTTAAGTGGAGGAGTGGAGTACGTGACCTCCAGAGGTACCTTCCAACCTCAACCATGCTGTGGTTCTGTGATCTTCATGTGAGAGGAGCTAGGAAATGCACTGGGGTCTCCTCTCTGTCTGCCAGTGACAAATCTTTATTACAGTTTTCAGTTCTAAGTTCCCAGATCCAATTTATAAATTTGGAATGTCTTTAGCTGGCACTGAAACACATAATTTTAAACTAAATGGCAAGAGTTTAATCTTCCTGGTGACACATAATTGTCAAATGCTTTTTACTTAATTCCAAAATATAATGTGTTAAGACAATGTACCATTACACAACAACAACCTGACTATTGGTATAATTAAAGATGCTGAAAACGCTGAAGAAAAAAATTAGTGAAGCATTCAGTGACATTTTAGATCTAAAAAAATATTTTTTTGTGATAATTTTATTATCTTCTAGATTTTTTTTTCTAAAACAATCTGATCATAAACTTATTGTGCTTCTTGAGTTCTAAAATCTGTCTTACAGAAGATTATCCTTTACAGGACATGGATATTTACAAATAATATTTTATTCATCTTGGAATATAGAACCCTTGTTCTACTTGTTTATAGATTTTCATATTAGATATTTAGTAGCTATTTGATGTACAAACTTAAGGTTTGCTTTTGGATGTTTAGTTAATGAAGCAACTTGAGCTAAACATCTGTTGCATTGCTACTGTCAATATGTCATTTTGTGCTTTTCAATGTTTCGGAGAAAAGGGATGTGCTAATTAATGGCTGCTGTAGAGCAGTCCCTTGTTTCTGAAGACAACAACCCCTTCAGCCCACCTGCTTAGCAGATCACAAGCACATGCCAAGGTGAAACCACAGACAGTGTTAGAGCTGGGAATCTTTTCTCAGTCCTTTTTGTTGTAGGTGGAAAGACAGTGAGAGGCAGGATAACCGGATGAGTTGCTCTGGCAGCCAAGAAACTTACTGTACTAGTAACGCATTGGTTCTGTTCATGCCTTGGCCACTTAGGTGCTGCCTGGCACTGGGGCTGCCACCTTATTTCCTTGTAAGTTGTAAAACTGTGATTCTGGCACAGAGGTGAACACCATAGCCATTACAATAAAAGTGCTAGTAAACTTTGTTTTACCTCAAAAAGAAGTGGCTGTTTGAAATACTTTCCTTTTTCTAAAGGATGTTCCAGAACAGATAGGGCATCTCCATTTCATTGAAAAGATGTTATATTTTCATTTCTGAAAATCTAAAAATACAAACTTTGAGATGTTTCTTCGGGGTTTTTTTGTATTTCTTTATTTCTTTCTCTCCTTTAATGCAGTAGAGTGAAAAGATAGCTCTTGGTTTGCATTTCTTCTTCCCTGTAGTTGCTTTACAAAACATTTCCAATGAGTCTCCCTCTCAATTGCCACAACTGTTTATAATGTTTATTTTCATCATATGGGTGAAGGCAATAGGTTATGAGGTGAGTCATAACAAGGAGATTGATGATTAGCATTGTGTAGGTAGTTGACAAAACTTCTAAGGAGACGCAGAAGTTGTTAGTTTAACACACTGGAAGAAGGACATAACTCTAGGCCTCAAATACTGTGAAAAGGGGCTAGGCACCCCAATAAAAAAAGTTATACAGATTTTGATGAAGCAGGAGATGTAATGACACAAACACAGCATTGTTCTTGATGACTTTTATTTCTGCCGCCAGCTGCATGTTCACTGTCCTCCCTCATTGTGTGCCTCCCAGCTCCACAGTCACGTTGCTTTGCAGTACCTGGTGGTTTGATTTTCCCTTGCTCTTCCCAGTCCACAGCCCCGACCCAGCTGGCAAAATTTTCTTGTTGGCCCCTCTGTCTCACCTCTCTCTCTTTCCTAAGCTCAGCCTGTCAAGCAGGAATTGAGACCAACAGTCAGCATTTTGGACTGGTTTGGCATCCAAGAGTAGGTTTTGAGCTGTGTTTCCGTATTTTTATCCTGTAACTGGACAGATCCCATCACCTTGCAAGCCACTCGTCCCCACATCTTCTGTCAAAGGCTACTTCCGCCATTGCCACCACTGACTGTTTTGCCAGCTTCTCGAGTGTAGTGCTATATAGGGCAGAGAGGGAAGAGGGATTTAAACTGGATCATTTAATAGATCTGGTTAAGAGCACAACCACGTGAACTGTCAGAGTGATGTGGCACCAGCTGAGACAACCTTTTCAAGATATTTAAGAGGCAGTAACTTGGTAAGCTGGCTCTGCGGTTGCCAAAGTGCCATGTAGCTATAGGCAGCACGCTTGTTCAGGAATATGCTGCAAAGCAAGGGAAGGAGTAAAGAAGGGGAAAGAAGGAACCAGTAAGGAAGCATTAGTGTGATCTGAAATGGGGCACAGTACAAAGACATTTTCAAAAAAGTGCTAAATGCTTCAGAAAGCATAACTGATTTTATACTACACATTTTAAGGTTGCTATTAAATGAAACTGGGAGGGAGTGTGCTGAGGCTCTGTGCCACTGCACAGCCCAGGAAATTCTGTTCCATCTTTCTGTTTCTGAGTTTCTTAAGCCAGTTTGTGTGTTTTTCTAGTGATCTAGCTCATTCCTTGAGAAGCTCATATAGTTTTGTCCTAGTAATGCCTACACCATAGGCTGAATGTGAGCAGCCTTTGATTTGAAAATGTAAAAGGAATAGGTTAGTATTAATTTGAAGCATAAATGATTTTGTTGTTTGTTGCTTTATTAAGTTTTAAAATTACTGTTACTCTAGTTGTCATACTGTCACCACTTGAAATCATGATTTTTTTTTTCCTCAGACTTTTCTTACACGTTTCTTTTTTCTGAACTGTAACTAAAACATTTTTGGGAAAAATGGTAAAAAGGAACAACTAAGAGCCGAGGCAGCAAACATACAGAAGCAGCAGCTTCTCTGAGAACTGTCTCCTGATTTTTGAGGAGGACGTTGTTGCCTCAACATTAATAACAGTTCTCCAGTGGCATTTGCCTTAAGAGAAATGAAGGTCAAATAATTATTGTAATAGTTATTTTACTTGAAACACCTGCTCCTAAAAAATACCTTTGGCAGAATGCAGGGCAAATTGAAAGCTTCATGTGAATTTCTTTTTTTTTTTTTTTTTTTTTTTTTTAAAAAGAGGTAATGCATGGAACTTTGACTTTTTTTCTGGTTTTCTATTTGTTCTGTTTGCTTAATTTTCTTTTGCTGAACCAGTGATTTTCAGCCTTTCTTGATCTGTGAAATCCTAAAAAATGTAATAGCAGGCTCAGTAGGGCAAATTTACTATGCAAAATTACATAGGAATAAAATGCCTTTATAGTTACCCTTTGCATGTCACTTGAAAACCTCTGTGGATTCTCAGATCGATCTATGGATAATAATTTGAAAGTCACAATGGCAAAGAGAATATATCCTCTTTTGAAAGCAAGTATTTTAAATACAGTGCTTTCTTCAGAAGACAGATTCTTGCCCTTTTTAGTGTCTGCATAGTCTTGTAGAATATTAACTTTAGGAGCCAAGATCTTAGTTTAAATCCTGTAAGTATTTAATCTTTGTTTCAACATCTGAGCTCAGTTGCATAATCACTTATAACAAATTACCAACAAAATACCTTGGATTACTCTCTAGAGCTCTAATACTCAAACCATGAAGTCATAAATTTTAACTTTTAGGAGTATTCCCCTGACAAACCTTACATAAAAGGGAGGGGGTTTAGAAGCTTTAAATGAAAATTCATCATAAAAAATAAATATAAAACTCCGTTTCAGGGACTTCTTGCTGAAACATAAGACTATATTGGGATGGACTAAAGCTAGTGTTTTAGGAAAGATATGTAAGTGTTTAGAGGACCAACTCAGATCTTTTATTTCTTGGTAAGGTTGGATGGGGAGCACAGCTTCTGGAAAATGTTGCTTTGTGGTTATTTCTTTGTTTATAATTTTGTTTTATTCTGTATCAGATCTGCCTCATCTGCGATGAGAATCCTGGTAAATTCGGAGTTACAACCAACACTCAATGCCTCACTTGTGCCTCCAGCCTTTCAGATAAATGTTTGGTACCTGTGTTAGTATATAGGTCTAGCATATACTGATATCTCACAAACAAGGGGACTTCTGTTTTTCACCCTGTATTTGTTTCACCCAGCAAATGGGTGGGTTTAAAACTAGTGATTCAGAATAGCTGAGTGGTCACAGTGCAGTGGTGAAGGTGAGACCACGTGTGATCAAACGGGGTCCCTCCTTCTGTCAGTCCAGCACTATATGTGGATCCTAACCAGAGGTCCCCATGTAGCCTCCTTCCTACCATGGAACCCTTCAGTATTATTTGCTGGCTAGGGTGTGATCAGTATCTCATTTCACATATAACTGTTCTGGCAAAAAAAAATAGTACCTCCTCTCAGCTCCTTGTCTGACAGAAACTACTGCCCCTGCACAGAGAGTGTAGCTACCAGAAGTGTCCTGGCATTTGTTTCTGATGGATTCACCACAGGAGCAGTAGTCCATTAAGATGACCTGGGCAATCCTGGCTGTCATGTTAGTGGGCAATGGGAAGCAGCAGGAGATAGTAATATATTACATTATTAAACCTGAATAATATTATACGGCCATTAATGCAATAAAACAAAAGTCATTTCCAAAAAGACCAGATCTTATAAGTCCATGTGATTTTATAGTTCAAAGGGTGGGATTCATCAATTTCCATTATATTCCTCAACAATATTAAATCCTTCAGTATAATCACTGCAATTTTATTTTCTTTTTACTCTCCTCTGTGGCCTCCCAGGTGAAACAACCTTACTTTTCCCTGCAGTCTGCCAACTTGTTCCCCATTTTCTCCATCAAGTTATTAATAAATTTTCTAATACTAGGTGCCTGGTGTCTGTACTCTGCATTAACCTCTCTCCCCTCTGAGAGTAAACTATTCTCTAATCCCTTTTTTCCTATTACTTCATGAATCATTTTAAAATCTATTAAAACATCTAACAACTTTCCATCAGATATTTTAGAACAAAATAGAGGGGGGGGGGTTTCTCATTAAGAGTGCAAGAATCAGTTTGGACTTTCTCTAGCAAAATCTGTGCAAACAGGCACCACATGGGTAATTTTCCTGTCTGCAGCAGGAGCAGCTTAGGAGATCTGCTGCTCTTAGAGGTACTCACTGGCTTGGTACAGAATCATCCTAAAAATTCCCTTAAGCACAGAAATAGCTTCCCAGATCAACGTCTTTGAAGAAGAACAGATATCACCATCCTCTATGAGATGTGGTGGGTGTTATGCCCAAGGATCAAAATAGGCTTGTGATAGCAGTTTCTGTGCCCTGGCACTCTCATGTGGCTCTACAAGCAGCCACAAGCCCCATCCACAAGTAGTCCGTAAGCTAGGGGCAATGCAGCAGCAGCTCTGATCAGTTTAGCAAAATGGTTGCAGGCAGTCTGAATCTTGCCCATGATGATTTGGATTTTATGCTAGCTTTTTTTTCTCACCCTGTCTCCAAGGTGGCTGCCGACTTTTGAAAGGTGACTTGAAAAAAAAAACCCAAACCAAAACCTAAAAGATTTGCTGGCATGAACTGCTGCTTTTGGGCAATTGGTCGGAGTAGCTGCAGCAATTTGGAGGATGAATAAGCTTTGTACAGCACAAAATTGTACACTGCCCCAGCAGAAGTGATTTCAAGGGGGAACAAGTAGGACAGTGACTGAGGCAGAGGGACCTCCTTGGGGACAGGCTGAAGGCAGGCTGGGCCATGCACCTGCAGGTGGGGTCAGGATCAGAAGAACCCATACCCAGGCAAGAGTGATTTGAGAGCCATCCCTGCCTCAAGGCCAACAATGGAGTTGGGGCCAGTGGTTGCTGCCTGAAAGGAGAAGCCTTCAGCCTGGTCTTGTGCAGGGCTGAGACACATCTAAGAAAATATCCAGACTGCTAGATGATGTGTCCTTTCTTCTGACTATTTTCTGCCATAAAACACATTTACTACTCTTCCTACGTCTCCCAATGAGTATCAATTATGTAGATCGGAAAATAAAAAGGGTTTTCTTGTAGATGTTTATAGTATACCATTATAACTGCTTCAACCCTTGTCATTGCATTAATATGACTACTTCTTTTTAAGGAGGAAAATCCACTGTTGTTAGCAGAATTATTACACTGAGAGAGGCTTTGAAGCACTTGCTGTATACCAGGAGAAACCTGACCCATCACACTACTGTCAAAACCACCATCAAATCCATGTCTCCATGTCAGTACACAGCTATATTCATAACAGCTGGATTCACAGAACCCATGTCTGGTTTAATCAAACACCCTCTCCCTAATGAAGATCTTATTTGTTCTCTTATTTTCTCTTTTCTCTGCTGCACCAGCCTCTCAGGGTTTGCAGGGCCCCACTGCTGTTGTATGTACCTGTGCCCTGGAAAATGCTGGGTCTGCAATGGCAAATATGTGAGATAAATGGCTAGAGTGTGGATGAAGATGCTCAGGTTTTGTCAACCTGAAATAACTTTTTTCCTCTACGAACAGGTTATTATTGAACAAAGAACGTCATTTTCCTCCTTTAAAAGCTGCCCATAGAACAGGAGCAGGGAAGGAGAGGAGAACAGAAACTGCCTTGAGGAAGGTGACAGAATGGGTGGATTTTTTGGTGGTTGTTTTTTCTTTTTTTTTTTTTGTAAAAAAGCTTTTTTTACTGTCATACCATAAACACCAAAGCAAATGGTAGCAGAAGTCACCATAGCAACAAAACCTTGGTCAGTGAAAGACTTTCCAAGAAGTGGTGATTATGTCCTTCAGGGAGCAGAGAATAAGACCTCATTATATTCAACCTTTGAATACTTTAATTTGCACTTTGCTTTAAGGGAAAAGGCAAAATTAGGAAGGAAAACAATGAATAGAATTGCCTTTGTTCTCCTCTGGGGTGGATAGTGGAGTACAATAACACAAGCAACAATAATCCTGTCACCATCCTTCCACCCTGGAAAAAAGCAAAAAAAAAAAAAACAACCCAACATTCCCTGATCCTTTTTCAAGGTTATAAAAGATGAATTACTCTTAAGTGATGGTGGTAACATTCTTTATTACTTCTAACCCTCTAACCCCAAATTAAGCCCTTTTGAAAGCAGCAAAATATTGAAAAATATTTTAACGGAGAGGTGGATAAGCTTTCCTCCTTGCACATGTGTCAAAGGACAAGGTAGCACTTTTTCACTGAGCCTGGTGCCAGGAGGGTGCTCCCCTGTCACCACATAGCAGAAGGTCCAGGCTGGAATATGCAGCACCTCGAGGCTTTGGGAAACTTGCTGAAAAGTGAAGGGTGTGCTAGTTTTTCAGTATAACAGCACCTCAGGGTGACTTTGCTACAGTCTTCGAGAGGCTGAGCTGTCCTCCAAAACACCTGGACTTGGATGCTCTCAAAAAATGTGAAAAATGAGCCAATAACACACCACTCTATTCTTGCCTGATAATGCTTTGAAGAGTGGGGTAGCCTATCTGGTATGTTGAAAACCCAGAGCAGCAAGAAGCTTGGTCACAAGCGTTTTGTAATCAGCCTTTTTAAGATCATTATATATTCTCTTGTGGCAGAATAAAAGGCTGTTTGAATGGATTCCCAGAGAAGATTGGAAGACCTAGGAATAGTCATATTTAGCACCTACAAAGGCGACTGTTTTAAATTTCCTATTGGAAATATTCTTCATGAATGTTTGAGTTTTTGAGAGGAAAATTAATTTGTATTTTAAACTTTTCTTTCAGCCAGCATGAGAAAAGAGGATTTGGGTCCTAACTACCAGGCACCAACTAGAACGCCAAAAGCAAATAGTTTTAGGAAACCCTTAAGACCCCAAAAATTAAGAGCTGACATTCTGTAACATTTTTACTTAAAACAATAGGTTTCGGTATTTGATGCCAGGTTACAGTACTTCATGGATTTCTTCTCCTTTCTTCAGCTTTATTAATCACATCGAGACACAAGTATGAATTCAAAACAAAGAAAGGTTTAATCTTTTAAAAGACTAGACAAATGCTTAGAAAGAACATTTAATTGATTTTTCTTTTACTAAATACATTTGAAATCCTCCTCTTTTGTGATATGACTTGTCCCATCGCTCTTTATATTAAGCAGTCTCTGAATAGTACTTTCATCTTCCCATAATTCAAAATCAAGATTTTCCTAGTGGGACCACAGCAATAAATTTTTCAGCCTGGAAGCACAGTGCTTGCTCTGATAAGAGGTTGCAAAAATGGTATCTTTTACCTCCATAGAGTAATTCCCTTTTTTTCTTCAAATTCAGCATTGGCTTTGTTTAATCCTGTTGGTGTCTCAGAATTAACACAGCTGAGTGCAATTCCTAAATTATATGGCCTGATTTATACATATAATGTCATTTGGGTTATACCTCCACAAAAAATGACTGATACATAGTTCTTTTCACACATGGAAGCTCACTGAGCTCAAATAGGTCAGCTAGAGCCTTGCACAGACCCACAGGACTTCGGCTGCGCTTCTGTATGGAGTATGTGATAGATAAAAGCCTCTGTAGAGAGAAAGTAGTATGTTGGTGGGACCAGCTGTTATGAAGTTCTTCTCTTTGTTGGTAAACACAATGTGATTTTAACAGAAGTCGGAGAAGCCCTATGAAGTCAGTACTTTGTTGTAATTTTCACAGAGATACTTTTTATACCATTTGTGGGAAAGTTACCAGAAATAACACTGTTTGTATAGGGAGTCCAGGGAGCTAGGAAAATCTTTTGATTTTATCAACAAACAGAAAACTGTATTCTCCTGTGACTTGTAAAAGCATGAGCAGGAAGGAGTCAAATGTGGTGACATAGATAGCACTGTGAAAGCAGGTTGCTAATAATACTAATACTAATACCAACAACAACAATAATAATAATGACAATAATAAATAAAAAAAATTGTTGACCTGTCTGCATATAAGGCTGGATGCAAATTTTTACCTACTTTTACCCATTTTAATGAATAAAACATATATGGGTCACTGGCAAAACAAAACCAAAGTGTTTAGGTGAACAGTAACTCCACAGAAAGAGGACATCTGAGTAATGTAGTTTGACACGTTTTCTTACCTGCCCATCATCTCTTTTGCCCTGTGTTTATATAGCAGACCGCAGCTGTCTGTACAACAGATATCTTAAAGAATAGATATATATCAGAAATATTTTGGGAAATTATTTGGCTTGGCATTGTTGAGATGTCAAGGAAACTTGGCACAGCTGCTGTGGGGGATGAAAATATGCAGAAGTGAGAATCTTCTGGTTGGAAAACTCCAAGGAAAAAAAAAAAAAGCAGCCTAGGAAATGACAAGATGGGTTTGTGCTTATTTGTCATCTGTCAGGGCCATAATCTTGGTTTATGTATAGAATCTGTTAATTAGAGGCGTAATGAACTGTTCAGTTTGCTTTGATCATGCACTAGCTTGCAGACTTAGGGACAAAAGCCAGTGCCTGAAGACCCAGGGGACTAATTAAGTACACAATGTTTCAAGTAATTAACATCCTAGTCAGATGTTTTCAGTGACAGTAAGTATATTGTGCTGTCATTGCCCTGCCCTAGAGCATTCTCAGGCCAGGTTTTTTACACACTTAGTCTGTATTCTGTTTTACCTGTTAACCCACACAAATGTCAGGGATTCTTTAATAAATCTATAAAATAAATCTTTACCAAAACTTGTTCTTTCCAAAGATGTCATTTTCATGATGAGATGACCCAAGCTGTGATCCTTAAAATCAATTATTTGTTTATCAGTTTAAACCAAATAGACCTACTATCAGAAGAGATTTTTGCAGAAAGGTGGTGTCAGACTTTTATACTACTTATTGGATTATGTTCTCTGTGTAGATTAAAGACAGTTAGACATTTTATTGCATCCTGACAATCGTCCTTTTGATCTTGCACCTTTGTGAGTGCTGTTCTTAATACTTCAACTGTCAAAGTGACACTGATGAAGAATAATTAGCAAAAAATGCTAAAACTGCTGCACTTTTGTCAGTCAAATAACAACTGTGATGACACCTTTGGTTTTCCTTATCCTTTGACTGTCTTTATGCTTTGAGGCAACAATGGTGAAATTACCTGAGCTAGATGAAAACAAGGAGGAATACCACCATCTCAGTATATGCCACTGCAGCACTGTCTGCCTGCATTCCTGTGCAGTATAACTGAATTATGAGCCTTGGTAAAACGTGGCAACCTAAAGCCCAGTGACAGTAAAAAATGTGCATTGGCTTTTTAAACAACCAGCAAGTTATCAAAGGAATTTCTAACCTGGAGGAACAGATTGGATCAATCTTTAAGAAAGTGTCCAAAAGTAACACAAGGTAAAATAATTCAGAGGCAGTAACAAGATTTCATTTCTAGTGAGTTGGTTTCCTTGAGCATCATGAGATGGTATTAAGAAGGCATTGCCTCATGACTTGTTAGTTCAAGTCAGTTTATCATTGTATTCGCCTAACCTTCTGGATTAACTGTTCAGACTGGTATGCTGGGATCTCTGCATCTCCCCTTCCCTGTTTAGTCAGCAATAGACTTTCTGATTTCAAAATGCTTTCTGTGAAAGATTATGGGTAATTGTCATGATTTTGCATCCTTGGAAAGGATGTATGTGACTTACCTTGCATTCCCAGACTGAGTCTAACCCTGCTTGCTTCTGGTACTTTCACTGGCTGTATTAATTGAATGATTCAGGATGTGTGACATTTGTTTTTTCCAGGTGTTATCAAAATTTACAATCAGCCCTTCCTGGCTGTAGCTAGCAAGTAGCAGGCTTGTGCCTGACAGTGCAAGTTCAGTTTTAGACATTCACCTGCACCACTCACATGCAGATAATTATCAGCTGTCTGTCAGCATTCACAGTTAGTTGTCTTTTGTCTACCACGATGGCCAAGTCCTGAGACAGCACAGTACTCCAGCATACAGAACTTGGCTCTGATCTCCCCTATATGTGACTTGTATCAACACAATTCAGACTTGCAGAGACTTATGTTATAATATGACTGGGGCTGCTTTAAAGTGCACTCATCAAAGCTCTTAGTAATAACTCCTATGCGTGTTTCACTGAGATTGTCAAGAATTCACAGAGCAAAGATGACTGGAAGGAGCAGAGCCCACCGGACAGCACAGTCTGCCTGTTAGGCTTGTGGTGGTGGAGTGTATTTTTGTGAAAGTTTTCTTCCAACACGGCAACATTGGCCTCTTTTTATGTTAGGTGTTATCAAGCATTTGCCTATTTAATTTCTACAGAGAACAGGTTCCCTAAGTATCTTTGTTAACATTTGATCTCCACACAGTCTGAATGTGAATATAGTTATATTTTATAATTTTCCTCCAGAATCAGTAATTGATTTTGGCACAGTTTAAATGCATTGGCTGAAGCAGTAGTCCCTTCTATTCTCTTTTTCCAGACTGTCCCAGTTAGTTAGAAAAGAGTCCAGCTGTATGTTGTACACAAAATACTACTCAGTCATAAGTTTTATTCCTCAGACATAATTTCACAACAAATAGGGTCTCAGCCCTTTACCTTTAACACATTTGTCCTGTAGTGTATAAATGCCAAGCAGATGAGCCCTATTATGTTAGGTTTTGTAAGAGGTAAAGTTACTAGTCCCTTGATCCATCTGTAAGGCAAAGTAGGGAGAAGAGACAAATCAGCAAGGTGGGTTTGGTAAAGGAAATAGTAGTAAAACCGGAATAACAAATACATCTATTAATAATTTCAAAGTGGGAAATGCCAATGAAGTGAGAAACTTTCCTCAAAGTAGAGGATGATTTAAAGAATGCTTGATAGAGAATAGGTTTCCTTCTCTCTACCCAGAGATGTTCAGACTCCTAGTGGCTTGGCTATGATTCAGAACTATTTCTCACAGCTAGAAATATTATCAATAACCTCCAGGGTATCATAGTTCTGTAAAGCCATGATTAGAAGATTTCTTTTTTCACAAAGTATGTACTGTTTTAAAGCTTTCTGTGCCATTCTAGCTTGAATTAAATAGCTCAGTTCATCTAAAGTATTGATTCTTTGCAGAGTAATATCATAACTTAGTCACATATTTCCTACAGAATTTGTGTTTGTTTTCTGGCTACAGTCTGCTCAGACCTGAGACTGCATACTGGCCAATGGTAAAACCAGGACCTGGTCAATTGTGATAAGAAGATATTGTTCACCAGGGGGGACAAATGCAAAGTGTTATACTTGGGCAGAAATGATGACCTGCAGAAATTTACGTTGGAAAATTTCTGGTATGAACAGTTGTGTAAAAGAGAACCTGTGCGTTACAATAGATCACAAGCAGGACTTACATCCATGAGATAAAATTATTCAGAAGAGGGCAAATATGATCTCCTATTGCAGGGAGAGAATGTGGCCTGCAAAATAGGTGAAGTATTGTCTTGTGTTCAGGACTAGGCAAGTTTAACATGAAGTACTGCCTGGGTTTGGACAAGACACTTTGAGAAAGATGTAGTTTGGCTGAGGACAGCCTAGTATAGAGCAATACGATCAGTCAGGGGTTGGAAAGGATGACTTGTGGAGAAAGCGAATGAGATCAGGTAACCTGAAGAACAAAGGACGGAAGAAGGCTATGACTGAGTCTGAGATATGTAAGAGGCTGTTGTAAAGGAAAGAGAATACTTTTTCAGTGTTTGCAGCAGAGTAGGCAGGAAATAGTAGGTTTCAATTGCAAAACAGATGACTTGGACTTGATATTAGAGCATACTACTATTGCAAGAAGAGTAAGTGTTCTCAGCTTCTGAAATGAGTATAATACCTGAATAATTAGGACAGCTGGAAATTTATCCTTGATGTTCTTTTTCTTCAAAGTCAGTAAATACTTTTTATTTAGCCAGCGAGAGTACATAATAAAAAGAAAACGGATTTTCTTACCCAGAGTTTGAACTCACATTAACTACCCCAAAGCACTTATTGCACCTGCATCAGTCTGAGGGGAAGCGGAACCCTGAGACTGTAATCGGTCACCAGCGCACAGGCGGTTGCACATGCATGTACTATGGGATGGTCATAAAGTAAACAGCAGGTTGGGCTTTACAGCTGCCTCAGGAAAGAAAGTAACAAATTGATTTGAGAGTGAGCTCATCAAGGAGACATACTCCCTTGTGCTTTCCACCCGGCAGTCCGAACCACCAGGACTAGAGTTCATTAAGGGAACACCAAACACTCTGTGATCATTTCCCAAGTAATAACTGGCAATTTGTTTCACAGGCTCACAGAGTAGCTGGAGTTGGAAGGGACCTCTGAGATTGTCTGGTTCATCTGCCCCGTTCAAGCAGGTCAGCTGGAGCAGGCTGCCTAGGACAGTATCTGATTTAACGTTTTATGTAAATTAAAATACATTTTAGAGCGTATGTTTCCTTTTAACTCAGAGAAAGAGCACCAGCTAGCTAATGGTGCTAGCACATTATATAGCACAGCACATTCTCTGTTTTCATTGTAGTCACAGAAAATAAAGGCTATATTTAGGATAAGGCTTCATGTTAGGAGGGGATTGTGCGATGTAGACCATTATTTTTGCTTGAATGTATTTTCAGTGGGACATACTGCGTGAAGAATTCCCTCTACTGCTAGCTGTATGTTCCTAGAGCAACTACTACATGAGAAATAGGAATATCTCAAAAATTAAATTCTCAATCAGAGAGTTAACAATACTGAACTTCGAAGCAGCCAGAATTCTGGTTTTATTAATGTGTTAGCTTGCACAAAAAGGTGATTTTCACGGGTTTTCAAATACCTTCTTAGAACTGTTTCTAGAGCAGCAATGTTTTCTACATTTTTTTTTCAGTTAAATCAAAGTTAGACCATTGGTCCTCAAAACTCTTATGACAGTTTTGTCTAAACTATTTCAGGAAGCAATGAGCAATTCAGGAAGAATTCTTCTGCTAACTGGAATACCATTTTTAGGGAGATAAAAATGAATTAGATTTATGACAGAGGAGAAAAAAATTGAATGACTGAGATAAGTATTAATCTAATATATGCAGAAACTGCAATGAAACTGTCCAACTGACATGAGTGGAAATGTCACACTTACATCATAAATATTTAACCTGTCACTTGAATAATAAACAGACACTCTCAAGTTGTTATTTGGATCTATGTGTCTGCAGAGAGGAACCTGCTGTAAAGTTTTTTCAATTCTTTCTGAGATTTGTAATATTTTTACTTCCACCTCCAGAAGACCTCTCTCCTGATACTTGCTGGCACATTTCACTAGCATGTTTATGCACAAATTCTTTCCTTTTTGAACCAAGTAGGATTGTACCCTTCTAAGTCATCATGCCACACTTGCTGACTCCCCAGCAGTTGTTCCCCATGTTAATTCAAAGCTGTGTCTGCAACCTCACCTAGCCAGAATTTCACCCGTGCTGGAGTAGCACAGTTGGCTGAGCTGGATGGAGCTGGCTTCTCCTCTCTCTTACAAATCACCAGTGCAAAAAAATATAACTATAAGTCTGTCTCTGTAGTGCCATGTAAGTTTGTGAAGAGCAACCCAGATTGCTGTTGGGGGTAAATTGGCAAAGTCAGTCAGTCACAGATATGAGTGGAAGCTGCATCTGATGAACACGTTGGGGCTGACTATACATTTGATATTAATAGAGATATCACCCAGGACAAGACAATAAAGAGATTGCAAAGGAGGCTTGCACAACTTTAAACTGTTAACTGATTAAGATAAATGAGGAAATAGGACAGCTTGACTTGCAGATCCAAGTTGGATTTAGCAAGGCAGGTGGTAGTCAGTAAAAAGATACTTCTCTTCCAAACAGCACACATGAACTGGAGCCACAACAAAAATGGAAACCTGGGATACCACTTTTATCAAGTCCATTGTCAGAACAGAACTGCATTTGTGCCTGATTAAATAACATGATTTTTCACACTGAACTAACATCAAAGACAAATTTCAGTCAGCTACTTGTTCTTAGTCACTGTAAAAGTGTTGAACAGACTACTGAAGAGGGAAACCATTTCATCCTATTTTCTATAGTATCTTTCATATGTATTTCTGTTATTATATTACTTTGATTCTGTTCACTTCAATAAGGCTTTAGTGAGAACAGGACTCAGAGTCAGAAATATATTTTTCAGAGGGTAGGGAATAAAGAAACATGAAAGAGTAACAGAATTTCAGACAAAATGTTAGTCTGGAGCCAATAACAGAGAAAAGTGTCAATATTGATGAGAGCTGTCAAGCCAACAAGGGTGGGTTTAAAAGAAAAGAATCAAAAAGAAGTCACTTACAGATAAGTACAGAAAGGGTGCAAGACTAACACTTGCTGTCTCATATAGGTGTCTAGGGATAAGTAGTTATATTAGCTCAAAAAGTTCTGAAATATAAGTGAAAGTAACTTTTGTATAAATCATCCAGGGTTTTTATTTTTAACATTGATCAGGACTGGATAGAGAAGAGCAACCCATCTGGTTTGGAAAGCCTTTCCCCAAGAGGTTCCCAGGGAAGACTCATGGGAATGCCTAGTACTACATTACTCTAACGTTACCACCAGCCACACTAGCAAAGCTTTTCAGATATAACTAATCTATTCATTTTTCTGACTGTCCAGTGCCAACACAGTAACATAAGACTTGCTCTTCAGTGGGTAGGTTCTGAGCACTTTCTAAAGATCATATCCCTTCACTGAACTGTGTTTGGGTATCTAATAACAGAAACACCTCAAATCATTAACCATTTCTGAAAAGCTTAGCCTGTGCCATCACTGAAAACATAGGATGAGTCCATTACATTACCACATCTGTGCTTCAGTGAGTGAAGACCTGACCATACCTCTTCTGAGCTCCCTGAATTTCTTTCTTTAATGTCAGGACTTCTTCCTACATAGTATTAAACAGTCCTTCTGCCTCTCAGCTGAGGTAGAGCACCAGCCTTGCCACGATTTGTGCCTCTGCCTGGCTTAGTTTCTCAGACAACTGAATTCTGGTCTTGGGAATTTTTTGTTTGTGAATCTGTGACTGGTGTACCGTGGCTAAAGATCTTCCTTAAACCCAAGTACTGCTCGTTGAGAGGTAGAAACGACTATGTTAGAAAGGCTTATTTTCAGATAACAAGTCCTAAGTGATTGGTTTTCATGTTCCCTGATGAATTATCACCCCAGAGATATACAGATTTTCTTCAGACAAACCTGTGTGTATGTGCCATAATTTCAATGTGGCTGACCTATCAACTGTCTTTCCCCTCTGAGATAGGGTGAATTTTTAGGCAAATCAGACTCCTTTCATTATCTTGTCCTTTTTAACATTTTCCTGTCCTAGAGTCCTTCATATCATCCTGAGTTGGGTTCTGATTTGTGTCATTTCATGATACACACCTGCTTTTGGAGGTATTCATCACTTGTGACAGATCTGGACTGGTGAAGAGCAGCCCACTGTCTCCAATTAATACTTCATCTGAAACACTGCTTTGTCTCTTCTTCACCTTAATGGGCTAAGAGACCTGGAACGCAGAAACCAGAGGTGAAACGAGGGAAAGCAAGCTGAAGGTTTTTGTGAGTTTTGATCGGGAAAAAATGTGGAGCAGACGGACTAGGGAAAGCAGCTGAAAAGAAACAGCCCATAGCAGCAGGCTGTGAGGGTGTGGGAGCCTTCCTCCCAAGGCTGGCACACCACCCAGCCCTCCTGCTGCCTCCAGACCTCTGCTGTGAAGGCAACGGGAAGGGTCAGAGGCATCACCCTCCCATGGCCAGGCTGCACATAGGGCGATGGCTGCTACGGGCACTGCTGGTTCCAGCAACAGAGCTGTGCTATGCAGGTGGGAGATTTCAGCCTTACAAAACCACGCAAGCATCATTGTGGTCATATCAGAGGAATCCTGTACCCTGAATTTGTATTTTTTGGAAATGGGAATGTGCATAGACATTCAGGTTCTTATGAACAACAACAGTGCCAGCAAACACAGTCCTGTGTGTCTCCCTCTAGTAATTTCTGACTTAACACTATTGAAGCTCTAACAGAAACGTCAAACCAGTTTCAATCAATGCAGATCTCCACGGAGAAGCTTTGCCATTTTAACTCTGCTGCCTTATACACTAGTATAAGGAGACTCCCCTCAGCATCTCAGCTTCTTAACAGATATCCTCCTCTGGGTTCAGATGTGCTGCTGGAAGTGAGAGCTCCCAGATGCTAGTTTTCATCTCACTCTTTGAGGCAGCCATCCCATGAATCTGCTGGCAAAACAGACTGTGACTGCTCACTAAAGTGCTTTAGGGCACATTCAGTTATCTTGCCTCGGCCAACAAGTCCAGATCTCACAAATAAAACTTTGGTGTAAAGGAAGATGTTCTGTGACAGTACAGTTCTGCAATTCAAGTTTTATTTTGGGATTAGATGATCCACTATCTCATGTTTTTGAGTAACCAATATATTTGCCTACTCACATGCAGAAGTAACTTTTTACAATTACATTCCCCAAAATATCATACAAATCTATACCTAGCCTTATTGAGTATATGCAGATCTCTCATTTGTATGCATTTGTAGAGTTGTTGTAGTAACTTTATTTTATTCAGTATTAATCAGAATACCAGTGATATATCATTGTACTAGCAGATGGGGAGGGAACTAATAATGATCTAAAAAAAAAAAAATAATTTACATGAGAGCTGTGAGACTACTTCAAAATGCTATTATGAAAATACATTCTAATGAAATCAGTTCTGTCTGGTATTTGAAAGTTTATTTGCTCCCATGAATATTCATACAAGCTGCAATTTTTTTAGTGATAACATTCATTAAAAATTTTAAAATTAATCATGACTATATGTGTTTGCCTTGAAAATCTTGTGAATTCTCAGATGACTCTGTTTGCATGAATTCTCACTTCTATAAAACTTACTCGAGTCCTTTTCCTTTTTCTTATAACCATGATCAGGTGGTGGAGACAACCAAATGAATAACCTGGGATTTAAAATGGTAGCAGCACTGTTTAAACAACAAATTATAAGTAAAGCATGCCAAAAGCAAGGCTGGCCTGAGACAGTTAATGAGCAAGCTATGGGCAAGAATATTATCACGTAAAATCATTTCTAAACAATGCCAGCCAGCATATTTTGTAGAAATTAAATCAAATTATTCCTGTGGCCAAGTAGCAAACACAGAAAGAAGGAGCTTATAGTAAATTCACTTTTCAGCCACCTATGACTAAAACCTTAAACAGCCCATTCTTCTTTTGGTAAAAGATTTTATCCCTACCTGAGGATAATGAACCCTTTTGCTGTAACCTGTGTGGTATGAGCAACAGATTGTCTTAGCGCATTACTAACAGACATCAGGAAATGGCTTTTAATAAACTTAATACATTCATGACAAGCTGTTTATAACTGACAAAAATCCAGCATTGTATCCTATTATGTGATAAAGCCTTAATTCTTGCAAGCAGCATGCCTGAATCTAGTATCAATATTTGTTTACTCCCCTGTCTCAGGGTGACAATTCATACACATGTTGTCGCTGCCCTAGGAACTAAAATGAGAGCTGAACAAAACCACAATCAGGAAAGGATTTGGGATGCAGGCTTTGAAAAGATAAAACAGGGCTCAGTGGCTTATCATTTTCATTCACAGTCTTTTCCCTACTCCTTTTTTACAGTTATATAATGGAGTGGGTATTCCTCTAACACTTTATTGTAAGTTACAGCCAAGATAGGCACATGATTGCCTGCATTGTTGTTAGGTGACCCTTGGCAGCCTGTATTATAAATGGTTTCCAGAAATGAATGCCAAAAAAGCCCATTCACCAGCAGGTGAAATGCTAACATTATTGGGTTGAAAAGCATGCAATTAGTGGAAGAAAAGGGAGGAGCAAAGAGGATGGGCCATATGTGCTAATGAGGAAATGCAAGTTAACTGAAGCATCACCCACAGAAAAGCCATATGGCAAAGCAACATGGATAATTTGAACCCTTACCTCAGAAGAATGGAGCTAAGAAACTTTTGACCAAGGCAAAAAAAGTGTGTTTATTTCACTAGAAATTAATAGCATAAAGAATATGTGTCATTCATTTGAATACAAGGAATTGCCTGTTCAAAAGAAGTATCATCACTATTTGTATAGACCTCTGTGGACACCACAGAGAATGAAGTATCTTGGACCCTGGTGACCCACAAAAACAGGACTCAGCTTCAGTCCCCAGCCTCCAGCATTACAACCAAAGCCAGATATGAAGCTTTAACAGCTGTAGACACCCACGAGCAAGGTCTGCAAAAAGAAACTGTACTAGCAGCATATAGTGTATACCACAAAAAAGAAACTGTGAGTGCTCATAGTGCCTGGCTCTCTATTAAGGGTCACTGAGGCAACCATCTGCCAGCCTGACAGGGAGTCACAAGAGGTCTGCTGCCTTCCTGGGCTAAGGTCCGAGATGTTGCCAAGATGATGCCGCAACTTGTCAAGAGCACAGACTACTAGACATTGCTACTCTTTCATGTGGGCACGAATGACACCACAAGCTGGAACCTGGACAGAATCAAGGAAGACTATAAAGCCATCAGGATGCAAGCAAAAAAGCATTTGTGCCCATTATCTTTTCTTCCATTTTACCAGCCAGAAATAGATATATAATGCAAATCATCTTCTGGCTTCATGGCTGGTGTTGTCGTGAGGGTTTTGGCTTTTATGACAATAGGATATTCTTTGATGATTATAGCCTGTTAGGGAGGAATGGGATCCACCTGTCCAGAAAAGAAAAGGAATCTTTGGCAGCAGGCTGGCCAGCTTGGTGAGGTGGACTTTAAACTGAAGGACTTGGGGGAGGGGTCCAAAGTGGCAACACACCATTGCAAACAGCTGTGGAATAAGCCTGGCCAACCAGAGCAGTGACAAATGTTCCTTAGATGCCTCCCAAGACAAGAAGTGGAAGACCAACCACCTAAAGCGTGTGTATACCAATGCACACAGCCTGAGGAACAAACGGGAGGAACTGGAGCTTTGCATCCAGTCAGAAGGTTATGATATGATAGGAATAACTGAAACTTTGTGGGACAACTTACATGACTGGAGGATCATGATGAATGGCTGTAGGCTGTTTTGTAAAGACAAGCAGGGAAGCAGAGGAGGAGTAGTTGCACTCTATGTTAAGGAGAACCTTGAATGCATAGCAGTCAAATACAGCAGTTAGGGAAGCCCTGTTGATTGCCTGCAGGTCAAGATCAGAAGGGTCATCTCCAAGGACTATCTGATAGTAGGCATTTGCTACTGACCTCCAAACCAAGACAATAAGTCCAATAAAGTAATATTTAGATCACTTAAGCAAGCTTTGGGTCAACAGAACCTAATTTTTATGGATGACTTCAACTACCTAGACATTTGTTGGAAAAACAATACAGCAGCTCACCTGACATCCACCAAGTTCCTGGAATATACGTAGAGGACTGCTTCCTCATCCAAATATTAGATTTGTCGATGAGGAATGAGGCACTGTTGGACTTGCTACTCCTGTACCAAGAAGACCAGCTTTGAAATAGCTTGGTTAGTGATAGCCTTAGCTGCAGTGATCACAACATTGTGGAGTTTGGGATCCTCCTGAGTATGCTGAAGGTTACTACTAAGACAAAGGTTTTAGATTTTAGAAGAGGAAACTTCAGCTTACTCAGAGCTCAGTTGGGAGGGATTCCATGGGAAGCTTCCATGGAGAACAGAGGAGCTAGCGAGTGCTGGGAGTTTTTCAAGAATGCTTTCCTGGAAGCACAAAAATAGCTCATCCCCTTTGAAGGTAAGGGAAGTAAGTGGAGCAAGAGACACCCTTAGCTTAACTGCAAGCTTCTGATTCTGCTTAAAACTAAAAGAGAAACGTACCAGAGATGGAAAAGTGGATGAATACCTGTTGAGAACTACAGGGGCATTACCAAGGCATGCAGGGATGCAGTTAGGAAGGCAAAAACTTGGCTTGAATTGAAATTGGCTGGAGATATCAAAAACTACAAAAAAGGGTTCTTCAGGTATGTAAACAACAAACAGAAACAGAAGGAAAATATTGGCCCTCTATTAAAAAAGAGAGGTGAATTAGTCACCAACAACACTGAAAAGGCAGAGGTTCTCAACACTTCCTTCACCTCTGTCTTTACCAGCACTGTTGGGTCCCAGGCTTTGGGAATAAAAATCGAGTTTGACTCAAACACACACCCATTGTCAGTAACACAACAAATCCATGAGCCCTGACATTGTTCATGCCAAGGGTGTTAAGAGATCTGGCTGATGTCATTGCGAGGCTCCTCTCCGTACCTTTCAGAAGTCGTGGAGATCAGGGACATCCCAGATGACTGGAAGAAGGCTAATGTCACCCTCATCTGCAAGAAGTGCTTAAAGGAGGATCCAGGAAATTACAGGCCCATCAGTTTTACTTCAGTCCCTGAGAAACTTATGGAATGAATCCTCCTGGGGACAATCGCAAGTCCAATGAAGTACATGACTGGGAAAAGCCAGCACAGATTCACCAAGGGCAAATCATCCTTGACAAACCTGATAATCTTCTATGACAAAGTAACCTGCTCAGTCAATGTGGGGCAAACGGTGGACATTATCTACCTGGATTTCTCCAAGGCTTTCAGTATGTTTTCCCACAGCCTCCTCCTAGACAAACGGCTTCATTATGGTCTAGACAAGCTGTGTGGTGGGTGGGGAGCTGGCTGACAGGCAGTGGTGAATAACTCCTTTTCAAACTGGCAACTTGTCACTAGTAGAGTCCACCGGGGATCAATATTGGGCCCAACACTGTTTAATATCTTCATAAGTGATCTGGATGATGGGATCAAGTGTACCATGATGCATTTTGCAGATGATACCAAACTGAGTGGGGAAGTGGACTCTTTGGAAGGGAGACTCACACTGCAGGAAGACCTAGATGGCCTGGAAGAGTGGGCTAACAAGTTCAACAAAGACAAGTGTAAGGTCTTGTACCTGGGAAAACATAATCCAGGAGTGCAGCACAGGTTGAGATCTACCCAGCTGGGGAGCAGCTCTGTGGAAAGGGACCTGGGGGTCCTGGTGGACAAGCTCAATATGAGTGAACATTGTGCTACTGTGCAAAGAAAATCAAGAGAACACTGAGTTGCATCAATGAGGGCATAACCAGCAGAGATGAAGTCATTATCCCACTCTGCCTAATGCTTGTCAGGCCACACCTGGAATATTGTGTTCAGTTTTGGTCCCCGTTATGCAAAAAAGATGTGGACAGACTGGAGCTGGATGTGGACTACCATGTTAGGGAAGGCTGAGAGAACTGGGTTTGTTCAGCCTTGACAAAAGAAGGCTTAGAAGAGACCTTATCACCATGTTCCAGTGTTGAAAGGGTGACTACAAAGAAGACAGAGACTCCCTTCTTATAAGAGTCATGTGGAAAAGACAAGGGAGTAATGGGTACAAGCCACTCCTGGGGAGATTCCAAATGGACACATGAGGAAAATTTTACACAATGAGAACAATCAACCATTGGAATAATCTCCCAAGGGATTCCCCAACATTGGACACTTTTAAGATTCATCCAGACAAGATGCTGTGCCACCTTGTCTAGACTGTGCTTTTGCCAAGAATGGTTGGACCAGATGATCCTTGAGGTCCCTTCCAACTTAATATTCTACGATTTTATGATTTTTCAGGAAAATAATTGCTTTCTTGACACAAAAAATATAAATAATCCTGGAGGAGAAAGTAGTTCTAGCACAAAGGTTTTACTTCCTCAGCCTCTTCTATAGCCTCAGAGTTTCACATACTCTTAAGTTAAATTTAAAAATAAGCTTATATTGTCTTTGTTTTAAGGTGGATGTTTCCCAGCGTCAGTGGTTGAGTCTGTCTCCTACCTGCTAGCCTTTTAAAAGAGCCATCTGCTCTCTGCAGCAGCTATCCCCAGGGTAGATTCAACCCACAGGCAGAGAGATATCATAGCTACCTGAGCCAGGCACTGACCAATAACCAGATAACTAAGGCATTAGATGGATGTGGGGTCTGTGAAAGTACCTAAGATAGATACATGAAAAAAAGATACATTAAACAACAGTAAATTACCTGCCAACCACTGAAAAAATTTTGTAGCAACTTCATTTTTTACTGTCAGAACCAAACTCTGCTGAATTCTCCCGTTTTGTGTATTTTTTTCCTGTCTGATGCTGTTAATGGGCAAAAAGGAGCCATTCTCTCTAATTCTGTTTATGCATATAAAAACTAGCATTTAAAATCCTAATGAAAATGGTGATCATAAAAGATTGAAAATTACTAAATTTCTGGGATTAATTTAGTAACTAATGTGTTTTACTGAGCACTCACTGGGTGTGGTGGTAAGATATCAGTGGAGTCAGTGAGGAGGAGGAAGGAGCAGATATGTCAGTTTTGAACACCAGCGCTGTTTAACCTGTGGTGTACTTTCTGTACTAATAGACCAGGAGGGTGCAAGCAGGTAAAAGTATCAAGCAATTGACTTTCTTATCAATCGTTCAGAAACCTGAAAGACCAGGAAACACAAATGACTGTTTGCAGCTGGATCAAATTATTTTTATGTATGAGGCATCATACGATCTTGAAATTGCTTTATTCAAAGCTTTCTTCTCTAGAGAATATAAATGAATAATACTAGGAAAATCATGGGGGCAGGTGAGCTCAAAACCACCCACTTAGTTTAGAGGAGGGAAGTACTATATATTCCTGCCAGGCTTTTCAGTTAGGTGGAGATTTATTATAACGAAGAAATTGAGTCATGTCCTCTGATACTGAACTGTAGGAAAGTGGTATTTGAAATAACGCTTAGAAATGCCAAAAAAACATTCCCCTGGAACATGCAAGAAAAAGTAGAGCAAGTATGTTAAGGCAGAAAACCCTACTGAAGAAATGTCTCTCAATCACATCCATTAACTACTGAAGTGTGTTATGAAATAAGCCTTTTCCATTCCGTGTAGTGCTCTGAATGTAAAAATAATTACGTAATAGCACTGAGCGCTGAGCAAGTAATGAAGAAGTTTGGACCCCCACGCTCCTGACTGACTTTCATCTGAAAGTCAACTGTATATCTAATGTTCATATAATGATGTTCCCATTTTAAGCACAGACAGGGCCTAAAAGCTCATGGACTTCCCACCAAGCTCTTTAGTTTTCCAGATCCATTAATACAGTCCCTGCCCAGCCATCAGAATTGTAGGCTTCATGTAACTTAATTGGCACCAAAACCAAAGACACTTGACTTGGGTGTTTCCTGTCAGTCTTCGCTTATGCAACCAGACAAAAAGGACAGAGCGTGGGTGATTTGAGATCAGTTTTGGTATATTCAAAAGACCGTTTTCTGCCAGGTTTCATTTATTTCTTAGCAAGTGGCATCCAGGAGTTTGACCAGCAGAAACAGGAACAAATATATATAGAGTAGTATCAGCAATGTGCTTCGATGCTATAAAAAAAAATGTCTTGTATAAGGTAGTGGAACACATTCAGAAATTATCAGAGGTTTGGGTGATGCCTGGCTTTAGTCTGGCAACTGATGGAATAAGAAATAATTAAGCACTCTGGACATTGTTTTGCAGCTGGGGTGGTTGTTTGATATTTCCTGCACGCATACTCATAGGGATGGAACAAATGAAACACTGACATAAAGGAACCATCTGATTCAGAGGTAGGGAGACTGACCGTCCTGGATGGGGCCACTGGAAAGGAAAAGCCCTTTAAAGCAAGGGAGAAGTAGGGAGTTTCCAAAAGGCAGAGTACAGCTCCCAGTTCTCTTATTCTGTTAAATCCTCTGCATTTAGCCAGATGTGAAGAAACCCTCTTACCTTTAACCTGCTCAGGCTGCTCACAGAAACTGAACTTAGTTTAGAGATTTGGCTCAATTTATGATTCCTCTGAAAAAATGCAAAAAGTCTTTGTTTGGATAGTTCTGCTTTGCATTTTGACATTCAGACAAGCAGTATTTCAGTATGGCACTGCCTCTCATATGGAGCACAATGTAAAGTGAGACCTTGCTTCACCAGCAAACCAAATGATTTCAATATTCCCTTCCCACCAGTCTGGAAAAACAGTAGCTTGCATGGCTCCTCTGGGAAAAGAAGTGTTACTCGATGTGGGAAGGGAGGGTGGAAACAGCATTTTGAGCCTGCAGAAGAAATTTCAAGAGCAGTCTTGAGAGGATTTGCTTATCGTTAGGAGGAGACACTTTGCTGCTGTAAAAAATTGTGTAAATTACCATGTGTGTCATATGGCCACGTAAGCCTTTTGTACCGTCTTGTGGCTGACCCACTGAAGAACCACTAGTGCAATCTTCCTGTGAAGTTCTTCAAATATAAGCTGATTTTGCTATATCTTGTACATAGAGTACCTTAATTTAGTCACAGATGGGTGGGTTATCACAGCTTATTTAGACCTATGTTAGAAAGTCTCAGTGTTTCCTCCATTTTTCACCCCAGCTTTCACCTCCTCGAGCAATCATTTAACACCCAGACCTGGATGCTTCAGTGATTTCTGACTGATCCATTGTAAGGCACTCAACCCACATTCATGTAAAAATTCCTTAATAGATCCATGCCAGGAAAAAAAAAAACAAACCCCAAAGTTCTACCAATGGCATGATGCACAAAGGAATTAATGTGTTAAGTTAAAAAAAAACAATCCAACAACACTTCTTGCAAGATAAAATTACTGAAGCTCTGAAAATTAATTTCCTGTTTAGCAGTGAATTAATTGAAAGACCAAGTTTGCTACCGAGATTAGAAGCCTGTCTGCAGGTTCTGTCTGTGAGCAGACTTTCATGCAAAACGCCCTGCAGAGCCAGTTTATTTGTTACTTAGACAGTTTCCTACCAACAGAGATGTCGATTAATAACTGGAAAATGTACTATAAATAACAGAATGATTGGTATAATTGCCTGAAAGTGGATGACTATTCTTAAAAGATCACAGTGTTACAAAGCTCCAAGGTACAATATTTCTGTATCTCTATCTTTGTGTGTGGAGCTTTGAAAATACTTGTTTCCACACTTCCATGGTCATTGTCCAGCATCTGCCAGCATCTCATCCATCTAGATAACCATCTAGAGCATTCCCAAATGGCTAGGAGGCATTAGTATACATTGGAAGGATGCCCTGCTTCTGCATCATTCTGTAGGAACAGGAACACAAGTACAGCAAGAAATAAGTTCTACAAAGTTAGAAAGAAGAGACATCTTGTTTTTCAGAAATCTCTCTATTTGAAAATCCTCCTGCACTTAGGGCTAATGCGTCTAGGATTGTGCCAGATCCCTTAGACACACCTGTCTGTCTTGCACCTTTGAAAATTGCAATTTTCTGCTTTGGTAACCCCATTATTTATTATTTGTATTATTACAGGACATGAACCAGGCCCCAGTAAGCACTGAGGACAGGTAACAACAGCCAGTGGTTTCCTAGCAAAAGAGCTAGCAAGCCAAGCCAGACATACAGAATACATGCAAAGGAATCCCGGTTTCATCTCTTACTTCTTCTCAGTTTGGCGATGGTGATTTTTCATATTTATTATATTCTGAACACCACAGTCTATGCACCTGGCTTAAATGCTGGCTTCAGGAAGTAAAAAATTTCCTGTATAATGATTGAGAGAAGACAGGGGTTTCTGAAGTGACAATGCAAAGCAGGATCCTAACTTGAGTGCTTGTTTTGCCCTATGCAGGAAAGACTGTTTCTCTGTGCTGAGTATTCAGGAGGACTAAGCAGACCAAACTTCATCAAACAAATACCTTTCCATCCCCTCTGGTTCTCAGATTCCTAACTCTAAATTAGGAACAACACTCATTTTCCTGAGTGATTGTGAGAATAGACAAGGAGGTGACTATATGGCAGTCATGGTAGGACTACTGGTAGGACCTGCATGGTAGGACCACTGAAATGCCTGATAAGCTCCTTTCTCTCTTTCACTGTATGCATGTTTTCTTTTCAGCATCTAAAATGAATTCTTAGTTATAGGATATAAAGTGTGTTACGATATTAGAAACTGTTCTGCTAAATTCAGACTGCTTTCTAGAGGAGAAAACATTGAAGAGTGAAATATTTTTTCATGCAAAGTTGGAGGTCTTAGAAGCAAAAAGAAAATGTAGAAGAAATAGCATAACTGAATCACTTCATGTTCCCGGATCACATTTTTTCTCTGAGCAAAGCAGACAAGAACTACAAGAATGGATAAGGCGTTCATCCATATAAGCCAGAAAGTGGAACTGACAATAAATGTGAAAGAAACAGATTATGCTCACCAGACTTGAAGACAAGAAAGTGCAGACAGGGGTATTGCTGAACAAGTACATCCAAAGCCAGGTAAGTATGTGGCTTTAACTCAAAGCCAGGCAGAGGATAACTGTTTAAAAGTTAATCAAGTGCCGCCCCATTTTCTCTCTTCAAAATACTTAACTAGTAAAGAGAATGCACCTTGCTACCTCTCATCTAGTCTTGAAACCTGCTACACTTTTGCACATTCTCATGATTGTCTATAGCCTCGTTATTTATAGTAAGTAGAGTCACATGCAGTATGGGGTTTTCACAAGATAAAGGCCTTCTTTGCCTAAGGAATATCCTTTTCCTGTGGGTATTAGCACACCAGTTACAAGGCTGGCTAAATCCACTCGCTAGTTTTGCCATTGACTTCGAGGGGATAGAGCAAGGCTGCAGGTTGGGTATCTGTGAGCAGCAGAGATCAAATGAAGGTGCTCATGATCTTTGCAGATTCAGAACAGGCAGAATGGTGTTGAGAACCACAAAGAAAATAATCAAATGCATAGCAAGCAGACATTTATTACATCTGAATGTGCACAATCATTTACTTTGTAAAGGACTTGAGGTAGCTTCAGAAGAACAGTGAAAATGTCTAAAGTTCTGCTGGCAGGCTGCAATTAAAAGAGTTCTTACGGATGTTGTAAATATTACTTACTCCTACGTCTTCTTGCTAAGATCTAAGGTCAGAGCCTTTCCTAGTGATAGGTGTTCAATAACTTCATTGCATTTACCTTGCTGAGGACCTGGATACTCATGTGGAAAAGCAAACAACAATCTGAAATGACTTGGCATTGGTACTTCACTATTATTGGAGGTAAGTGAAGTGGACATAAGTTTCATATGTTATAGACAGATATCAAATCAAATTCTGCTTAGTATTTTGGATAGAGTGGATGAGCACAGCAAAGGACACAATATGATTCTGCTGTGCATGTTCATGTGAATAAAATTATATACTGTGGTCATAGCACATCTGTGAAACACTTGCAAGTTCTTTAGAATATATGATGCATAATCTTCATGAAAGGTACAGCTGAACACTTAAAAAACCCCTTTCTCATGCCACTAAAAATGTATATTTTTAGAACATGAGCACTTCAGTTTAGTAGTGGAGTGACTAAAATATTATTAGTTCATTTAAGAGATGAGGTCTATGCTAAAACAGGGGAGTAGTGGTGATACAAACAATGTCTTGCCTTTTGGCCACACAGTTTGTATTCAGTCCACATCTTCCTCAAATGTGCCTCAGTTCTCTACCCTTCCTGAAAAAGGAGTATTCAAGCGTTCCTCCTTTAAATAGCCTCCATAGAAATAGCTTATCTGCACAATGAACTGCTTAGTCTGAGTGACAAGTTTTAAAGGTTGGGCACAGCACCTTCCCATTCCTTTGTCTAGCACAATCCTTTTTATCAGCATTGTCCAGGCTTCCTCTACTCTCTGTGTGGGAGAGATAACAAATAGAGCAAATTTTTATAAAGAATATTTTCTATTTAACAAACCATGGTATTTATCTGTTGTTAACCTCCTGAGCAATGAGTGAGACAGGATTACTCTATAGGTGGCAAAATAGCCATTAAGCTGATAAAACAAACTTCACTAGGATGTTTCAAATTTTCTTTTTTCAGCTGCCCAGGTCAGAGGAGAGGGGGCCTGGACGTGGATGCTCTTATCTGCTGCCCACCACTCCCTGTTCCAGCCATAAGTTATATGAGATGTACGAGGCAGGCTTGGGTGTTTCAGAAAGCTGACTCATAAAGACATTCTTAATAAAGGTTTTTTTGTGTGTTCTGAGAGAACTTCAGACTTCAATGTGTCAGTCTCTAACAATGATCTTCAACACCTCAAGGAAAAGTGAAGAAGCCCTCTGACTGAGAAATAAACTCATAGAGCCCTGTTTGTTTGTAGAAAGATTCTGTGAAAGACGCTAAATATCATGTTGCAAAGGGATGCAACTACTGTTTTCATTTCAATATGCATATGCATTTATTTATATGCATAAATAAAATAAATAGCCTACTCAGTCAATTTATGCACAGTACTTTCCAGTTGATGCGTTGTTTTCTGTACTGTTTTGAATGCCTGCAGGACTTGTTACTTGAACACTGAGAACTGTCTTGCTAGAGAAGACAGCTTTGCTCCTCATCTCCTCTGGGAGATAATTCTTAATTCAAATCAGATTTCAAAAAATAGTAGCAACTTGCTGAAAAAAAAGAGAAGTAGCTATTAATCACTGGCAGGAAGAAGAGAGAATATCCTTTAAAGCCAATTTATGCTCTAAGTTACAGAGTTTTATTTAGCTATAATGTGTTTGGGATCTTGAGTTTCTATCAGCGTGTCATAGCTGTATCACCTCCAGGCGTCAGGGACTGAATGGGGATTCAGCTCAATTTGTAGTTCAGGCAGCTGCTGATGCGAAGCTGTCATAAATCACAGCAAACAGTATAGGATGTCTGAAGCTAGTCAGTCTACAAAGTGCAATTTCTTCCTGCTTTCACACATAAACATCAATTGACATTAGATTAGTAAGTGTAGGGCTGAGTGAATAATTTATAATGAACAATTAGTCTAATTGTGTGTGCTTCCGTTATGAACTGATTATGAAGTGCTGAGATGGGATGTCTGAAATGATTTGTATATTTCTTCAAAACAAGTTTTCCATGTGAATGTCTTGTGAGTAATTCATTGTGAATAGTTGAACTTCAGAAGTGGTGATGGTTGCTAAGTTATATAAGTCACTGGGATTGTTTGCATTTCCCTAATTAGATTATTTGCAAGTCCAGACAAAACATGGTGAATTTAAATTATTAGAACTGAAAATATCATGGCAGTGGAATAAAAGCTGGAAAATATCTGAACATTTGAACTTAAAATATTTGGAGTTAAAGCAAAACCATCCAAATAACTGGAAAATTAATACAAAAGAGCCATATACATCATTATATTTACTTTTGTTTTCCAATGAGGTTATTTAATGAAAATCTTTTTATTCTCCCAGGCCTAACAGAACTTCCTTTTACCATCTGCATATAATTTCTTTGTTGTTCAGGGAGGTGTACTCCATTAATTAGCTGTTCACGTGTGGAGTTTTCCAAGGCCAGCCCCAGATAGTGATATAAAATCCTTGCTGAAATGGAATTCAAATATTTCCATTGACTTCATGAGCACTGTGATTTCATTCTTTGTTCAGAGTATCTTCACATCACAGGAGAATCACATCTGGATCTAGGTTTGAAGTTGCTATGTGAAGTATTAAGATTTCTGAAAATGGGGAAAAAAAGTGATAGAGCATGACTACAGGCCAATGGAAATGTTGTTAGAGGTCCCTGCGGATCCCTAGTGCCCTGCAGTGTTAGTGCTCAGGGGGAGTGACTGGGTGGGTGAAGACAGCACAAGCCTGTTTGAGACAGGCATCTTTTATCCCGCTGAATGCATCAAAATTTTATGTCTCAGCCTGCATCTGTTTTACTACCTTTACCTTTGCCTTGCACCGTTTTTCTGTGTGGCATTTTAAAAAGAATCTTTCCTCACCTTGTTGTTTCAGTGTTGGTCAATGGGTTGCACTGCATCAAATCTGCCCTCAGATTATTGATGAGGGACTTTTTATAAGAATGTTTCTTTTCTGGACCGTTGTAATAATGATAAAGGCTCTTTCTCAGCATTTGGGCACCAGCCTCCTGTGTCAAATCCACGACAGTAAGACTTGTACTCGAAGAGTTTTGATGAACCCACAAACTGTCATGTCAGCTATTTACTTGTACCACTGAGAGCAGTGGTACACAATAAGGGAATTTTTCAGCTCACAGGTGTGCTGGCACCTGAGTAGATGTATTTTTACCTTAACCACCTGTGCTTTATTTCCCCTGCATTTAGAAATCAAAACTAATCATGTTTTCTTACATGACAGGTGTTTATTAAAGATCAATTAACATTTGTGAATCCCAACATACTGGTAATAAAGGGCATCAATCTGCCCAGTAAGAAATGAATATTTCTGTCTTCAGAAGTCTGAATTCCCTTTCAGTGTAAAAGGCTTGTACCAAACATTGCATCGTGAGAATAAAATTAAAAATTGAACAGGTGCTCATTGAGTACTGCTCACTGTTACCAAATAAAGCACAGACATCCTTGAAAACATATCACTTGGTCATGGAATTAAAAGCAGGTTTTTTTAATTTAAAAAATGTAAAAATAATTAAAAAAAAAAAAAAAGTTGGGCATGAACACCAAGAAATCAATAGCTTTGCAACCTGAATGATGTTCGTTTGACATATGCACAGTTTGTGTAAAGGGTGTTGCCCTATCTCTCAAAAGGACTGTATCAGTATAATGAAGTGAAGAAGGGAGGTGGACTGGTCAAGCAAAAGCAACATTTTCATTTGACTGGTAAATATTTTATGGGGCTAATAAGTGACATGTGAGCAAGGGTTGCTGACACTCAGTATTTTACTTGGGAAAGAAAACACCGATTAGCACTTTCAGACATGCCTTTCTTTGCTTTGGTCACAGCACTGTAGCAGTGGCATTTCTAAAAAGATGTAAAATGCTACGAGAGAAAGGAATGATAATCACAGCTCCTCACATGAGAGTTATGGAAAGAAACAAAAAATTTCATGGCATTACCTGTTCCATCTACACTACTGCTGACTGAGATAACTTAGGTTTCCATCCTGTCTATATAATTGCTTTTTATGTGTATTCTGAAACAGTTACTTGAGGATTGTTAGGTTTTTTTCCTATAGATAACTGCTCTGGTGACATGTGTCTCCCTAGCTGGTCTTTTAGAACTTTAAAGCAGAAATTTAGAAGAGGGAATACTGTACCAGACAGAGTTAAAAACACTAACTCTCCATGTGGTATCCAGAAGGTCTCTGAAATGAACCCTGTTATGTGATTCATATTCTACATTTCAGTTGTTTTTCTTTTTGTGCAGAGTTTCCAACACCACCATGGCTGCCAGATAGCTAATATTCCAGGTTTTCCTTTACTGGTATGCCTTTCCAGTGTTGCTGGATTCCAAGATCATTAAGCATTTGGAACTGAAGTAATTTACAGATAATCTGTGCTTAGTGCATACAAATATTTCTTCTTTCCTCACAGAAGAAAAATGAAAAATCTTATTTATCTATTACTATTGCTGAAGTCAGTCATAGACTGACTGTCAGTCAGTCATAGAGGCATCCAAATGAACTGTGGTAAAACAGGTTTGCAGATCAGAAGTCCAGGGGTGTTCCGCAAGATCTACAGGAGCATGGAATAATGATTTACGCCCTAAATGAATCCACCATTTTACTATTGAAACTTGGCTCAAGCTGGAATAATCTTGTACTCAGGGTGGAGGTAACTATGTCGTACACCATTAGCACTGCTGGGGTGCAGTACGTGCTCATGTGACATGAGACTAGCACCTCCCAGAGCCATTCCAGCCAGCTGTCCTCCAAACATTAGCTCTGGTATGACATTAGCTCTCCCCATACTATCTCTCTGGAAATTCCTGTGGCTGAGAGGGAATCCCAGCTGGTAAAGAGCACTCTGCAGCTTTGGTGCAGCCTCTGAAGCCATAAAAACTGTATCTTTGGCTAGGCAGTCACTGTTCGCAGCATCCTCTGTACACTTTTCCATGTTGTATATAAATTCAATTATGTCACTATCCCATAAACCAGGAGGTGCTTGCAAGGTCCACTGCCACTCTGCATCACTTGTGCTGTGCACATCAGTGCTTGGATGAGGTTCACCTGAGGCTGGGAGTAGGTCTGAGGTTCTTCACCTATTTTGGGGTGCTCACATGGCAAGTTTAGTTGGCTTGGGCTTTCTCTGATGTTCATGTATCTTAGTCCAGAGAGACAAGTATTTCTGTTCCTCTTCACTCATTGAAAAAGGGCAATAGTGTGTCTGCACATTTGCCCCAGACAGCTTGGTTAAATGCCTCATGCCTGTGGGTATTTAATACATATGTGATAAAAAAAGATTACTGAACTCTAGTAAAGGCATGAAAACTCCATTGTATGTACATTAGTAAACAATTTTTCTGTCTTAAATTTATATGAGAAACCTCAGTCGACAGTATTTTCTCATTTTACACAGCAAACTTCTCTGCTGTCACAGTGTAGAATAGGTGAAAAAGACATTGTTTACTTGACTGAACACTTCCACGCATTCATATGCAACTGAAATGTTGACCTTTACAGTGAGAAATTGTGCATTTTTCTTATGAGTTTTTCTTTAATATTGAAAGTTGGAAAAAACACAGACATAAACATGGAGCTAAATCTCTTTTCTGGTTATGAACTAGGGTTGCCCAGCCCAGGCAAGAGTCACACCAACGTGTATGAGCTGAATGGCTGACTTGGGGGTGGGGGGGGCTGGGTGGGTGGCTCCTGGCTTCATTACACCGTCCTTTGTTTCATTTTCTGCACTCATTTATGATACATCTGTCCCATTTTAGCATGTAAGCCAAGCTGAGGCTAGCTTCTGCTATCAGCAGCTTTTCTAGCTCTATGTCTTTCATAATGTTTGCAAGTGGAAAATAATTTTTAAAATTATTCAAGCTGACAGGCAGTGTTTTCTGCAAATCAAAATTGCATTAAAGTTCATTCCCTTGCACCTTTGGTGCTAGTGGCATTTCACATTGATAGGATCTTTGCATATAAATAGGCTTCAAAGTTTAGACACGAGGCATAAAGGCAGCAGTGCTGGATTCTTCCAGGTGGGAGCTGGATTTCACTGGCTTTTAAATGTATCCTTGCAGTTTTTGCTTGGATAATTTTTTTTTTTTCTTAGAAACCTCAATTCAATTAGGAAGCTCAAATCCACAGCAACGATCTGTCTGATCTCTGCATGTAGCTTTGTCCCTGAGCGTTCTTTGCAGGAGTGGATAATTTTTAAGTGTCCACATGTGCCTATGATTTGTCGCAGCATTTCTTCAGTAGTTGTCTGGAGATATAGTAAGCAGACTGTGAGCAGTGGCTTATTCATGTATGCCGATTCATATACAGTACTAATTCTCCTTTGAGAGTCATGAAGGTGTTAGCTTTGAAGGTTTTCCTTGAAAGCAATATTTTGAAGTTAATAAAGGTCATGTGACAGGAAATCAAGTGCAGGATTTCTAGCTTATACTTACTAATCACGGTTACTTCTTTTTGCTAGGCAAGATTTTCTGGATGATAGTTTGGCAGAATTTTTATTTCCACCACTTTGATCTGAGATTGTTTCTTCAGAAATGGAATGTCTTTTTAGTTTTTTTCTTAGCTATTTACTGGAGAGCTGCAATCCAGTGTAGGCAAGCACAAAGTCTTGAGTAACATCAGCAATCAGCAGAAATCTCAGAGTTCTTGGTTTTCTCAGTACAAATAGATGTATCTACCTATGCCAAATGTGCAGATATGAAATCATTTTAAATCAGTTCCTTTACTCACCTTGCAAGGCCCTGAACTAGGATCTCTGCTTAGGTCCCGTGGTGGGTGGAGGTGCAATTTCAGGTCCCAGAGCAGTACAGCTGAATTAAAATGGTACTCAGACTAACTAGCCTTGGCTCAAAGAGCATGCCCATACTGTAGGTAGTGAAAAAATCCCTTAGCTAGCAATGACTGCTGTAGCTCTCCAGGTGGAGACAGCCATAACTTGCCTTTCTTCAGGGCTTTTTAATTAAGACACAGCACAACCTAAATGTAGCCAGACCACCTTAGTGGCAGATCGTGATACTTCATCACAGAGAGGTGGAGTGCCTCTGCCCCCCTGGCTCTGCAGAGCTGTGCCTTCAGCAGGGCTCATTGGCCTAAGGGCAGCACCATACCGCCACCTCCTACACAATGGGTTGCAGCTAGCTCAGTTCATGTGTATTCAGGAATTGCTCCCCTGGGTTGTGTCATTAAGGTGTCTCCCCATGAGGTGATCTGCACTTTGTCACGAACAGAGGTTTTCCTTGAGGTACCCAGGACCAGTTCCTCTGAAGCTGCTTCCTTGCACCGGGGGAACCAACATACACCGTCTGTGTAGATCTTGGCTCAGAACTTGCAGGTTCTTGTTCTGACTTTGGGCATTAATTTCTCGTTCCTGGTTCAGCTCTGCCTGTTAGCCACAAGGTCAGATTCCAAACCTGCACATATCCATTAGTTCATCACACAAGGTACCACTCAAGATGGTTGAATTTCATAAGAAATAAGCTCTGGTTTAACTGCTCCTGGTTAGGCCTACCAAGCCAAATCCCATACTAAGCATAACAATAACCTTCAGATGCATATCCAAGAAATTTCTGTAGCAATTGTTAATTGCTCAAGCTTATGATTTTACAAACCTGCAGGTAATTTCAAGCTGCCAGGAGCTCTCATCTTTCAGGAGTTCACTGTAAGAGTAGCCGTTACAGAGCAAGTCAGAAAGTGAATGTTGCTTTTGAGAAATAATGACAACTTCTCAGCTCCCTTCATAAAATATTCAGGAGAGACTAACAAAGATTTAAATTAAAACGTATTTGCAAACATTTTAGTGGTGACCATCTATGACTGTGTTACTGATGCAATGGTGTTTTGGTGTTCAGGGGGTGATGTTATCCCCTGGGGCCGCTCTGTCAATTGGCTTCTGCATCTTGTTCTGAACATGGTTTTGGTGTGGTTTGGGCAGATGCAGACTCCATTATTACACACTTGGGTTGATATAGTTTGCAAGAAATAATCTCTTGTGAAATAGAGAGAGCAGGTTGGCACTGCTGCCCATTCCTCACTTCTGCCAGTGCAGCTTCTGCGCTGCTGCCTGGCTCCCCCATGCTTTGGTGATATCCTTGTCCCCATGAGTGCATGCTGAGAGGTGAGAAAAGCTGGGTAAGTGGCACCCAGGACAGTGCAATGGTTTGGTACCCCCATCAATTCCTAAAGCCTATTATACAGACTCATAGAAGGTATTTTAAAGAAATTCTTGCTTAGAAGTGTGTTTAAGTAGTAACTTTTTCAGGCAAATGGGCAGAACAAAACATAATTTGTCTGAACAGCAGGAGTCAGAAATGTGTTCAAAGTCAGCCTGTTTTGGAATTTACATGGGTCTTTTCATAAGAATACCTGAGTACTTCCCAGTCCCTCCAGAAATAAACCTCAACAAAACCTACAGGAATTAAGAAAGTATAGTTCCTTTTCTACAGATGGGGAACATTGTAGGTTGTGAATTCCCTACAGCAAATGACCTCAAAATCATGCAGTAATAGGTGTTATTTTCACTAATACCTTTATTACAGCTTGTTTCCAAGCCCAGTGTACAACAGAGGTACTAGGAAAAGATAATGCATGTGCAGACACAGCACACATTTCTGCATGTAGCTTTGCCTGTGTGCTTCAAACCCAAGTGGAGAGTGAAGACACCATTCCTATTGAGGTTGCCAACAAAAGTACCAGGGGGTATCTGCTGGCATTTTCTGATGTCACTGTCTGTTTGCTGGGATCCACTGACATCATTTCATACTTTCATGCAGTTTTATTGGTTTGTGTTTAGGCTGAAGTTGCAGAGCCAGAAATGAAGTCAGTGTTCCCATCTGACTGTAGCTTATTTCTTGGATAAAGTACATTTCTTTCACTTATTTTCTGGAATGATAAAACAACCAAGGATCATTTGGGATTTTTTTTTTCAAGCTGCTTTTATAGCTATCAGGGGCTTTCTTGATGGTAAGATATAGATTTGTGTGACATGAAGTGATAGCCTGCTGCAAAGAAACAGCACCATTCTTTCAGTGTAAAAGCTAATTTAATATTGATCTTTGCCTTATAAAATGCAAGGATAATTCTTTTAGCAAAAACACCTTGCATCAAGGCTCCTGTGGCTTTCCCAATTCAATCTGAATTTCTAAGCACTAAAGAAATCTCATTATTGAGAAGTAAAATAGCAGCTCCCTCAGCAAAAAGGTCATAGAAGTGTGAAATAGCCTTTGTACTGTATTCAGCAGCACTTCTTGAATATACGCATTACTCATCCATGAGGCTCACGATGTTTAAATGCCGTCTACAACAGTGCTCCTTCTCTGACAGTCATTTTACTTTTTCCCCTTTTTGCCTTTAATAAAGCAAAGATTAAATGGTTTACAAGAGCTATTACTTCAAAATTCACGTTTTTTCCATGTGTCACTTGCAATTACATGGGGAATATGTCTTCTATTAGAATACTTAACTCAGTGGGTTTGGATATTTAGGTTTCAGCAAGCCCAAAAATGCTGAAACATGTCTCTGAACTTTGAGCTTTTCTCCCTCATACCATGCCAGTCATCTTAGCTTTCCATCCATCCCCACCTCCCTTTCAGCCCAACTCATTAATTTTTATTTTCTTTGGTTCTGTCATTTCTTTCCCTCAATTTCCCCTGATTTGCTTTTTGACCTGCCTTACTAGCCCCATACAGCAATTAGATCTTTCTTTTTTCCTCAATCCAGCAACATCCCCGAGTTAGTTTGATCACTAAAATCAGAGGAGTTTAAACATGCTTCTTTGATTTTTCTCTCAGTCTAATTTGGTTTAGGCTGGTTTTTAAATAAGGCTTTGTAGAAGGGGTATAAATGGTATTAAACAAGCTTCTTCTAAAGCTTTTAGGGGTGTCTTTTTCCCTTTAGAAAAAAAGTGTTACATAAGCAGTCTAGCATAAGGAGAATCAGCAAGGAAATGGATGGGGAATTCCTGAAAACAGTAGAACAAAGGTATTTAATAGGAGGTTACTTCAAAGGAAATCTGGGAACAAGAGAAGAACCATGGGGATCTATATATCTAAGGAGGCGTACCTCGCACAATTTATTCTTACATGCTTGCAGTTCTATACAAAAAGGATTTCACAACTGAAGTATGCACATGGGGGGAGCCCACTAGCTAGAGTTTATTCAGGGAGTCTTGACGGGGAAGAGGAAGAAACATGTTATTGGCATGGGTCAGTATTTGTGCACTCTGCAGAAATACAAATTTAAAATTTTGGAGAATATCTGTTGTGTTGGAGGTAGGGCTCAGGAAGGGAGGTGGCATGAGGTGAAACTGAAAGGAACTATGGGAGTAAAGATATGGCTTTCACTGAGAATAAATGTGGTGAATGGACCTCAGAAATTATCAACAAAATGTATGTTTCATAGATGAAGGAGCTGTGTGAAAAGCCTTGACCAGGAGTCCTCAAACTATGGCCCACTGGCTGGATATGGCCCCCCAGGGTCCTCAATCCAGCCTCCGTTATTTACAGACCCCCCCTCCCTGCCGGGGGTTGGGGGGGAAACCAAGCAGCCGCAGGTGACTGCCTGCCACTTCATCCGCGCGCCAGCCCCCTGGTTAAAAAGTTTGAGGACCCCCGGCCTTGACCTTCAGAATGTGGCAGCCTTGTGTCCCTATTCACACAACCTAAGTGTGAAGGTAAAACAGCTCTGAAAAATAACATGTAATCAATACAGAAAGTCTGTATTGAACTGTAATAGTATCCACAGTGCAAAATATGAGTGCACCGTTGTGCAGAGATAGCTCTGTAACCAGACAAGTTGCATTTATTACAGGAAGAAAGTCCGAAGGTTCTTTCTTTGGCTTCTGGCTCCCAGAAAACATTTGCGCTTATTTTCACTCTGATCTGTCTTTTAAGCCATTCATCCTTCACCTGGTAAAACCCGCCCCTTACAGACAAGTCCACGGCAGTCACTGGTGCCTGTGCCAACCCAGCCATCAGAACAGGCTGGAGCAGCAGCTGCCTCTAACTAGTACACACAGATCGTCCTTCTGTTGTGTGTGTCTTGCTCTTTGATGCTATGGAAATACATTAATTTATGCTTTGCAGCTACATCCCAGATGATCATGGTTGTATTTTTAGACAAACAAAATTAAGGGGGGAGGGTATGTACTCTTGGTGGATGCTGTAGTTCAGCAGCTGATAAGAGGAATTAGAAAATGCTTTTTGCTCTGAGCAGTTACAAGCGTAAAAGCTATGGTGATATACATATAATGGGAGCCTTATTCAGATCCTGCACAACAAATTCAGCTTCTGTTTCTGCCAGAGATGCCTGGGTGCTTTTCCCCACTCTCTACCCGCCCCCACCCATGTGAACACACACACAGAGACACGCATGTACACATACATGTACTCACTTCTCTTATACACAGCCTCTCTTCCAGGCTCCCACAGACCTCTGCAGGCCTGTGCTTACCTATGGTGGACAAAGCCATCTCACAGAACTGAAAGCAAACCAATTCTGTCACCAGCAAACACGTTCAGTATGTTGCCTTATAGTTTTTACCTTTTGCTGTTCACTGCTGTTTACTGAAGCGTGCACAAGCCCTTACCCTTCAAAAGGTGTATTTCTGCTAAGGATGCAGATGTGTCCAGGGGAAAACTGAGCTGTTACTGATAGGTTTCCCCTTCCATAAAGGTATTTTTCTGGCAGATGTGATGTAGTCACACCCACGTCCACATATTCCTTGCTGAATAATCTGTGCAGAGACTATGTCTTTGTGTTCAGGAAAAACGTTAGCAGCCTTCGAAATCATGAATGAGGTCACAGCAGTTTTCCCTGTGGGTCAGTTAGGCTGAACTGGGAAATGACATGCAGATGCCTTCTAGAAAGAGGTGAAGAAAGTGCTTTGAGGATGATGTTTGAATCCAGTGTCTCCAAACAGCATTAAGGAACTAGTTTTTCTCTGGCCTGATAGGGGAAAAAAATGAAAAATAATGTATGCCAAAAGGCTTTTTAGCTCTGAGTAGAATTTGTCTCATGTGCGTGGCTTTTCTGATTTATAGTGTCAGGCAAGACCTTGTGTGATCTCCCATTAGTGGAGACATGAGCTAGACAATCTTGTAAAATTATTTTTTTAGCTCTATTTGATTTCTGTTTTGAATACCATATTTAGGATTTTACAGCAAAAGTACTTATCCACAAATAGAAAAAAATCTTTTCCTGTGTTCAGTTTTCTTTTTTTTTTACGTGGTAGTGAAATCACAGATTTGGTCTTATGGCACAAAGAGGTGATTTATTAAGTAGCAATAGTAAAGTTTCTGGATGATACTAGTATTTTTCTCTAAAAAAGGTATAAATGTCTTTTGCCCTTTATAGGAGCTAATAGGGAATACATATACCAAAGGCAGTGCAAAACACGAGTTGTGCGATTGTTGACATGATGTTCAAATCCCAGCTGACAAACTCCATTTCCTCATTCAGTGGCAATCTCTGACAGGTTTCACAAGCCGGACAGTGACAAAAAGGGGGGGAAAAAGCCTGACAATTTCTTCCATAATTGCCACCTGCAATCCCAGAGAGAGGAGGAGGAATGAAGCCATAAATAGCATGAAAGACTTGTCAAGCTGTGCAAGATCAGAACATTGATTCAGCCTTGATTGGACTCCCTACCGCTGTCCTTTCGTTATTTATGTCAGGTTAACCTCTCACTTTCAGCAGTGACATCTATTCCCCATCTACTCATTTCAGGGAACATACTGCGGTTTCCATTTTGTCAGCTGGTTTTCCTTCTTCTGATTACTTTAGAGGAAAGACGCTAGGATGGTTTTATTTAAATAATGCCTAATTCAAAATGAATGTGCTTGCTTTGAGATAGGTAGGACGTGTGATAAGATGTGGTACATTCCATAAAACCTATGAACAACGTTCAAGATGAAATGAAAACTATAAGGACCTAACAGAGAGGGTTACAGAAGGCAAAGGCAGAGGAAAGAACAGGCTGAGCACCAATGTGGAAACTCCTGTGGGCAGGTCTGTTTCATACAAAGAAAATATAATCAAGTACCCTGTAGCTGTACACGACGAGCTGGTGGAGTGTCACCAAAGGGAGCTCTTACCTCAGGTGTGTGAGCAGATGCATATGTCCACTTGTTGCTAGAAGTTTACTTCTGTTCATCGATTAGTCCAATAAAGTCTGACAGCTTTATTTCTGAATTAAGATTGGTTGTTTTCAGTTTGAATGGGGTCTATTTTCAAAGGAAATTTTTGTTACAGTCGGGTGATTTTTCTTCTCTCCTGTGCATGTTGCTTAGCTTTTGCTTGTATGCAGCCAATCCTGCACACAGACACATACACACCCCTACAGAAAAGCATTGTACATCTATTAGAAATGTTTCTTAGCTTACTTCTATGCTTATTTACTAAACAAACTGCTCTGATGGGATAGCGTAGAGGCATATCCTTGACTCAGATGCCTTCTCGTGCCTCTTCTGTCTCTGTACCTTTTTGTGTTCCTAAATTGTAATGACAGACTAGAGGTTCATATAGATGTTATAAGCCTGATTCAAGAGTCATTTGGTGAAAATCAGTGATTCTGAATTATGCAGGAGTCTAGCTGATGTGAAGTAGTACATTTCTTTTAAAATGTTTGAATCTCCAGTTTTAATCTTTCATTTTTACACAGGGTTACTGGTTTCAAGGGGGAAAAAAAAAGTAGTAGTACTTTAAATACTTTTTGACATACAGTACTTGCAGTGCTGTAAATTTAATTCCAGTGTTTATTCTGGCTAAGGTCATTTTACCTCTTTATTCTGGCATCTCCCAGGGCAGGTATTTCATTGCACTTTGTACATGATTTATGTAGTCTACCTATCCAAATTCCTAGCTGCATAGGACAGCGTGTCTCATCTCGTGCCAAGTATATTGTTAGTACTTAAGGAACAATAATAGTGATTCTACCTTGAAGGAGAAAAGACCCATATAAGCAAGGTAAGAGACTTAATAATCAGGGTAATCTTATCTCTGAAAAAATATGAAGCTGCTTCCTTGCCCAGAGAAATCCATAAAAAGCAAGAGAATCTAAAGTATGATCTCCATGTTTTACTGTTTTACCAATCTCTCCCTCCCTGCCCCATTTCTGCCCTGGTGGCATTTGATTTCGCCTCTGTCGTACTCTAGATTTTCTACTGTTAGAAACCATGGCTGCTTAGGGAGATTAGCATTACAAAAGCAAAGACTAAGTAACTTTGTGGAATTTCTCTAACTCTTACCTTGAGACACGAAAATATTAAGAACAGTTGCTGCTATACCATTTTATATGTTGTTACATCCACCAGGCCACATAAAAAAGTGCCAGCCTGAAGGCTTTTAAAATAATCCCTATCATTTCATATGGAAGTTCATCTTCAAAGTATTCAAACTTTAACCAGTCCTCACAACTTTCATCATAGAAGAATTTTAACCCTTGTTCAAAGAGAGGGGGACTATGGTCCTAAGAAGCAATTTTCTGAAAGTCAAAGAAAACAGTTGGAGTCAAAGCTATGTTCATGACCAGCGGTGCTACTTTCTATGGTTGGTATTTGGGGCACCTTTGCCAGCAGTTGATCTCAAAATGGACAAGGGTTTTATTAATGCCCCACTATCCCCCATGTCTGGAATTCTGTATTATCCTGAATGTCTTGAATCTTCATCTTGGTCCCAGGTGGCCCTGGTTTCACTATTGATTTTGCACTGCTTTCCAAAATTAGCGAAAGCAAGACACACAGGTCTTGCAGGATTTTTTGAAAACCAGTATTATTAGATCAGTGCTAGTACTGCTGTAACCCAAATTAGCTTCAGCCCTGTATGGTACACCAATTAGCAAAGACAAAAAGGGAAGCAATAACTAGGTATGCCATTATTCTGCCAATCTTTACACTCTCTTTTATGTGGAATTCTACTTCAAAGCACCTTTCTTGTTTGTTACAAGATCACTTACATAAGCAACTAGCAGATGTGACTAAAAATAAGTATTTTGCTCTTCCTTCATGTCTGTGCTACTGAGAATCTCTTATTCCTATTGTCCCTGGCAGTTCTTCAGACTGACGTTATACAGCTGTCTTCTCTATGTACACTTTTAGCTTCTTATTTTTAGTAGTTTATTGATGCACCAAATTTTTTTAGTCACCTCCATCACCATTTTTTAAGGGGTAAATGAGGATGTTGAGTTTAGGACAGGACAGGTAGGGGGGGCAAAAAGTTGTGTTTAAACCATTCTTTTATTCTTGGTGGTGCTGGTTTTAATTGCAAATTAGGATTATTTATGGTAATTTAGACCTAGCTGCTCAGTCTACAGAGGTTGTTCTCGCAGACTGAGAACTTCATGCTGTAAAAACTACCACTCTGGGTAAGCTGCCTCCCACATTGGTAAGGGACTGGGATTCTAGCTTTCTACTGCTACATAAGGAACTCAATTTTTCTTTATTTGCACAGGTGCATATAACTATTAAGTCCCCTGATGTGAACAGTATTTTGCTGGCATATGCTACTGTATACACTGATGCTAGAAAAGAACAAGCCCTGGTAATTCTCCTATTATATGACCTCATTTTGCTAAAGTATTAGGTGAATTTGGTATAGCCTAAAATAAACGCAAAACATGTATTCTACTAAACCAGGTGTTTAGACTGCTGCCAAGACAGGACTTGAGAGAAATCAAACTTTACAAGTGTAGTTATGCCTATGAAGTATACACACATATTCAAGTGTCATCTTGTCTTTAAGTGTATTACCTTGATACATTTGTTTGACCTCAAACACTGACATTGAGATACAAACCTAATAGAAAAAAAGCATTTGCTAACAGAATGAACTACTGCAAGTACCACCAGTCCCTGTTTTCAGTACTCAGCCTTAATCTGGAACCTTTTAAAGTAGTCAGGTTATCTGGAAATACTGCACAGTTTAAGTTAATTGTCTACAAGTACCTCTTCTGTAAATATGTGTCAGGCGTGGTAAAGAGCTCCCAAGGATTAGTCATGTCAGAGGTGTGAAATTCATTGGTGTACTTGCAGGAGGGCCCCACAAGAGCAGTTGTATCTACTTACAGCAACCTGTCAGTGATTGGCACCAGCAACATTTTGCAAGAAAAGCAAGCCTGAGAAAAAGCAGCCTTTTGTAATAAGACATTGCAATGGAACCGACGTTGTGAATAGCATTGCAGGACTCTGTCACAAAAAAAAATCATTCAACTTCTATGGATGAAAAAAATGAAATATGAAAGTCTTCCTGTTGGTAATTAACACCGGTTACAATTTCCACCTGCACAGCTTGGCTCTGCCTGTCAGTTGCAGTACTGTATATTTGCTTAGCACCACATTTAAAAGCTTTTAGCTGAGCACTAATAAGCATGACTTGCATTAGCAGGCAGAACAAACAAGGTTAACTCCAATAGCTCTTCCTGAGGCATGTTTAAAGCTGGGTTCAGGAAGAGTGTCTGCATGACAAACAAAGGCCACGATGTCAAAAACCACCTGACCAAACTCATAATTTTCTTCTGTGAAGCCTAGTATCCCAAATGTAATCCAAGGTCCTGCTGGGTGAGGTACTCGAGAGGAAAGAAGAGACTATCGCTGCCCTGAATAACAGTCAAGCTAAAGAGAAAAAGAAACAGAGAGGAAGGAGAAAGAAAAGTGATCAGGTGATTAATCCATTGGAGTCAGTCACAGAGCTACAACATAATTTTGGTCTTAATTTCCAGACCAGGTTTGCAAACTACTGAAAACCCTGCTTTTATTATACTGCTTGTAGTATGTCCTAAATTATATTAGACAAATTTTTTTTGAGTTGTGACTCTCATTTACTCTCATTATACACCCAAATGGCTCCAGACAAAAGCTTTCAAGTAAGTCTGAAATATGTGAGAAAATTTCCCAAAGGAGTGTCAGAGAGGTTAAGGTGTTAATTCAGGTAATGGCTGAAAGCAAATCTAAAAGGAATTCTACTTGCTTTGTTTGCAAAATATTATTTTAGCACTGTGCTTACGCCTAGGAACTCTGAAGAGTTTGATGACACTTTATGAACTTTCCTGACATATACTTTTCACCATCACTATTGTCTTTGAGACTACACAAATATAAAGAGAATGGACAAAGTTGAAATTAAATGAAAATATCTAGTGCTGTAAAGGCTAGGAGATTTAACAGAGCTAAGTGAGAAAGAGGTGGGAGTTATCCTTTAATTCAGCACAGAGTGATAGGTATTTCCTTTTGAACTGATGATTTCTATCTCTGCTCCAAAGTGCTTGGTGCTCTGGGACTCAGAAATCCTTTTCCTTAGCTTGCCATGATATGCTCTGTGACCTTGGTCAAATAGTTTCATTTTGCTTTATATATATATTTTTAATGCTTTGACTTTGAAGGACAAAGGCACTGTATAAAAGCAAGGTATTACTACTGCTAGCTAGTTGCACTTCACTAGAGCAGATATAACTAAGAAGAGGAAAGTTATAAAGAAATTCAGCAGGTTTGTCTTTTTATATATCGGCTGAGAACAATTGATCAAAATTCCTTCTGTACTATCCAAAATAACTCTGTAACAAATTTAGGATGCACTTAAGTATGAGTAACAGCCAAACCAACAATTTGCAGTTGTTTATTGTGGGGTAACACATTTCCTAACAAAGGAGAAAAATGGTCAGTGTAAACTTTGGAGGTATATTAGGAGAAAACTAGGAAAATTATATCCCCTCCCTAGCAAGATGAACTGCAATTTAATTAGTGTTTCTTCAAAAATGGCTTCAAATGTGGATACAGTTTCCCAGGAACATCAGCTATTTACATTCCAGATAATTTCCAGCTACTCTGATTCCATCTAGATCAAGTCTGTAAGCTCATAAATACATAAACACTGGATTTTTAGCCTAATGCTAGAGAAGCATATGGGTCATTAACTGTAATTCAGGCCTTGCAAGCTATTTGCTGACTCTCAAAAGCAAAAGAGTTTCTCCCTCTCAAAAAGAATCACTCTACTTTGGTTTGCAAGTTTGGGAGTTTGGGGGCAGTCAGTCTTTTTTTGATGCTAATATGCATACCGAAGACAGAAACCAAAGAAATTCACCCATAGAGATTTGGCTTTTCCTCGCTCCGTACACTTTCAAAAAAGCAATTGCCAATGGAGATCAGAAACAGTAAAGTCATCATTTATTATTTGCTGTGCAGTAAACCTCAGGAGCCTGAATCAGGACCAGGTACACCATTGCACTCTTGGGATTTGCCATGTACCCTCCAAACCCTGCTGGGAAGGATATGCTTGGGTTGGTTTTTTTTTCCCCTCATGTGACTTTCTTAAGGGTCTGTCAGTCATGTTCCCCAGGATCTAGGAAATTCAGTAGGTGTCTCTAAAATCTCTTCTGATAATAAACAGGCCCAGGGTTGACTTTTCAGGAGGAATGGCTGCGTATTTTATGATATTATGGTTTTCTTCAGCGAACGTTAGGAACTAAGAGCTGTCCTGTAGTTCAGGAAGTTGTGTTTGTCATTTTTATTTCCTGAGCAATCTTGGTTCTTCAGCTGCCTTTTAAAATATTGACAGCCCATAAGCCTGAGCCACCCTTCTGTTTTTAACAGGATTATGCTCCCAAGGCATGAATAACTTACAAAAATGACAAAAGTATTTCAGAATTATTTATGAGTAGGACATAATAAAACTCTCACATTCTGAAAGTATCTTCATCCTGCCTCTGGGAAGGAAGCTGTCAACAGTGTTTAATGCTGCCGCAGTGTCCACGCAGAGAGCCTCGACGTACTTTGCTGTTGATGGTTTAACACAGTGCCCAATTTATCCCAAAAGCTTTTTTGATGGTCCGTAGGAGGCAGGTAATGGATACCCTGTCAGTGGGGTGTGGGTCTGAGACTCTGCTTTGCCACAACCTTAGCCCTGCACCCACGGTGTAGGAATTTGTCAGACCTTTAACCTTCCTTTCCCTTGTAAGGTTTGGGGGAAATGATGCGCTACTGCTCAGTAGGTTGGGGAAATAGAGTAGCTACTTTTTCCTGTTTCTTCTGTCTTTCTGAGCCTCTCCAGGTATGAGGAATGAGAACAGACTAAATGGAAGAAAGAGACACACCAGGTCTAAATGCTCAGGTCTTCAACACTTCCTAACCCCTGCAGGAGAAGTTTTCCCAGCAAATCAATGCAGCCATTAGCTCAGAGGCTGCCATGAAATGATTAATCTGTGGCAGAAGCTTTGACAGCGTGTTTACACTTTGCACTGTTAAAAATTAATGCCATACTCCAGATGATGACTGTGTACCACACACTCAGGGAATGAAGTGATGAGTAGATTGACAGACATGAATTATCAATTTCCTGCTTATTTTTAATTACTTTATTATTTGATTTAAATTATTTAATTATTACTTTAATTATTTTAATTAAGAAGAGAAAACCAAGCCAATGTTAGTGTAATTTTCTTTACCCTTTTTTTAGAGATTTATAATCTGACAGCCAGGTAGGTCTGTACTGGAGTCATGTTGTCTTTCCAGCTTAATTCTTTTATTAATGTTAATATTATTTGTAAAGGTAATCACGCATCCTTGGGGAATCATTTGCATCAGCTGCAAAACTAATTTTGATCAAACTGCTTTCCAAATTACAGAAGTCATAATAGAAGTGAGCTGAAGCAGAGGCTTTGCTCACAGTTATGTCTTAAGTAATATTGTGACACAAATGCTGTTTTATACTTCATTAGCAGACAATTAATAATGCACGGTAGACATGGTGTCTCCTGTAGGAGTTCAGCTGTGAAATGAAGTGTTTCCTTTCATTTAGTCTGTCAGCTTTTGTGAAAACATGAAGGATTACAACTCCTCCAAATTCTGGTGCTCTCACCTTTAAAAAAACTAGATGTCAGGTTTCATCATGCATTGAAACACCGTCCTTTACAGGTTTCTCTTTCAATACTTTACTTGGCTTTTTCCAAGAACAAAACCAGATTTTTCATCTCTTGACTGAATGCCATGATTTATCTTTTTTAAATCAAAGGGCAGAACTATCTGCCAGTGTGTGTCCTATGGATTCTAGACCCCATACAGAATAGCCTTACAGCTGAACATGGAGTTAAAAAACATACCAGAAAAATTGAGAATTTATGTATTCATGCAATAGGAGACAACTGCTAGTTACTCCTGACTTTATGCACCAGCATAAGGTACAGATTAAATAAGATAAACATTTGTGCTTACATTTAAAATGCCTAAGGTTTTCAGACAGTGTGCTGTTAGAAACGAGACAATTACACAATGATCAATAGATAGTAACAAGTTATATATACAAAACTAGGGGATTCTAGGGAAAAGAATGATTGTATAGCTCTTTATTAGTGGTATAAAAAACCATGAAGTCCCAAACTATTTCATTCTTCCATGTCAGAGTGTGGGAATTAAACTGGTTGCAGCAGAACCAGAGTGCTTCTTTCATTAACCCAGTGCACATCTAATTTCAGTGAGAATAAAGCTGTCCATGTTACCAGAAGGGTACAAAATCAGAAGTCAAGAGTAACTAATGTAGTAGCTTGCTTATTCTCTTTTCCTCTTCTTTAAATTCTGAAATTGCATATCTGTGGTGCAACTGAAGAACATATTGCGTGTTTTGTGTATTTTTAAAAAGAAGACGAAACAGAAGAAGCCACTGTGTGGGAGACCTCATTCTGATATCAGAGCACATGTAAAATATTTTTGATAAAGATGGGTCTATCAGTCTAATATTAAGGGGACTCTTTCCATTAAGATATTGTTTCTGGTTGCTTAAAGACTTGGAACATTTTGACTATTTGTGCCAAAATTGTCGGCCTGGACTAAATTTGGGATGGGGGGGATGGGGGAAAGGAAAGGATGAGGACCCAGAATGTTTCAACCTAAACTATTGATCTTTTTTGGAGAAAACTGTTGTTTCAGTCAAGGAATTAAGAGATTCCTTCCAGTCCTTCTAGGTTTTGGACTAAGCATTTACCATTTCTCTGTGACAGATGGTTACAAGTAATGATTTAAATGTAACTTGTTTTTTTGTACAAACACTGTCCTAGTCAGCCAAAGAATGATTCCTTAAGCAACTGTACTTTGTGCATGCTTGGTAAGGGACTTCATTAATTTTAGGAGCTCCATTTTTAAATATCAAAATTTCTGGCTCCTGCAAGTATGTTTAAGACCTGAGTGAGCTCTGCTTTGCATGCACCACCCTCACAGACTGACTGCAAGGGACCAGCAGCAGGTATCCAGACAGGTGACTCCAAAACCAAGAAGCCAAGCACAAAAGCAGGACCCTGGCACCTGCTGAGTGCTCCTGAGGCATGAAAACCTGCAGTAAACTTACGCAAAGCTGCCTTGCTAGCATCTGTTGTTTGTGTGATTACAGTTACAGAGCAATATTGCTTGGGAAAGGGCTAATTATTTGTAAGTACTGGATAAACATGGGCAGCATCTGCACTTTTCCTCATCTGTCTGGTAGCAGGCAGCTGACAGTTGGTGATTGTCCAGCCAACAGAGGTGAGAGAGATGTTGCACTGGCACTCATGGATAGAGAGCTAGGTTTTTCTTTTAAATAAAAGCAACTGCCTGTAATTTTTTGAGTAGAGGAGTGCTTACATGGGGAATCAAACTTCTTGAGCAGGATGGTGGGTCACTGCCCAGGCAGTGATGAGGGTCTCAGGTGCACAGGTCCCCACAGCAGATCTTCAGTTGGGCTCTGTGAGGCTCCTGAATCACAGAGTACTTACACCCAGCTGTCCCACTGTCCTCTGTGGCCACCCCAGCACATGCATGGCCCATGGCTACCCATCTTCTTAAAATCCTGTCTTGCACAGCTGTTTCTGGTTTTGTTATGACTATGTGCAAGTATTTTATCTGTGTACACCGTGGTGAACATTGCAGCAGGAACCATCTTGCAGGAGGTGGGGGAGTTGACACTGGGACAGGACAAATCCTTCACCCAGCACAGGAACCAACAGAGGCATGCAAACAGCGCTGATGGCTGCCCTGTAGACTGCAGGAGCCACCCAGGGAAGCCTCCAGAAATGCTACAAACTCTCACCTGCAAAACTAAAAGATTTCAGGCCAGGGCCCTATGGGTTTTAACTGCTCTTAATGGCCTTAATAGCCCTGACGAGCTTCACCTAGGACCTCTGCCCACACCCATGGGCCCATAAGCCCTATTTAAGCTCCACCTTGTGCCTTCTGCCCCAGCCTGAGCTTTGTTGTAGGTGTGTTTGTCTCCAGTACTATCCTCTTGGATGGACCTTGTGCCTTTGCTCTGGGTGGTATGTCTCCTAGATAAAGCCAGGCTTGTCTCCAGTCCTGTTCCTGGACCATTTCCTTTGCTCCTGACTGGACTCCCTGGACCTGATTCCTCTTCTTGCAGTGCTTGGGGCTGTTGGTGCACCCTGTTATCAGCACCCAGCTCTGGCTGCTGTCTTCGGTCTCTGTGGGACTGTGCCTACCAGTGAGGGCCCAGCCTGTGCTGGGGCTGCCCTTGATTCCTGGCTTGCCTTCTTTTACCTGCAAAAAGTAAGTCTAAACCTGTGACTGCTGGTCTTCAACTACATGGTAGCAATGTGAAGTGCTACAGGTGCTCTGTGGTTTTAGTGCTTTGGTAGTTGTTTGACGGCTTAAAGTGGCTGATAAGTGTTTGTAAGGCTTTGCGTGGCACAGACAGGTGTGTGTCATGGAGTTAGTGTTGATTCTCAGTGTCTTTATCAATGCAACTATGTTTGTGACTGTAAGATGAAAATGAGGATATGTGGAGTAGAATACCACTAGACAAACCTCTTAATCATAAAGGGACAAATTTCTCCTGCCATATTTTCATGCTGTTGACTCCAGGAAGCAGCACAGGTTGAGAGGTTGCAAGTCTAGGTGAGGACTTAAGTCTGGACTAGTACAAGGCATGACAGTGTACCTGGGTGACTTTGCCCCTGAACCTTGGCTGGGGAGGAAGCCATGAGCTGGGTGCTGAGGAACAGAGCTGTCACCTGGGGCAGAAGCTGTGGTTTGAGCCAATAAACATGCTGGAGAGTCAGCCAGAACTGTGAGGAGGCAGGAGCAAGGTCAAAGCCACCAAGCAGGCTGCTGGGACTCATGAATATGGATTCTGCAATGAGGAAGGGCTGTGCAGGTAGGAAGGAGCCCAAACCAGTTAGTATGACAAAAGTAACGGGGAAGATTGAGTATTGCTCAATAAAGCATGGAAGGTCAAAACTAGGACTAGGCAAGAATAGTAAGAGCAAAAGAACAAGTCTGTTTGTAAGAGAACGGAGAAGAGGTACAAGAGGTTAACGGGCAAAATGGATAGGATGTGAAGCCAGATAAGGACAGAATTTGGTTCCTTCTTGTAGGAGTTCATGCGAGCTTTTTTCCTGAGGTGGCTTCTACTGCAAAAGTACTATATGTCAGGTTGGACTTCCAAATTCATCTGTTCCTCAGCTCTCTATGTGAAGTCTGCAGTTAAAATTACTTTTGCAGGGGTTTTGTGAAGACAAATTAATAACTACTGAGTCCTTGGAAGTGCTCATCAGGAAATCATTCGATCATCCAAATCCTGTGCAATAAATAACTCCTGACCTGTTAATTCAGTGGTGGTCGTGAGTTCTGGATGGCTGCTCACCTGTTAAACACCAGCTACTAGTTTCAGAATCTTGGGGATCCCCTGGAAGAAACAGTTCTTGCTGTGTCACAGATAACTGGGCACAAAGGAACCACACTAAATTTAATGTGTGTAACTCCTGTTCTGAAGCTCCCCTTAACCCAAGTCCTTCTTCAAAGTATCCAATTTGAAAGGTTATGAGCCTGAACAAAGCTCCTAGAGTCTGAATGTCTCAGAATTATTACCAGGTATAAATCCACCTTCAACTGCTCCTTTTGATATGCGTTCCCCCACCTGCAATTCCCTCAAAATCTAAGCCTGAAGTATTTGGGTGGCACACTAATCCAGTTGATACCTGGCCCAATTTTCTTGTTCACTGAACCTGCTGCAGCTTAGTGGGAAATGAAGACTTGAACATTTAGCTGTTCAGAGTACCCACGTTACAGCACCCAGCTATTCCATGCTGCTTCCTAGTGGAAGTAGCTGTGCCAGGCAGGTGCTAAGGCTTCTCCATGGGATCCTTGCCCTATAGCAAGGGGGGCAAGCTGCTTAACCTAACCGGAAAATAAATGATAGGGGAGATAACTGTTGCCTCAGTGACATACATTAGGTCTTTGCATCTTCTTCTAGTCCTGTGATTTTTCTGGAGTGATTCCTTGGCTGAAGATTGGTTATATATTGCCAACCTATTGTTGACATGGCACGGAACAATTATGGTTGAGATCCTCTGGAGTAGATGTCAAGGGCTGTTTCTGGGCATGCCCTCCATCTTCAGATAGTAATCACTACCAGACTGTCCCTTTCAGATTTACAGGAAATAGGCTGGGAGAAACACCAGAGTCCATCCCTTCGCTTTTTCTGTTTGAACTACCAGAGACACCTGTGATGGGTTCTTTTGGCTATTGGGCAAGCCAAGAGGATGTGTGGCTTCTTGATACCATTTTCCGTTGATACATCTGATAAACCTACCATATGCTTAGACAACCAAGTGGTACTTGGAACTGAGTGGATTTCGCAGCTGAAACAATACACACTGCACTTGAACAAACAGAGCATTTAGAGGCAACAAAATGTCAGTTGCAGAAGTCTGGTCACTGTCTAGCAAGTAAATGAACTTTTAGCTGGAAATCTTAATAAGAACAGTGTTGGCTTTTCTGGCTTCTATTTTCTGGCCTTTTCTCCTCCCCCCTGTTATATTTAGTGTCCTTTATTTGCCGCAGCTGTGTACATGTGAATGGTGGATCAAGCATCTTGGTTATTTTCAACTGCATGCAGTTCAGCTTCCATAAAAGCAAACATAGTGGGAATGCCTGGCAAACTGTCATTTGGATCTGTTGCCTTTAAATTTCAGTTCTTTACCCTCCACATATTAATTTATGATTGTGTTAGGATATGCAATTTAGCTTCAGTTCTACCAAGCATCTAGCTTATGTGTGATATTCCAGAGAATTGTTTTTTCAAAGCAATGAGTTAGCAACTGCCTCTACAGTATCTTCTCAGCTGTACCTGCTATGTGGCTTTGGGTTTTTGGAAGTAGGAGTATCTCATAGCAGGATTGTTCGTGGTGAATAGAGACCCATGACACCAAAGCCTTCAAAAATTAAGGGAAGTAAGAAGCACCCTGAGTACTTACTTAACCAAGGCAGTAAACAAAAAAAAAATCTGAAAACCAATTATCTCATCATCTGAGGACAAGTGCTTGGTTTCTTTAGGGAAATACGAGGACACCATACTCTAGTATTTGCACTTTCCTTTGAATACCTTACTTTTGGGCACTGAGCAGGTGTCAGCCCTTTCTTAAACTGAGAGGGAAGGGGAAAGAAGCACTTTTAAAACAGTACCTAGGTGAATATGGTGCTCAGTAAGGACATGGAAGTTGTGAACTCAGGTGCAGCTGTAACCTCTGCCCAGGTGAAGTTACACTTGTGTCTCTAAGGAGAAGGCCACCTCATCAGCACATCTGCTGGGCAGGACTGGTGGGGGACAGCTCTTCTTGTTCAAGTGGCTCTGCAGTGTCACACTGGCTTACCAGGTAGGCTGGGGAGGAGGCAAGAAAATGTGTAAACACCTTTTCTATGGCAAAGGAAGGGAGTGAGAGGCTGGTGAGTTAAGCTTTTCGGGATGAGAAGCACCTTAAATCTGTATAACTTCCTGGCAGTGGTGCCAATATGTAGGTGGTTACTGCTGTGTTTTGGGGGGCAAATGAACTTTAGATCACTGAGTCACTTTAGAAACCTCTGCTTTAAATCTTAGAGGAACCTGTTGTCTCCTATTAGCATAAAATGCACCGGGTGGCTTAGGGTGCACAGGAGGGACCTCTGGGTCTAATGTGGTTGCTCTGAAGCACCTCCCTGGAGCAGGGGGAGAGCTATGGGCACCCTGGTGGCTTAGCTGAAAGCAATGAACTAGCTCATTTTGTTGTGGTTTGGGGTTTTTTTCTTCAGGTTTTCTGTTTGTATGATTTCCTTGACTGTTTGCTGTTTTAGTAAGCTTATATTTCAGTGGTTTAAATTTCAGTGAACTTGATTTCATATTAAAGCGCTTGTTTCTGGGGAGTATGAAGTAACCCAAAATGTAAAAAGTAGGAATGTTAATTTGACTCTTGGCTAGATGGAAAGTGATCATAATGTTTAAGTCCATTTATTCCAGCTTCTAGTACACATGTCATGACCTTTGAAAATACTGTTTAAGCAACAGCTTTACAATGCCTATTCAAACAGGAGAAATTCCAGAAACTCAATATTATTTTTTCATAGAAAAATATGTAGCTTGAAAAATGTTCACCCAAGGTACTGGAGCTGAAAATTAGTTAAGCTTTCTTAAAGTGTGGTGTCCAAGGAGGTTTTATTATGGGAAGTAACAAGAATGTGTTTTTAATAATTATTCTCCTGTGGTAATCTGAATATTCTTCTGAAGTTACTGTCTTCTGATTAGAGGTTATTTGCAAACAATTTCTGTTATGTCTAAATTGCAACTTTGTGTGATTGTGACAATTGTGTCCAAATATCATTTTGGGAAAGGAAGAACCTAAACAGAACTACATCAATGCACTTAGGAAATTTCTATGACTCATTAACTGAATTTCAAAATGCTGAAGTAAAAACTTTCAGAGCTTCCTGTTTTGTTTTATCTCCCTCTGGGATTCTGGATGCTTCTGAGTTTCCCTCAAAGCTGGAGAGGGAATCCATGCAGATCTACTTCTGATGTACCATTCCTGTAGATGAGAGCGAACTCTTGGCTCTGAAATCAGATGATATTTCCCATTGGCCTGGATCAGACTAGCATGTAACTTCTAACCTTATTTCAAGTGAAAGAGGGTATTTGAGGACTATCCTCTTGTAAAACATTGGCATTTTAAGTTGTCTGGTTGTGTTGATAGGCTCGACTATCACAGTTAACAGCCTGATTTCTCCAAAACTGGAGGGTGTTCAGTAACTGCACTTGACAAACTTTGTATCAGCAATAATGTTTTGACATTTGTCTGTTTGTTTTTCTGGATCGGTTCCTTGACCCTGTTCTCAGTGTGGCTGCTCAAGCTAAGGCAGGTGCTGTGTCGTGCCAAGGGGTACGAGCAAGATGCATAGAGTGGGAATAACTTCAGTAAGCATTGCCACTGAAAGCTTTTCTTGAATTAAAAACAGCCTTCGGTTTCACATGAATCTAGAGAACCATCTGGGGCTTGGATCTCCATCTCACATGGAATAATTACCAGCTCTCACCAACAATTGGATTTTCTCCATTTTGTCATTTTTAAGATATAAGACATAAGACTTGGTGACTTAAATAGCATTTAATTCCTGTGCAATTTTCAGGATGCCTACGGTGTCCAATTTACTATGGCTCTCATGTATTTGAATAATAAAGCTTCATAATTGCATCATTATATTCACAGAATTTACTTTAAGGAGACAAAAGAGAATTTCTGCCTTATCCTATTTCTCCTGACTGTTGGTTTATTAATAATAGCAGGTGTACCCTTTCAAGATGAATTGCTGTTCTCCTGTCATTTAAAAAAAAACCAGATCCTGTCCCCTCTGCAGGCACAGCTGCTGAACTGCTGTAGTTTACAGCTGGTGTGCAGGTAGATTGGTTATGACTTCATTTTCTGCGTGCCATGGTAACTGCTAACACTACAGCAGCTATTTCATCAGAAGATGAGGTCTCTCTGAAACAGTAGGAGCAAACTACTGAGAGTCAAATGGGAAGGACAGTGGTGAAGTAATCCCCATCTGAAAGCTCTCTGATGCACACTACTTCATTTTCTAAACTGAAGCCTATCTTCTTGGAAGATGTGGGTTGTCACTTTTGTGTTCCCTGATGGATTGTAATGAGGTGTCTGAATTTGTGTGCAACTACAGTCAGATTAAAATGCTCCAAGGGGAACGGGGATGGATGTTCATGATCAGTAAGGGAAAGCTTCACAGGGAGGAGGCATGTATCATCTCTGTCACACTGCTAACAGGAAGGATGTGACAGGCAGGTCTGAGTGATGCAAGAAGCAGTGGCTGCAGGTTTTACCATCAACAGTTGTCTGCCTAAAGTTAACTGTCCCGAAGTGGGAATAAAATCAAATAGTGCCACATTTCATCCACCTCATCCATAGCATGGTTTACAACATTTAAATAAATACTGCAACTATGCCCAGGACGCCACTGATGCATGGGTGCACTCCCTCTTTGGTCTGCCTGTTATTGGGGCAGAAGATGGCCGTGTCTTCTCAGACAGCCACTATGTGCCATAGTGTTCCTGCAAGTGTTATCTTAGCACATGCACCTCTGAAAACACCCCCACTCTGACAATGTGGTCATCTGTACTTTGGTATTTAATCATCGTGGAAACTTTTCACTTATGTTCACTCAGCTGGCAGGAATAGTCATTCTCTGACCAGTTTAATGTGCAGTAACGGGCTCTTTGTTTCAAATTGAGGTGTCCTTTTTCGTTGCAGCAAAGAAATGGGTAACTTTCTGGGTTCCTTTTCCGAGCAGAGCACCTCACTCTTGCTGTTGATCACTACTCCTTTTGGACTATTCTCACTGGAGTGTTTTAGGTTATATTTTTATTTTAATATTACTTGTCTGTTTGCTATTTCTACTCTTGGCTCGCATGTCCTGCTAAGCTGTTTAGTTTCCTGCCACTTCTGACATTTTGGGGGTTTACAATAGCGCACACCGAAGGAGTGACTTTGTTTACTGCAATGACAACATGGAGCTTTCATCCCCACTCACTAGTATATGTAAAACCTGCATGTATCTACTATTACTAAATCCCTGGGCATTTTGTGGCCAAAATTAGCGTCCATGGCCTTGATTATAGAGAACCTGCTAGTACAGACTTATGCTCAGACCCCATTTTATTTATATCTCTGCACCAAGCTCAGCGAAGTGCCTTGCAGAGCACATTAGGTGATGATGGCTGCCATCTGTCATGTAGAGATTTTTCTTTCTGTAGAACCCAGTTCTGTCTCTAAAAACTGTCTACACATCAGTAATCTCATAAATTGTATAAATGGTTACTTTTTAAATTTTGACTAATTCAAACCTAATCCTGAGAACTCTAACTCCAGATGCAGAAGAACTATAAATGTGTTGCACTTTCAATTATTTGGAATACTGTGCCTGTTTTAGTATTCACATCCATGGAAATAAGCAGGTGATACATGCCGAAGGATCAAATGCAGTTTTTCCTGAACCTTGACCACCTGCTCACGCTCCTTTTAAGAGTTGCTTCTCAAGACTATTTGCAGCACTTAAAACCTGTGAACTGTTTTAAAGCAGCTGCCATATTTGTCTGGTTAAAAAAAGCAGCTTCTAAAGTAACACTCCTTCTCTCCATATGTCTCTTTGCTACGATGCCTGAATATTGTGCTCAGTCTTCATGTACTTCCTGGGAATCCTCTAAAACAAAAATGGAAACAGCCTATTAAGAAGGAATAGTGTCCTCAGCTGTGTTAAGATAGGGAAATAAATACAGACTATGTGCACACAGCTGTGCTCTCATCCTAAACAACCTTAGGTATGTATCTGCCCTGCCTTCAGAAGTACCCTTGAAATCAAGTAAAGTTACTTCCTTGCAGATGTATTTGTAAAACTGCAGCTACAGGCAAGAGATTCTTTCTGCTGAGGTGTGCATTTCCATGCATAAAGGTTTTTGTCAGCTGTCTTCTATAGACCTATGTATGCCTGAACTGTCAAAGGTGGAGACTTATCTTTCAGCTTTGTGTCTATATATGCTACAGTAAGATCGCAAGGGACAGACATCACTCACACTCCTTTTGCTGTCTGCCTGTGTCGCAGGAGATATTCACCAAGCAGCGATTAGTTCTGGGGCTTGCACACATGCATCGACACAAGCTACATGGCATCTTAACACTTGTTGTTTGGTTACATCATGCTAGAGGCTTATTAAGAAGTGACTGCCCTTTGGGTCAGAACTAAAAACAAACACATGAACCCGTAAGGCTTTACTTCAAATAGTTGCCCTTTTCCCTTCTACGTAAAAACTGTAACTGTATGTAGCAGCTTGCTCTGACTCAGATGAATTGGCCATAAGCAGTTCCTCTGCATGTGCCTGGCCTTTTTTACTAAAAAACAAAAAACTGAAGCACCTTGCACTCTTAACTAGCTTCCAGAAATGGAAGCAACTGAGGGCATTTGCATTTTGCTTCCTATCAGTGCTGTGCTTCAGGCTGGCTTATTTCATTTCCTTCTCGAGGGTTACAGAGGGAGGGTTTGTAGGCAGATACTGCAACATTAAGGTTTTAGGTAAGCAGATTTTGTGGTACAACATTTCTGGCATCTCTTGATTGCCTATCTGTATTCTTCTCATTAGCCTGTATTTGGTTTTAGCTCTGCCCTTACTGAGGGACTGCTTTCTTTGTTGCAGGCTCTGGGTTACCCTGAAAGGAATGCAGTTCCTACTCCTACTTCAGACAAGAGAGAAACCTGGAAAATCAGATTTTTTTCCTCTGAAACATGCCTAAGAAGTTAAAAATGGGAAAGAGGATGAATAAGTCTTTATCTCTGAATGCAGCAGGTAAAGTTGCAATTCTCAGCAGCACTAGAAGGAAAAGGAATATTTGTTTGGCTTGTGTTGTACTTGCCTGTTTACTTCCCCTCCTCATGCTCCAAGGGAAAGCTCTAAGAATGGCACAGCTAGCAAAGAGACTTGAAGGGGAGGGAAAGTTGAAAGTCTCTGGCCTTTCTGGTTTTGTCAGCCCTAGTCCAAGGGATCCCTACTGCATATGAATACTGTACCATCATGCTGCCATTATCTCCTTACTGCCACCTTTCTGCCCACAACAAACCCTGTGAGAACAAAGAATACCTGTCCTACCACAGCACTCAGTGGTCCAGCTCAAGGTCTGCTTTATGCTTATTTTACCAATTAGTTCCCTGAACTAGTAAAGAACCTCAAAAACTTGGAAGACTCCATTCACTGTTCTGCAGGGAGAAAGAATCCCTTGAATCTTTACAATTCAAGACCCATTCCAGACAAGTATTCAATCTCTGAACATTTAGTGAAAGCAAGATTGACTAACTGTAATTATTGCCAGCAGAGGATGTCTGTACTGCTTTATACCCTGTGGGTATTGGTATTGAAAAAACAAAACAATGCTCTTTCCCACCAATCACTTAAATGCAAGGAAGCAAAAAAACATGTCTTACTCAACTAAATCTTTAATAACATATTAATATTTTATACTTGGTTTGATAGTAAATGCGTACATTCTATTGCCACAGGGGTCTGACAGAAGGGAAATGTTGGCTAAATTTATGTATAACAAGACAAGGAGAAAATTATTTCTGAAGCAGAAAGGTAGGGGGACTGATGAGATAGCACAAGCGATTGTAGCTGTTTGTAGGTTTGTATAGTTGTACAGATTAGTGGTGAGAAACTTCTGTTTGGGAGTTTGATCTTTGATTTATTATGCAAGTTTGAGTCTCTAAGTAAACAATATCTTTCCCTGTCAAGGTGTCTTCAGGCCAGAAACTTGGACATGCAGCAGCAGAAGTGCAAATTGAGTGTAGGGTTAAGTTTTTGGCATCAATGACCTGCTGAAAGTCAGGTAGAGATTTTATATTGACTTTTTTGTGTATAGGATAAGGCAAGGCCAGCCAAAGCTAATAGCCTACATTACTACAAAACTGTGGCTTGGAGGGATTTTGGCTCCTTTAGATATTGAACTAAGCCTCTGCTGATATATCAAGAGAAGAGTAACTTCTGTACCTCTGGGGTAAGAAACTTTATCCCATGAGCCTTGAAATCTGCTAGGTGAGTAATGTCCATCATGGATGCTGCCATCCTGACAGATCTTTACCTGAAAGAGTAGACAAAGCTCTTTTCCTTTTAAGTGGAGAATGTTGCAGTGTTCTCCAAGAGATCATATAAATAAAACCCTCAATCGTGACCAGAGCTATGGCTGGATATATAATTGTAGCTTTGGTGTTACATTATTCTGCAAGCTTAATTGGCATCTTTAGAACCTCTTTTGATCTGAAGAGATATAAATTAAATTTGAAGCCTAAATCTTTTCATTTCTAAGAAGTTAATTTTATGGTGACTAAATGATGTTGTAAGTTATCTGTTATCTAAGCCCAGGAAATTTCAGTAAGCCTGAAGAGTGACCTTTATGAAGGAGGGTATAGGCCTTAATTTTTCTGGAATGATTCACAGTCTTTGAGACCAGGACAGCCAACAGACTTGGCAGTTAACAATGGCAGGGTCTTGGCTCTTTTTAAATTGGGAGAAATAATTAATTCAGTGGTGTAAAGAGAAGAGTGTGATGTGGATATTCCAGTGACTTGTGGAGGTTACATGAGAATGTTTAAGAATTGCTGTTGCAATTTTAAAAATAAAAAAAATGTGAAGGACATTCTAAACTAAAAAAGTTGGGAAGAAGTGTTTTAAAAATGGTCTCCACGTAAAGGCAAAGTTGCTCAGTGCCCTGAGAATTACTGGGTTCTGGTTTTGATAGAGTGAGCAATTGACAGTGTAAATTTGAAACAGCTTTCACAATAGGTATAATTGTTCAAGAAAAAGTTTGATCCACATCCAAGTGGATCTTGCACAGCTGCTGCCATCCTTATCCTGTTGAGATGCTGGCAACTCAATTAGTCTGACATAAAATGTGAAAAAGGTGTCTGAAGTGGAAAAGAAGGGTCCAATGAGTTCCTCTCTAACTCTTGGGAATGAATTGGAAAGCTTTGAGCTTTATCACCCAAGAAAAGCTTTTACGTGATCCCAAAATAAAAGAATGGAACAGAGGAAAATGGCATGTATCAGTGATAGAAAAAGGAGTAATAGGTTCCTGTTCAAAATACTGTGGCAAAATAAGATTTTATTGAAAGAACAGCTAGAAGGGAGAAAAGTCAGGGGGGAAAAAAGGTTGATATATTTGCTGAATGTTTATCAAAAGATTAGACACCTCCAAAAAAAGATACTGAGACAAGGCAAATAATGGATGAGAGTGAACACAGTGAACTTTTACATTTGAAACAGTCCTCCACCTCCGGAGTGGGCATAACCCTGTATTTGGGGAACAGCTTCTACTCCTCAGTAGAGCTGGCTAAGTCACGTTTCTTCCCTCCCTTGTCAGTTTTGATATTTTTAACTACACTTGGATAGGAATATATACATATATATTCTTTTGGGAAAAAAGTTTCATAAGATGTTTGCCAGTTCTGCTGTTTGGGAAATTTGTTTGAGGATTAGTGTGTGTTATGTTCTGAGCTCTTGGAAAAGTTATCATCAATGTTGTCTTGCTATTTGAAATATCAAAAAGGCCAACAGCAAGTTTCATCTGTCCCATGAGTTATCTCAAACCACAGACTGAATGTTAACTTCAGTTGGTTCATCCCTAAAGCTTGTCATCACCTTGAAATACTGGCAGTGTTGCCACATCTTGTTGCTTAATCTCTTTAACTCCCTCAATAAACCAGGAAACGCTGGCACAACCCTACAGCAGGCCCAGTAAAACCTTTCTCAACCTGTCTTGACAGATAACGTATGCCAACCAGTTAAATACATCTTATTCTTGCTACTAACTCTTGAAGCAACCATTACAAATAAGCAGTATATTTCAGATGGATAGATGCTGTTAGTAGGAATACAGTAAATGTAGATGGCACACTGTGTTGTGGACAGGAATAGAAATAACATCTTTGCCAGTCCAGAGCATTGACAGGAGATAGTGACAATGGCAGTGTATACCACTTAATCTGGATTTTATGAAATTATTGAATAAATATCTACCTTGCCTCAAGCCTGGTTATGAAAGCTATCACCAGTTTTGATACAGGCAAGAATACTATGAGAATATAGCTATGAGTGGATTGATGCTGGTTCAAAAGCTAAAACCAGCATACAGGCAAGCAAAGCTCCCTTCCAGTGGGTAGAAGTGTAGAATATAGCACAGTAAAGAGAAATTGTACTGGGATTTCACTGCTTATGTATAAATGTTAGAGCTATAAAGATAACATAGATAATGCATTGATGGGGGAAGTAAACTTTTGACATCAGTACATGTTAGGAACTTAGGAACGTATTAGGAGTAGTAATCAGGAAAAAAATTTACATATGTTTCTGCCATGCAGAGGTTAATTTTGTTTCTCCACACACTTATGCCTGAAACTTGTACAAATGCCAGTCAAGGAGATAGTAAATGTAAAACACTTGGAGGCAGTAAATTCAAGAAAACTTAAGTGTTTGCTTCTGTCTCTCACCTTGTCTTAATGTCTAAGTCAGGATATTTGATGTAAGTCCTTGGTAAGACTAGCTCAAAATACCTGGAGAAACATTACTATAGATAAAGCTTACTTTTTTGAGCTTGTTTGCAAGTATGTTTGTTTTCTTAGGGAAATGAAAAGCTGGAAAACGCCTCTGGGGTTGAACCTAATGTTTGACTTTTGGTGCTTGGGCATAAATGAAGTGTTAAGTTTCACATTTGAGTGTCTTTAACAAAGGGAAGTAAAACAGTGCTCCCATAGTCAGGAGGATGTCCAGCATTGTGGGAAGGTTAGGTTCAGCTCTGCTCTCTGCCTTACTGAGAGCAGCGGGTTGAACAGTCGCATCCACTAGGCTGTAATACATGTCATGGTCGATTGTCCCTTGGTCTCCACTGAGGAAGTAGTCTTGACATGTAAAAATATCTCTGAATATTTATTGAAACAAAGAAAGAATGTACCTAGTGTTTCTTCCCAGCCCATGGGCTATATGGGCTTATCTGTATAAAGGCTTCCATCCCATTCCCATATTGAATAGAGTCAGTCCTAGAATTGAGGCCTGAGGAATTCCGCTAGTGACTAACTGGATGCCAGCTTGATGTAGCCCCATTCACTACCATACTTTGAGCCCTGCCATTTGGCCAGTTCTGCATCTAGAACACCATGTACCTGCTCATCTCACAGCTGGACAACTTGTCCAGAAGGATACCACGAGGGACAGTTATCAAAAGTCATACTGAAATCCAGAAAACTGCATCTCCTCATCCACTAGGTGGGTGATCTTATCATAGGAGAATATCAAATCAGTTAGGACTTTCCCTTTGTGAACCTGTTGGCTGCGCCTGATGATTGCATTGCCCTTTAAATGCCTTTCAGTAGCACCCAGTATGGTCTTCTCCATAATTTTTCCAGGAACTGAGGTTAGACTAACAGGTTTCTATTTTCCTGGGTCTTCTCACACCCATCTTGTAAACTGGAATAATACCGGTTAGCTTCCAGTCAGCAGAGACCTCTCCAAATCCCCAAGACCTTTGGCAGATGATTGAGAGGTGTCCTGCTGTAACATCTGCTAGCTCCTTCAGTACTCTGGGGTGAATCCTGTCAGGCCCTGTGGACTTCTGAGCATTCAGCTGATACAATATAGGAACATGCCAGAGGCTTGGTGTGTTGTAACCCAGAAGGTAAGGGGTACAGGGCTGTGGCCTGTACTTCGTATGTATACCTTCATGGATGTGTTAACTGGGCAGCTGGTGAATGTAAGCAAAGGTTATACTAAAGATTTTGCATTATGAGAACACTGGAAGCACTGAGCTTTTATTTTACATCTTTGCTACAACAAGTGACTTTTGGTTTAGTCAAATGTACCATCTTTCTCAGGGGCCTAGCAGCAGGCTGGCTGCTTCTCAGCAGGGCTGACATCTTCATGCCACTGTGCTACCAGCACAGCTCTTACCTGTGGCAACGTGCCGTACCATAGGAGTGAGGAGTCTTGGGGGTGTCAGACCCAGCAGACAAACTGGGGGTTCAGGCTCTGGAATAATTCCTAGGCTGTGTATTACAAAAATGATCATAAATATTGAATAACTATCCCTGGAGTTTGGGAATTAAATATCTGCCTGTCAATTTGACAACAGACCCTCTCTGAAAACAGTTATTCTCTTAACAGCATGTTCAAGTGACCCAATACCATATGCCATTTAATGTAATGAAAATGAATGTTTGGAACATCTTGAATTATGTAAAACCCTAAAGCAACAAAAGGAAAGATAAACCTGTGAGACCTCTGGAAGAACAATGTCTGGCATGGGGTCAGTAGGCAAGCTCAGAAGGGAGACAGGTGGGTCGGCAGGAAAAGCATCTCAGCATCCCGTTTTCCCTCAGCTCACCAAGGGTAGCCAATGTGATACACACCTCCCCATCACAAGGTAGGGTTGTCTTCGCTGCTTCACTAAAATGGGACTAGATCTGCGTGTACTCCTCTTGCTTTACTGCCTGCTACGTACTGAGACCTTCAAATGACGTAATGTGGGTGGACTACCTTAGCCTGCAGTTCATGAAGGGTATTATTCTCTCATCTGCCCCGTCGACAGAATAAACCTGAGAGATAAACTGGGTAGTATGAATTTCTTAGCTAGTTAGGTGTCTGTATTTTTTATGAGATTTTCATGCTAATTTAGGAGATTTTTAATATACTAGGTGTTTTTTTCTTAGAACAGATATTTCTACTTACAATATCTATTTACATATTCAATAATGTATGTAGAATATAATAGAATCTGAAAAAGAAATTATTGCAAGTATCTAGTTTTAAACCAAACATTAACTACTAATGTTTTATCCAGTATAAGCAGAATACTGTGGGGGTGATTCATGAGGTAGAGGATAAATTTGGTGGTAAAGAGCAGAATGGAAAATAAGACAACTTGGAGTTTTGTTCTCCTTTTTGGCAAGATTTTTAGGAAAAATTAGGAATATAATTTCAATACCTGACTTCTAGGATTTTCCTTTGCTGCAATCAATTGCTTTGGAGTCTTCAAATTGTCTTTAAATCTCAGTGTTGTGGATTAGTTCAACGTGGAAAGCAAGTGCATTTTTGCATCAGATTTTGAGACATGGCAAACAAACAATCCCGGAGCTCAGTACTTAGACCTGTAGGTCCTGGGTTCTGCTCTTGTTAATACTCCTGCAGTTTCTGTGGTGAAACTGCCTCACTGGGAAAAGAAACCCTCCCATCTCTCAGAGTCAATGTGCTTTGCTTCCCCTGAGAAGGCAGTGAGGTTGTCTGGGGTGAGCATCCTAACTATGAGGCTGATGGAGGTAGGAAGGAGCTGTAACCTCCGGTGCCTCAAGCTGTGTTTAAAAATGTGTTTTGTAGCTAGAACTGGATGGAAAGGGATAAGAGGAAAAGAGAATGGAAAGTGTTAGCTCAGCTGGCCCTGGGCACTAGTTATACTGCTGATCAACCTATAACACTTCTATTGCTAAAGAGGGAGCAGAGTGTCTTGAAGCGGGATTAATACTGTGCACTTCATCCATTAACAGTCTCATTTATCCTGATACCATGATTGAAGAACCATTAGGAATATATATGCTGCAGAAAATCTGCTTGCTTAAGGGGGTGCTCATAAACATAGGCTCTAATTTAACTTAATCACCTCCTGGTTTATGTTTCTAGGAAGCTTCTTTCTGATTAAATAGCTAGAAATGACAGCTGGGACAGTGTATTTAATTTCAAAGTGACTCTTAGAAGACATGCTGGTTATTTACATACAGAAAGTGAGACTTTCAGTTTTATAGTATTAACTTCTAATGACAACATCACAAATGGCTCTGCATGCATGCCATGGAAGAAAACTATGAAGCTATATTTGAAAGATTGGTTTGGTCTGAATTTTCATTTTGTGCATGCTTCTGTGCTTCTGCTCACTGCAAAAATGTTTCCAAAGGAATGAGAGTACTCATTTTAAGTCTGTGCATAGACCCTGGCAGCCCTCTGAGCATACAAAGCCAAAATACGAACTTGGAAGTATCACCTTTAAATGAATGGAAGGTTTCATCGATTGCTATGCTTGCTTTAGACCAGAAAGGCCATGTCTCCTACACTTTATTTGCTTTTATTATTATAGCACCACAAAACTTTAAACAGAGTCCTGAAAGCTCTCACAGACAAAACAAGAGGACAGATGAAGGGTGAATTCTATATGCCTTGCCATAAAGAACTGTGGTGAAGAAAACAATTTGCCCGAAGTCTAGCTGGGAGCCTGTAAAGAGTCAAAAAATTAACCTTGATTGCCCAAGTCCCAGTACAGTACCTTTATCAGACCATCATTATCAGCTATCATTTAAGGTATTTCCTGCAAGGCTATACAGTTTGTTTCCAGGGGAGATAAAATCCTATGTTTTTCTTGACAAGTATTCTTAAGTTAGTATAAAATGACTAGACCCTTATGATATGGTAGGGTGGATTTAATGGTCCCTTCACAGGGATTCAGACTGAGTATGGTTTTGAAACTTCGTTTGAGTAGAAAGGGAATTGATTTCCTGGCTTGCTCACCCCATTCTGGGCATGAATGGAAGTTAATTCCTTGGAAGACAAAATAAAAGTGGATCCTTGAAGTAGTGGTTTTATTCTACTCTTCCACTGAAGGGGAATCATGTCCAACTGAGTTTCAAGTAAGAGCAGCTGTTTCTTATTGAAAGCTGCAAAGAGACTTCATTCTGAAACTCGTTATTCTTTCTAATGAAAACACCTTTTAAAAGAAGATGGCTGTCTGCAAGTGTCCTCCATAAAAATTAGATTTACCCTGCTTTTTTCTTCCTTGACCAGCTTGAATTACGTGGTCTGAGATAGAAAAAAATTGAGAATCCAACTTATCTGTGTATACTCACTGAAAACTATCTAAACCAGGTTGCATATTTTTCCAGGGAGTGATAAAATTCTTGGTTATTGGTAAAGGAGTTAGACCTGCTGTAGTTAAGATAAGCTGCACTTAAAAACTCTAACAGAATAGGTCCCCTTCTAGCTATTTCAACCTTGTCATCAAGCAATGTCTTTAACATCTTAGTTCTTAGATGTCGACACCAACAGATGGAGAGTTGATGGATGACTTAAAAGAAAAAGCAGGAATAATGACTCTTGTTTTGTGTTAGACCAAGACAAAGACAAGCTGATGGCATTTGATTCTTGTTCTACCTCATACTGAAAAGCTCCAGACTACAAGCTCTGATTTTGCTGTATGATACAGTAAAGTGACCAAAACTAGCTTTTTGATAGCAATATTAATTCATTCATCTGGATTTTTGCTTGTAGGACTCTTCCCTAGTCTGAATTCCTATGTAGCACAGGTGATAGAACTTTTTCTAAGGATCTCTGACTCTATCAAGCCTAGCAAAATTGTGTCCATATTGGAGAATATAGCTTAGAAAATTGGATCCAGCTTTAAAAGTCTATTGAGTAATAGAGAAAGCCTCCTGGTTTGGGTATTCTCCTGGCTAGTTAGTGGCTAAATCTAGCCAGGTTCTTCTGATTAGAAAAAAAAGAGATTTTGTCTGGAAGATACAAGGACAGTTCACGTATGCAGAGCACATGGAGATGCTGGGGTATGACCAATAGTCTTGTTTGTTGTGTCAGGAGGGGTGGAAATGTAGCTCATGGTGGTAAGTAGCAGGAATAAAATTATTCCCCAAGGATTAGGGGGGGAAAAAAAGGATAGGGACCATATGATGTCACAGTTTACCACCTGGCTTACTATTATTTGTCAGTTGGTGTCTTCCAGGTGACGATGCAGAGGTGAGCTGTGAACATACTCATGTTAGCTCAGAGGTCAAGTTTAAAACCACAAAGGGAAAAGTAACTACTAACTACAGTGAGTACTTACATGTATGCGTGTATGATGTGATAGGAGTTCTCACTTTTACGAGAACACTTTTTAGTGACTTGTGTATATAACCGATACAGTCAGAGATTGTAGTCATTAGAAATATTTGTGAATAGAAGCAGTAGTTTCAGGAAAAGTATCTCTTATGAACTAAGACAAGCTTGCACTTGAAATTATTGCTTGGGGAGACGTATTCACTGATACCAAGTCTGGGTTCTCTACATAGTCTGAAAGTATGCATTTGCTCTAGACCTAGCAAACTGAATGTTAACTGAATCCACACCGCTTGCAACACTTATGCCAGGCATATGCTGGCTACAAATGAGCAGGCAACAGGTACAGCAAAAGGTTTTGGGGAAAAAAAAATACAGCCACTCAAAAATTTGTCATCAGATTGGCCTTGGCAAACTGGCTTTTTGTTGGTGTGCTTTAGCTGGTCCTGCCATTTTAGATTTTCAGGAATGGGTGCTGAAAATGGATTTATTGTCCTATAAACCAGCAGCATGAATAACTAATATAAAAAAAATTGGCCAAAAGCAGTAGTTGGCTCAAACCTTTTATAGCAAGGTAAAAGAGTTTTCATGTTATATGTAGGTTACATAAAGCTATGTACATGCAGGAAGATGCATGTAGTTCTAGTATGTTTTTCCTTGTATAGGGAAAACCTTGCCTTGGAGGCATAATTCTCGACTATATTTCTTCAGTATTGGTCTTATTTGATTCCTCACAGTCACAGGTATTAGAGGAAGACAGCGATGAGGTAGACCCTTGCTGTGGCTTTTTAAAATCATACCTCAAACTGCACCTTCCACTAACCAAGACATAAAAATGCATTCCTGATGAGGAAGGTAATCAAAGTGTTTTATGACATAAAGGTTCACTTGCCAACCAAAGTTTAACTCACTAGAGTTAAGTTATCTAGATATTTCTAAGACATCTGCACTTAGAAGTGATTTTTTTTATTTTTAACTCTCTTCCCAATATAAATATTTCTGAAAAGCCTTTGCTTTCTTCCTTTTGTTCATACCATTTACTTCAAATACTTTGGTCACATGTAAGCTGCAGAGTGGTTAGGTTAAAAACAGACTAGCCTCTCCCCCCACCCCATCCCCCATCTGCTTTATCATCACTTACAATCTTGTCCTTTAATAATTCTAGTGGTGCTGGGATAAAATGAGGCTACCAATTCTGTGATGCAACTTGCAGATAGGAGGAACCACTGAAACTAATGGGACCACACACTGTAAAGATTATTGAGGATCCTGCACTTTCAGTTGGGAGCATTTCATTTGTATGTGTTTTCATTTACGCTGACCCTTAGGCTCTGAAAACAACAGCTTTTCCTCTTTCATGTTTAGTATTGGGCAATTTCGTAAAATGTTCCCCCTGCTCTGCTCCTCCCTCTTCCTCTGCACACAGATACACATTCATATCACATCCTAATGTATTGTCCTTACAGCACTGCCAAAAGGCTTTTGCATAATCCCTTAACAGGATTTTAAAGCAATAGTTTGAATCACTGCAGTGGCAGTTTAATGGCTTGAAAATGACAGGGGAAAGGATTTCTACGCATGGTAGCATGTAGAAAATGAAAGACTATACAAAAGTGACATGACTATAGGAATTTCTGTCTAGGCTCCAGAGTTAGAAGGAAAGAAAATAAATAAGAGTTGGAAGAATGGAGTACTTGCCATAGGTAGGGCAATGGCCTTAAACAATCTATGGTTATATGACTTCAAGCTTGGAAACACTCTGTAACAATATTTGCATCTAGCAGATATTGACAAAAATATTCCTTCGTGTGAAGGGAACAATTTTGGGAGATGTATTACTTCCTGTTCAGGAAGCCAGAGCAAGTCCTCTTCAACAGGAAGCATTGTCCTCTTCAATAACTCCAAGGTAAATGGAAATGGAAAAAGTGAGCTTTGGTCTAGATTTATCATAGTTTGATATGTGGGATCAGTTATTATAGCCTCCCATGGACTGCAGTGCAAAGCAGCCGCTTCCTGCAGGCGACTTGCAGGACCTGTTGCAATGCAGTTACCATAAGCATACGCTGCTGTGGCAGTTTCCCTAATGTAGCCTCTCCTGCAAAAAACTATTGAATCAGCCAACCATAAAGCTATCCTCCTTTAGCAGAGCTGTAGAGCAAAAGAGGTATTAAACTCCTGTACTTCCATTTATTTCTTACAAGGTACATTTTGCTAGTGAGTCTTCCTTTTTTTTAACTGTCTTTTGGTTTAAGTTTTATGTTTAACTGGGGTTACTCTGTCTAATGTGAAAGACTTTGCATATGTCTTTGAACTTCATGAGGTGTCTGCTACTCTAGCTTTTTAAGGTCCCTTTGAATGGCAGCCTTTCCCTTACTACATCATTCATGCACCCAGTTACTCCTCATCCTTGAACTTGCTGAGGGTGCCTTCCATCCCATTGTTCAGGATATCAATGAAAACATTGAACTGCATCAAGCGCAGCATTGGTCTGAGGAACACCAAAGGTAACTAGCTGGCTTCAAGTGCAACTTTGAACCTGCCAGTCCAGCCAAAGTTTTATGCATCTTGTATTGCATCCATCCCACCCAGTTTGGGTACAAGATTGTAATGGGAGACAGCATTGGAGACTTGCTGAACTCAGGACTTATATCTTACTGCTCTTTCCTGGTTCTGAGCCTGTCATCTTATCACAGGTTGGTCAGGTATGGTTTCCCCTAATTAAATCCATGTTGGCTATTCCAAATCACTGACTTATTCCTTGAGTTCCTGAAAATGGCTGCTAGGAGGATTTGTTCCAAAATCTTCCCAGGGAGTGAAGTGAGACTGACTGGTCTGTAGTATCTTGGAGCCTCCCTCTTGCCTGTTTAAGAAAGACATAGTATTTGTCTGTCTTCAGTCATTGGGAACATCCCCCATATGCCATGGCTTTTCAAAGATGATAGTGGCCTTACAATGTTGTTAGTTATAGATGCATCCCTTCCTGTACCATTGATCTAGGTACATTCAGTTGATAACTGGTTCCTAGTCCAGGCATTCTCTACTGTGGGTAGCACTTTTCACCATAACATTATGCCACAAGCCTTTGTCTTTCACATTCCTTGCTGGTTTCAGCTTCAGCCAAACTTTGTCTTCTCTAGCTACATTTTTGCCTGCCCAGGCAATGCTTCGCTATGCTTCCCAGGTAGGCTATCTCAGCTTCCAACTTCATGTTTTCTTTTGGACTTGAGTTACTCAGCATTCTTCTATTAAGTCAAGCTGGAGCTGGCCTCCTGGCTTTGTTCACTCTTTAGCACACTGGAATAGACTGCTCCTGTGATTTGATGAGGTTGTCCTTGAAGATCAGCCAGCTTTCCTGGGCCTTTTGCCTCTCAAGGCAATGCTTCACAGGGCCCACCTGCCTGTATAAACAAAAGTCCATTGTCCTGAAAGCCAGGGTCTCTGCTTCTCACCTGCCTAACTCCCTTAGGGTCTTAAACTGCAAGTCATGATCACTAAGATTAGCACTGCCTGAACATCCCCAGAAAGTTCTTTGTTTGTGAGTAGAAGGTCCAGCAAAACATTGCCTCTAGCTGCCTGTCCAGCATTTGCAACATGATCTTTCGCAGACACGTTCTCCAAGTCCCCTGAATTGCTTGCATCTCACTATATTGCCCTTTCCACAAGCATTATCTAGTTGAAATTTTTCATGAGAACAAAGGCCTATGTTATGATGCCTTTTCTTTATGTTCAGAGGAGGTTTTGACCAGGGGTCTGTAGGAGACCTCTGCCATGGCTACCCCTTCTTGCATCCTCTCTAATTTTGGTCCATAAGGTCCCAGTCCCCTGCCACCAATCCTGTAGCAAAGCTCTATGCATTAAGCATTTATGTTGAGCGCAATCCCTTGTCTTCCCAGCCTGTTCTTCCTAAAGAGCCTGTTTCCACCCGTTATGGGCTCTGTGTGAGCTATCCCATCTGTTTCATGTCCTTCCAGTTACATCTCAGCTTTGCAGGTTCATGCAGATCTGACTCATCCTCTGTTTTGTGTGCTGCATAGTCATGTACTGGCACTTCTGGTTGTATCACTTTTGCAGAACAAGTGAAAGCTTCCCTTGCTATGCTGTTGGGTGAGTACCACCCCCCTTTCCTCAATGTCTTCTTCCGTCTCTTTGGTTTCTGGTCCTCGTTCACCAGTAAACCTAGCTTAAAGCCTTCCTCACCAAGTCAGCAAACCTGGTACAGATGCTCTTGTCCCACTTCATTAAGTAGATCTCATCTGTCCCCAGCAAGCCTTGCTACCCAAATGGCATCTTTTGGTTTTAGAAGCCAAAATCCTGCTGGTGTTCAAGGAGAGCAGCACCTGGCCTCCATGCCCTTTCCTCTTGCCCTCAGAGCTATGGAGTGCTATAAAAAGACATTCTGGCCTTCCAGGTGGTGGGCAATGAAGAATGCACTGTGTTGCTGGGTAAGGAAGTTCAATGTCTAACTTTCCTTACTGTAACTAAAATTAAAGAAAAACTACACCATATTTATACTCTGAATATACGTAGCTTCAGCTTCTTCCACTGGATCTCAGGAAAAATTATCTGCTAAATTAAAGAAATACAGAAGAGATCCTGTAGCTAAAAGCTCAGATCAGACCTTCTGATGTATACCAGAGTGAACCAGGAGTTACAATGTGAAGGTAGGATATAAATCTGTCATGCTCCAGAACCACCTGTTTAGGCTTTTAAAAGCAGGCATTTTTTAACCACCTCTTACATGTTTATGTTCATTATGTGCAGCCTTTCATGAAGCACACTTAGAGTTTATGCTTAAAATGCTCCTTTGTTTTGCATGCTCAGGAGAAGCTCTTCTGGTTTTGTAATTCCTGATTGGATAGATCATAAATATCCATAAGCTGATGAGCTGTGACCCATTTCTTATTTTAAAAAATAAGCACATCTCATACTCATCCACAATGGTGTTTAAAATTGCATGTAGTTTTAGACAACCCTTGGGTTGTTGAGTGATGTCATTGTGATGTACAGGCTCTCCCTTAGAGACATCACCTTCTGCTTGCTGTGCTCCAGGGTGATAGGTATGTTGAAGTTGCCTTTTCTATCTGTCTTAATGTTGTAAACCTGATATCCTTTCTGCTGCCTATCTTTTCCTATCAGCAAGAAGGAGAAAGAAGCCTGCAACTCCCCCACACATCCACCTCCACAAATTCACAACTGGGCTCAGAGCTGTGTGAAGAAAAACTGACAGGCTGCAACTCTGAATTTTAAAATCTTCATAAACCTCTCCTGTAATTCCTGTGTAGAAAGGGATCGTGTGCTAAATATTAACCTTTTCAGACAATCTAAGAAGAGAAACAGTCAGGGTGCCTCGTGGTTAGGTAAAGAAAAACCCTACGAAGTGATATTGTGATGGCAGACCACCAAATGTTTTCTAGCAGTTCAACCTGCATTTAAGACTTAATCAGGTTTTGAGCTGGAGTGGTGCTTTAGGTAACTTCGAGACAGGTGGCTTTAGAGGACATCTGACACTTCACTTTTGGCAGGGTGAGGACAGAGAAAGACCTTATTTTGGACTGTGTTACAGAATTGGCATCCAAAGGAATCTGCTTCGGATGAAGTGATGCTCATTCAGATCTGCAGTTCATCTGAATGTGTGTGGAGCTTGGAATAAGTTGATCAGTAGGCAGCCACTTTGAAACTCATTATTATTTGTTTCTCAGACGCATCAGTGGTGACAACTGACTTCCTAACAGGTAATGTTATTTATAGTCCTTCTTGTAAGTATAAAAAATTGCTTAACATGAATTTTGGTCTTTGTTAAGGTACTAATATTGCTCATTCTTAAATACTTGGCATCACATTTTCCCTTTCAGTTCATCAGCAATTCTTTAATGTGTAATACTTTAGCTAATACTCATTGCCAAAGAGATGCCTTTTGACAGAATTTTGGAATTTGCATTAAAACAAAATAGGTTTTGAGCTGTTGTTCTACTGGCTTTTCTTGAAAGCTTTAATACATGCCAAAAAAACAAACTTACAAGAGATGTACAGAAAAGTTGCTGGTGTTAAATTAGATTATTTTTTTTAATCTGACTAGTAAATTAGTCTAGTTTTCTCTGTCAGGAAGCCATCTGCATGTTTTCAAATGACAAAGATTTTTTTGAAAAGATAGCAAGTGCCATTTCCCTGGGATTTCTACTATAATGTATTTCTACCCCACATAATAATGATAATACTATGAATATTTAAGAAACTACTGTTAGTTTGTCTGTGACATACTCTTCAGAAAGCAACTGAAATCATGATATGGGAGGTGAGAAATTTGTGAGCTGAAAAAAAAAAAAAGCTGCCGGAAGGTTAGAGTTTATAAAAGAAGAGTATTCAGCATACCAAATGTGAGCTCCTGAAGAGCTTTAACTCCTAGAAGACCAGTATTATTTAGGCTGACAACAAAATGAATGCATTGACAAATGCAACTTATACTTCCAGTCTTCACATACCTATACTATGGTGCCAGCCAGGAAGGTGGCCTCCTGCTCCCCCTTGGCATGCTGAAAAGGAGAATGGGCAAGGGATAATGGGTACCTCTGCCACATCACCATATAGTGTTTCATTAAAATCAGATCAATGCTTTCCCATTTTTTGTAGGGAGTTGCCTTTGCAGATGGCAAACATATTCTGCATGATCTGTGTAAACTCACACAATTATTCTTATAAACATTTTTTTGTCCTTGTTGATGGAAAAGATTTGCTTAATACTTTGGGACTTTGTTCATCTTATGGTTTGTGGACATATCTAAATATTAATTACTGTCTAAACAGATCCTTTGCCTAATCTACATAAGTTATGCATTATTAAAGCATTATTTTTTATCCAAATTTCCTTGTGAAAGAGCAAATCATTTTATTAAAGTACTTAGAGCACTGAGGATTATTTCTATGCCTAGGTTGCAAATGTGATACGCTTTTTCTCTGCTGACCTTCTCCCCTAAACTGATGACAGCCAGAATCAATTGTAAGTAGGTTCTTCTAACTCAGTTAGAACTACCTGGCTCTGAAGATGAATAAAAGAAAAATCATTATTCTGACAGCTACATTAGCAAACCACTCACAGTATGGATTCATTGTACTTTCTGTACTTCACAGAGTGTATAGTTAAGGCATGGCTGTTGTGAAAGTGTCTTTAGGCTCCAGACAATTCAAAATGTAGGGTGCATTAATCACATGGCCCCTGTGAGGCTGTAAAGGATCAGATAAACATGAAGCCTGCATCTCATATCACCTCCTGTGAACCTGTGCATTACCCTTGTTAATATATTATGGTAGGGCATGAGCCAAGGTTAAGTATGTTAGTGGTAGGAAGTAACTTTCTCAGAAGGTAGAGAGTGGGAGAAAAGGGGAGTACCGTAGTGGAGCTGAGGAACTGCAAATCTCTAGCTCATCCTAAATGTCTTGGAGGTCTGCAAGAGCAATGATGTTGGACTGAGTCAGTAAAGTCAAATTCAGCTCAGCAACTTCTCAGTTGAACTCACAGTTCAGCTTCTCAGCTGTGGGGCTCTCCTTCTTGAAAAGGCTTTATTTTCTCTGTCTGTGTACCTAGTCCTTGCCTGCAGTAGGTAACATGCTTAAACAATTTAAAGTATGTTGAAATACTGCAGTAACACCAGCGAAAACAATTTCGCTTCTCCGTGGCTTTCTGCCATGCCAGCTAAGCAGATTGAGTTGTGGCAGCTTCGAGGGTGGTGTTTCCTCCTGCTCATCCTCCGAGTCAGTGGCAGACAGGCCTGGCCAGGGCTGATGTGTGCAGCTGCAGCAGGGGAGGGATGAGCTCCCCCGGGTCTTACTGGAGACGCGAAGGAGGCAGGTTAGTAAGTCATCTATTTAATGCTGCGAGAAGTGTTAAGTCGATGACGTGTAAGTTAGCTCCAAATAAAGGATTATTTATGATGCTTTAGAAGATACTTTCCCTTTCTGTGTGGGTGTTAGCCTATCTTTGTTTGCATGTGGATGAAATACTCTGATAATTTATCCTGAAAGAAAATTGTCTTGCACAGCTCTAGCCATGCAGAAAATAATAATTCTTGAATGAGGATGCTGTTGTGATTAAATACTTTCTTGTGCTTAATGATGGTCTGGTTTTTTTCTTATCGATGGGTAATGGTCCCATACTCCCTTTCTGCAGGTAGTGCAATCAAACATTTAAACAATCAAAGCCACAACTAACCAAAAATAGTGTAGAGTGCAGACAACCAGGTTAAGTGTTGATCAAAGAATGCATCTGCAAAACTGAGGTGGGGAATAGAAGAATATCCAGTGTTTTCCAGTTACCTCCAGGACTGGAAGCCAGACATGTCACTGCAGGCCTTGCAAATGCAGATTGTCAGCCAGCTGTATAAGGACTCCCAATAACTAGGGGTCGGAGTGGGACAAGTGCTTCAGGGTAAGAGGACAAATCTTCCTAACCATAGGAAAGACTGGAGTATTTACCTTCTCTTAGTGAAATCTGCTTGATGACCACTGGTTATAATGTTTTCCAACAAAAGCATTTTGTCCATGTTCTCCATAACAATGTGCTCATGGCTACAGGAATCTTAAAATCAGAGAGGTGTGTGTGTCTGTAGTATACCTGAGTGATTTCACTGCCACTTACCTCCATGAATTTTTCTGTAACTACCTGATACTGTGCTGAGCAAGGAAGTAAGTTATTGCTATGCATTGTTTGTAATTTCAGAAGCCTGATTTAAGAACCATTATACCATTATATTAGTAGCTGCCCAAATAACATACTAATAACCATTACAGCTACTGCAGGAGGGGATTTCTTCACTGCAATGTAATGAAATGTAAAGCTGCAGGGAAGTATTTTAAAATCAGAAGAGGTGTGACATTTTCATGGTGATACAATAGATGTTTTCTAAATGAATTCATAGCTGCTCCACATACAGTGATTTAATTTTTTTCCTGCTATCATGCTGGATATTCCTACCATTTTACGCTTAAATAAAAGTTTAAGAGCAAGCTAATAGTGCTGCTGCCATAATGTATTTCTGGTTGCATGGATCATCCTCAGTGGTCATCTAGATCATGGGCTGTTCTGAATTTCTGTTGCTTTGCTAACTTACTGAGGTATCCATACAGCACAGAGGACTAGTCTTTTCAGTAGAGTGTTTGATCTATTGCTTTGTCTGGATTATAGTCTGACAGATCCTAGGAACTATCCTATGAGCAAGGACAGAGCAGATACGCATAGGTTTGCTCCAGATGATGTTAAACAGGATACTTAGGGGAAAAGTGTACAAAACCAGCACCTGTAGAATGTTAATAAACATTTCATCCACATCTATTTTGCTGAAGTCAAACAGGGCTAAAAACACACGCTGAAAGAGTTGCAGACTTCTATCAAAGGAAATAAGTGGGTCTAGGCAATGCTTGTTAGATAAAACCATGTGTAACATCTCACTAGTTAGACCATGGGGTCACGTTATCTTCACAGAGAAAAAGGTGTCTTGCAGAGTTTTAAAGGACATAATAACCAGAATTAAGAGGCCTTCAAAAAAGATACAAGGAGCTGGTACATCTAAACAGCTTTGTTGTGATATTACTGATACCACAGTATTTTGCAGACAGGGAATTAAGCAATCTGAGGAGGAGGAACTAACATACTTTGTATGTGTTTACCCCTGCGTTCTCTGGGTGTCAGGCTGCTTGTATAGAGTTTAAGTAGACATGGAATGGAGTAGTAGAAGGCAGTTCAGTACCTTTTAATGTGGATTTTATGTAGGAATTACATTTACATGGAACTTCAGATCTGATGATCCATTCAAATAAAAGGGCAGGGGAATCTGTCCGAGTCACTTCCAAACTGTCCTTAACCTAAACGTAGCAATCTCAACTAGATTTAAGTAGAATAGATGGCACCTAAGAGTTACTCAACAAGATTGGTCTTAGTAAGGTGCTATGAAACAAGAGGGATTTGGCATATATTCTCCAAGGTGACTTCTATCTTTGTCTCATCTCCCTGACTGCCTAAATTTAGACTCCAAAATGCATACTTGGAAACAGAAAAAATATTAATGGTTGTTTTTCACAGTATTTGCAAATAAATGTCTCATTGATTTTGATGGTATTTAGTGTCACTGTACCACTAAACAGAGCCCATATTTTAAGTATTTGAGTACAGAATCTGAGCTATGCATATAATTGGTCTAAATGTAGTGGCTAAGGAAAAATATGTGAAATAACCAGTAGGTTTAGCAGGAGCACTTAGAAAATGTTGAATTCTTGACTACACAAAAAGAAAGTATATTGAAGATTGCTAATATATGTGAAAACTGAGAAATCAATACAGGCTGATGAAGAACAGAGCTCTGTTTCAGATTTGTCCCCTTACAGGCTTAGTGGAAGGTAGACATCCTCCAAAAGCAAAGAAACTGCAGACCCCATTTTTAAGTGTTTAGCCCTCTTCCACTGTGAATTCCTAAGGGATGCTGGAAATGAAAAGGAGCCTGGATCCACTGAGAAAGGAAGCTTGGAGGGATATGGGGAGCTAAAAATGTTTGTAGCTTTCATGTACCACCAGCATAAGACAAATAACAGATAACAGGGGAACTAAGTGTCATATATAAGGGAGGGAAACAGATGAAAGATGCACATTTATGGGAAGTGACTGAGTAGCAGTGTAGCATAGGCATGGAAACTGGTTAACAGAATAAATAGATGAAAGATTAAATATAGAAAGGAGATGAGATTAATGTACTGGAAACTAGCTGCAGATGATGTGATCTGCTCTGGATACTCTGTTCTCTGCTCTTGTATCATCCCCATGGTATCTAGGCATTTAACTGGCAGATGAGTCACGGTGTCTTTGTGCTACAGCTTGTTTCTCCATTAAATAAAGGTAATTCTTTCCACTCTTAGAGTGATGCTGAAAAGGATTGATCTGTAAAGTGCTTCATTCACATTCACAGATCCTTTAAAGCCTAGGTATTAATTGTAGAGCTGCAGATAAATTTAACATGTTTTTAAAGGAACAAAAATGCTTAGCTGCAGTAATTCTAGTCTATGATAAATTATTTTTTATGTTCTTGATACAAGCCACTTCATTATCTTGGGTTAAATTAGTCAGGACAGCATAATACTATTGACTTCACTTACATCCTCCACAGTGGGGCTCAAAAAATTGCTGGTTGGGAATCAGCTTTGTTTGTAGGGTAGCTTTCTGTACGTTTCAAGAATAACCTATTTCTTTAGCTGATATGCAATGTTATACTTCAATCTTAACTTTGCTGTGAGTTGCAAACAGTGCAGTAAGATGATTCTAAGTGAAATATGAATTCATACAGTGACAATACAGCTCCTCTCTTAACATGTTATATGATGGAGTGATGGGAATAAAACCTCACAATTTAATCCAGTATATTATTGCAGAGCTCACACACCAACTTCAAATGCTATGTACATATGATTTCATGGTCAGTAGCTTTCTGACTAAGTGGGCATTACAATCTGATCAACCCTGTTCTTTCCATGCCAGTCTACAAATCCTACATCATTGTCCTGAGATCTACTTTCCTTGGAAGTAACCATCCAAACCATTTTGGTTATCTCTAAGCAAAAAAGCTACTGTTCTCCTAATGATCCCATAACCATTATAAGAAAAAATATTTTCTAAGTTTGTTCAGCAAGGAAAGGAACATACTAGCTATAAACAGCTAAGGAATTTCAGATAACTTGAGCTCATTTAAATTCAGATTACAAAATAATTTGGAAAGTTGATACTAGATGCTATCTGACCTCTTACAAGTGTAGTCATTCAGCATAAAATCCAAGCCTCGGGAGAACTTGGTAAGAGTTACTTGTAGAAATGCCGTAAGAACTATTATATAGAAGTGCTTTGCTATTTGCAGCACACAAGTGGTGGTTGTACCTGTTAAGAGGTACACTAAGTAATAAAAACTTTGAAGTTGACATTAATTGGTGCTATTATGATTAAATGTGTCCAGTGGAAAAGTATGATCGAATAGTTATGATCTCACCACTTAAGAGATAAGCAGTCTTTGCTGTACTTGACGTTTAATGGACCTCATTCCTATGTACTGGGGCTGATTTATACTAGCAAAGCGCTGAGGAGTGACTTGAAATGGATGTGTTTTTACAGCATGTTTTAGATCTTTTCTCTTGTGTTGTAAGATTGTGAGTCTTCATAAAATATGGTCCAGGCAAGTAATTTTTCAGAAGTCCAGATGCTATTACCCCTTACTAGAAAGAAAGTTGCACAGCTGGAGTTTGTCAGAAAAGATTTCTCCATAGCAATTGGCTCATGGCTGTATCAGATCTCATGGTGATTAATCTCAGCTTTATTGGCATTTTGATGCTTTCATTGGGGCAGAAGCTAGGGTGTTCCAGTGATAAATACGCTAAATCCAGAGCAATTCTGACAACTACGATTTTTATTAACCTCACCCATACTTGTTTTTAACTTGGGCAAGATGGCTATATTAAAAGTTTATTCTGATAAAGCAGAAAATTGTCTTCAACGAAGTTGAAGACAAGATCAAATAATGAAGTGAATCACTACATTTTTCTTAAATTATTTTTAACAAATACCTATAGCTGGCCTTGTGTACCTGGTTTCCATTCAAAACATGTGCAACATCAAAGTAACTGAATGGGACTGCATGGAGAAACTCTTCCCTTTTTAAGAAAAACATTTCTTTGTATTTCTCTTTGGCTTTTAGAGACTGTGTGAAAGCACAGTGACTGCAGATGAAGCTGTCTGAAGCTTATGACCTTTATAATGTAAAGACATTCTCTTCCTAGTCTTGCTTCCCTTTCTGCTTGGAAGTCTCCAGAGTCATATGTTTACCAGTTTCTCCTTTCCCAGATAGCATGACACAGAATTCTTAATTCTTTCAACTGAAATTTAATTAGAGCTCATTCTTTCTTGATGTTGTCCCATATTGCAATTACTTGTAAAACAAACAGTAGTGATATGATGGTGCTGATAGTGTCATTTCTAATGTATTGCTGACTTTTATCAGAGATCAAGTAACAGTAATAAAAACAAATACCAGATTTAGGCACAGAGCACTTAGTTCAAATTGCATTGAATCCTTGTCCCTTTTGCTGCTCACACGAGGAGTTTCCCAGGTTGCCAGCACTGACAGGTCCTGCTCCTTCCTGTACGTGACGGAAGCAGCCAGGGGTGATGGTCTGCATGGGCTCCACATGCTCCAAGTTGGGGTTGAAGTCTGTGTACCATACTATTGACTTTAACATTGAGTTAGAAATTAGAGGGGGCAGGTGTTAATATGTGTGAAACTCCTTTTTCCTTCCCCTTGCTTTAAAATGACCTTAATGAAGCTGGAATGGCAGCCTCAGCTACATGAAGTTGTTAAATTACCTCAAAGAGAAGATTTGTCTCTTCCAACTTCTCTAATCACCCCTGTGCTCTTGTTTAGTTAACATGTCTAAAAATCAAGAACAGCTTTAAATCTCCCCACTTGTTAGAAAGAGGTATAATATAGTACCTATGCTTATTTTACTGGTCCCCTCTGAAGTGAGGGAGGGATAAGGAACTTCAATTTAGGTGTCTACAGAGAAACTGTTAAAAAAACAAACAACCCCCCCTTCAAAAAACCCAAGACAAATATGCAAAACAAAACCCATAGACATGCTGTTAGGATGTGACACTCCTAAAAAATTTAAAACAAGTTCACATATCCAAACACTAGGGTGGATTATTAGGCAGCTGCTGCTAAAATATCTTTATTTCAATCTTAATGTAGAAATGATGTATTGTTGAAAGGAAAACTGTCTTTCTAGACCTAGTGCTGTCTTCTAAGATTCTTAAAAGCCTTACTAGATACTTAGATTTTCAGTTTCCTGTAGATTTTTAAAGGGTAGTCTGAGCAATAATTGTAAAGGGATTTGTATTTCAAATTCTTTCTTCTAATTTTAGTATAGTGCTGCTAGTTTAGAGCCTTTCTGATACTGCTTCTCTTTTAAGATTTCTTGTTAATTCAATTAAATCAAACCTACCACAATTCCAGCATGCAAATTCCTTTTAATGCAAAAGGACCAGCCTACCTGAGCACTGAGGCTTTGAGGCAGATAAAGCTCCTGCCGTTAATTTCAAGTGACAGTAGTTCAGACCTGACCTGCAGAAGTATGATCAAGTACCAAAAGTTTTCAGTTTCTCTTAACAGCATGAAAATAGAAATCATACAGCCAGCTTTATCTCTTAGACTAATTCAGTTCTGCTGCTATTGAAACTTTTTCCCCTATTACTTGGACTGGCTCGTTTGCATCTAAACCTGTGCAATGTTCCGCAAACCCATTACTATGTGAAATGGTACTGCTGCTCAGGTGTCTTTAAAAATGCTATTCCTTTTAACCTTGTAAATTTTAGTATTCTCACTTTCCACAGAAAATTTACAGTTTAGGGAATTCTGCAGGTCATGAGAATCTGCTCTTCTGTGACTATGGAGTCACTGAAGCCAATTCTGTTTACAACAAGTTAACAAGCTCGGCTCTGAGGGGACATTCAACAGCCTGTTCTTGCTGCTCTAAATAGGACATTTCTAAAGGAAAATCACATCTGCTCTCATAGTAAACCTTTTGTGAAGTTAGGACTTCCATTCTATGTCTTTTCTACAGAGATGTCTCCATGCCTTCCAAAAGAATATAACCTTTGGATCACTGCATTCATTTAGCTCTGAAACTTTGTCTTGGCACTGGGTTATTTTGCCATTTATTATGTTTACTCTAGATAAATGGAACTTGCACTTTCACTCTAATTCTACCAGGGGTGAGGAGGGAAAAAACACTAAAAGCCTTAATGTGGTCTTTACTGTACTTTGCTCTCATCTGTGAGATATACTCATAATTCATTTCCTTTGGCTTCCTGAGTGTATGTGCATGCACTAGCTCTAAAATATTAAATCAGATCTCAAGTGTCACATTATCAATTTAGGGAAGAAAGACTCTTAGCCATTAATATAGAAAGTGAATCCTTTTATGTTATATAACAGATAAGTCATAACAGGCAGGCTGTATTTGAAGGTATGTGATACAAACATGGCACTCAGCTTTTTGCTATTTATATTTTAGCTGTGTCTATTAGAATTACTCTTTCATCAAACAAATGAGGCTTTTATGGATATTAGCAGGAGATGTGCATCTGCTATAAGCCATGTACAGTCACTTGATTTGTGTATTGAATAAGAAACATAATTTTGTTACCTAAATATACTGTGTCCTCCTTTATGTATACATATAGTAACATAATTTTGGTGCTAGCATTGCATGCTACATATAAATTACTTGAATAGTATAGACTGGTTCACTTAAGCAGGACCATTGATCAAAAATTAAACAAGCATTAATTATAGTGATGCTGGGTATGTCTCTGAATTACATTTTCTCATATTGCAGTATATGGATCAAAGCTGTGCTAAAAGGTAACTTTTTCAATCTATTTTGTTTAAATGAATCATCTTTCTTCTCCATTGTTACTTGACTATTATACCGCAATCAACTCTGTAATGAAAGCCATTTTAGTCCATATGTTAAAAATCAAAGCAGTCAGACTATTTAATTTCAAAGCCATTTAATTCCAGACTTCAAGAAAGTGAATCAATGTCATTAATAAAAAAATAATCCCCTCTCCCTGACCACTCATGCGAAGTTTTTTAACAGTTCAGTAAATATTGTTAAGCACCCTACCTGATTTTTTTAGAAGCTCTGAGTGTACACAGCTCCACTGAGATTTAGCAAACTCAATTATTAATTAAATGCATATTTTTCAAAAAGTAAAACCATAAGAAGTAAAACCTTGCCTTTTGAAATACAGTACAAAGACTGTATTGCAGTGTCAGGGGCATAGTGCCCCACCCCTGGAAAGCTGATGATGTCAGACAGACAAGGATAACAAGAACAAGTGTGTTTCTTAATGCTTAGCACAGAATTCATCTTGCATCATCTGTTTGCAGGAGCATGTTCTTTCCCATACGAAATATCCATCTGTGAACATTTTTGGACACAATATTTGGCACATTTGTCTCTACCTGAAACATCTCTCCCTTCCTTTCTGACTTACTGTCTCTTGAGAAAGTAGCTGAATTACTTGCCTTGCTGGCAACTGAGGCTTAAGGAATGGAGTACATTGCATTTAATGGAGGGAAAAGTTAAGACTGTAAATCACTGCTAACAAAATGCTTTGATGGCAAACAGGAGTTTAATATATTCTACACGGTTTGTTCAAACACTCGTGATGTCTGAGAGGCTTGCACTGCAAACAGCAGTATTTGTGCAACATGCATTCTGTGTCATCAATAGCTTGCCTGTAAAATGATTTAAAGGATCCATAACCTACAAATTTCCCAGTTTTGTTATACTTTAAGAAAAATCTCATTTTCTATTATCAGGGCATTGCTTCAGTGCATGATTGCTGTATGTAAGTACTCTAAATCCCTTCCCTGTTAGCATGGAGAAAATATCGAATGAAAGCATTTAAATGATGGCCAGCATGTTGATAAGAGATGTGAAGCCCTGTTACACCAGTAAATGAAGAAAATCTGCCTACTCTGAATTTTCCTTTTGCTCTTTTATTACAATGTCATTTTTCTTTGAGTATATACGTAAGGAAAATAGTATTGTGCATAAGGAGAGCACCTTCTGGGATTGCATTATCATTGCCTTCTACTTGGGTCTGAGTTTTCATTTTAAGTTCACACAGAGGTCTTAAGTACATGGGGACTGTGGCGTAGTAGATTTACACAGCAGATCTAGGAAAAATCCCCATAATGTTTACTTAAAATGAGAATTTATATATTGAAAGAAATACTCTCCAGCCTCAGACCAAACACTGAATGGGCCAAGCAGAATGAAAAATAACTTCTTTATCCTAGAGGCAGTGGCCAGGCATTAGTGGAGGAACACAACGTCAATGTTACAGGGGGAAGCCTACTACCAGCAAGGGAAGGTAATGCAGGCATTTTCAAACTGCTGCATTCTCCAGCTGGCAGCATGTTAGAAGTGCCCATCCTCACATGGAATACAGCCTGTAAAAATTACAGTAGCCGTTATCTAACTGACATTTGTCAGTAATGACCTTTCACAGGAAAAGTAGGTGGGAAAACAACAGTGACTATTCAGGTATAATATTGCCCTCACTAGAGTGAATTGTTGCTAGATTTCAATTTATGACTCATTAAAGCTCATAAACATATTCCAATACCTTTATGATTTTTACAGTCTAATTGTTTCCTGAAAAAAAATCACCAGTTTCTTCCCATTTGGCTGTGTCTGATGACTGCTTCAAACATGCTTTTGAGAGCAAGTTGAAGGGGTTTTTAGCTGGGAAGAAACCTCTCAGCATAATGCATTAAGATTTTTCTCTCACTTCCAGTGCAACAGCATCTCTTTTCACCCATTGCTTTAGTGCATTTGCATATAGTAATAATACTATTCTTGGGAATTTTGCTTCTTTACCCCTTATTTTTCTGGCCTAACACCATGCTTTCAGAACGCTAGTCCTTCATATTCTCACCAAAAACAATTTTACCATAATAGCTAACTCTTTTTGCTAGTGATATTTTACTTGTTTTACCCGACTAGGAGGTCCAATGTGGAACAATGTGGTAAAAAAGCCTGAAAAGTTCAGCAGTTAATTCATGAAGCTCTTGAATAATTCATTGCAGATAAGCCCTTCAAACTCCCATTTAAGTTCTTGTTAATGAGTAGTTCATTCCCAAGACCCCTGTTTCTTGCGTCCAATATAAAGTACAAGCAGGAAAAGCTCAGTAAGGAGACATAGTTTATCTGTAAAATAATTTCATCTACTGAAAAATTATTTTTTTCTTATCTTTTATTCTTTTCATACATTTTAGAAAGTACTAGCTCTAAGAATGGCTGCTGCTTTCACCATCCCACATGGCTATGTAACTGAAAAAAGGCATTTAACTGAAGGATATTCAAAATATTTAATTGGAAAAAGCAGTAGTATATTAAATGTCTTCCCCACGCTCTTGCTGTTTTCCTTAAATAAACTCTTCTAAAATAGTATGAGCAGAAACACCCTACTCTGGGAAATACAGGATTTCTTTTCTGCAGAGATCAGAAATAAGCACCTAGTATATTTAAATAAATTTTGTGTTCAACTAGAGACTTCCCCTACTAAAGGAATGAGGACTATGATATGGCCCTCAAGTATGGAGAGCTCCAGGGATTCAAGGAAATGAGCAGCCCTTCCTGCCTCGTACTGCTTCCAACTCTGAGTATGGAATAAACAGAAAATTGTATCTGAACATCCCCCTGATGGAGGCAAGTGGCCCTTCAACACCCTCAGTAGAAGTGACTGGACAGATGAAGCTTCAGTGAGATAGAACTGGACAGAGGGTTTTAAAAAATAACAACTTTGTTGAAAATTGTGATTTTCATTTGTCCTGAAATGTTTTACAAGCTTTTAACTCTACTTTGCAAAATATCAGGGTGAGATGACCAGGGTGATAGTCACAGAAAAGCTGTAGGAAGAAAAGTGTTCATCCATGTCACTGCCCCATAGCCTAGAGCTTATGTGTTTTGCTAAGCTGTATTGGACTCCTCCTGCTTAAAGAACTTGTGTTATCAGTTTCCCAGGATGGATGCCCTAATAACCAATAAATCTTATCTTTAAAGTTAAGTCTTTTGCTGAACTTGCAAAGTTTGATAGTCAGAATAATTCAGGGTGAAAGGGACCTCACAAGGTCTCTAGTCCAAACTCTTGCCAAAAACACGGTCAGCTCTGAGGTCAGAACTATCTGGGGCTTTATCCAGTCAGATCTTGAAATTCTCCAAGAACAGAGACTAAATTTTTGTATGTCAAAATTTTGTATGGGTAATTATGTTCATTTGGGCAGGGACTGAAATCTGGGTGACTTGCCCACAGGCAAGTGCCTGAATTCTTTGGCTAAAAAGTCATCTTAATGCTCTACAGATGATACTTGCAGACGTTTGCTATATAAAGTAAAATAGTTCTGAAAAGAGAGCATAAGTTAGAGCACTTCTCTACAGGACAGATGTAAATACAGATCCTGGTCCTGAAATGAGTAGGCAGTTATAAATAACAAGGGAGTGCCAGGTGGAGGGGTGCATCCTCTAGCATTTTTAGGGCTTTTTATTAAACAACTTTTACTACCTTCTCTGCTCTTAAAAGTACTCACAGGTGTCAGTCTAAATGGAACACTACATTGCATGAAAACACTTCTTCCTCGTGGCCCAGGAAGAAATAAAAGAAGATTCCAGCACTGCTGCAAAATGAATCTCAGGCAAATGTGGACTGTATTTGGCAGGCTGCAAATAAACAGTAGTAGGGAGGGGGAGTGGAGCCTGAGCTCCAGTATTTTGCAAAGGTAAGCTACCTTCAGCAGATTTCTGCCTGCTCAAAGGCAGCAGCAGAGGTACATACGTGGTAGAGGTATACAAACAGAGCAGTAGATGGACTCATTGCCAGTGGATTCATACTATAAATTAATTCAGAACAATGCCTAAGTAGTTGACTCACTTGCACACTTCACAAAAAATGTCATCCTATTCAGCGGACTGTCAACAATGACCATGGGCCCAGCCCTCAGGACTACCCAATGTTCACGTGTTTGCAGAGGACATTGGTCTTATTCTTTGAAATGTGCCACATGATTAACTGAGGGTTTACATTGTAAATGCAGCATGCTTGCTAAGGACGAAAGAAGGTTATGTATATAAACTTTGTCGCACAGTTCTTTAGCTTTATGTTATCAGAGGTGGTTTGTTTGATTTGATTTCTGCTTTAAGTGGGTTTCCACGAGAAGCAAACATTGTTTCCAGAATCTTTTAACCACCTACAGGGCTATATTTCATAATCTCTTGCCACTACACACCCCTATGACATTTAAAAGGCTAAAGATGTCTCTTTAATATTTAGTGTTATTGCAGCTTGAATTTTCTAGTGATAAAATTAAATTTCTTGCTGTCAAACACCCTTGTGACAAATCATTGCTCTCAGTTCAAAACTGAAGGCTGTTGTGATCATTTGCGTTTACATATGCCAGTCACCATTCTTCATGTTCTTAAAATTTTTCCTCAAAGTAAGCAAGATATAGGAATGGTTGAACCCAATCAGATTATTATAATCTAGTTTAATATTCCTCTTCTCTGCTGTTGGAGAGAGTTAGGATGAATTGAACCCTGCTTGTTAGTGCTTTACTGATTTGATCTGGTACAGATGATAAAATTGCTCTATCAGTGACTGTGAGTTTAGAGCCCAAAACTATGATTTGTTTCTGACGCAGACTAGCTCTAACAGGGTCTGTTGCTCTAGGCAAGCCAACAGATGCTTTCGTCCTACCTGCTGCAGGTGCCCCTGCAGTTTCGGAACATTTTGTTATGTGTAATGGCCTATTTGGTCCATATAGTCTTTATGCCTGAGGCTGCACTGGGTTGAAATATCAGCACTGTTACCAGCCCTTGGGTTCGGGTCTAGCTGGTTCCGTAAGAAAGCTGACAGCCAGCTTAGCTGCCTGTGCAAAGGCTTAGCCTGCTATCAAATGACACCTACATAATTGTTTTAAATCCTGCAATCTGTGGTGCTTGAGGAGATAGTTCTGGGAAGAGACACTGTGCTTGGCTAGGGTACGTTGCTTCTCTCATTTTTCAGCTATGATGCTGGAGGGCCCCAAATGAGGAAAGGGCTCTGCTGTATTTTGCAGAGGTTATGTAGCAAGTGTTGTGTTCCCTACTCAGGGCCATGTATGTATCAGCTATGGGCAGATATGATTCTATACGTGTACACTGGAAAAAACAGAGGCAGAGGGAAAGCAAGTTATAAGGGAATTGACTAAGCTCTACCAGACTGCTCAGCTTTATAAAATACTTGGATAGTGTCATCAATATATTATAGGTGACTTAAGGTGTCATCTTTGCTTCTATTTGCTTTTACCCTTTTGTGATAGCCGTTACAAATCATCACAAGACAATTTATGGCCACCTACCAGAAAACAAGTTCGACTGGAGTGTGCCGTAAAATAGTATGGGCAATGGTAGGTGACAGGTGAAGCAGAGTGAATGGTTTGCTTATGCATAAGCTAAATGACCCCTGAAAGACAGCAGTAAAAAGCAGTAGAAGATATTCTAAAGTAACATGAGGCTTCAGGCAATGTGATTTATCATAGCCAGCAGTCAGTACATGCTGATTTTTGTGCTCCTTGGGTTCACTTTGGCATGGGGCTGGGAGACTTTGTCCTGCAAAGCCCTGTTCTCCACTGTCTGAGAACAGAATATTTCATGCTCTCATCTCAGAGAAAAGAATAAGTGAAAGACTTTTCCTCGCCACTGTCGTGCCGCTCACCTGTGTCATACGTTAACTGTGGGGGAAGGAGGACCTAGGACCACTCATACTTTGCACCCTGCCTGGTTTTCTTATGTTTCTTTCCTTGGATCTGCCTGGCACAACAACTCCCCATAAACACTCCAAATATATCTCAGGTGAATGTGCCATTTTAGAGAGCTGATTGAAAAAAATAGCCTTGTGCAGCCAGGCTGGGGCTAGTCCTTGTGTACTTCTTAATCCTTGAGCTGGATGCTTCACTGTCTTTAGAGCAGCAGAAAATACAGAAAAGAACAGTCCTGTAACAATTCCTGAGAAACAGTATGCTAATTATTTGATATAGCTTCACTTGTAACAGTAGAAAACTGATATTCTAATGTAAATTGAATTAAATGAGCATATGTGGCTTGTTCTTCTCTAGCTGGCTTGTGCATTTCCATCCTAACATTCAGTCTTTAATTTGAGTGTTAAATTGTGCACTGTGTTGCTTTCGTGTTTTTCCGTTTGGAAGAACTGTCCGTGTTTCACTCGTTAGGTTTAAAGCAGTACTATTTTTGTACAGTGTTTTGTAAAGTGCTGTACAAATGCCATAGAGAAAGATGTCCCAGTTTTAAGGAACTTTTATAACTTCAAAGAGAACTACTAGTAATTTTTATGCCGAGTCATTGTTGTAACCTTAACGTATTAGCAAGTCTCAGAAGTAGATGCTATGTGCTCATACATCAAGTTGAAGCTACTTTGTTTCCTGTGATGTTTGTCCTTACATTTTTGGTATATGTAGGTCTCTGGATGTTAAGGTTTTACAGAAAGGCTGAAAAACATGAATCAAGTTAAATCAGTTCAGAGAGTTGATGGAGGATGCTAAGAGAGTATCTCCCAGGGAGTGTGACCTTCTTATTCATCTACGAAAACTGCAGCTAAAACTGACCATACTGCCAAAAATAAATATTAATTGTTCTAGAATTCATCTGCACAGAAAGCATTTCAGCTTTAAGCTTATGAGCCAATTCCAAAATAAATAACTGTATGGGTACTATGTGAACACACCCTTTCCAATAAAAAACTGGTGTGAAGCAGAGGATGGGGGTTAATGGGCTCACTTTATTTTTCCTTTAAAGGTAATATAGACATCCATATCAGAATACACAAATCCAAAATTTAATCTGCTATTAAGGGAAAGTGGTCTGTAGTTCTCTAACTATACCTGTAGCATTATTTAGAACTATAGGGAAAAAAAAAAAAAAAAAAAAAAGGACATAGGGCAATTTGGTATCCCACCTTGCTGACATCTGTGAGAATTCTTTCTTTTTATTCTTCAGTGAGAAAAAGGCAAGGATAACAGTTTACAGGTATATCCAGGTCTCTTCTAGGAGGAAACCAAAGGACTTACTTGAGCATGTTTTGAATATCTGCATGCATACTTATTAGCAGTGTCTCACTCAAATCCCAGAGATGGGCCTGTTTTTGTAAGTAACAGTATCTGAAGTATCTTTCCCTTCCCCACTAAAATCTTGGCAAAATGGTTCTAGCTTGTAAATAATGAATAGTCATTTGTCCAGCCTTCCAGAAAGCATTTTTTTTCCTGTGTAAGTACTTTAGTAGTCTTTGTGAAAATGAAAAAATACAGCACAACTTGGGAATCGGCCTTTCACCTACACTTTCATATGGAAAATGAGATTGTAGTCTCGGTAATGCTGATGTAAGTCAAGTGCAAGTAATGAAGTTTGCTTTCCATTGTATTAGTGTGACGCTTTGATTTTAACTTTTCCTGCTCCATCAATTCAGGCATTTTAGGGAGATTGATTTCCTTTCTTGCAAAAGGACTTGCATTAATGTTACGTATGTTTTCATGTTCCTACATTTTTTCTACCTTATGTCACATGTAAAAACAGCGCCTTTTTTATTTAAAGCATTGGGGAAAAACAGGGTAGTATAAAAAAAAAAACCACAAAAACACCTGCATAACTATTCCTGAAATATCTCTGGGGTCTTGTAACTGACAGAGGAAATCCTACTTTTCCAGTCAAATTACTTTAGTTGAAACTATGTTGATAATTTGTCTGTAAAATGACTTTAGAATTTATAAACAAGACCACTCAAGTAAAGAATAAATACTCAGTCTTCGCTATTTGTCTTTGTTCGTAGACATTTTAACTATACTAACACATTCTCACATCCGATAAAATGCAATATTCATTTAATTCAACACGTTTACATGTGGATAAAATCTAAATATGGCTGTTGTCATTTTAATTTAAATTCATTGGTAGGAAACTCAGTTTAATGGTAGTTGAGTAAAAAAAGAAAATGTATTCTCTGTACTTATAGGTCACCCCAACGTTCAATTTATTCAAAACACTGAATTAGGTACTCAGCTAGGGCACCGGAGAAGAAGGTAATAAATTGCTTTCATTAAAAGCTTTTTTGAGTATGCAAATTAATAGTCAGTTGTAAATGTCTTTTCAAAAAGGTTGGTTTAGAAATCTAAAAAAATTAAAAAGCATCATTCAGGTAGTGAACAAGTCTATCTCCACTCTCAGGCTTTTATATGAAACAAATTATTCTGACACCTAGTGAAGAAAATTTCACATTGCCCAATTTGAAACTAGAAGTGTAACTACTTTTTGGTCTGAAATGATTACTTATTGAAATTAACGGGTGTTATTAGTGCATATCAACGTGGGAAAGAATTCATGAGCATTTGTTATTGACATTTCTGTGCTGCCTATTAGCAAGCTTTTGCAAAATGAACAAATAGTCTTCAGCTTTAATGAAATTGTTATAACTATTTTATGCTAGGATCCAGTCCAACAGTACTAGTTAGTCTGCAAACTAGTGGAAAAACTCTTAGAAGTTTCACTGAGCTTTGGATGTTAGCCTTATTACTTGAGGCTGTGTCTCTGTTCTCTTCATTGGTGTGTCTTATCATGTACCTAAATGCACATCCTATAGAAAGTTCTGATTCATCAAAGCTGTTCAGCTCACACCTAACTTCATCTGTGTGCTTTAGGGACTTTGCTTTATACTTAAACATTTTTATCTTCATTTAGCAAACTGTCTCAATGAATGGCTGAGCCTGCAAAGAGGAGAGGGTCTTGGGCTTGGTTGGTAGCTGGCAGCTCCCTGCTATTTGTTGGCCCAGCATGAGTGGCAGAAAAGAAGTGTTGGAGCAGGCTCACCCTGTCCAGAATCTCTAGAGAGCTAAAAGATTGTCTCTGTGCTCGGAAAATTACGTTCAGTGATACAAGAAACCTTTGCTTACTGTGGCCTCTTTCGGTACCTCTGCAGGCTTCTGTATCTTAAGGTAGTAGAAACACCCAGAAAAAAATCAAATAGCAGAAAACTAATTAAAATAGGGATAATGCCTGCAGTATATGTAGTATACAAAAAGCAGAAAACCCTGTTTCTTCCAAACTGGTAAATCCCACGTTCTGCATCTTACTCCTTGTGTACCTGAGGCAGTCCATGGAGACAGGGACCAGAGTTATTCTTACTGACTGCAGGGACCTGCTTGTTTCCTGAGGGCCACAAAATATGTCTGAGGACAAAATGGTAGTTAAACTGGCTTTTATAGAAGTGTATTCTATAGTAGTACAAGCTGGATTGATTTAACTGACATAAGCTTGCATTTTATGAAGGGAGAGGTTGCAAAATGATAAAGCTAATGAATGGCATGGTTTGCACAGTTTAGCTGGGTGCTGCTCCTGAGCACCAGTCGTACAGTGATCCAACACTTTCACAATTTCTTCATTCCTACCGTATTTCATACTTGCAGCCTTTGAGCTTAAAAGATCTGTGAAATTCCAAAAAAATACTTCTTGTTATAGTCTTGGCCAGACTCTTCATTAATTTCAGAATGGTTCTTTCCAGAAATCAGTAAGACGTGATATGACAGCCCATTTCAAAAGAGCTCTCTCGTTAGTCACAGCCCCAACTTAGTGGCTACAGAGGGCCACCTGTTCACTAATAATTGGAGTAGATATTTACATAAATCTACCTGAAGTTTGCACTGGGTTTCCAAAGTGATTGCATCCCCAGCCTTTCTGATGTACAAGAGAGCTAACGGCAGTGCATGTATTTCCCCAGTGGTTCCATGCAAACGTTGCAAGGACAAGGCACTGGGTTTTGGACCAGCCCCAGGTTCACCTGGAAGCTGTGTAACTGAATTTTCTGTAACCTTGTCTGCCCTTACTCATGCTGTGAGGGGATGTGCAATTTGATGTGCAATCTAGCTGTGTTTCACTCTGAAGAGCTGGGAGGCATTTAAGCTGAAAATTAAACTTTGTGGTGAGAACTTGTAGTAAGCTTCCAGACCCTTGTGCACAGGTAGGGCAGAGAGTGAGGATGTGAATGTTGTATTTATCTCTGTGGAGAAAAAGACAGTGCAAAGCCCTCACCTGTTGTGATCCCTTACTCCCTCTGCCTAAGGTTTGGGAAGGGCCAGAGGAATCTTGTTGCTCAACCTCCATGTCCTGCAGGATTCCTGGCAATAGGATCTCAGGAGGCGTCTGCAGGTCCAGGCAAGGCCAGCCCCCACTGGAGCAACTCCCTTCTGCAGCCTGTGGAGGAGAAGGCAAGTGCTGCAAGAATGGAGCCTATCTCTCTATTTTCAAACTGGGCATCTTAACTGAGATACAGAGACTTTCACTAGAAACTGCTATTAACAGTAAATATTTGGATTCCCTGTAGTTAAGCAATCTTTTATTCTTGTCTGCCAGGACAAGGATAAGACCTCCACAGTAGTCTCAGTTTGGTATTTGTTGTCCTAGCTGGGAAAGCCTCCTTTAATAGAACAGGACATGAGGACCAGAGAGGTCCTTTCGATCTCCTGAATACCTCTTTCAGCCTATTAAAGTCTGCAGAAAGTTTCTGTATGTAAAGCAAATGTCAAGTCATGTTCTGTGCTGTTCTGAACACCCATTGACTAGATCAGCCAAACAACATCTGCTGATGTTGAGCCAATGTAAGCTTTAATTCTGCAGCCCTTTCTAAAAATGCTGAAGAAAATGGCAAAAGCAGCTCCGTGGTTCCTTGAGGATGCCTGGTCTTGCAGCCTGCCCTGCCACACAGCTCTGCGTGTGTCCTGGCTCTCTCGGCTGTCCCCCTAAACAAGCTCCACTCTGTCCAGAGGGGAACAGTGCTCTGCTCCTCCACATGTAACCACCTAACGGATACTTGGGACCCAGACAACAAAGAGAAACTTAAAGCCTGGTGCAGGAACATGCTCTCTTGTCTCTTCCTCAAACAAGATCGAAGTGACTTCAAGTCAGGGTTTCTTGCCTCTCAGACAGTGAAGCCTGTAAATGTAAGTAAAAAGGCAATATTTACTTGGGTAAATATGTTCCAGCCCTGTATTAATGCCAGGGTACTAGAGCAAGATAAGTGTAAATCTTTCGTATCAGTTAGGTATCATACTGTGCTTAATAATAATGCTGAAAATGGTTTGTTTGTCATAGTTTGATTAATGTATCTGTTTCTTATACAGTAAATACCACAGGAGTCACTTTAAAGCAACTTTGTAGATGCAAGACAACTTAGAGAAAATTCTTTGTATTGCTGCTCAAACAAAATAATATATTTAATCAATATTACCAGAGAGTTGATATGAGGAGCAATCCCTTGATTAAATATTTACCTTTTGAGACATGGCATTATCTCTATTGTAGAAAGCATCCAAAAGCAACATGTGATGAAAAGGCTGAGAAAGTACTCTGAAAACCAGAAACTAGTAACAATCCTCTTGGATTAATCAGTAGATAAATAAAAAAATATTTTAGAGTTATAATGGAGTGCATTTTAAAAATGGTTTTGTTCTAAGAAACAGGATGAATTCAAAAGATATTTCAAACGTGGATTTGTACTATTGTTTGCTTATGTTTCTAAAACAAATAGTTAAACTGTTTTGCACTGCAATTTTTTCAAGATTACACCTCATCTCAGTTCCTCAGTGACATTTTTTTTCAGGTCTTAACAATGTCTTTATGTTCCCCACTTACAACCAGTGGCCATGCTGAGTCCAAATGACACTGTATGGACTGCAATGAGATTATACTGTTGCTAAACAGAATTTTCACACAGCATGGTTCTATAACAAACAACCCTGTGATTTTAAAGCCTTGAACTTTAAGCCTTTGTATAAAGTGTCTGCCCACTTAGTGCAAAATGCTTTTCCAGATTTCTTAGGATGCAGAATCATGTACATAATCACTATTTTCATAGTGCTATTATGCATACATGAGTGTGGAAGCATAGTTCAGGATGGTCCTTTGTGTAAATTTTGTAGGAGAACTATCCATATAGCAGATATGTCTGAACCAACATACGTCCTTTCCAGATTTAGAACTATAGATCTAAATGAAAAACTTGAAATGACTTCAAATGGGGACCAGTCAGAACAGATGAGCCTCAGGTCAAAATCCACATATATGCTTAATGCTACATCAAACTCAGTTCAAGTCTGACAAGTTTGTGAAACTGGTGGGCTGGTAGTTCTGCTGAAAACTCAAAAAATACTGCAATTTCTTTGCAGGCACTTCATCTATATGTAGACAAATAACTGTCTTCCAAGTAACATAAACAGTTCTAGAAGAAGAGTTAATTTTCTTCCTCTGTGTGTGGGGAAAACTGAACATTTAAAAACAATAGATTCTCTATTCATGTTAACATATTTCCCAAAACAAAAGGATATTAGGTGCCATTTCGGTGAAAACAGGATAGGTCAATATAAATTCAATGTGCAAAATCCAAGTTCAACTTCTTAAAGGCTGAAAAGTCTATTCAGAGCAACTTACAGCAAACTGCCTTCCCTTCTTTCAAATTCTGTGAATTCTGTTGAAAAGGATAGGTAAAAGCTTGCTGAAACTAGTTGAAGATGCATGAGCTTATGCCATCTGATTCCATTTGATCTCCCCATATAGAAATCCTAGTAAGTCTCTTCATACTAAGAATTATTTCCTGAATAAAATAGTATCCAGCCTCAATTATATGTGCTGAGACCACTGCAAAAGGCTATTTAGAAAGCTATGCACTTCTTGTTGTCAATATTTGTCGTATGCCAGGCTGACCTTTTGGGTGATAATCTTTGTATTTGTGGAGTGAAAAGAGATTGATTTTGTTGCTTCTTTCTAATTACAGTACAATATAGCAGTACCACACGCGTTTGAGGGTATTCAGGAATTGAAATGTCAATAACACAAACAACTTTCCATCTGCTCCCAATTTAATCTGAATGCATTTGTGATTTTATGGAAGGAGGTTATTTCTGCCACTGGCAGTCAAAAGGTGGTAATCAGTTAATCAAAATGCATTGATTGCTCTAATTATTGCATCTTGAATAAGTTTTTTTATGACTCTTAGTCAACCACAATTTAGTTTTGACATGTTTTGCTTTCTATCCAAGGCAAATCTACGGTTTGCAAAAACTTTTGACTTCATCAAGAATAACTTTTTTATTGAGATTTAGGGCCAGACCCTGACAATGTTATACCAGCCCAGTTATGTAAATTGGCTGGAAACAAACCAGTAAAATCAGTTTGATGAGCAACTTTGCACAGTTCCAGAGATACTGAGTGTACCAGACAATCAGCCTTGGGCTATATTCCTCATAGCACAGAATATTAGACATAAAGCAAAAACATCTTTCCTATATGGGATCCAAGCTTTATCTGCAGCTTTTGATTTCTCAACAGAAGAAATCATCATTTTGTTTTTGTTAGCTAGTACTGCAGCAATAATTCAGCTAGGGCAGAGTGAGCAGGAATCCATTTGTATTTGATCGTGGGCCACACAGTTTAAAACCTGCCCTTGTTCATTATGTTTTTATATGTGAGTGAAAAATAACGCTGCTTCATTTCTACGTGTCCAAGTCAGGTGCAAACCTAAGGGACTAATAGTTTAAAAAAGCCCACCAAAAAAAAAACCAACCCCAAAACCTAAAACTACCTCTGACAGTGCTGAGGAAATGCAATGCAGAAATTTCTTCCAAGAAAGGCAAGTACAAAATCAGTCAGGCTTTGGCCAAGTGCAAATGTAAACCCACAGAAAACTGATTCCAGGTTTAAGGTCTCAGAAATATTGACCCTACTGAACAAACAAATGAAAACAAATTAGTAAATGTTCATGCAGTATTTCTGTGAAATGAAGCCTAATATTAGGGATTAAATAGCTGAATAGCAACCACTTTTCAGATATTGATACTAAAGAAGCACCATTTTATAGGAAAAGAGTACATTTGCATAGTAGTTTAAATACGTGTATGAACAGACTTGCCTACTTAGAGGTGCGCAAAAGACCAGTGGCCTTTGCATGAAACCTTTAGTGGTGCTGGTACTGGAACAGGAATCTATTGTAGTCTAACAAATACAAACCAGATCAGTCATGCCCCATCTGAAACAATTACGAAAAGTCCTAAATGCAGATCAAAATGAGTACCAAAACAATTAGCAGAAATAAAGAGAAAACTAGTTTTGATGCGAAAAATACCGCTACAATTTAATCATCTATCCATGGAGCACTACCCAGGCTGTCAGAACTCAGCTCAGCCATGAATTACGGAAAGGTAAGAGTGAAACTCCACCTTGGAGTATGTTCCAGTATAATTGCTCCGGAAGGTATCAGTGTAGGTCCCTGCTGGAGATGAGAAGGGACTGCTGGTCTGAATTAATATGACAGTTGGTAAGAACAAGGAGCCAGCGCTGGTTGTCTGGACCTTAATAAAGGAGTCTATCCATTCATACAATGTTCAAAAGCTGAAGCAGGCCAAATGCAACTGTGAAATAAATGACAAACTTGCAAAGCCTCATTTGTCTGAGGATTAATGATGAGAGAAGGGTGAAGCTAATGTTAGCACAGGTGTTACAGCTTCTGAAGGTAAACTTGTCAGGCATTTGCCCACAGAGAGAGCTCAAAGTGGTAAGGCAGCTGAGAATAACTTCCTTGGCGGCTGGAGAATTGCTTTACCGCTGCTTTCCTCCATGATGTGGTGATTACACCCGTTCTGTGAAAAGGAAAAAAAACTCTGCTTTGAAAAACCGTGTCTTGAGATTGCCCTGAAATCAGCCAGACATCCGAGTAGTAAGCCTGTGACAAGAACTTCTACAAAGGGCCAGAGTGACTTCCCTAAGTTGACAATTTCTGATATCTGTCTCCAGTCTTGATGCCAGTAGATCATGCTTTGCATGGATTCATGATGATCAAGAACAAACTGGTCAAAAATGGACAGAGGGCAGAGAACTGGCTGCTTATGCACTGTTCCATAAAGTTAACCTGGAAGGTAACATGCCAACAGTACGTGTTCTCTTTTTCAAGTGATGAGAAGTACCAAGTGCAAGTTCCCTTGTGGCTTCATTAAAATGCTCTGGATAAAATCTATCAAACTTTTACAAATCTAGAAATCTTGAGAGCAAAAAATACAAGAGCAATGTAAGTCTGCACCATATGTCCTTTGATCCTCAGCCATCTGTCCTTTTATTCTGTGAGATCTGCTGGACAGGTGAAGACTTGAACCTGTGAAAAATGGACCTGTGAATGATGGACAATCAGTGAAATTGAAATTAGCTCTTTATTAAGAATCAAAAAAGTAAATACTTGATAGGATTTGGAATTTCAAACAAGCTTTGTGGTGTCTGCTAGATTCAAGGAAGAGTAAAATTACCTTTAAATGTTTGGAGTCCTGCATGAAATTTGATAGAAAAAATATTCTAGAGTGGCAAAGTGACTATTTCAGACACACCCTTGCAATAGCAGCAACAATACTTCAAGGAGCTACAAATTAAAATAAATCTGAAACCACAGATATAGACATGATAAACTGCAGATTTGGAAGTTAATTTTATTAAGACTACTTGAAATGTCCAGTGGTATAACCCAGAGGTAGTTGATGGAAATAATTTGGCAACTATACTGGACTCTGTCTGACAGCTCAGTTGATTTGAGTGCCTTTCCTGAGACTGGGATTCTGATCTCAGGGGGGAGCGCATCATCTTAGTTTTTCTAGTCTAGCAAGCATGGTTTCAGGTATGGCCAGACTGTGAAGAGCCACAGAAGTTTCCGGCATTGATCCCATGTGGATGTATGGTACTGAAAACTCCACAGTCAAAAGGAAGTGTAATTTCTTAGCTTCCTCTCCCCAAGAGATGAAAGTATATATAACCTTGCAGCTACAACTGATTGTTCAGAGCGCTAGCTCAAAACACTCCCCAAACCAACAAAAAGGAGCAAGTTTTGTCTGTTCTGAACCCAAATGGAAACACAACTATCTTCAGATGTTATGTTCTTGAGCTAGGAGGGCTAGTCCTCTCCTACTCTCAGTTTCAGTACAGATTCTGCTTGTACACAAAATCCTTATTGAAGGATTTCTTAAAATTTGGATTTGAATCGGTATTTCTCAGAAACACTTCTTCTTTTGTGCATATTTTCATGTTATTAAAGCAGGTTTTTCCTGGCTATTGGTATGGGTAATGCAGTACTAGATAGAAAGCAAATGGCCATCCTCAGGCTTTTTTCATATAAAAGCAGTGTTGTCACAAGATTTACTGTTCACAAATCCATGTTGCTATTTATTGCATACTTTGCCAATTAAAAAGAACAAATCCATGTTGCCTGCAAAGGTAAATCTTTCCATCTGTCTAATCCTACAAACCTGTGCTAGCTCAGATATTGGCTGACATAAACTCATGTTTGTAAAATAACCCATCTCTCTCCAAACCTGCAGGAAGCCAGGATATTATAGGGTAAGCAGCGGAATCAGCAAAGGCTCTTTATTAGGCTTTTACTGGAAATGAGGCACTGGGGGGTACTAAGCATCTTTCAACATCAAATCTCAAGGTGAGAACCCTCAAGCAACTGTCGAATGCCCTATCTTTCATTCCTCCTTTCATTAAATGCTGAGCTTTTGAGTAAGACATCAAACACATTTTAATTCCCGTGTCTATGACTTCTGAATGGCAGAGAGATTTTTAAAGAGCCGCAGTTCATCAATACTTATCGCTAACTGTTTATACGATCCTACAGCTTAAGGCAGGTCAAATTAGCAGTGGTAGCTTTGTAATAAAATATAAAATGGTTGGTTGCTGACATTTCACTAGCAGAAGCGTTCACCCAACCTCCTTTTTAATTTAATCAGTTTTGTCAGGAATATGCTATTGCCCTTGGGACACTTCATAGAATTTTAACTCTTACCCGCTGGTAGGAAAGAATCACACTGACCAGATTTTCTTCTACCATATATACAGAACATAATATCACCAGCACTGGACAGCTGCAAATTAACAGGCTTGCATTACAGCAAGGAAGATTCAGTTTAATAGTCAAGACAGTGATAAACTGAAACGTGAGCTATGGAGGTTGCAGAGTCTCTGCTATGATCAGCCTTTGAAAGCAGCTTAACAAATTTCTGTCAGAAATGACAGAAAAGAGTTGATCTTGCCCTGGGGAGAGAAAGGTGTATTAAAGGACCCTTTCATAAATGTCCCTCCTAGCCCTGCAGATCTATGCTTCTAGGCTAAAGCAAAGTAGAAGTGATGTATGCTGGCCTTGCCTATTGACCCTGCTGCCACAGAAAGTCACTGCTGAATAAATATACCTTGACTTCAGTGACAAACTGTAGTAGCAGATGTGATGTGTCACAGGACACAGAAAATCAACCTCTGTTGTTTTCATTATGCCAAATCAAGTCATAACTGCATTTTTCTTCTGATGATCCAAAGCCAGCAATATAACCCTGCCTCCTCCTGCTCCAGAAGTAGGTGGTGGAGCCCAGCCCTCTTTTAACCTGGTGCTGGACACCAGCCAGTGTCTGTCTCTCACCCTCCCTTTGAGCAGTGTAACTCAGTCTAAATGCTCCTCTTTCTGGTCTGTGATCTGTGGTGAAAAATTAAAGGGAGAGTTTTCTTCAGCAGTTTTGTGTTAGAAAGATGCCAATGTTTTCTGTAGCTGCAGATACAGTTTTGATGTTTTAATGAGGATTCTCAAACATAGGCTCTTTTACTTTTGAAATTTGGCAGCAAGCTATAAAAATAAAGGAAAGGGGGCAGTAATCTCTGATACCCCTGGTGAGTGATGCACAGCTTAGAGCACAGGTTTTGAAATGAAGGTTTAATGAGTTCTCACCCTGACTTAGGATGATCTCAGAGATAGCACATATTTACCAGTAATTTATTACAGAGGTATCAAATGTAATGTTTTAAAAAGGCTCTTGGAAAGGTGGATACTGACCTGTGAAGTTGTCCTGTTTATATTACGTCTGTAGGCTGATTTTGAAATAAGTGCCAATAAGGCACAAGGCAAATTGGTCCTCAAACCAGATTTTCTGACAAAACTGGACAGCACTAGGAGGAAAAAGCATCCCCTGCACCTTGCTGTGGCTACAGCCATACATATGGTTCCCATACTTTCAAATCACTATTACGATAGGGTGCATAAAACTCCTCTCTAATACTTCTGTTGCTTAACAAGTTGACCTTGAAGCTAAGCATGATTATTGCCCTTGTCTCCTCTGCTTTACAACTTTGCATCAGCCTCACAGCTTTTTCATTTCTATGTTCCATTTGTTAAGATTTGTTATAAGTTAATTTGTGATAAGTATAATTTGTGATAAGTTAATATACTGGGCTGAATTTACCAGCACAGCCATGTTTTGTGCAGCCTTGGTGATGCAGGAGAGCTGTAAAATTACACCAGCAAGGCTAAGGCAGTTTTATAGCCTGTGAGTATTGCCAGGGAAAGGCAAAGCAGCTGGAGCGCATCAGTGAATACATCCCACCATTTTACATTCTGAACTGTTGATAGTTCTCCTAAGTGCACTGACAAATATTAGTTAAATTAATTTACAATTTGTTGATCTTCCTTCACCTAGAAGCCTGCACTAGAGAATTCTGTCTTTTCTGAAGAAAAATTTTGTTCTGAATGCTTAAAATTGCACTTGGTTTTAACAAAACTTACCTGAGAGAATCGGAGTGGAAAAACAACAATTACAGCAATTAATTATTTGGAAAAAGCAGTTCCTCCCTCCTGCTTTTCCTCATCTAGCTGGTTCACAGTTCATTGTCTTTTTGCTTTTTTTTTTTTTTTTTTTTTTTTTTAAAGTACCAACCATAAGTCATTGTTATGTTCCTCCCCCTTCCCACAAAACGAATGAGAGCACTCCTGGTTCAGCCTGGTCCTTAGCAGAGGCATAATCAAGTGTACAAACAGCACTGCACTTAGTTTCAGCAGAACAGTCAGGCACTGAAAGGGCTTGCTTGAGAGCATCTGCTTCAAAGGAGAGCTAAACTCTTCTCCCATTCCCTCCAGATGCAGTTTGCAGTGGTCACTGTGGGACATCTCATTGGGATGCTCAGGCTTCAGCTCATTAGCTTATCTGAGATAGCGTAGCTTATGTACGGACAAAGAGGAGCTACATCTCGGGGATAGTAAGTACAGTACCACAAGCACTGACTTACTCAAAAGGTGAGTTTGAACATTGTGCAGCCCCTTGTTCCTTGAGGTATTACTGGGAGTTGTTCCTTGCTTCCCTGCAAGCAAGAGAGTCTGTAGCCTGGATGAGAATATGCCCAACCTTCATTATGAGAAAAGTGGCCTTAAAGTAATGCGTGAGCTTTGTTTAGCAGAGTTGTCGCCTAACAGTTCCATGTGATGACACTGATGACCTCTGCAGCTTCCCTATCCCCATTTCAATAGAGCTGCTGTACAGATGACTCTTTAAATAACGCTCTGTGTAAGCTAGCCTGTCTCTTAAGTCCCATTTTCTTTACCTTTCACCTGCAGCACTTAATCTTTTTGTAAATGACATTGGCTTTTAACAGAATGTATTTTTCCAGCACAATCTTTGCAATGTCCTTTTTATAGCCAGTATTAGAAATGAAATTACCTGGAAAGCAATATTTCCTCTACTTCAGAGGCAAACTATGAGCTTTGCTTACAAGCAGTAAAATATAAATGTATCGTAAAGAAAGTGAAACACCTTGCACTAACTTATTTCTTCAGATAGAGATAAAAATCTAGCCGTCAGGGAGCTAAACATTTTAAACTTTCAGACTTCTTCACACGTTTCTGTCTAACATCCTTGGCCAAGCCAACTGTTGAATTTCTATATAAGTACAAACAACAGATCATGACAGTTCTGCTAGGCAAAGACTGAAGCAAGCTAAGGATTATTGAATTTCTTTTTTTGTTTGAGAAAAGGGTATTATAAGCTTTAAACTGGAAGCAGATGGTAGACTTTTTTCTTTATAAACAAGCAAATGTCAACCAAAATATTAAAGAATATTCCAGGGTTCTAGGGGTTTATGACAATAAGTTCTAAATTCCCAAAGTGTCTGATCTATCAAGGAACTCGTAATTTCAGAGACTTATGTAAAGTAATCCAAGGTTTTACTGTAAGAATAAGGTGTTTTATTTGTCAGATATGTTTGATTCAGACATTTTAGAAAATCCAAGACGTTCTGTGCCTTTTACACATGTAAGAACTACAGGAATTTAATGCATCCCCTTTACTCAAAAAAATAAAAATCAAGAAGAAACATAGTTTTATCAATGGCTTAAAAATTCTAACATACACTTTCTGGATTTGCAGAAATATGCAAATAGATGAGACCTTATCAAGGTTGATCTTAAATTTTGATAGGATTTAGCTGTGCCTGTGTAATGCCATTTTCATGTATTAGTCTGTTTAATACACTATTAGAGTTAATATTCAGCAGGTTTCTGAAATGCAGTGGAACTTGCAGTAGGTTATGTTTTGTTATTGCACTGCAGAAAGGAAACATCCTATTCTGTTACATTTAAACTGAATTTCTACAAAACCAACAAATCAATCAACTCCATCTTACGCATCTGCTTGAGAGAACAGGCAAGTGTATACCATTTTCCCCCCAGCTGATAGTCAATAGTCCTGCCGCTGTAATGTTAATCGGCTCAAAGGCTGCTAATGATTTCTGTCTCTGATCCTTTTTACCCTGCGGAAGAAATCAGAGGGAGCTGATTGACTTCACAGGCGTGAGTCCTGAAGCAAGGTCCATTTTTTCCCCCGATTTCTAGCATTCATAGTTGTAAGCTATTTGAATCTGGGAGACATGAAGGAGGGTTCTTTGGTTTTAAGCTTCCCTGTATAACTATCCAAAGTTAGGTCACAAACACGGGGGGGGGGGGGGCGCAGGGGGGCGGGGCACAGGGGGCACGCACAGTTCTGTGCTGCTCTATCTTTTGACGCTGAAAGCTTATAAATGAGTTCAGAAGCGTAGGACCCATTTATAGTAACTGTGATTGTGTCGTGCATGCCCAGCCTCCTCAGTGGCAAGGCACAATAGATGAGTCTCATCCTCCAGCCAGCTGTTGTGGCTCCCAGTTTAAGAAGAGGGGTCTTTTAGGTAATGGAAACTCTAGTGGTTAATGGCAGGGTTGGAAAGGAGCAGTCAGACACTAGCTGCCACCTTGTGCTGCAGACAGGTCTCCCAGGTGAGCGTTCTCCAGTACAAGTGCTTCATCCTGGTGCCTGGAGCCAAAAGTTGATTTTACTACAGCTCCTGACTCTATCTGGGGCTGTCAGGAGACCTAGTCAAGCAATTGCTGGGCAGCAGTACACAGATAGTTTTGCAATAACTGGGAAGATGGACCTACCCTCAACTAATATTTTCAACCCAAATGTGTCTGAATGACTGAGAAGGCTAGGCTTGACCACGTACACCAAGTAGTAATTGTCCTGTTGAAAGGATGAGTCTCCCTTCTCCACCAAATGAGGTCCTGAATGTCTTAAACTGACCTGGAAGATCCCGTTTTGGACAGGTCAGCTCTAAGGAGACCTGCCAGTCACTGTCTGCAGATCAGCCTAGGCTAGTAACGCTATGTGACAAGCTGAATAAAAGTGATAAAACCTTCCCAGGAGAACTTGAACCACTTTTTTTTTTTTTTTTTTTACTTCTTCCAATGATCTCTAAACTAGCTTATCAATTATATTTTTCTGTCATTGGAAAAATAATTCTGATAACTCAAGAAAGAAGGAATACTTCTTGATTCTCTTCATCTTCTCCATATATGCTGCTAGCCACATCCTTTCTCAAAGCATTGCCAGAAACAACATTGCCCCCATTTCTGTGCTGCTATAAGACACTCAGACATTATTTTCTAATACTGCTGGAATGTCCAGTTTGTCCAAACATACTGAACCTTGCCAGAATGGCTGGGTCTTTCTCAGTAAGTGGCTTTGTTGCACATGTAGTAGGGTAAGATATTCTTTGTCTTGGTTTCTGTCCCTAGTCTAGCTCTGTATATTTATAAAGTCTTATAAAAGCAGACTTCAAGTATTTAATATTTCTAGCTGTCTGAGTTTGTCCCTAATTACATTTCTTATTCCCTGCAGAAACAGAGGGATCCTTTCTTGTATTGACTTTCCCATGTTGCTATTGTATTCCCAGCAGCTTTCACAGAAATAGTCTTCCTAGAGCAGTATTAAATAGTAGTGATTATCTGATAGTGTAATGTTGTATTTTGGGAATATCAACTCCTACAGTCTCATCAAAAGATGATGGGCTTCATTATTCTAGGGAACATATGAAGTAAGGAATGGCAGGTATTGCAGCGATGAGGACACCAGCGTCAGTACTGTGACTGCACTGGTACATAAATACGAGGGACTGGAGGTGCAGACGTGTATTGTTTCTTTTAGGGGGATGCCTGAAGGCTACGGAAATTATTGATGTTTCATTCAATTGTAATAATTTAACTATATCATAGGTAATACTAAAATTATGTTATAATTAATAACTATAATTTTTATATTATCGTTATAGTCACAGTTGTGTGACATCCAAAAAGCTGCAGCGCCTGCCTTTGCCCCAGTACCCCATTTGTGCAGTAATTCCTAAAAGTGCCATGCAAAGTCTGGATGAAATCTTACTTGCTAAAGCAGAGGCAGCATCAGATAGCAGAAAACTGTTAGACTACCTAGAAAGATCAATTTATTTAAATGGATTAATTAGTCTACTTTTCTAAATAGAGCACAGAAGAGGGATTTTATACCCAGCCGTGGATACCTAATGCTATTTTAGGTGCACTAGGCTAGCTGCCTGGCCTCCAGCTGTAGCTTGGGAAAGATTCATGTCTCCCATAGCTCCTGCCTGGTATCTGCCAGCATTTACAGACTCCTCAGATACCCTGGGGCACCTAAAATGGCACAGGACATCTCTGTTTATACATCTGAATCTCCCCCTAGGACTGCTAAGGAGTTAATTGCGCAAACTGGAATTAAAATCTGAAGTCCTAATTATACTAGTCATTTAGCTTTCAGAGTTGGGTTTCCTGCTACTCTGTGTCAGGAGAGGAGAGGAAGGGTTGGTATTCACCACCTCCTCCTATTATTCAGCATGTTATGCATTCAATGGTTGCCGGCCCCCAACCTAGTTTCCAAAGGCACGGTGTTCTTCAGGATGAAAATACAATGCAAAAATAGGAAATACCGCATGCTGTGCTCTGAAGATTTTCTGTTGGTAGCACAAAAGTTCCAGCACATGCAAAAGACAATATCATTGCCATTTTGATCTTGTTCCTGGTGAGGCCAAACTTCTGATCTCCTGAGAATTTCCAGATGGGGATGCTGGTGTGGTGGGATATGTAGAAAGGGGTTGCATTTTTCCCCCTCTTTTCTTCCTATCTTTTTTCTTCTTTCTTAAGCTAGCAGGAATGAAAAGAGTAGGCAACCTTTATTCAAAATATGGGCTTCATGAGATGTTTCACAGACAAAGGGTGACAAATAGCAAGATCTAGTAGTCAGAACTTGGAGACATTCTTTCTGTCTTTAAAAGGAAAGAAAACATAAAAAAAATGCTTTAAAAATCATATGCAATTAGATACATTAGAAGGTTTTGTTATGACTTTGGTCTTTTGAGCAAAAGCTTGGTATCCTTTGTATCAGATAGCATATTTTTACAAAAAGAACCTGTGTTTAATGTGTATAAGTGAACAACCTCCCCTGCTGTGATTCTGCAGTCATGATGGCTGTGCACAGGTAACGTGAGGGGAAATTTGTACCAGATTCCCATCTCTCTGATCCTCGGCAGCTTTTTCTCTCAAGTCCCAAAAGTCACCTGCTCATGCTCATATTTTGTTATGGTCGTGATTTGATTTGTTATGGTTAAGATTTATTGTAAAATATAAGTCCTTTAAAAGGCATATACTTTATTTTCATGTTTGTAGTCAATATACGAGGCACAGGTGGTATGATTTTGAAACAGAATTTGAAAAGTTTAATTTAGAAAAAATGTTAAATCAAGGCATTTTAACAGTTTTGATAAAAAGATGTATTTTCCTGATGTTTTTGTTAGATCTGCTCATTTTTTAAAAGCCTTGGCTGTGAAGATGAGATACTTTCTGCTAAAAATTTTTTCTTATAGAAGATTTCTTACCAGATTTGTTTCTATTACTTGAGTTAATTTATTTTTTTAAAAAAAGGGATAGTATACAATGCAAAACAATCACTTCTCATTGATACTGAACATTTGATTCGAATGTTATAAATGTCTAGTATTATCCTGAGATAATAATTTGTTTGGAAAAAATGTGCTACGTTTTTTATATACTCATTATACATGAAATAAAAACTAATTTAACTGACTGAAAAAAAAAGCCATCAGAGCATGTTATGTGTTATAACTCCAGTTTACCTATGGGATTCTCTCCTGCTCTGAGGACTGAAGTGACTGTCCGAATTGACCCAAGAATATAAGTGAAACATCTGAATGAAGTTAAGCTGTGTCCAGTTTCACCACAAGCTTACTGACCAAGTAAAATTGCATTGAAATTTAAATCCAGTTCAGGACAAACAAAAAAGCTTCCATTGATTTCAGTGGCCTCCAGACCACTGCCTTCACCCCAGGGACTTTTTCTGGCAAGTTTGAGTACAGAAATATGGACTAAAAGATCAAACCCAACCATCTGGGTGCAAATAACAGGGATAGGAAACAGCAAAAACAGTTATAGTCCTCTTTATTATAAGACTTTCTATGGCTTTTTCTGCTTGATCAAGCTGAAATTTATATATATAAGGTCAGGACATAAAATCTGCAATGAGATATTATCAAAGACTAGAGCCTAAATAAACTCAAAGACTAACTAGCCTAAATAAACAGTGCTCATATCCTAATATATGCAAAATCTTTCACAGAAATATTATGTAGGCTTTTGATCAGTGACTGACTGGGTATGTTTATTGCCATAGGAAAAGAAGCATGATTACTTCTTTACTCTCTCATGCTAGTATGTGTGTCAGTATTTTAGTACTTAATGTCTAAAGTCTGCGTGGAGTTTATCCTTCCATGGAGTAACGAAGACTCTGGTGGAGCTTGCTCAGTTTCCCTTTGTGGTAGGCTCTGTGTAAAATACTTAAAATGCAAAATGTGTGCTGCACCAGCTTTAAAATATTTTGATTGCATAGAGAGGCTGTCAGAAGAGAAAAGAAATATAAATATGGTGAGTTTTTTGAAATGCACCATTAGTCCATCTCTGCTCCTAGTGAAGCTGGTGACTCCCATGCCAGCACCGACCAGGCAGGGCTACCTGTTGAAACTCTTGAAAATATCAATTTAATAATTAAACAGCCTGGACTCAGCCTCAAGAAATACTACCTAACATAATCACTGTGGCACAAAGAAAGTGACCCTCGTGAGTGATGCAGCATGCTTTATTTGCACTGGTTTTCTATACTGCCAAGTATTGGTGAAATGAAAAGGCAGGTGGTTCGATGGCACACAACAAGGGCATTTTTTGACCTCTTTATTTCAGTCCTGGAGTCTGGATTTGCTTAACTTTGGGATGTATCTTTGCTGTCTCGGAGTACATGTCATGTTGGATGCCCGTTAATGGCAGGTGTACGCAATAGGACTTCCATGTACTGGAGAGCATGTGTTCTGCGAAATGCTCAAGCAGCACGACAGCAGCCACAGAAGCATCCTTGTTTCTTTGGAAACGGGCCCACAGGCTCATGCAGACAGTGCTGGGCATTTAACGCTGGGACCTTTTTGGGGAATTGTTGTGTAACAAAAGCGAATTTGCTTTTCCTAAGAGCTAACCATTTGCTTCTGTGTGGGCTGAGGTTCAGGACGTGCATTAGTTTAATTGTGTTGCTGCTTTCCTCAAGTGGGTCTGCTGCAAGGGACAATGCACGTGGCACAGGTGGCTCCAGCATCCAAGCACATGTTCCAAAAGCAGGGAAACCATTTATCAACACTTTTAATTACAAGTATAGTTTTAAGCTGTTCAGTCATTCCAATGAAACACAGAAGGTATTGCTTAGACAAAGCACAGGGCAGTGCTATCAGTGAAGACAGCATTTGTGGTGGAGTGGCTGAGCAGTGTGGGCTTAAAAACACTGTCTGGTCTAAAATAGATCTGAAGTAAGGCCTCTCCTTGAGCTTAGCATCGGTTACCATCAGGGATTCATCTGCTGGGTTCTCCCTGTATACAGAGGATCTGACCCTAAACTGTAAGACAGTCTCCAACACACTGTTAATTCGAAGAAATAAAGCATTTCAGTACGTGTCCCCAAGCATCTGGTAACCTTCTTGCAGCCATGACAAGGCTGGGGATGGAGGAGCTGTGAAGCACATTGGTGGTGTACCACAGCCTTTCAAATCACGTTAGAACCTGACCCAAAGAAGGATGGTGAGCGGCTCCTGCACAGTGAACACCAGGAGGGTGGCTGCACTCTGTCCTACACCGCCTGCCAGTGGGGGAGAGAGGAGGGTGGAGGGACCACATGGTCAGAGGTGGAAAGCACCTTGAGATCTAGAAATAGAGAAGGGCCCAAATTAAAACTTTGGATCCCAACACGGGAAACCCAGAAATAGAGCAGGATGCCAATCTCTTATAGAAATTGGACATGCCTCTACCTGCTACTCATGTTTTTCACTTTTACCAGGAAAGTTGGAAAGCTCCGCTGGCTGTGCTGACAGCATCACAGCACATTACTGCAAAGCAGTAACAGCAAAACAATGATAGCAAAGAATAGCAGGAAAATTACTTTTTCATTTTGTCCAGGGGTGAAGAACGACTTTTTAATTCTACACGGAATATTGGTGTGTATGTAGGAGTGTGCTGGGGCTGAAGATGGCAGGAGGGGGAAGAAGAGAGGGGGGAGGTATAAATGAACTAAATTGATAACCTCCATTAATTTTCTAGTACCTTAATGAAACTGCTGATATACTTGACTTGAAGTCATTCCTTTTTCTCATATGAGCCACATCAAAGCCCTCTTTCTGTGCAATTCCCTGCTTACAGAAACATAAATTAGCACTTTCCAATTTCATTTTTGTTAAGCAGCAAATATTACTTCAGTATTGAAAGTTTTCACTATATTTAGTAGAGGTTATGCCTAGCAACTTAAGATTAAACAAATTTAATATCATTTCAATTTAGTTAAGGTAGTTGTACTGTATATAGGCATTTAAAGTCAATAACTAATAAATATTTTAAAAGGTAACCACCAGCAGTGTTTAAACCTGTAAACATAAGGGACTACACCAAAAATTGAGATTTTTTTTTGCTAGGACTCACACAGTAAGTCCATGTCTTTGCTCCCATAAATTTTGTTTGATCACAGGTCTGAAAATCTAGTAGTGAATATCAATACTAGGTTTTATTAGGCCCTAATTAACCTAAATCTTTCACCTCATCCATCTTAATGAAGTCTACGGTTTCATATTCTAATACCTTTTTCACTCTCCCAGTCACCACACATTACCATTGCCTTGCCTGCTGCCTTCTAGCTATGTCTAACACCATTCTTCAACATCTACCATTATTCTTTAGCTTTTTATATACCTAGCAGGAGAAAGTAATATTCAAAATTCAAATGTATGTGTAGGGAAGGATAGTGAAGAGACTCAGTGTCTGCCTAAAATGCCTTCGGTGTTTGGAATTAAGTCTTGCACTCTGACCATGTTCGATTTCCAATGACCTGAGATGTTCATGAGATATGTCCGTACCCAAACGCAGTTAACATAGCTGTATTTACTAAGAGAGTGATGCCTTGAAGCAATTTAGGTAGGGCTTCAGAAGTCTTTTCAGACAAATGAATGTTTTAAATACATGAAGGGAAGTCCAGACCTTGCTTTGTGTGTATTTGCTGGTGCCTGAAGGAAGGCTAGGAGAGCAGCATTTTGACCAAGGTGGTGGAACTCACAAGCAGTTGAAGAAGGGCTTTTGAGATGGGGTTTTAACACTTTTGGTGGAATACAATTACCCTGCACAAACTCCACAGCCACCTAAAACCACTGCTCTCACCTTAGGACTACTTGGTAGATATGGTTCCTGGAGCCATGTTCTGGCAGGCTAATCAGTCAAGTTGTCTCTTCCAATCTGTCTTTATCCAGCACAGTTCTGAAGCAAGTCTTTTATCTCAAGTGCTGAGGAATAATCCTGACCTGCTGCTGCTGACTTGCATTGCTATATGGTTAATTCTTGGATTCTTCTGTTGTAATCCTAAATTTATGGATCCATTTTCCTATGGATGAAGGGATGGCTACAGAGTCTAAGGTTTTAAAGAAACAGCCACTCAGTTCAGTAAATAATTTTTTTTTTTCAGTCTTCTATTTGTTGATTTTTGAATTATGAGTAGGTTAAAGTTGTCATTATCAGTATGACATGACTTTTTAAAAAACACTTTATGGCTTAATTTATGCTTTAATCTATATACACAACAGTCATAGTTACAGTTCTGGTCAGTATGTCTCTTTGGAAAATTATCATTTCTTTTTGAGAGGTCTTAATCCAATAAGATCTATTTTGCTGCCAGCAAAGGGCTGCAATCCTAATTTTACACAGACAGAAGTGGACTCTAAAGTAACTCTTTCCATGCAGGAAAGAGATCATAGAGATGTTACAGAACTCCTAGGAACAGGACTGCTCAGAGACAATCAAAAAGCAAATTGAATATTTTATACAAGGAAATATTTTATATAAGGAAACCAATAGAAAGCAAAACTAAACCACTCTTTATATATTCATGATGTGCTCACATCTTTAATGCTAAGTGTAGTTTAGATTTCCCACCTCTCTATTTTAACTAGGATTTAGTGGTATTCCTAGGAAAGATGTAGGGAATGGGAGGCAATGATCAGCAGTACAGAACGGCTTCTGTACAGCAGCTGTAGGCTCAAAAAAACCAAGAGGTTACACAAAGACAAACTTTAAAGAGAAGCAAACGACCTCTAGCATACAGGCATTTCTCCTAGTGTACTACTGCTGCTTTCTCAATGGCTTGATCTGTGTAGTTTTCTTTGTATATTGGTGTTGTAATTTTTTCTGTCTTCTGAAACCTGGTTTGGGATGGGGTCAGGTAGCCAAGAGCAATCCACAGGTATTCCATGGAGCCAGTACAGCCTCTAAAAGGCTCAAGCCTGCAGCCCAGGTGACCTTCTCAGGTCACCTCACCACAAAGCTATTTGTCCTTCTCTCAGCTCTGAGACAGTTCTGTCCATCCTCTTGTCTCTCTGGTGTTTCGATGCACCTTTTCTCTTTTCAGTCTTTCCAATCTCTCCTTTGTCAACTTATCTCACTTAGAATTTCAGAAGCTGCTGGCTTGTCAGGTGTTGACTATTATCTAATAGTTTCTCAGAAATGTATAAACTAGATGTAGTTTTTACAGATTACTCTGAGCCTGTATTGGTCACATTAGTTTTTTGGTCTGAGCAGAAGAATTATCTTTTTTTATTTTCTTGTTACTTAGTGGCTAAAGGGTCTTAACCTGTGGCTAGAATTTGTTCTGAGCTTTTGTTAAATGGTTGTAATTTTTTTCATGAGGGTCCTAAGGTCCTTACTGAAGTACTTTTCCGCCCCCATACATCAGTATATTTTTTTTACTTGTTAAAAAAAGATGTATTTGTGTTTGTGTCCTTCCATTTCAAATATTTTTGATAGATATGTTTTTAGTTTATATTGACCTTTTTAGCAAGTTGCCTGATTCAACTCCGACATGCTCTAGCAATTACAAACTGTAACATTAGTTTCTTCGTATTGCATCTCTATTAGAGAAATATTCTTTTCTAGACAGTTAACCTTTACTATCACTTTTCTGACTGAATCACCAGCAATTATTTTATCTCTGAGGAGTGTTTTCATGGCTTTCCAGAGATTTATGGATAACCATCTTGTGGTAACAACGTCACAGAAAGGGCTTTATGTTTACTTTTTTTAAAATACCTTAGGTGTGCATCACCTAAGAATGAGTTAATGAGCCTCCACAGGTTGGTATATAAGCTGGTCATTGTCTGTAGTAGTAAGTAGAGTGGCATGACCTGTGTGAAAATGAAGGAAGGCTGCAGTCTAGCATTGTTCTGTGGATCCTTTTTGGTAATTAGGAAGAAGCTGTTTTCAACTAGTCTGCATACAGCTGAAAAACTTGTGTAATTCTTCCTTTTGGCACCTGTGCCACTATGACTTACTTCTTTCATGAAACTGAGCATCTATGAGCCCTTTCTTGTGAGTCCTTAGGGAAGAGCTTCCCTGTGAAAGCTGGGGGGTGCAGTCATAATCCTTTTTTTGTCAGATGAGGTTGTAATTCTCATTCTGGTTGGAGGCCCAGCTAGAAATAAGCTTATAAAATTTATGGAATTATTATCAAGACATATATTCCATAGCCAGCAGACAGTAATACTGGATCATAAGGCCTCAAAGAGCATTTAATCCAGCTGTGTTAGACAAGAATGGGATTTGTTGGTGTAAGACTAGCAATCCCCTTTTTCCAGCCTCCAATTCAGTGCAGAAAAAAAAGAGGAAAATAGGCATTTTGACTGATGAGTCCTGGCAAATCTCACTGTTGAAGTTTAAGATGTTATCCAACTTTCTCTCTAGTCTCACTGCCAGAGGTTATCAGCCCTCTAATACAGCCTGGAAGGGAACCTGCATCTTCAGCCATGCAGTTTCCAGGCAGATTTCAGAGTTTTTTCTTAAGCCAGTGACTATATACTAATATACCAGGTTCTTAACAGGAGCAACTGGTTCATTTCTGCTGACGTTTTTACCTTGCAGCAACCTCCACCAAGGGTGCTGGGCAGGCAGCTAGGACTCGTGTTGCTTTGAACGACTAACAGCAAGATTTGACAGAGCTCGTCTGTCCAAGCTCTGTGTGTCGTGCAGCTTTGTTTTGCCTTTCTCATGCACACCTATAGCTTTTGCCACCAAGAAGAAACAGAACAGAAAAAAGGATCAAAATCAAAACCCAAGATTAAGCACTCTGCAAGAGTTTAAGTTTTATTTACAGACTTGGAAAAGATTCAGGAGACCTGTTTGGAGTTAAGAAAGTTCTTGTATCCCTAGTTGTGGTCCCTGTTAACCATTCAAACTGGGGTTAAAAGAAATTAAGGACAGTTTATCTTTACAGAGAACAGAATTTGGTCTCTTATGGAATTCTGTTACGGTGAGCAGGTGATGTTAGCTGGAGGCCGAATGCAGCACTTACTCAGCCGTCACACAGAGAAAGAATGACCACACCACATTATCCATTATCGGACCACGAGATATAACCTGGAACTATTTGAAGTCATTTGCTTTTGTTGGTGTTACTGTATTTTCTCTGAATGATGAGAGATTGCAGTAAACTATTCTTTGGGTTTCTAACTTCTTCAAAAATATACACAATAACTTTCCTCCTTCGTCCTTCCCAGAAGCAACTGTTCACATTTTGACATGCAGTAAGGTGTCTGGGTCCCACTGTTTTTCAGTGAGGCTCAGTCACTCGAATGTCCGAGTCAGTTATGAAATAGGAATTGGGGCCATGCCTCCTTAACTGCTTATAGAAATGTTTAACCTGAAACACTCCATTCTTCGACACTGTGATTATTCAGTATTTGCTGAAGTATTTGTAATCCTGGTGTAAATGTACATAATACTATTTCAATACATTTTTAAAGTGTGCCAAAAGCAGAGCTGAATAAATTCCAAGAACTTGGTCCAATACTCTGTCATTTCAGTCATTTTTGGAGGGCTGGGTCAGGACTCAATTGAATAATACCATCTGGTTTTGCTAGTTGCAAGAAATGTCATTTTGGAAAATTGATGGATGTTGAACATTTGAGGCCTGTATGGTAAATTCTGTACAATTTTACCTTTCTGTGACATTAATATTTGTAACTTCAAAATCCAAATTTGTTATAAGACATATAGAACAACCTGGTAGTAAGTTATATTGAATACAGCTGTACCTGCTTATCTAGCAGCATAGTTTGTAGGCTGAGGTAATGAAAATTAGATGTCAGAGTTCCTATTTGGAAAAAACACAGATACGATAAAGCAAAATAACCCACTTGATGCTAATGTTGATGACAGACTAATGGCAAGGTAGGTTATATGACAGACTTTTTCAGAAACATGGTTATATAACTTTTGTGCAATTTTCCTTCTCTTCCAACCCATTTGTTGAACCATCTGTTTAAATTTAATGACTAACCCCCAAATGCACACTGCCATAAATAAGGTTAAACAATGTAGCCACAAGTTTATAACTTCTTTGAGGCAGCATCTTCCTTTTTTAACCATGTGTTTTCCCAATGTAGAGTGAGCTTTCTGTCCATGCAGTGTACCATGAGCCCAGTTTTGATGTATACAAAAGATAAGATAAATTTGTGTTATCCGGATCATGAGGTGATATAACAATTAAGATAGTCAAAATCTTCAGATTGCAATTGTTAATACTTCCCTCCCCACCCCCTAAATTTGAATGGGGGGAAATATTTGTTACCTTAGAAATATTAGGATTTTTGTTGAATACCTGGCAAGATGGTCGCTATGATTTGGTGATGTTACCTAGTGACAAGAGAAAACAAAAACAAAACCCAGTAATTTAATTCAGAGACCTCTTTTATTTTCTTATTTGTCAGTAAACGTTTTAAGGGAGCAGTAAGAGTACAACACTGGGACTCCCCACTGGTTTCAACATAAAGCAAAGCCAGAAATGAAGAGAAATGAAACTCTGAGAAATGGCCTCTGAAAAATTCCCTTTCTGGTTGCAAAGCCCATGTGTTACTTTTGTTGGAATCACTTAATGTTGAACAGGTAAAATACCAGACTGTGTATGGCATCACCGTAATGTATCTATGTCTTTTTAGAAGATGACAAATACTAGGCATCTGTGTAATGCGAGCTCACAGGAACCACCACACTCTGTGTGGCTACTCTTAGCACATCTGCAATGTGTTATGTGGAAGAACACAAAGCAAATTTGTTTCTAAAATATTGCAAAGGAACAACACAAAATAAACAGTTTTAAGTACTAGGAAAACAACAACTAGTTTAAATGTTTAGTGCAACATATTTTATGTAGTCTTGCTATAACTATTTGCTTGACCTTTTTTCCGTCTGGTTCGTTGTGCATTATTAAAAGCTTTTGACAACATGCATACAGTACTGGCTGTATCTGCCCACTGTTTACATAAATAGCATGCCTGGGAATAATAAACCACCAGCTTTCTTTAAAAGCCTTGTAAATGAATATATAGCAGAAGCAAGAGTTATTGTTAAGCAGCTCTTCGGATCCTTACAGAAACCACACTTTGCATGCAAGTTTAGTCTCAGTGCTGAAGGGAACCTTTTACAAAACTCTTATGCAGTATCATCTCTACATGCTCTTTCAGGCTGCTATTTCTCAGACATGCTCAGATATTCATCTTACTTGAGGTAATACTTCAGGCTAAGGTGTCATTTGAGACTTTGAAATATCTTAGGTAGGTTGCTTAGTGCCACTATCCATCAGTGTATAAAGCAATTATATCTGATCTTTTTTGTACTGCACCGTCCCTCCACCACTGAGCAGCTGCAAGCAGCATGAAATGTGTGCAGGCTATGCCTGGCCTGAGTGCCAGGAGTTCCCCCTTTTCCATCCTGAAAGAAGTGCTAAACATGTAGCTGACAGGAACTACTAAATGTTTGTAACTGAGGATACAAAGAATGTTTTTAAATAGCCGTAAAACATCCTGCCAAATGCTTGCAAAAATGACCCTAATTCTGGAAGGACCTTTAAGCATGGAGCTAATATCACAGCGTATATATTGAATTCAGTGCTTCAGTCCTTTTTATGGAGTCCTCTATTTTTAAAAGAACTCTTTGTGTCTTGATATGTTGTATCTGCTTTTCATTTTCATGGCATGTCCCTAAAGCTGCTGTGCAAGGAGAGAAGGTATTAAAACACATTGGCCCCACACAGAAATGCTCATTTAAGTAAGAGCTGGGAACGTTGTACTTTGTAGAAACAGGATTATAATGGTTGAGCAGCTTTGACCCAAATAGTGAGCGGTGCACAGCACTAATAACCCTCCCCTGGGACGGTGCCTTTTGGAAACTGGCCCCTTATCACAAAGTTGCAGAATTCAGTGACAACATGCAAAAACAGTTAAAGAATCTAATAAATTGAAAAAGGGTTGTGGACCGCTAAAAGCATCTATAAATGAGGAAAACCTGATAATGGAGGTGGGAGGGGGACAGGGAGCTGAGTGCTGCGGCATTGGGAAGCTCTGCTTCAGGGGAGTAGGGCAAAGAGCATCTGCTTTGTCTGTTTGCAAAATGTTAGTAGGGATAACTCTTCAGGAAACAGCATATGTATGAAATAAACACTGTCTGGCTTGTTGGAAATTACTTCTTGCCATGTCGATCCCCCCCACACCACCTTGGCATTTTAAAAGCTCAATTTGTAGTAATCAAGGCAGTCAAGAGTGCCAGTGGATCACGTATGCACACATCCGGCTACTTTAAAACTGACAAAATGCACATTTATGTGGTCAGTTAAAGAGGGCTGGACAAGAGGGCGTGCTTAATGTTAAATAACTACATGCAGCTGAGGTCTCCTGTGGTTATTATGGGAGGACTTCAGGTAAAGGAAGCTTTGACAGTGGTTTTCTGTGTGCCACCCCCATATTTGAAACAACATCTTTAAAACGTAGAGTGGGTACGTGAAGTGGCACTAGCTCTAGCTTGTAGCCTTGCTGGGTTTCTGCATACTTTGCAGGGAAACTGGGCGACTGAGCACGGGCATCCAGGCTCCCAGCAGCCACAGCTCTCTCTGCAGGAGGAAGAACCACCAACTTGCAAACCCACCACAGAGCATTTTCATTTCAGTTTATTGTAACAGAAGCTGAAAACAGCCTCAGCTCAGGTGCTGGTTGAGGAGCAGATGAAGTTAGTCCAGCCTAAGGATGGGGTATCTTCCAGCAGGGTGGGGTGGGCAGTGTAGGACCTCGCTGTGCCTGGGAGCCTCTCGGAGCCCAGTATCCTTTCTGCAGGGATTAGGATGTCAGACAAATATGCCTGGCTGCTCCTTCATCCCGAGCCAGGCAATTGAAGGACCCATTAAAAAAGGTTTATTGATTTAATGGGCAAGTGCTGTGGCCAAGTGCTGTGCTTTCCCAGCAGGACTAGTTGATAGCTGATGGGAACGGAGCCTAAAGCTACAGAACAGTGTGCTGTAGAAAGGTGCCCCTGGGTGCAGGATAAAGAAAGTGATGGTCCCTGCAGTGATGTGTACTGGAGAAAAATGAATTGTGCATTTAGCAACTGGCAATAAGGAAACAGGCAAGTTATAAGAAACTAAATTCAATTCTCAGTATAATGACAGTGTACCAAAAGAAACAACCACCATCTCTCTTTATGCATAAATCCTGGAGAATTGTGTCTGGGAGAGGGAACTTACATTTATGCTTTATAGTGGAGAGTTCCAACTCGTATTTATGAGGTATTAAAATCTATGAGATTAATCTGTCAGATTTACATTTATTTACTCTAAATGGGAAAAAAATGTGAAGACGTTATAATACAAAGCAAGGGGAAAAATACAGGGGGAAAATAATCTCAGTCTAGGGAGCAAAGACAAAACACACAAGGATGGGTAAATGACTGTGACGTTACATTTAGTGCACTAGACTGGGACCCAGCAGGAGCCACTCAGTCCTGGCCTCTGCTGTACATTTCTGCATGACCTACGGTCACCTGCTTTGGGTCAGGCCTTCAAAGGTAACGCCTATTCGGGCATTTGGCTGCCTTGAAATCAATGCCTAGCTGAACAGAAATTTGGTATCTCCTTTCTGTGTGCCTCACTTCTCAGAAAACTGAAGGTGATACAAGGACAGACCCTTCATCTGCTTAAGTTCAAATCCTTTGGAGCAGGAGCTCTCCCATGCAGTGCTGCCCCAGCAGGATTGAGCTCAGGGAGCTCCACAGCCAGCCAGGACCTCCTACCACTGCTTTAAAATAAAAACATTTTGACATGGTGCTGTGATCATACGGTCGTTAACATGCAACCATATCCAGTACTAAAGACATTGTCAAGCCTTTTCCTTCCATAGCCTTAATGTATGTTTTCTTATCACCATTCTCATGTGGCATTGGAATTGCTCCACTGAGAAATGGTCCTACCATTCAATTTATTGATATAATGAAAATCAAATACAAGTCTTGCTAACATTGCACTGTTACCGATTCATGAATAAAAGGACTTGTTTCCCCAGGCACTGGTTAAGCTGGCCACCAGTAACATCGAGGATCATTGAGGATCCTCTTCCACTCGGTCTACTCAAGGTGAAATTGTAGTTTAGTACTGAAAAGTTAGTGCTGACATATGTTTTGAAACCAGACTCAAGGATTCAGAATACCTTCTATAACTTCTGTGGGCTTCCTGAGAACAAGTGAATTTTGTCACCAGGAAGCATTTTTATAATGCTTGAGTCTGCGTGCACTGAACACCCCAAAAACTCCAGTATGGATGCATGATCAGACTGAAAATAAGGGACAAAGCCAGAGTCCAGCGAAGAGCTGAGATTTGTGGGGAAATCAATGTCTAACCAATGCCAAGATGCCATTCATTTCTATAGCCAATCCACTGTATTTGCCTTTCATTTTCAAGGTCTCATACAAACAGAATCCTATACCCATTCTTATGGGAATATATTTAGGAGGGCAGCAATTCTGGAGAAAGACAATTAAAATATAACATCCCGACATCTATCTCTACCTGACTTCCTAGTTCAGCAAGTACTTGAAAATATGTATGTTGAAAACATCTAGATATGTTAGCACAGTAACTTATTTTTGTGATATTAGTTTATATAGTGCCTTCTTAATATGACAAGAAATATAAAAGAACTAATCATAGGTTGTAGGTGCAGTGTATTCATGGTAGTAATGTAGAACAGCAAAGAAAAATGTGAAAGTCTTATAATGAGATCATAAAATATAATAATATGTTTGCAGTTTGTGATCATAAAATAGGAACAATACTATCATGTAAATGAAATGAGTGTATTTGAACAGTTACATGAGCTTGTGACTGAATAATATAAACAAAAAATATTTTTTAAATCCCTGCATCTTAGGAAGGATGAAGCTGACTATAATTAGCTTTCTTTGGGAGCCTCTTTCAGTGGTATTTTTTTTTTTAATAATATGAAAAGTACTATAATAGTCCTGAATAAAGAAAATCAGCCAGTGATAAGAGTTCTGTTGCAACTAACAGTGATCAAAAATTCTGGAATTTTATCTTGTAAAAAATGCAAGCCTTTGAAAAACAAGCAGGTAATCAATATCCTGGACTGATGAAAGAAAAGCCAAATATAGATTATTTATTTAGGTAACAGAATTCCCAAAAATACTGATATTAGTTCATCGGCTGTTCACCATTTACCAGGGCATTTTTTTGTAAATATTTAAGGATTTTTGTTCCTTTTTTGCAAAATTAAAATTCTCTCACTGGAGGATTCAGACTTGCACAAACAGCATCTGTAGGAAGACAGCAAAAGATGGATGATACCTAACCAGCTCTAATTCATTATACCTATTTACAGCTGTGTTCTACTAACTACCGTAGATACAGAAAATAAATTCATAATGGAGCATAATTTATTATAAGATTATTTACACATGGAATTCTTTTGAAGGATCAGGGCTTCTATGAGTGACTGTATATTAATTTAAGAGAAAGCAAGCTGTGCAGAGTAGTGCTTAATCTACTTTTTTTCCCCCACCCTTATTTAAGAAAGACCAGACAAATAAAATCTGTGGAATGTTGAAATAAACACTGCAGTTGTTGTAAAGGCTATCCTACCTCTTATTCACAGAATCCAAATCCAATCTGACATAAAAGCAAAACATTATTCTCATTTTCTTCCTGCTAAGATGCATCATTCTTTGTAAAAGTTTTGCAAAATAGTCAGGTTTTGACTATTCCCTTGTTCTTGGTTAGGACAGCTGTTGGTTAGCATAAGACTAGTTAATGCATTCCTAACTAATCACCTCCCTAACACATAACAATTTTCTTTTAGGAGACCATAAATGCTAAGACTTTAAGAAATTATCACCAAAAAATACCAAGGTAGGTTTTCTTTCAGGAAGAGATCTCTATGATTAGAAGTAACAGAAATAACAAATTGGTAAAGGCAGTATCTGAAAATCCAAGTGGTGTGGAGTGCATAGCAGGGACACAAAATGCTAGTAATCTCTTCACCTGGAAGCCACACCTCAGCATTTCATCAGTATGTAACTTTTTATCTGAGGATAAGGAGATGTTCTGCACTGCACACGTGTGTGTTTTGCCTTTTGGGAGCCACATGTGCAGGCTACTCTGGTTTGTTGGCTTGTTTTGAAAAAGTAGGTGATTAGGAACTGTGCCAGCCTAAGACATTGTCTGAAGTAGTCTAACATTTTAGGCTTGGAAAAACAGGTTCTTATAAGGTAATAGTAGATGGACACCAAACATTATTAGTTGCTTTGGAAAAATTATATTCCAGGCTTAAAAACAATATAAAGAGTAGCATACAGCCTTGTTTTCTGGGCTTTTTCTAATTGAAAAGTACCCACAGCAAAATATTTATATCAGTGTAACTGAAGAGCATAGTAAATTGTAACCACCAGCAAAAAGATGACATTGTTCTTCTTTTCCCAAAGTTTCTCTCTCCCCAAATGGATGTGTGCTTTCATTCTCCACCCTGCAGTAAAGGGTAGTATTTCCTATAAGTGGGCAAGTCAGGAATGTCACTATGGTCTTTTTTTTTTTTTTCTTTTAAATAATATAATCAGACATTTATCCTAACCAAATACCTCTCGTCTGGAAACTGGTGAGGAAAGGAGAGATCCCACAGTCCTTTAGCTGCCCAACACAGCAGTGTAGGAAGGCATGGCTTTAATACCATAAACACAACTAGCTACAGAGTTAGCTTGGAAGCAGATACTGCAGCTGCAAGATAATTTTCCACAGCTTGGCATGAGGGTGTTAAATTGTTATTGAAAGGCTGAAAGGGTTGGTAAAGTACTGCAGGATGAGAGAACGATGTGAAATATGAGTATTTAATTAGTATTTAGCTTGATAGAAATAGCATGTTAAATGCCGCCTAGCCTACCCATAGCATACCAAGCTAGTATTTAAAATGATTTAATTGTCACCTGTCTGCAGTGCAGCAAGTGCCTCACTTTTTTCTTTTGTTCATAAATACCTACAGCCTTTTACAATGTCAACATACTGCTACAACTGGGATGGCTGCTTGACTTTCGCAGACATTCAGCAGTAACCAGACTTACAGTACTTTCAATATATAAACACCTGTTAACCCTCAAAAAGGAAGAAAAATCCCAGTTCCTTATGAAGCAGGATCTCGCTGAAACCTGAGTGATGAATGTTCCTCTGTGAATCTGCACCTGATGGCTTGTGCCAGTGTAACCTGATGTAGTATTTCAGTTTCTCCTCTGCCCTTGACTTTTCCTGACACAGTCAGGAGCTATGAATAGTAAACTGCTGAAGACATAGTTTGCTCCGTGCTGACGTAAGGAGCCTTTTGCAGAATGTCTTCATATTGAATCATTTACCTTGCAGCAAAATAACCTAACACAACAGGACACAGCTTAGACAGTAGCTTTAAACCAAAACAGTGAGATCCAGGCATTTTCAAATCCCTAAAGCAAAGTTCATCAGATCATATATGTGAATTTCAGGTCTGATTTATCATAAGCCATACCTGCTTTTTTGCTGCTTCCCTTTTAAAAAATGTTGGTTTATAAGCAAATGGTGAGTTTCACAAATGAAAAAATGTTTGTGTTTGTAAAAGAAAGCTTTTAGGCATTGCTACCCAGCCTGCTTCTTTATGATGTGTTGCTTGATATGACTACTACATTAGCAGTTCCCCTCGGTTAGCTCTGTGCATCAGTCAGATTTTGCCCAACCCGTCTCTCTCGGAAATGAATACGAAGCTTGTGAAAATCAAGTGTTGTCTTTTCTGCTCATTGCAATGGGCTGTGACTCCCTCTCAGTGCCTGTGTTTAATGAACGCCATTAGCGTTTATATGTACCAAGAGAAGGCTCTGCCTCACAAGCTTTCTGCAGTTCCAGTATATTAAGTGATGGAATACGCAATATCCCTCTTAACTGTGTTTCCCCTAAATTCATTCTTCTGACCTACTACAGGCTTTTCTGTACAATGGATGTTTTACAGAGGAATATACTTAAATGGAGAATAAAATACCTTGTGGATAGAAAGTCAAATTTCCCTTAAGGAGCATGAGCCCTAATTCCTGGTGCTGGGGTTGTCTGCTGAACAGCTTGATAAACAACTTCATCTCACCAGGCGCCCGTTCCCCTGTCTGTAAAATGGAGGCATTTAAATGTTCCTCCTCTGCAGGGTGTTCAGAGATAACACTATAGGTAGGCTTTGCTTGCATGCGCCAGACCTTGTTAACTACTTAATGTTGTATATCATCAGTATGGTTAAATAATAACCATGTTTACATTAATCATATTTATTACTTCTAAATCTTCCCACCTTTTTGCCTTTTCTCGCTCAGTGCTTTGTATTTTCAATCACAGCCATTTTGCTGAGGGGCTGGGGCGTGATTCCCCAACAGCAACTGTTCACGTATAAGTTGAAAACTTTGCATTGTCTTTGACTGATACCCTCAGAAAGCCTCTCCTGTGTCTATCACACGGTCAATCCATCTTGATTAAGGAGCCCCTTGGGAAGGACAGATAAGTCTTACGTGTATGCTCTGCAGAACTGAACAATGTTGGAGAGCTCAAAAGATGTGAAATGGCTATCAGCAAGGCAGTACTGCTTAGGAGCTTTTTCTTGATGGATTTCTGTCTCATTTATGTTCACTGTACCAGTGGGCTGAAAAGACTGTATGGGACATAACTTCCTGAAATGGTGGCCAGACTTGCCATATATTTATCTTGACATGAACCCCAGCTGAAACAAAAGAAGAGAAGCCAAGAACTACAACTGAGTGTTTGCTGCAGTCAGTATCTGGAAAAATACCTCTGGCTTGGTGTACACCAGAGCTACAAATGGCTTCACCTTGTCCTGATGATTAATGCCTTCTGTCTTTGCACGCAGTCCCTGAGGTGGTTGTGTCAGCAAAATAAGCCTTGTTACTTAACCAAATAAACCATTGATATCATAGTAGAGGAACAGCAGTTTGTACCAGTCCCCTCTCTGGCCAGTTCAGCACAGTGAGCAAGTTCCTGCACGCTGTGTCAGACCAGTCCAGTGTGACAACTGGAAGCAATAACTTCAGTGTCACCAGACCCTGTGGATTATGTTTTCTTCTTCTAGCTCAGTAGCTCAAGCCTCTTTCCACCAGAGAATCCATAAGAGCAAGGCACTAAGGATCACTGTCCAGAATCAAAAGTGAGCTACCAGGATTGTAACTGAGTAGATAACACTCAACAAAATGATGAACTGGATTTTAAATTTTTGCTCACTTTTCTGTTTTCAGAGCTTAGAAATTTGCATATTATTTCAATGAATAACTTTGCAGTTCATAAATCAAAACAATGCTGCCAAACCAGAGCTCATGACAAATGATAACTGAATTTTAACTGAAGAGTTCAAAGTCATTTAATGGAAACTTTTTCACCATTTTTCCTTTTCCTACACAAGTGACAAAAATAATTTTCACTGTCTCCGTTTCAGTTTTGGTTTTCTTTTCTTCCTGCCCCCCTATTTTCTACACTTACAAAAGAAAGAAGGTTAGGGGAAAGGAGGATGAAAGGAACAAATATAAAGTCTTACTTTCATTGGGTTTTTTTGGCAAAAGCATGTAATAAATCATTCATTTCCTTATATGACTTACAAAAAAGTCACAGAAGAAATTACAAAACTCCAAACTAACTAATGCTGAGACCACAAAGAAAAGAACTTAAAAAAAAAAGAGAAAACTCAAACTGAAATGGATGAAAAAAGGAGTTTGTAAATAAGTATCCTCCTTTGCTTACTGTTTCCTGCAAGCCAGGTCTTTTCTTCCAGTCCTGCTCACTGTCCACCAGCTTTCTGTGGCTTGCTACACTGCAGCAAACTCCATGTTGCCATACTCAAGGAACCCTGTGGCCAGCATCTCCCATCTGACATTGCCTCTGTGACCTGCTCTTCTCACTCCTCTCCTGGTGACTGCTCTTCCCGAGGGCACGGCTGCACATGACTGATAGCTCTCACAAGTAGGGTGATCTCCCTTCCCTCTCTAGTAAGTCAAGTCACATGGATCAAGTGGTTTCTTGAATACCATGGAAAGGTGTCGTGGTTTAACCCCAGCCAGCAACTAAGCATCACGTAGCAGCTTGCTCACCCCTTCCCACCCCGCTGGTGGGATGGGGAGGAGAATGGGGAAAAAGGTAAAACCCGTGGGTGAAGATAAGAACAGTTTAATAATGGAAAGAAAGTAATAATAATAATAATAATAATAACAACAATAATATCAATCATAACAACAACAACAATAATTGTAAGGAAAAGGAGGGGAGGAGGGAGAGAGGAATAAAATCCAAGGGGTGGTGGTGGGGGGAATTAACCCAACAAACCCAAGTGATGCCCAGTACAGTTGCTCAGTGATGCCCAGCCAGTCCCCAGGCAGCCATCATCCCCCCTGGCAAACTCCCCCCAATTTATATACACACACACCCCAGCAAACTCCTCCCAGTTTATATATCAAGCATGATGTTCTATGGTATGGAATATCCCTTTGGCTAGTTCAGGTCAGCTGTCCTGGCTCCTGTGCACTTCCTCACTGGCAGAGCATGGGAAACTTGAAAAGTCCTTGACTTAGAGTAAGCACTACTTAGCAACAACTGAAACATCAGTGCGTTATCATTATGCTCATACTAAATCCAGCACACAGCACTGTACCAGCTACTAGGAAGAAAATTCACTCTGTCCAAGATGAAACCAGGACAAAAGGAAAGGCAATGTGTTAGGAAACAAAAACAGAAGATAAAGGCCTCACATATGGAAAGGGAAAAGAGTGTGATAGGATGGAGGCAGAAACATGAATCTGAGAGGCAAAGTTCATCTTTTCATTTAGTTTATTTCCTTTGCTACTTTTTTAGTATTTTAGTGAAAAAGCTTTTCTAAGTGATGTAGATGTGTTGTGTTCTGTTATGACACATGGCAATTTATAACTGCTTTCTTTTCCTTGTAGATATACTTCTTTTCCCTATTTCAATTGTTTTTGCATTTATTCAAAATACAAGGAATTTGGAAAGTCTTGAGACGTACTATAAGCAGAATGATGGATTTAATTTCAATGAAAAGCCCCTTTTGTGTTGTAAAGACCATAAAATAGGTCTGTTGCATGCCTTTGAAATTCCCTGACAAGTTCAGGAAGGTTTTTTCAAGATTTTCAAATCATTTATGGCTTGACCTGAAACCATCAGAGTCGACGGGAGTCTTTGCATTGACATTAATGTGCTCTGAGTCAGGATTGTGGGCCCGGAGACTCCATCTCTGTTGCACCAACATTGTGGAGTGCTTAATTAAATGGAGACACTCAAATATGCAGTGAGCCACCTGCAGGATCCCAGGACAGCAATAAGGTTCTTAATACCAAAAAGGAATAATGGTTTCACTACCAGCTATCTCAAATGAACTCTTTAACTATTATCCCAGATATGGCAGATATTTTGTCTCTCAAAGTGCCAGCTGTTGTTTCAGTCTAGTGCTCACACACTATATATATATAATGCTCAAGAATTTTTATTTTTACTAAGCTTTTGTGTGTATTAAAAAGGGTTTAGGAAAGTAGAGGAAATGCTTTATTTAGTCTTTCATTAAAAGAAACCTAAGCTGCCACAGAAACTTCAGGATGGTGCCCTCGCATGTGTTGGGAACCAGAAAGCCCTGCCTTCAGTGGGGGTCCAGTACACACAGCACTCAAGTAAGATCATCTATCTTCACAAGATATTTATGAGTAACCCCACTGCAAACCCATGAGTGGGACTATCTCACAAACAAAATTAGATTTGTAGGATACAGTAGTAGCTACTGAGGCTTCCTGAAAGACTTCTATACTGTTCATTGTCATCACAGAAACTTCAACCCTACGCATCCAACAATACAATATATCCCCTTTCTGCTATTTCCTCTTCCCTAACTTCACATATGTAATTTTTCATGATAACAAATTCCATTGTTTCTACTGGAAAATGTTCTCAGGTAGCATAAATCATGGTCACTGCTTATACAAGATTGCTTTCCTATTTGCATACTAATAACAATGCTGAGAAACAAGGAGGCATTAAAGCCAAAGGTAAATGAAAACATTTCAAATTTATAAGCAACACATTTTTCATGTCACTAATAGTATGCAGTACTTCTTAGAAAGTGGTATTGGTAAATAAGAAATTTGCATTAAGAGCCTTGCTGATAACTTACTCTGATTCCGTCTCCCCTCCCCAGGAACTGTGAATCAATATAGTGACTTAATTACCTCTTGACTGCAGACAGTAGTTTTGAAAATGAACTTTGGACTAGTCGACATTTTCCTCATTTTGTTTTGGAGTAATTGTCAGTGACAGAGCTTAAGAAGCAAGCGCACTTCACTGCTAAGCTTCCCACAGGAAAAAAAAAAGAAAAAAAATAACAACCTGGTTCTTTTTATTTAAGTTCAGACTTTCAAAGAGAAATGTAAGGTGGAAACTACAATATGTTACACAATAAGAAAAAAAAAAAAAAAGACAATTTATAGCTCTGAAACATAAGTGGACTGAATAGTACTTAAAGTACAATTGTACTGTGGGAAGTGACTTTGGGAAAAATTACCTGACTGAAGAGTTCTGCTATTCAGACTCACTCAGAGTCCTGTCCTGATTTAGACCGAAGCTATGTGTAATTTTTGCCTCACTTTGAATAGATCTTTTTTCCCTAACATGTAATTCAAGACATATACTCACTGCTTTAATATGAATGCATTTACACCGATAAAAAGTGATGAGTATACCTAACTAAGCAGTGTCACTTGAAGCCCTAATATTTTCCTGCTGTTACATCTACCTTTGCATACATAAATATTTGCAGATATATATTATATGTAGTTTATAAATTGTGATAACTGAAGTGATGCAAAACCCCAGGTCAAATCTAATGTAAATAATATGGCCATGAGAGAGAGGTATAGCTTTTATTGTGCTATCAGCAGAAATACTGAGTCTCATATCCATTCTTCTCAGTTACAGACAGGTCTTTATACATAGCTGAAGACAATCGCGACAAGAGCGAAGGCACTGTAAGCAGTGTCGTCAAGAACCTGCAGATTTCATACAGTGTGAGTCCGCAGAGAGATACCCAGCTCACACTTGCCCTCAAGCAGCGGAGCTAAGTCATACACATGTCAAAACTGAGTACATGGTACTTGCACCAGGGAGAGTTACTCACACTTCTGTGCCTAGGCAGATCCACAAGTATCTGCTAGAACTGGAATCTGAGTTTCAGTGAAGTAAATTCATAGTATGGGTGAGTGGAGGGGTATATGTGGGTGTATGTGTGTGTATGGGGAGGGGAGGGGCAGGTGGACAGTTATTCTGCACATGCTCGCTTTTAAAGTTATCTAAAACCGCAGACATTCTAACGTTTGATACTCATAAAGTGCTCCAATTCTGGTGCCTGACACAATCAATAACTTTGTTATTACACACTTTTTAGTTACCTAAAAAAAAAAAAATGCAAAGTATTTCATAGACTGTATAGCTCTCCTAGTGAACAAGGACCACCCTGGAATGTTTCCAGCATTCACTGTTATTTGTCCAGGTAAGACCTGTTCCAGATGTTCAGCTTATGCCAGTCAACAATGCCTTCTGCTGGGCTTGGTTCATGCGTGTGAGGTATTTGATTTATTTATCTGATAATATACTAGCTGCCCCTTCTGGCACTGAAGTATCAAACGTGTCAGCCCAAGCCCTTAGTGCATTTGTGATGCCGTAAGGTATCTGGGACATCAGCATGGCAGATGTGAAAGGGGACCTGCAGGAGACCTGTGCGTGTGGCAGCTGGTGGCCAGGCAGGATGCCTGAGGGCATTTCAAGGGCACTGAAGACTTACATGTGTGCAACTGCATTGAACCTTCCATATCTTGATAATTTCCATATTAGATTGAAAGGAAAAGACCAATCTCCCATTCTCTTAACACCACCTTTAAAACAGGCTCTCCATGCTAAGCCTCGAACTGATTTGGATGGAGTGAATTGGCATTGCTGAATCTGTCCAAGCAGATGTACCTCAATATGTCGTGAATTTAAATATCAAATTCTCCTAGATCATTTTTTAAAAAGCTGCTATTACTAAGTGCAAATAAAGCTAAAGAGTAAAATCTTCATGCTGTTAAATGTATTAAACACAATTGTAAAGCTTTCACTAACATGAGCAAAGTAAGTAAGTACAATTATCAAAATTTTTTAATATTGCTTAAAACTTATATGTACAAGCCTCTCAATCTCATTTTTAACCAACAACACAACACAGATGTGCTGGCTCAAGCTTAATTTGGATGTAACAGATTCATCTGAGGAGTAGCTAAGGCAACCGACTAATTGCACATGCCAAGAGGCTGAATTAAACTTTACTTCCCCGAGATTCTCAAGTGATTTCAGAATCTTGAACTATCAGATAACTAAGAAAATGTTTTGTAAATAGCAGACATCTCTCACCATGGCCACTCAGTGCATTTGTAAGTTTGCATTGTTATTTTTAACAATAATGACATAAAAATTGAAGATTGTTTCTCTGCAATTTCTATCTAAAATGTTCCAAAGACTCTTTAAAGTCAAGAATGGAAAGCGTGATTTCTCAAAATTCAAACAAATGAAGAGACATTCAGCTGAGATTATTGAACCCTACTGTACAAAAGCTGTTTTATTCTTTTGAGAAGGCAATTTAAATCTGGCATGTATATTGTGTGTAATATTCTCCAGCTCATCCGTAAGATGTCTGCAGCAGTCACGTCCTGTCCAAAGCCTGGGAAGAGCAATTAGTGTGAGAAAATTGTCCCTAATAGGGTTCTAGCTGCCTTGAGGTCTTCTGTTTTGCCCAGTCTTTTTGCTTCAAGAAACAGAAAGAAATCTTTTGAGTAGAAAAGCATCGGTCAGTTCAAGTATTAAATATTCTTCCTACATCAACTTCATAATGACCTTGTTACACCGTCTTTGCTAAGTATGAAATTGGGCACCGGAGAGCAGGAGTGAGCATCTGGCTTAGCCAAAGCTGCTTTTCCATGCTCCAGAGCTGTACTGCAGTGAGGCGTGCGAGGGCAGTACGCTGCCCATGCTAACGGCCAGGGCACCTGGGGGTGCAGAGCAAAGCACTCAGCTCTCTGCGGAGTGGGGATTCTCTAGGCACCAGCTCCTAGGGCACCTGGCCCTCTGTTCAGAGATATCCTTGACACAGCAGCCTTGCAAACTGCAAGTGCTTCCAGCCATGTTGATACCTCCCTTCCACCTGTTCCCATGGCTGCCAAACCTTGGATGCAACACAGTGCAAAGCACTTACTGCCTTTTGCTGCACCATTAACGTGGCAGGGTATGCCTAGAGGGTATGAGTCATCACACAGGGCATTCTGGCAGCAGCTCTTGAAGTCAAAATCCTGCGGGGCAATATACTTCTAAACCAAATACAGGTGATGCTACCTCTGAGACCTGGATAGCCTCCTTTTCCATTCACAGTGGTTGTGGCAAAGGTGTCTGTGCATGCCATTACAGCCCTTCTTGGCAGGCTCCCTCAAGGGGACAATGTGGGGAGCTTGCCCCAACTGTGTAGAGAGAGGGAAGTTCAGGTTACATGAAAGAAATTGCCAGAGTGTTTCAGGCTTTCCAGTTTTGAACTGGCAAGCCATGGCAGTCCACAGCCACCCTGTTCTTCTTTCCCCACATTCTCGTTCTGCCCTAGCTCCTCTTCCTCAAATAGGTAACTCACATCTCTCTGACGTGCCCATATTTCATCCTTACACACTGGCCTTATTAGAAACAAGGTCACCACAGGTTGCCTGAGCTCTCTGCATGTTTAAAGCAGTTTAGAAATGTGATCTTTTGAGCACACCCTTGCCTCTTACCTGGACACAGTCCCAGACTAATGCAGTGACATATCTATAGGACTGAGGTGATTTGCACCTCAGTGCTTGAACTACACTGTGCAGATATGCCCATAGTCCTATTGAGATACAGTGTCAGTGCAAGTGCTGGCCCAATGGGATTATAAATTAAACATGATACACTCATATGCTTCTGATAAATATTCCAGCTTGTTAAACTTGCACTCCTATCTTAGAATAAGTTTATAGCAGCAAACAGTGAAGAGCTAGCAAATAAATCACTAACTGCATATCCAGCTCTGCCCCTTCACTTCTTCCCCCTTTCTAGATAAAAGAAAGGGTCACAGCTGAATTTCCATCCTTCTCCAAATGAAAGGTCTTCTTGCAGCGAGTAGTATCCTCCTTAACAGTAGCTGCATTAACTTTGGGTAGGATAAATCCTACCACTTATCTGTCAGCATAACAAAGCATGGTTACACAAACTGTTGTACTGGTGGCTCATCCAATTTATAAACAGGTACAGTGCTCACCACCTTTTTCTTGCTGCTTCTGTAGACAATTCCTACTACCATTCTTCCTGTCCGTACGTATATTTAACCATTTGGTAGCCCAGATAAGTGAAACGATCTGAGTTAAAAAATTGGCACAATTATGGGTTTATCAGCTCTTTTTCAAACTAAGCATCAGTCAATCCCTTCTCTGTTCTTACACCCATCCACATAGATCTGTTATATCTGATTGGCAAATGTCCTATGTACTCAAGCTGTGTAATCTTCTCCATGGACTTCTCTGCTCAGCTCTGCAGCATCCCCAACTTCTCCCAATGATTCGGTATAGCTATAGTGTAAGATTCAGACCATTTTGCCTCAAAAGTCCACACAACATAAGGCAATGGTAGCCACCAAGCCGAATTCTTCAGTGTTGGAGAAAGAAGTGCTGTATAGTCAGTTGACATCTTTTCAGAAGAAGCACCCTAGAGAATTTGATTTTACCAGTGTTTTTTTCCTACTTACTGAGCCCCAGTTAAAATTCTGCCTAGGTAGTTAAATGTTTCATACCCAAAGACAGACCTCCAACATGACCAATTTTATCCGTTCAGTACTGGTCTGTATAAACCTATACAGTGAAAACTTAGATTAGGAAATTAAAATGCTGTCATTATATTGGTGCAATTATAGTTGCTTAGTATGGCTGGAACAGACTGTGATACAAGGGAGCAAGTACATCTCCCTGTCCAGCCTGCTGACAGACCTGACCCCTGCCTCACCTGAACCAGAGCTGCCTAGATCCTGGCCTGTTAGGAAACGTGTACTCAGAAGACATATACTTCCGTAATCCCCTAAATGGGCATCCTCATCCTGCTGGAAGATTCCTTTCCCCTTCCTCTTCCCTTCCCTTTTTTTCCCTTTTCCTTTTTTTTTTTTTTTTTTTTTTTTTTCTTTCTCTTTCTCTTCCTCTTTTCTTTCCTTTTCTTTCTCTTTTCGTCACCTTCACACTGGGCTTAGGCTTGTGGCTGTGTGAACAGACTGTGTGCAGCCTATTATGTGTACGTACCACATCATTACATATAATGGCAGCAGTGTAATAGCAATGCTACAACAGAAAACGTCGGCTGCGTAGACAAGGCTGTAACAGCAGCCTGAGTGCTATGAGTTAACCCACTCGTTCTCCCCCACCACCACCTCTGGGCCTTTTCTTGAGACAAAAAGTTGTGTCTTATCAGTCATGTTCACCCTTTCCCAAAGGCAAACAATTAGCAACTCCTGTTATCTAAATCAGACATTCAACGAAATTGAGGCATTCACCAGCATAAACAAAAATAATTTCAACACTGTTCGAACAGCAAGAAAACAACTTTGCTCATCTCCATTATGGGATATGAGCTGTGATCTGGTTTTATTCCAGTTAAACCCTGAATGTTTTCTAAGACCACATCCAAGCTACGTTGGCCTCTAGAAGTTTGTGCAGGTGTTACACCATATACTTTCATATTGCTCTACTGCCACTCCGTTGGCTCTACATATACATTACTGTCATTGACGGGTTTAACAGTTCATCAACAACAGCATTTCCAGCCCCTCTGACTCTCTGAGGGAGTTCACAGCTGGCAGACTATTGCTGCAGTACTCTATTATCTTATCTAACAGAGGATTTTATGGCTATATTTAGTTTAATTGAAGAACGTCCTAGAAAAGGACTAATTACAGGTTTTGTTATCAATATACCAGTTCACATACGCACAAAATTTTAAAAGAAGAATGGAGGAAAAAAGTTAATTGGGACTAGAAATTACTTCTGGCAGTTTAAATACTTTAGCATTTTGTTATGTAGCTTGTATCTAGTTACTGGCTGATATGATCCATGACTGTCTGTTTTTCTCCTAGTCATTTTAAAACTAATGGTCAAAAATATTCTCACTTCCATTGGATAAGCATTTATTTACTTCAGTAATCCCACTGAAATGACACTGATTCCCCATGGAGGCAACTTGTTTATAGTCTATTACAAAATCTGACTTCTAGATAAAAAACTTCTACTTTGCCCTGTACCTGTGAGAAGTGGTCTGTTCAGAGGAAAAAAAAAAGCAGAAATCAGGCACATGTTTTATACTGGTAGGAAGTAATTTTGCATTTCATTACCAGGTTGCAAAGTTTGTTTCACAGTATAATAGGACAATTCAAGTTGGAAAGGATTTGGGGAGGTCTCTAGCCAGCCTCCCACTCGAAATCAGCTCTCAGATCTCAGGGCATGTCTTCACAGCATAAAGTGTCAGGCAGAGACAAATCTGACCTGTGGGCTGGAAGCTGAATTAATGTGGTACCTTGTCCAGGTTCATTAGCCTGGCTGAAAAGGAGTATTATGTTAATATGGCTGCATTGCTTCTGACTGAGAGCTAGCTTAGGCACCTCAGCCTGGCACAGCCGTGCTTTCTCTACCTGTGATGAGGAACTCCCAGGAGATGCTGCTGGGACACTGTTCAGCACACTCAACTCTGCAGTCTCTCCTCTCAGTAACAAACACTGTATTTAACACTATGGGTAAAAATTTGTTACTGGGTGTATAAATGGGCATTTGGCTGGAAAAGACTGGTACTGGCTCATCTTCATAGGTTTGGGCATTTTTATAGCTTCTATGAATGGACATCTGTAAGCCTCTTAGGCTTTCTTGATACTCTGGAACTGTTGATTTAATCTTTTTTATTTGTTCTCCTGAAAATGAGGCTAATTTTCCTGCATTTTGTAGGCTTTCTGAATGACACACACTGCTTCCTTCTGTAATAGCCAGGGTTTAGTTCACGAACCCCATATATCTCAGGAAAGCTGCGTTAGCTGCAGCACAGTTTATGCTGCAGGACCAGTTACAACATCCTCCTGTTGTCAACTCATTTACGTACCTCATGAATACAGTTTCCGACCCAGCAGGTGTTGTGCTATTCTCATTTCATATATGGAGGCAGTTTTTTCCCCTGCTGATCTTACTTAGTGGGGAATGGATGAAAGCACAATGAAAACTGTTTGGACACTTGGTGATTTAAGAGCCTGCTGGCTTCAGGCTCATGCTGTGAAAATGTCACATATCCTAATCCTTGAATTTCTGGCATCCACAGCATCGCAGCACAGCAAAGGGAGCACCATTGCTTGAAGCCTGGCTCAGATGAGCTATGAATTGCCATTAGCATTTCATCTCATTGCTGGTGGAGCTGCGATGCTTTCCTGTCCAGGTAGTCTTACGCAGCTTAACACTTCAGTCCTTCTTAGTGTCATTTCACAGGTACCAACTACCTCATCTTTCAAATTGTCTAAACAATTAACATACCCAGTCTAGCAACACGGAAGTCTGCTAACTTGCATTTGAGCCCAGTTGCATTTAGCTTTTAAGGCTGTTACTTCCGCCTTTGAATTTAGGAAAAGCCTTTGTGCCCGAAATCTTGTCTAGATTTTTGTACCTCAGCGCTAGTGTTTTCATAGAGTGGAGTCCATTTAACATTACCTGAAATACACTTTTTTTTGGCTTTGTGGTGTTACGTATTGCTTTGCACCTGCACCCTAAGGAAAAAACCTAAACTGCTCTTCAAGTAGCATTAGAGCTATTTTTATTACCAAAAATCTAGAAAACAGTTCTTTTAAGAACATCTGTCATTATTCACTGAAACAACTGTTCCGTCTTTACTGCAAAGGGCTATCTGAAGCCCATCTATTTTCAGTGTGCCATTGCTGGGTCACGTTTTTACCTCTGCATGAGGGCAGACATCACCACTAAGTCATAGAGCAAATTTATCTGCCAGCGAGTACACATACCGTGTTCACCGAAACCCAGCCATAAGCCTGAGCCTTGTCACACCGTGATACAAAATCATCTCCTTTGAAACCTCAAGGTACGTTTGACAAGTGTGACCAGTGCCCCTTACACCTAGCCCCTGATGGACCATCTTGTAGGGCAGGTGGCCATCTGCCAGGGGTGAGCTGGTCACATACCCACTTTATCTTTAAAAGAGGTCCTGGGTGCCTGGGCCGATGGGAATGACACAGGCTGGGGAACAGGGACACAGGTGGCATGCTGCTGGTAACCATGCACCACGGCAGCGAGCCCCAGGCAGGACCTGGGCTGCGATCTGGTGGGTCAGGGATGTGTCTGCTGCCGGCTGCTTCCTCTGAGGACTGAGCAAGTTCCATATGTGTACTTTAAGCTCGTGCTGTGGTTGATGTCTAACAATGACCCTGTCTGCAGAGGTCCTGCATATAAATACCATTTTGATTGTAACAGCAGCAGTGTTGTGTCACAGTTCTAGTGAGGGTCTGTGAAGATCAGGCTGTTCCCATGGTGTTGGGTGAGGGTAAGGTAGCTGAAAGACGGATTTTACTGTGCATCATCAGTATTCAGTCAAAGTCCCTATTTGTCTTCTGTAATATCACTGAAGATATTTTGGATAACTCCCAGGTGTAGCTTTAATAGACTTATTGGGTATGGTCATGAGAGCTTTGATTGTCAGGGTATTCCCAGCTTTGCCCTGTTTCTTAATGCACTTCAGAAGTCAATAGTGCTTGGAAAAAAGCCTAGAACTTGTGTGAAAATAGTAATATGCATTGTGAATGTTATGCTTGTCACTGGTTGTCAGTAAAACATGTTGCCTCCGTATCAAACAAAACTTCCAAAATTTAGCTTGCACAAAGCCATATTTTGTATACCATCTACTTACTGAAGGCTTCCTCAACCCCAGAAGAAGAGAAAAGAGCTGGAGTTGAGTGACATCTCTGTAGAAGCTATTTGGATCAGCTGCCTTTAAAAATCTTGATGTGATTATAATCCTGATGATATGCAACTACATAAATATGAATGTGAGCCCTACATTCAGGCATAAAAAACTGTCTGTCCCTGGAGTTTTCCTCTGTGCATTTCAGCTAGACAATTAATTTATCCATGTATTTGTTTTGTGATACTAAAGCAAAGCAAGACGGGATAGTGAAGATCAGAATGTGGATATTAATGGTCCAAATTCACCCTTCCTGAAGGATAACTGACTTTAGCTGAAGTCACCAAGAATTAAAATATTCCGACAAATACAGGAATTTTTTTCTCTGCAGTGACGAAGTCCTAGTGGTGCATCAGAGGAGCTGGCTGTGAAGTTTTTATCTCCCAGAAAGTATCCACAGGATAAGACTTCTGGCAATTAAAGCCCTGTTCCCTGTTTCACCATGCTTGTGCTGGCAGAGCAGGGGGTGTTGTTTGTGAGTGGGTGGTAGGAAATGTGAAGGATGATCTGTCAGGGAGTTCGGTACGAGTGAGCTGCCTTCACGTCCCTGAATTTTGCCTGTCCACATAGCAGCTATATAGAAGCTGCAGCATTACGCCAACCTTTGGCAATTGGCAGTGACCTCAAGGGAACAGCAGCAAGCTGACCAGCCCGCCCCACTCAGTGGAAGACTGTACTATTGTGTATATGGGTCTTCTGGGGAATCCATGCTAGTGCAGCCATTCTCTGCCCTCTCTAAGGAATAGGTGGGGAACACAGTCTGCCTGCAATTGTCCACATGAAATCCTGTCCTCAGGAGATGATGTTAGTGTACACACAAATTATAAGTCTTCTTAGACAGCAGGCTTTCAGTGACACAATCTACTCTGTGTACATTTCAAATAACAAATGCAAGCTATTAGATTAAACAATGCTAAGCAAAGACAAAGGTGGATAATTTTAAAGTCATATGAATTGTTCTATAAATGTCTGTTATCCTCAGCGAGGCTTTTATGTCAATACAAAATGCCATACAGTGTAGCAGTGTTTGTTTGTTTCATTCTGCAAAGGCCAATTCTCAAGGCAAGACAAATGACAGATGAGCAGGTCCTTGTAGCCAAATATTTGCCAAAAGGAAAATCAATCTTCTTTTTTTCTTCTTTTTTTTCTCTTTTTTCCTCCTGTCTGCGATAGTTCACTTCAAAGCTAAGCAGAAGCTGAAGCAATATCCCATATTTCTTGTGCCTCTGTTCAGACAGTACAATACCTGCTGCAGTAGGTCAGGCCCTTAACTGTTCAGGAAGTCTTGTTAATTTATGTGGCCAATAACATGGTTGATAATAATCACTCCCCAAATACTACTTTTGTACCATTATCAAAAGGTGAGACATGGAAATCATCCTGTCCCCACATTCCCCTCAGAAGATGAGTGTCTTCCTTGGAAGAAGCACTTCTTATCCCTTCAACATCTCCATCTGCTCTCTCCCATAAAGCAGGATCCAACTGCAGATGCCTCCGTGCCAAGCGGAAGGCTGAAGGTTGCATTTAGCTGGCAGGGTTGCGGAGGGAAAGATGATTCAGGAAGTCTTTTTTTCCCTCCTTTTAGTGCTGCCCAGTTCCCCAACCCCTTTATAGGAAGCAAAACATGATTCGGTTCAGGCTGAGCTCTGCTGCATGTGCAATGGAAGTCTGGAAGGTGGCTGGATCTGGGAAAGATGCAGGTGACCAACAACTAGCACACTCAGCAGTGTCACCAGGGTCAGTGGAGTCCCAGCCTGAGCAGTGGGCAGAACAAGATGAGCCATGAGACTAAGGCCTTCTGAAAACCAAACTCACTAGATTTCACAAGCTCAAAGGGAAATGTGTGAATTTTGCAATTTTACCAGCTGTATAGCACCTGACAAAAAAACAAGAGCCAAGCCCTCAGGGTTAAAGCAACTGTTACAGTTAGTAGAAAGTGGGGAAAAAACAAACAAAAAGCCCTGTAGTTTTGTTTGATTTCTGTGATTCTTGGAAAAGGTATGCTTAGTTTCCCTTCTTATAAAAGGTATCCACTCCTGTCTCACAGGTTAATTTTGCAGACGTTTTATGACGTCTAATGAATCTGTCATTCTAAATTTCTTCTGGGAAGAAGGACAAGAGCAGAGACATGCTTGCCAAATGCAGATTAATTGAAGATATTAACAGTACATCCAACCCATTTATAATGAAATGTCTTAATATTAATCACATCATTAGTAGTGTAATTCTCAAAAAAAGTATGAGAGAGAAGACCAGAATTCCAGGGTTGGCAAGTGAATCTTATAAGCTGTAATAGCCTTTTAAAGCTATTGAAGTTTAATTAGGAAGATGCCGATAATGTAAAACCGTCTATAGAACCTGTGTCTCTGAGCTGAACAGGAGTAGCAAATCCACCTGAGAGGATATCACTTCTATTGCCACTTCTTTGGTCTTTGGAAATGTCTGGACACTTTGAGTCCCCCTTTGCATATCAATTTACCCATGTTTGGGTACTAATTAACCCTCGGCAAGATGCCTTTTCCAGCAATAGGTGCAAAGAGAAGAGAGGAAAGACAGCATCCTCTCTGATCCCTGTGTTCAGGAAGCCCTGAATGTCAGAAAGACTCACTAAAATGAATAAACTATGTGCAGGTCTGGGTATTATCTCCTGTTATCCCAGTCAAATATGCAATATTTTGAAAGAAAAAGAATGGAGGCTTCATACAATTTATACCGAAAAATGTTCACAAATGTTTCCACAATGTAGCTCATATGAGAGGAAACATATAGTAAAGGAAATTCAGTTCAATACCGGATGCTTCTAACTTGAGTAAGTGAGTTAAGACCTTGCTAGAACAAAAACAAGCTGTATTTTTATTACTTTGTTCCATTCAGATTATGTAATGCCTTTTTTTAGAATGTTGATACCAGGGTAAGTGTTGTGAATTGGATTCTGGATTTGCCACTTTGAAATTATTTTTGTATTTCTTATGTCACGGTTTGCAGAGAAGCTTCCTTCCCTTCCAGACCTCTGTCACACACTTCCATTCTTCGCCTCCATTCCTGTTCAAAAGGAAACATTTCTGAATTTGAGGCAGACTTCCCCTGCGTGTGTGGCAGAGTGTGAAGGGACTTTCATAACAGCAAACAAAAGAGGTGCATAAACTATCACTACAGTAGGCAGGGATCGCTTCCTCCCACGGCCGAGGCACATATAGTTCTATGGGAAGAAGGAGTAGCAAAGCACATCAGAAAATGCAGCACCATGGAACAAATTTAGGACCATGGTGTAAGCTTTGCCTGACTGGAAACACAGCAGTAGTGTTGATAGATTTGCCTACCTGCAGACGTTAAAATCCTGCTGAGTTTGGGGTTTTTTTTACAAGCAATGTAATTGCTTTAACAGTGCTCTGTTTCATATTAGAATAATCTTTCTCAAGATCATTGGTAATTGCCCTTATCTGTTTTGGTTCAGTAATTATTTATTACTGCAGTAAGGGAGGAGGCTTGATTTTGTTCTACTTGGTATACCCCACTGAAAGGCTCTGTCCCTACCCCAGGAAGTCTGCAAAAGCAATCTTCTTTCTTTTGCACTAATGTCACTTCACTCCAGCTCTGACAGGATAAGAAAAGTGGGATATTGCTTTCTGACTTGCAATTACTAAATTACGACAGCTTTGCAAATTTCTGCTTGCAACTGTGTTCATGATCTTTTTAATCCATTTGAACCAAGAAGTGAAATTAGCTTAAAGAAACTAAGCATTCATATTAGTTAGCATATATAAAAGGCTATGAATTATCATGGTACCCAGCTGATATACAGTAACATAAATTCCAGTACTTCATTTGCTTTGGATTATATGACCATAGGCTTGCACTCATCTTAGCAGTTTTTGTGCTGATGTAGCTATTTTAGCCCTCCGTGGCTATAAGAGTGACAGATGTATGGTTATACTGGTACAAACCTTAGTATGGATCTTTTCAGTATTTGTCACTACTTCTTCCTTTACCCTATAGTTAATAGTGATAATTGAAAAAAACATCTATTTGTCCAGGTAGCCGTGCTAGAGGAAGGAATCTGCTTCATGTATTACTCTGTAGTGAAAGCCAGTACAACACATGCAAAATGAACAAGTCACTTAACTGGGAGCAAAAGCAATGCTTCTTAAAGCAGAAGCTTGAGTGTTAGAGCAGCACTAGCCCCTTGGTGGGAAAACACTGCAGGTCTTTGCAACACAGAGGAACGTGGCCTTGTGCATGCCCGGGAGGGGAAGTCGGAGCAAGGATGAGCAGGATGGGTGCTGAAGGCATTTCCAAGCCAGGGGCACAGCTGGGCAGCAGGTCGGGTCTTCTGAGCCTCACTCCGACTCTTCACACTACAGAGCTTTGTGAAATCTCGTTTGCTTGGGGTTTGGTGGGGTTTTTTACTGTTTTTGTGGGCTTGAGGTCTCTGAAAATGGAGGCTAATTACTATCCAGTTCGATGTTTAACCTCACAAGATTAGGATAACATACATACATGGTTAAGCTCATGTGTATCTGTAACACTGACAGCAACTTCTGGAGCTTTTTCTGTCTACTGTCAGTCTTCCTGACAGCTGGGGCTTGATTTTCTGTTTTCCATGTCTTTGGTGTGGAGTAAGGTGCTTGGTGTGGCAATTAGTTTTTATGAGGTCTAATTGTCTTTAGACTGATGAATCCCACAGGACTCCCTTTCATCCAAATGGTGCCATGTAAGCCATGTCTGTGCACAACACGCACTGTGGCTGAGGAGTGATCACCAACCAGTCCTGAACAGCAAAGCCAACCTTATCCCCAGTTTTATTCTCTCACCAGCTTTGACAGTTGCCAACCCAGAGCTAAATCCTTTGCAGCTGATAGTGTCCAGAAACACTTCTGGGAGGTTTGAGAAAGGGTCCCAAATACTTTACCGCTGTGGGTAGCACCACCATCTCAACTTCTGCAGTAGAGCCTGAAAACTGTTCACTTCCTTGAAAGGCTTTAGCCTCTCTGTAAGCTACATTATTAACACTGTATAATTTAATTTTTATATTAACAACTTAAATAAAATTTTAAACGCTGCATTAAAGTGTGATGTATGAGATGAAAGCTGCTCAGAGGAAATTCATTAAGACTCACCATTCATTTTCTACTTTTCCATGCTGCCTCCATTTTCTATCAGTCGTCATAAATAATACTGACCAAACTTTTTTGACCGAATTTTATCATTCCCAACAGTGGCAGGTGCCATTGTCAGCGCTGGCAGCAGCTGTACAGATGAGCAGAGGAAAGGGAAGCCCTTCTCTGAACCTCCTCAACCTAAGCTCTATGCTTGGGAACAGCATAGAGTTGAGACCTACCCCAACCCTGATTCACAGTACATCTTGCTCTTTCTAGGCTGCCTCTTGCAGGGATGCTCAGCCTCACCAAGCTGCTGGAGCACTTAATGCTTTTCACTTTGTCTGTGCTGTTAAATGAATCGGGATTCAATTCCAGCTACCACAGCTGCAGCACCGTACAGGCACAGCACTTTAAAATGGTTTGTATACCATAGCTGGAGAGCCCCTGACGCAGAGTAAGATGAAGTCAGAAGTGAAAGCTAATTCAGAGGCTGTATTGATTCCTGGGTTTATTTTGCAAGAATTGGGTCTGGTAGCTATTGAAAGCAATAGGAAAGATCGTCTTCTGCAGACAGTACAGCAGGGCTTGCTGTGTGAGGAGTCTGCCAAATTGATAGCTCTGCAGACCAAACCCTCTCATTCATGGGAGAGTAACATCATACGCTAGTACAGACAGTATAAACTTTTCCTTGTCTTGTCAATATGCTGCGGTTCTTACCCAAAGGGCATAATTTGCTGGGAGAGTAAGTATTTTGTGTGCATCCTAAATGCAGTCCTGTGTATTTCTGCTATTTAAGAGGCCTAGAGAAAGTGTTTGCTATTTCTCTTTGCATGATCCTTTGTTTGATTTTAATGCCATGTGCCTGAGTTTCTTCCCTATAATTCCATGTGATACTGTATAATCTTCAAACTCATCCTTTTACTCTTTTTCACCAAATGCATTTTTAAAAACAGTTTTCCAGCTCCTTGTCTATCAATGCTTGAGAAGCGGCCTTCAATCTTCTGTCTTAGTAAGAGCTGATACTTAATTACACGCCTTCTAAACTGATTAGCAGAGGTGAAGAGGGCTCTTAAAGATGTTTGGACTATTATTGAAATCAAGAGCCTGAGACTGCAAGCTGTGCTGTGATAAAATGTTGTACAAAGTGCAGTTCACCGCTACCACACTCTTCCTGTGCTGTCAGTGCTGATGTACAAAAGGGTTCCTGTGTTCCACCTATCAGTCGGTTACCTGGAGTAAGAGATATGCATCTTCTCCTCCTTCAGAAATGCTTCTAGAAAAGTTAATTCTCAGAAGAACCAGTTTTTCCTTTAAAGAAGGAGATAGTGTTGATGCCCTGCAGTTGACTGGGTTTGTACTGTTTGTAACAAATGTGTTGAAGTTACATCTGGTGTAGTTTTAATGATGGCAGCAATAGGTTTCAAATAAAGGATCTTATAGGAATTCACAGAATGGCTGAGGTTGGAAGGCACCCCTGGGGATCATCTGGTCCACCTCCTCTGCTCAAGTAGGGACAGCTGGAGCAGACTTCCCAGGACAATGTCCTGTTGGGTTTTTAATACCTCCAAGGATGGAAACTCTAAAACCTGTGTCAGTGCTCAGTCACCTTCACAGAAAAAAAAAAAAAATTCTTAGGTATAAACAGGATTTCTTCTGTTTCAGTTTATGACCATTGTCTCCTGATTTCCCCTTCATAAATCCATGCTGCCTACTCCTAAACATCTTTTTGTCCTGTCCTTGTCTTGAAATGACTTCCAGGAGGATTTGCTCCATCACCTTCCCAGGGATTGAGGTGAGGCTGACTTGTTGTTCCCTGGATATTCCTTGAGCTCCACAGTGTCATTAAAATGCTTCTCCTGGTGCCAGTGGTGACAGCTAGTGTGGAACTTGGTTATAAATTGAAGGGGCAAAGAACACTGCGGCACTTTCCTTCCTTCCTGAAGACTGCTTGGTACCACATCCACCCTTGGTCACAAGTCTGGAGGGACAAGGCCTCTGTTCAGCTCTCCACATATCCCCAGAACATCTCCACACTGCCTTTTCCAAACAGACACCTTCCAACCTGAGCCGAAGGAGAACCCCAGTTTACAGTACAGGGCTTGTGCTCGGTATGGTTTAGCTGAACTGATCATACAAAATGCAGCCTAGGTAGCTCCACAGAGAACAGTACAGTGAAAGGCAATGCTTGTGCTTTGAGGGATGGGAAATTCCTCGCCGCTAGAAGTTTTCTGTAAATGGGACAAGATTGTTTAACATTGCAGTGGTTGCTGATACAGTGTTCTCTGTTACTTGTAAATGTAGCTGGATCTCAAGTGTAAAGCAGCGTTCATTGGGCTTGAGGGACTGAAAAGTAGCTCACAGATACATTGGCCTCCTACTGAATTCAGGCAAGTTCCTACCCTAGATTTAATTTAGCAGTTGAAAAAAGTCATAAATTCAAAGCAAGACACAACTGAACCTAGAAAATTTAGCATGATTTCCAGTGAAACCATGCAATTCCAGGGAGCTTACCCTATTTTTTTTCCCAAGCTGTAATGTGGCTTCATACTTATAAAATTCAGTCCAGTTTTTCTGAAGTCTTATGAAATCTATTCAGCCTGGGAACTAACTCAATTTTCAGACAGATAACATCATATCTAGATAGACAGTGTGTGGGTGGGAAGATGGATATGTGGCAATGACACAGGTTTTCATATCTATTTGAATTAATATTTTAGAAAACAAGAACATTAATATTAGCTGAAAAACTAACTTCAGAATCAATTTTATTCAATATATCTTGGATTGAACATCTGCAGCCCGAAGCTGATGGGAGTTTCTGTCTTTGATGCCACTGCCTGGAAACCAAAGGTGAATATTCAGAGTGCATCCACAGAGGGACCCGCTCCCTGGTGCTCCCCATACCCACTCACTGTTCCTCAATAGCTGAAACTTCCACAGGATGGATTACACATTTTTGGTCAATTTATGGCTGATAGATGATAAAATCTCAGTGTCAAGATGTTGAAAAAAAAATCCAAGATGTTTACCAAGTAAATAAAAAGTACAGCAGTAAGGAAATGAAGGCTGTGGGAATCCTGTCAGAATGGTCCTGGTCATGGGAAGCTCCAGGCAGGCAGGGTGTTTCCAGCTCATACCTTACTTCTCACAGCTGCTGTGTCAGATTGCTCTTGCTTGATGTTTAATGATCAGATCAGCCATAGTTTAAGGCTGTATATTTTCTGATCGCTCTCTCTGTGCCTATTCATGATGATAAGGAGAGCAGTGGTGCTGCTATACTTGCCAGACATCAAAGTAAAAGGACTTCTGGTCCCCTGGCGGGTTCAAATCATATGGCCCACACCCTGAAGAGCTGGGTAGCGTTGCTTTGTGCTGCTGCAGGGCAGTGGCGATGCACTGAGAGCTTTGTAACCCCTAGGTAGCTGACATCTATATGGCATGCCTGTAGCAATCATTGTGACTTATAGTTGACATACCTGGGCAGAGCTCAGCCTGTGAAAAGGGCTGTGGTTATGCATATTCAGCTTATTGAATGTAATGTTTAAATGTAAACTTTCTACGTAGAAGCACATATTTCATAGGGCATTTTCATTTGCAGGGTATGTTTTTTGGTTGGTAGATCATTAATCACTGGCATGTTAAAAATCATTTAATGTAAATTGTGTAAAATCCTTCATGCAATGAAATAATGTTCAAAATTATATTCATTGTCATTAGGGCAGTTTTCCCACCATGAAATCATTTTTTGAATGACTTGACTCAATAGACAAGAGTAGCAGTTGCAATAATAAGGCATCGTTTGTCTTGGAAGAGCTGATTGGGAAGCCTAAAGACAACAGCTCTGTAACATTTCAAATTATTGAATTTTGAATTGCAGAGAAGACTGTAGCTGTTTTTGACCGCTACAAAACAAGCTGGTTGGTTTTTTTGAGGTGTATTATCAAATTCTTTCCACAGTTCGTATGTAAACTACATTAAAACTGTTGAATCCCGACTGAAAGAACTGTAGCTTCTCTTAATTACTGAAGGAAGGAAAGTTTTTTAAACTGCAAAAAATGTAAATTTACTTCCAGGTTTTCCTTCATGGCAATATCATGCAAAAATTTTGCTTTCAGTGTTCTTAAGGAACCGTATTGCAAGCACAGAGGAAAGGCTTTTTTCTTCCTTATAAAGATCTGCCAGTGCTTGGGAGCCTTCTTTAACAAGTTGTTTTGTCATGGTAGTGAAAAGGTAGCAAGCAATTCATAAATAATGCAGTTGTATGTTTTTACACAACAGCTCAAGAGAAATTAATCAGATGTACCCAAACACTTCCAGCATTGCTTCCACCTCCATGTTCCAGGGCAAAATGAATGTGTGGGTCAAGAGCTGTGGGCACTTGGTAAGAACGATGCAAATGTGCTGGCTGCTGCCAGACCCTCCGGACGGGGAATGTTGCTGTTCAGTGTGTCCAGAGCAGGGCTTGCCTGTGACCTGCCTTTCGCCACCACCTAAGGAAATAAAAAGCTACTTTGAGCTACTTTATTCCCTCTTTGGTGGGTAGCTGCCCTGCTCTTCACAGAAGAGCAGGGCTTGAAATCCCTGCAAAGCTGAGGAGACGGTAAAGAGTAAGCTGAGCGTAGACTGAGATGCTGGTTGCTGTCCCCAAGAATTGAGAGAGGGGAAGCTGCAGACAGGAGTGTAATTATGGCCCAGTTCTAAAGCAACCCGGTACCATCTTAAGAGGAGAACATCGACTCTTTTTTTTTTTTCTTTCAATCTCAGTAACTTGGGACACCTTGACTCAGACTGAGGCATAATTTAGGTGTGGTTTCAAAGAGGAAAAAGTAATACATAGTCTGCAAAACAAAGTGTGTTATGTTAAATTAAGGGGTTTTGCACTTGGAAGTCATTTCAGCTTCAAATGTGAATGCAAAATGAAAAGGCCATTGTGAAGCAATGCCCTGTGCAGATGCTCTTGTTCTGTAACAGGTGTGCACATTTTGATATTGATTGATCCTTTTCAGAAGTGTATTATGTTTGCCTGGAAAGAACAAGGGTGTCCAGGAAAGGAGCTAGTTAAGAAACAGCTGCTGCATGAGGGCGTCTTTCACGTGGCTGTGTGGCTGCAGTCCCACGGCAGGTGGGCACGTGCAGCTTCATGGGCCTTGTTTCTGGAGGGCTATTTGCTCTGTTCTGGATGAAGTGGTGGTTCACACCCAATACACAGAAGAGTGAATTGCCAGAGTCAGCCCTGGGAAGTTGCTAAGCAACATTGCTGGTCCCTGGCATCCTCAGCCACCAGCCACCTCTGCTGCCACTTGATGCCTGTGGACCAGCACCTGTCCTGCACGGTGCAGCAAGGGAGTGCTCTGAAAAATCCCCTCACATCCTGAGATCCTGCAGTCTAATTAAGCTTACCTGATGAAAATATCTATTTAGTAATTTAGCTCCAGTTGCTTAAAAATTATTCCGAGTATGAAGTTTGCCTGTAGACTAAAAACAATTTATTCAGTTAATATCCTTTCATTTAAGGTGTTTAAATCTGTCATTCCTACTTGGTGATGAGCTGAATGGCTTTTATGATTTTAAAGTGTCATTGTAACAGGCGAACAGAAGTCATGTAAGTCTGAAATGGGATAAACATCTACCCAGTCGCTGCAGTAAATATGCTTTACAGAACTGAGCCTGAGATTTTCCAATAAATGACCACATGCTTTTCAGCCTGGCATCCTAATCAAAACAAAGCTATCAGGGAACTTGCAATCTTTGGGTAAATCAACAAGTACTGAAACCATCACAAATGCAGGACTGTGTGTGCTGTCACCCCAGCCTGCTCACAGAATTCTGGGCTACACCATCTGCTTTTAATGGAGCCATAACCCTAGTCCATGCGCACCGTGAATTTTGCTCTCTGTAAAACGTTAAAGTTCTGAATACCCTTGAGACAGTAGCAAAACTCCTAATCAGTAATACACCTATTGTTACATCTGTTCTCAGGACAAACCATTCTGGGACTGCCAGAGGTAACAAAAACTGCATTTTTAAGGGTTAGCGACCCACAGTGATTTTGAGGCCTGACTGAAAACAATGGCATGCAACGGGTTTGCTTTCTGTGTGGATTCTTTGGTGTCAAGCAGAGTAAAACTCACACTGCAGCTCCTCCCGCATGCCAAGGTGCTCCTACTCTCATGCCTTTTTTACCTGACTGGGCTTACAAAACTTGCAGAAACTTAATTATTGGTCAAGTTTGGCTGAACTTGGACTGCTCAGAAGCTGCTGGTGGAAAAGTAAGATAAAGAAGCACACAAAAACTATGAGTAAAGCCGTTTCTTTTCCTTAGGGAACCAGGCTAAAATCTTGGTAACCAAAAAGAACCCATTCTTGTATAGGTTCCCTGTCTATCAAATGTGCATGGATTTCAGTCTGAGGAAGGTACCTTGATGAATAGGTTTGCATGCACATTCTAACCCCTCATTACAGTGGTTTGCGACTCCATTTTTTGTGATAAATATTTTGCATTAATATTGATAATCCTAATTTTCTGAGTTCACTTGTGACACCTTGCTAACAAGTTTAGCAATATCACTGTTTTAACATGTTTGATTTTTCAACTTCTTTGAAATTTTGGATTCTCAAAAACTTCCATGGGCAGCACAGGCATCTGCAGAGTGAATTTGTGTTTGCTGGCAATATAAATGCTTTTCCTCATTGCCTTTTCTAGGATTTTAGGAATAGTTTATGGCGCTATAGCCATTTGCAGACCACGGGTAGAAATGGCTACTCTAAATTTGTCCTTTTATTTTCATTTGATTATATTGTGTTTAAATTCAGCCACATCTTGAAACTAATGTCAGCTGCAGTCTGAACAGCATTCTATAATATTTAAGTAGGATTTCTTTGCGTCTTTTGATTTTCAAGCAAATCTGTACTCCCTTGGTCTAAATCAGGTTAAGTATGTGGGCTGCTGTAGGAAGTGGATCCACATCTCTGGAAATCGGAGTGCAAGTAAGAAGGGTAACAGTAAAATATTTTGGGGAACAGTCACATTTTAATGATGATTGCAATAGAGTGTAATACTGACTAGCATCTTGTACAGTGACAAGAAAACAACACTGCTGTGGAAGTAATTCTGCTCTTGTTCAGGTTAATGGGAGCTTTACCATTGACGTCAGTGGAATCAGGATTTCTGTTTGATTTTTTTATTATTATTGGGGTTTTTTTCATATTTGCATGACTAGACAACACAGAAGATTGACAGAAATCTAACATATTCTGCTTTTCTTAGTATTGCTGTTCTTCCTCTCTTCTTCTCTGAGTGTTTTTTGAAATTCAGTGTAATGCTTCTCAGCTAGTCTTTATCTAATTTCTTATCATTATAGACAGACTCCAGGCATCCTGTTACTGTTCACATGGTAATTACAACTTCTTTTCTTCTGAGTAGACTGTAAATATATTGGGGGGTTGGGGTTTGAATGAGGAGTCTGGAACAGCCCGTGGTCACCTGAGATCCATGAAGGAGCAGCAATAGCACTGTGCCTTGGGTGGCAAGTAAAAACTGTTCTACATCAGCCTGTTCAGTGCAGCAGTGGTTAGCTTGGGTGACTGGTAATGACATAAGGAGCCTTTTCCAGAAACGTGCTGGAAGGGGGCTCACAAGAACATGTTGTTAAAATTCCACTTTTATAAGTGGAAATTTCTTTGCCTCAGAGATCAGTCCCTTTCCACGTATCTTTTAATCATGACTATGAAAGATGAGTCATCTCTAAGGCTATAAAAATATTTTGCCTTCTGACACACATTATATTGTATTTAAAAAGAAAAAGGAGGTGATACAACACATAAAAATTCCCAGTGAAAGTGATCTAATTGAGTATTTCCCAAAAACTTTAACATTCCTGATTCCCCAGGTAAAGTCCCTGATGTCTAACCTCACAAATCACGACCATCAGAATGAAGAGTATTTGCATATATTTGCATATACTCATAAAATGGTTGCAGAATGGTGGTGTTTTCTTCATTGGTTGTGGCAGAGAGATGACAAAACATTTCTGTTGTGAAAGCTAATAAATGAGGTAATCACTATCACCACAGTCCTGTTTTCACCAAATAAATGAATCCCATTTGTACTGATTAACCACTGATGACATGCTGAACATAAAACTAAGCAAAGAGAAGATACAGGGTGAAATCCTGATCTCTCTGGAACCACCAGAAGTATTACAAATTCCAATGACTTCAGAAGGATAAAACATTGGGATTTAGCTTGGGTGCCTGCTCAGGGTCTGCGCATCTCAGAGGCTAGCAGGCACGGCACTGAGAAGCACATACTTGAAGCCAGGTTCTCAGGTACCCATTTAAGCCCTGAAATAAAAGGCCTAATTTTCAAAAGCATTGAGTACTTACTGGCTGGTGCTGATGAGACCATTCCAATGAACAGTCACTAGCTCACTCCAATGTACACAGACCAGTGCATAGTACCCCAAGTAAGCATTGTTCACTTTTTTTTTCTTTTTGCATCTGTCAAAGACATTGCAAAAAAACTCTGAAAAAAACCCCAGCTTATCAAAAAGGATACTGTAGAACTTACCTTTTCTCTTTGGTATTTTCTTCCCCATATGTTCAGGTACGAAATAAAATGAGGATTTGCAACTTGACTGCAGAATTACAAGCAGATGAGAATCAGTGATCTGTTGCCTGCTGGATGGGCTAGATCCTCCGCTGGGAATGCAATGAAAAAACTTACTCTAGAGCACAACCTGAACATACTGATGAGAAAAGGGATTCAGTATTATATCAAACTCTCATTTTTTTCTTCTGTGCACTGTAGGAAAGCATTCTGATGATCAAAACTGGTGGGGTTTAAGTGTCCTTCACAGCCTAAGATGATCAGTGCTGCTGGAATACTGAGTATGAGTTTTCCATAAGTATGAAGAAAAAATTGTGGCAATGGGAGGATGATGAACACATATGTAAAAAGTAAATAAAGGTAAAAAAAGGATTGATGGAAGACATTAAAGCCCTTTAAAAGTAGGGTCAGCTTTATTATAAAAGGATCATAGGTCAAACCCCAAAATTTACAAGTCACCATCTCAGTTGATCCTTGGTAGTTTTGTATAAAAAGACAATCTGAGGTCTGTTCCATAACATTTAGCTCAGACTGATTTGCATCTCCTGTTCTTTGAAAACTGGCTGTCATCTACCTCTGTGTGTTTACTAAGACCTAACCTGCTATTTAAAATGTTGCAAATGTGGCTTAACTGAAGTCTTGTTTTAAGTCTATTTAAACTGAACCCTTGCAGTTTTGCGTAGATTCACTTAAGTCAATGTATAGCTGCCATATAAAATTCCACCCTTTGAATTAGAGCTAAATCAACATAAGCCAGCTGTAAATCAATTTAACTGTGTCCACATGTGGATTTGCTTCATGTTTAATTAAATTGATTTAAAGAAACAATCCTAGTGAAACCACTGCCACGTTCTTTTGCAGGCAAAGCCTATTTATGTTGATTTATTTGGAACTAGAACTCTTCTGGCATACACACTGAATAGCCCGCATAGCTCTGCAGCTGCACTGTTGAACATCAACCTGAATTCTTGCTCTTGTTATGGATTTGACTAATAAATTTTCTTGCATGAAGCCACGTTTCTCCCTCATTGAGATTTAATCCATGCATTTGTCTTCCCAAATGGGTTGGGATTTTTTTTTTTTAATCTGATTAATTTAATCAAAACAGGATTTTACCCTATGTTTTTGTCCGGCCAGAAGTAGTATAGGCTCCTTATATCAGCAGTTACATTCTTAACATAATAGTCTAGCTTTTCAGTTTGATTTATTAACACACAAACAAGGAAAATTTTAAATTCAATCAGAATAAATGGCCATATATGTCTAGCCAGGATGTTCTGGTGGGGTTTCCATTGTATCCTGTAAATTGATGCTTCCATGAATTTATGGCTTCAGATGACAGCGGTCTTCAGGTTGTTCCTGATTAAATAACAACATTAGTTCTACAATTGTAGCTCCAACCATTTGTACTTCTGGAAATTGTGTGAAGATTAATTCATCCTCATGCATATGTTTATCCTTTACTGAACTAAGTTTTGGTTTTCTTTCCAGAATTCATAAGTGTTTCTTATATATGTGACTCATTTTGGTGAATAACTTCAAAAGGCAGCAAGAAAGGAAAAGTTCATACTTGTATATCCCCAGTTCCTAACGTCTTCTCTGATAATCACAAATTTACATCCATGGACATATTAAAAAAAAAACAGCAAGTACCTATTATTTTGTCTCGACTTTCTTTCCAAAACATGCCAGTTATTCTAGTAAAAACTGTTACTGCTCCCTGCTGACTTTACCTGGCTGGTAGCTGTAGACAACTACAGCTAGAGCAGTGCTGGTGCTGGTGTTGTGCTCTCCGGTGTCATGTGTCCTGCACACCAGTCAGAAATTCAAATGGGGACACTAAGCTAAAGAAAAATTAGTAGTGGTGTGGCCTTTCACACCCATTTCATCTGGAGTAATTCATACATCTAACAGCATTTAATTTTGTACATACTCATTTCATAACTGTATGCAGGACAATACTAAATTTCTTATTTCGCAGTGCCAAATCCTAAAGAATCTTTTCTGTAGTATGTAATGTATTTGTCAGTGATGGTCTTGTCTTCATTATCCCAACTTGTAGTTTTCTGTAAGCACTTTAAAGGGAACTTCAGTAAAAACACAGATATGGAAAGAAGAAAACAGATGCAGAGAACAAGCCAGACCCTCAGCTCATGCTAGAGATATACCAAGTGCAAATCTGTCTGCCAGCCAGTGCCCCCTCAGGGCTGTCATTCCCAGCACAGTGTGATCATACCATTCTCAGTATAACACTAACACAAGCATCCAAATGCTTTGAGATTTTTAGGGGGGGAAATTTGGAAAACCATCTTGGATTTGCTGCAAGTACTTTCTTAAAAAAATGCTTTGGTACAATTAACTTCAGTAAATTATCCAAATGAAAATACTGAAGGAATGCAACCAAGAGAATAATCAAAGATATAGAATTATTGATTCAGTATGTTTCATTAGCAAATATGGAAGTTTTCAATCCAATTTCTTGTTTGTTGCCATCAATATTGAGATTCAGACCACTACAGTCGCCGGAGACAAATCCCCCTATTCTGAGCTGTGCTTAACTGTCTCTGATCTAGGCCCAGCTTTCCCCATCCCTTGCTTCTTTGTGCTTTGTATGCGCTATAGGCCTACCAGCTGCGTCTCTCAATACAAAACAGGCCACTCTCCTTCCTTCATCTCTTCTTTCCCATGTTTCTAGTCCCAGATCTTACTCCTTCCCTCTGAAAGGACATAGTCACCTCTCCTTATCCCATGCTTACTGCCCAGCTCCTGCTGCCACCTATTCCTTCAGTCTTGTGCCCTCTGGAGTCTCTAAAAAAGGTTTAATTCTCAGACTACTGATCCATGAGGCAATGGTAAGTAGTTTAGGAAATAATTTCATTTTCAGATAAAGTATGTTTTCAATTCAGTTGGTGACCCATAAGGAATTCAGATGGTTGAGAGGCTTTACTGAGCAGAAGACTTAGGAACTCATGGGCTAAAATACATTTCCACAGTTAATTTGACAATAAACTTTTTCTTGCCACATACGTGACTTTTAAATATGCAGAAAGATTTTTTCAATCTCAGATTTATAATCCGGTGGGTTGGCAAAATCTTCTATGAATTCCTTAACTGTGCACTTTGGCCTGACTTCATCTTTCCTCCAAACCATCAATTCTATTTCTGTTCCCCTAACAGATCTATTTTTACATAAGTACTTTCTGTGTTATATTCTGCGCTGTGCTGGCCATTGCTCTCTTAATCTTCATTCAGTCACACAGTTTCCAGAGCATTGTCTTCCCAAAAACTTCTTGTCTCCCATGACCCTGTTTGCAAGCTAGCAGCTTCTTTTCTCAGTTCTTACTTACTCCAGAGCTATTGTCTTTAATCTCTACCTGGCACTTATCCCACTGCTTCCAGGCACAGACATCTTCTCCTTGCCTTTTTCTTTTCCTTTTTAAAGCGTTCTTTCTCTTGTTACTGTCAAATATAGATCCTTTCTTGTACAGATTCTCCTGCAGAATCAGAGCTGCGCTAACCTCCCTGTTCCAGCACCAGCCTTTGCCATGCTGCTTGTTTATGCTGCTGCTCACTGTTCACCATCACATTCAGCAGAGTATCTCCTGGCGACAGCAGTGTAAAAGGATACACTAATTTTTTAAAATGACAAAAAAGGTTTATCGCATTCTCTTTGGAGAACTTGTATTCTAGCCTGTTTGGGGAAGCCCTTTGAATTATTTTTTCTGCAAAATCAGAAAAACAAACGAGAAGTACTTTTTTTTTCTTTTTTTTTTTTTTTTTTTGCAAGTTCCCAAATGCTGCATGCTTCCAGAATCTCAGAACTATGCAATTAGGCAATTTTAAAGCTTGTCAAAGCTGCAGACAATACAAGGCCAGACAATACAGCGTAGACATAACACATTAGAGTGGGTGTTACAGCTATAAAATAAGAGAAGATGTGCATAATAGGGAAAGGAGTGAATCAAGGGCAGGGGAGAAATGGAGGGCTGAAATTCCTTCAGCGGTCTCAGCGGTTCTTAAAACAATTGTATCGAGCTGCACGCTCCAAGTGTCTTCGAACGTGCCTCATTGCTCTCTAGGGTGAAAAACTGCTCTTTCTGTGCTCTTCCTTCAGAACAGCCAAACACCCTTTTTTCTGTTCTGGGCTCAGGCTGATTTCTGTGTTTTCTGTAAATTCATACACTCGATGCAGGCATGGTGTCTGTAGCTGTTAAAACCCGAAGTCATTGCGGCTGATGTAATACATTTCATCAAATAAACATAGTGAATGTGATGTTTTGGCAGATGTTTGCCTGCTAAAGGCCACTTTAATTCTTGGGTTTCTCCCTGTTCCTTCAGCTGCCTGACTGCTGGACAGTCCTGGGCAGTGCTTGCCAGCGCTCTCTTTTCTTCGTTAAGGCATTAGAGATAAAGGCCTTTGCCAGCTTAAACTCCATAGTGTATCTAATAAAGCTGATATTTATATTTTTCTATGAAGCTGTCTGCAAGCCATAGAAGTTTCTTATTACAACATATGCTCTGCCACTGGGACCCTTTCAAGGGGTGACCTGCTTTCATAAAAGAGCTTCAGGCTGGTGCAGTTGTTCATTAGCAAAGTGTTGTACGGGGCATTCTGGGACCTGTGACATTCCAGGAGTATCTGATCTACTTTCTTAATTTTAACTATCACTACAGTAGTAAAGGCAGCAATTCAGAACACTATTTAGCACTGGGAAAGGGAGAACACATTTGCCACTTTGCCCATAATAATTTGGATTTCTTCTAATGATAGACAGGGTGCTAACCAGAATTGCACAGGAGACCTCAGAAAATGCTGTTAATTTATTTTTAATAAGTTAGGAGGGTAAATGCGGAGAGGCAACAAAAAATACAGATATATTTATGTAGAATACTCCTTCTTGTACTTAAAAATCCTTCTGCAGCAGCTCTGGGACAGATGACACTCCCTGTTCACCTCACTGGGGGAACTCAGGGTTTAAATAAGGCTTCTCTAGCTAGTTAAAATTTCTTGGCAGTTTATTACCTTGGTCCTTAATTGCATTCATTTCCCTGCGGAGATTCCTTTGAGAGAGATTCTCCATTACATGACTGCTGGGAGATTTCCAACAAATCGCATTTTTCCCAATTAATTTCATGCTCAAATATTGACTCATTTTGGGAATGAAGGGATAATAGGACTGAATTTCTGGTTTGGAGAGTCGGATATATATACCATGGGGTATTAATCAGTATGTACTATTAATTTGTGCCCCACTGGATGACTTCGTAATGTGTGCCGTCTGGATGAACTCTCAAAGTCTTTGCTTCAGAAGCAAATTGAAAAGGATAATGTGGTGATGGCTTAATGCCTCTGAAGGTAATGAAAGTGTCAGAGACTCTTTAGCTTATGATGTGAGAAGCTGGTGAGAATACAAGATCTGAATGCTGGAATTAAAGTCAGGATGAAACCCAAAAGTTTGTAGATGGCAGAAGATAAACCTCCTTTCTTCCATATAAGCCTAAAATGTCACGTCATGATCACTGGACTGCATGCAGTGGTACAAATAAGTTGTCAATGGCTCCCAGAGTCTTTAACAAATCCAACTTTATTTGGATACAAAATGGATCCCAAAAACATCTTCAGGCTCACTGCTAGGATTCATTCTGCCTGTATCAGTTTCTAACCAGATGTCTACCAGCACTGCTGAAAAGAGATACCAATTTGAAGTTACAACATAGCATGGCATCCCTGCTCTAGTCAGGGAGTACAGTATTAGGGCTTTCCTCATTGTTACTCCAAAAATAACACTTAAACTGTCCAAGTACCTTTTAAGAAAAAAAGTTAAAGGAATAGTGTGTGGATCCCTGTGACAATGTCCTCCAGGCTTTCCCTACTTTCAAACTCTTAACATACTGCCCTTTCATACTATGATGAAAGCTTCCCTGCTGCGTTACCATAGCTCCTGGCAATTTCTAAAAAAGTAGCCCCGCCACACTGGTGTGCTCATACCCGGCGGGTCCTCATGTTCTGAGAATTGAAAAGATTCTTTCATTTCATCAATATCATCTTTGGATGATGTTAATAATTTACCATTTCTTATTATAGAGGGCTAGAGTTCTCACCAAAAGGGCTGTTTAATCAGGCCTTTCAACCTTAATCAGCTGAGAAATTCCTGTTTTTTCAACTAATTCCCCAAAATAATGCCTGTCCATAAAGAAGAAATTCAGCCTGACATTTATTCACTTTTTTGAAATCATACTGCTGTTAGCCAGAGCTTGCTACGTACCTGGAAACAGAGCCTGCAATGTCAGTTAGAACACAGTAACTTGTATTTTTTTCTCACGGACTCCTAAAATTTCTCTATAATGCTAGTTTAACTTTTCAATAGGATGTATCTGGTAGTCTATGTGTAATAGGTTGAAGTGGGGTTGCTTCTTTAGTTTTCACTAGCAAGTTTATTTTCATCTAAAATTCTCAAATTATTTAACAGAAGTGTATAATCCCTGGAGTGTCTATTCCTTGGAAATGTTTCCATTCAGAACATTACAGGTGCTTAATCAGGGAAAACAGTTGTAGCAATATGGGAGGCAGCTAGAAAATTAACAAACCCTTGCAAAGCAGAAGCAAAAAGAGATTTTTACAAGTACAGAACCCAGATAATGGAAAAAGTATGAATAATCTCCATGTAGTAAATAAATGAACTTCTAGGTATTACTTCCCTGTACATCTTTGAAATGTAATTACAGCACCATTGTAGTTTTGGCTTGTTTACAAGTTTGGGGACAGATGTGCTCATAAAGGGAATTGAAGTACAAAAGCAACTACAACAGCATATTAATTATACACAACAGTGTATAATTATTCATATATGTGTGTGTATATATATATATGTATTATTTTTTTTTAGAAAAAGAAGAAAACGGCTGGAAATGCTTATCATAATATACATACAGATCAACAATGATCCATTAGATCCATTTTAACCTTGTTGTCAGGGCCTTGAGGGCACCAGCAAGCTCTGCAACCTCTTCTCCCACCCTGGGGTTTTGGCTGATGTGACACAGACAAGTGACGTTGGGTCAGGCTGCTGGGAAAGCAGCTAGCTTGGGAGAAGGAGCTGCCAGAAGCCTTGCTGGGGGCTTCCCCGTCTAGCTTGGGAGCCAAATTCATCTCAAGCCTCAGTCTTGGCCCTTGTTTGAGCTACACTGGAGGAATGCTCTGCCTGGCTATGCACTTTGCTGATCCTGACTATATCTTCATGACTTGACTTCCTGACTTGGTGCCACAGAGCTGCCCTGGCATTGTGGACATGTCCGGAAAACATGGGACTCTTGGCTGACCCCGGTTAACATCAGCAGAATGTCTCAGCTCCCCTTGCACCAGTACCATGGCTCTGACCCTTGGTGAGGACACTGCTCCAGCCTGCCTTGTGGTTGCCCTCAGCTCCCTGCAGCCTGACCTTGCCACTCCTTAACAATCTCTTCATTCATTTGTTAAATATCAAGATGTAATGAAAAAGCAGCACTTAGCATCTCAAACAAGCTAACCAATGTGTATTTGAGATGGAGGGAGATGTGGGATATGGTGGGAAGATGTGACATCCTGGTCAGAAGGTTTTTCAACACTTAGCACCTTCTCCAATCATTTGACATTTCATGGCAGGGTAGCAAGTACATTGTAGGGATATGGAAACTTAGAAAATGTGGTGGGTTTTAACCGATGTCAAAATATTCCTGCCTATTACTGCTTCCTCTTAATATGTTTGTCAAATGCAGCACATAATTACTTATAAGAGAGACATAGGCTTGAACTGAGACATTTGACACTCTGCAAGCTGTATATCCTCATGAGGAGACTTTACATGCAAAGATTATTTCCTTTCCCATATAAAAGGCAGATAGAAATAACTGAAGAAAAAAAAAAACCCTATTACCACAAATCGTAAACTTTTGTATTAAGGTTCCTGTTAGTATATTTCATGTGCCATACTCAAGGTCTGAGGATTTTTCAGGAACTCTGACTAGAAAATAGGGACTGGGAACCACAGATCCCAGGTGAGAGAGGGTGGGAAAACAGTGGAAGGGACTGGGCCTGTGGAAAAGAGGGGATGGGTAGGAGCCAAGGGGGAGCATTTGAGACTAAAAAAGTCAAAGGTGGTGAAAGAAGGACAGAGAAAAGCTGTAGATGGGTAGAAATCACAGTACCCCATAACTCAGCACACTGTATTTATTTCATTTCAGCCCCCCCCCCCCCCCCCCCCCCGAGTGCATCATTCAGGTTATTCACACATCACAAGGTGCCATTTTGCAAGAGCAGCTTTCTTCTACGCTCCCAACGCAGAGTCACAAGCTGCTGTGGACTCCAAGAAACCAGGCAGGATGGCACAGAGGGGGTTTCTGCATGCACACTTTTTCAAAAGCAAAGTTAGTGCTTTCCTGCAGGGAAACCATCTCTTTGGTGTACTTCAGTGCTGAGATAACATTGTACTATCTGCAAACAAATTATCTGTATTGATCTGTCCAGTTAGGTGTGCCTGCCAACATGTCATTAACTCTCTGCTGCAGCTAGAGGAACCAGACACCTTGTGTAGCTGACAACACAATTTAAAGCATCCTTCATACCAAAGTTTCATTCTGCTAAGACCCTTGTGGAATGTGATACTCCTTTTACCCTCTTCCTGGACCATTTCACATTCAACCATGAGGTAAACTTAACTATTTCAGGATAAAATAAAGGATGCACTTGGAGCAGAAAAGCTTACTAGATGTGCTAGCCACTGGTTAAATTTTCATATACAAGCAGAGTAGACAACTGTAACAATAGAATGAACTTGGTGTGAAACAAACAACAAAAAAAATACAGTAAAAGTATTAAAAACTTTTTTTCTGGTTTCTGAAAAGGAGCACTATGTAACCAATTTTGAATGAAAGCAGGGCAAAAAGTTCATGGAGAAACATGGTCTCTCCTGATTAGCATATTTCCTTCAAAAGTCTGATCTCTTTTCCTGCCTGTCTTTTGCCTAAATCTTTAAAAACAATTGCCTTAATACCCTGTGTTCCCTAACACAGTTTCTTTTTTTATCACAGGCTAATTACCTTTTTTTTTAAGGGGAATTTGAAAAATGTTCCAATCAATTCCTGAGGTTTAGCATTCAATGCTGGCTTTAAAGACAGTAACCTATCAAAATTAATTTTATTTTTATCCAGCAGGGTAAAAAATTCTTCAAGGAGTGGGGAGTGCCATAGTTTCAGGGGGTGCTTTTCTCTGTCCTGTGAGGAACTCTTACCGTTGCAGAATTACCTCTTTTGGAGTTCGTCAATATGTTGGATTTAACATACCCCTGACTGTTTCTCTTCAGCTGCCTACAAAGCTCTTACCCATCATCAGTATTGTCCCTTTCACATCATTCTTCCATAGTATCGATGATGCAAGGCCTTCTGTGTTTTAGCTGCTTTTTCTAGCTGGATAATTCTGTCCTCTTGAGCCTGGAAAGAGAGAAAAAGGAGTCACTCTTCCCCAAGTCTTTTAGTCACTTGTGAGCTTTCACCAAGTAGTTAACTACTTACTCTTCAGAGATTTCGAAGGAGGGAAGGATGGTCAAGGATCCCTGGTGCTGAGTGCAAAAGTACAGAAACCACCACAAAATCAGAAGAAACAAAGGGAAGTCTTAAAACAACAGGCAGTTCAGCAGTGGAATTCCTTGCCCCAGGAAACTGTGGATGACAACAGTTTACACAGCTTAAAGTGGACATTTGACCGGTTAATATAAGAGAAATACAATTGAAGGTTGTTAACTACAAAGGATTCCCCTGAGCCACAGACTGTTAGAAATTGGAAGAACGTTGCAGAAAAAATGTCACAACGTTTGTTCCAGTACTTGTGCTCCCCCATAGACAAGTATTTCTGGCTGTTGTTGGGGACCAGGTACAGGCAGAGGTGGACTTTTGGTCTGACCCAGGACAGGTGGTCATACATTCCTGAGCAGGAACCGTCTCAACCAGAGCAGGAGGGTGGGCTGTCTATTTTTGGCTTGGGTTCTTTTCTGGAATGGAAGGTCAGAGGCCGAAATGGGACATTAAGACTGAGGGACAGAAGTTCTTCTATAAAGTGTTAGAGTTTTCTTCTTATCAGATCTTCGTATACCAAACGTGCTTGGGTTCTTTAAACATAGCATGTCTTCCCATTTTGTCCTGCCTTTTTTCTCTCTGTAATCTAAACTTATCGAACTATCTAGAGAGCCCTGTATTCCTTTAAACTAACTTCAGATGCCTAGCTAAAGAATCTATTTTTGGATCAAGGTCACTGCAGGGTCCCTTTGCAGTTAATGAAGAATGCCATGCACCTCCACTGGGTGATTCATATCATAGGTGGGCTCTGTCTCCCTCAGGAAGCATGAATTAACTATGTAGGAAGCCTAACATGACCTTGTTTCTAATTTAAGCACATCAGCTAAGTGTCTAACTTGTCAAGGCCTCAAGTTAGGTAGGAACAGAACTTACTATCCTTGTACCTTATATCCATTTAGAGATTTAATATGTGCATGTGTCGTGAAAAGTCATCAGCTCTTTCAAACTTCTAATCCACAGAAATCGTGTCACAGCTGTTGTGACATGAATATAAATTCAAAATCTACAATAAACAAAAATAAAGGACAGGTGCTTGGTATCCTCCATTTCCAGATAGTTTTCATACAGAAAGTACATTATCAGGATAAAACAGAACAAATTTAATAGGCAGAATAGAGCATACATGATACCACTTAAAATCACCATTTTTGCACTGTACAGCCAACGACACAGGTCTTGCTATAATATGTGGCTAATCATTCTTCATTGTCTAAGTCAGGAAGAAGGAGCCATAAGGATTTTATTTGCCATACTATTGTTATATCTGTTTCTATTGGAATTCTTTTCTGATTTAGTAATTGAGCTAATTTTGTACACAATAAAATGTTGTCATGATAACTTAATTTTGCATTTTCCTAGGAAAGAAAAAGCAGATGTATAAATGAGGTTTCCTGTAAGCAGTATAACAGAATGTGATTCTTAAAAATGAGCACTTAACAATTCTTACTTGCAATACAGAATAACAATACAGTTACTGTAGCTTTCCTTTTGGAAAGCAAGAATTCACAGTCCTGCTTCTACCACAAGTGGCAGAACTCTAGAAACTGTTATCATGAGTTTTACTTTTCCTCTCGAGAGTTTCATTAGATGAGCAAGGGTGGTTTTCAGTTCTCAGTTTTAGCAAAATCCATGCAAAGAGTATGAGAGTTAAATGCTGTTTCTCAAGATTTTACCAATTCAGTTTTCATTTTATGAAGGGATGATTCATATATACTTTGTGCAGTGTTTTCATAGGTGGTTTATCCAAAATGGATTTTTCTCAGTGATGCTTTCATGTTTCTTTTGTCTGGAATGTTCAAGTATTCTCATTTTGCAGATGGGAAGACTCTTGTTCAAGTATCCTCAGATTTATACACTGAGGCTCATCTCTGTCTCTTCATTGATATGGGATGTTCCTCCTGAGACTGTCACAAAGCACCAGTTGGCACAGGTCTTCATATAAATAACTAGTGGTAATGCTATAACAATTACCTGGGAAGACCATGTTGAGGTCCACTCCAGTCCCTCCAAAATAAACTTTTTTAATGTGTAGTAGTGACTTTCCATCTCAAAAGTAACCTGTCATGAAATGGGGCACAGCCTCAGTTTAACAGTGGCCCCCAACAGATCTCAGCCCTGCCTGTTCATTGCATAAGTTGAGATATATATCAAGGGCAGTAGTATAAAGAGATACATGAACTAGAGACCTGTGTCTGTGCTACAAGCAATGCAGTTTCCTTAGCCCAGTACTTCACTTGGAGACAGCTGCGGCATGTCTGTCTGCTGGTGTATGTTACAGCTCCAACCTGACAACAGAGCAATCCTCTCCCAGAGAGCCGTAAAAAACAGGAACAGTTTTGGTTGCCTGAGAGCTGTTTGTGGACCTTCCTTCCCAGCAGCCTGTTCTCAGTCAGGTACTGAGCATAAAGCTGGGACAGAAAGAGTGAAAAGTCTCTTTACCCATTAAATCACAAAGAGAGCTTAGGGAGCAAGAAATGTTTGGCCAGCTGTGATTATGGCCAGGATGGTGACATCCCGAACAATAATTGGAAGTGACTGGGACCATGGTGTTCTGTCTCATGCTGAAGACAGCAGTTCTGTCATTTTCCAGCTTTTCTGCTGTTTCTCAGCAACTTGGTATTCTCCAAAGTTCGTCTTCTATTCCAGTGCCGAGTCGGCTTCACCCAGCTCTAGTTGGAAGTCCTGACAACAGCTCAGCCATGGCCTGGGAATAATGCCAGCTCCTCTTAGCATGCCTTGGAATTGTGTGTGAACACCAGGAGAAACACATGCTTAAACACAGCTCCCGGAAGGAAGACTCACCAGCAAAGACTAATTATAAATCACAAAAATAGAGCTGCAAAACACCTCAGGATGTTGTTTAGTTTATCATTTTGCCCAAGGAAGCAAAGTGTCTGCTTTGTTCAAAACAAATGGTGGTACAACCTGTTGGGAAACACTTCCACTGATGGTTTCAGGCATACAGCTTGCCTTCCTATATTCCAGAAACTTTCCTTGAAATCTCTTGCCATTGTGAAGACAGCTTGAAACCCAGTGATTATTGCAGTGTGGTGAATTGAGCAGCAATGAGCTGCTGGCTCTTTAAGCATTTTCCTTAAAACACTTTTTCCATAACAGTAGACAAATGTGCATTCAGGTCAGTGAGATGAAAATAGCAATGTTATTGTTAAGTAACTTTTATGTTTTAGAATGGTCAAAATCAGGGGGGTTGATGGAAGCTGAACAGGACCCTACCTGTTCTGAAGCTCCTGTCTCACCCACTTTCTTCTCTTCTTGAGAAACCCAAATGCCCTTGTTGCAATCACACAGAGAAACTTCCCATGGGAAAGTAACCAATCATTGCTAATGGATGAAATGATGAAATGGATGAAGTGATGGAAAATGAAGGGGGTTTCCTGTCCATTTGCATAAGATGCTAGTGCCCTTTTAATATTCATTGAGTGAGAAACTTTCCACAAAGCATTTAAAAAAAACTAGAGAAAAAGTTGATCTGTGGTGTTAAATATTAATTAAACGGACCACTCTCCTCCTTCTTCCTGGAAAAGGGGTCTTGCTGTAGATCTTGTTTTGCTAGTGAGGTACAGTTGTTGCATAAAGTGAGAGATGCTAGCAGAACAGTATCTGCTTTCTTGAAATGGCTTTTCAACACTCTGCGACTCTATACGTGATATAGCTCAGCTCATTATAACTAACTAATGATAATGAGGATAAAAGTTAGCTTGATCAGAAAGAACTAAATGTTCTAATTTAAATTTATTTATACACAATCTGTTTTGCCAGCAACAATTTAAAGTTGTGGGTTTTTTTTTTGGGGGGGGGGGGGAGTGGTGGTGGTGTCATCCTTGGATTCAGAATACAAAGACCGTTATGTTACCATATATTTTTGTGTTAATTAAAATTAAAGGTAAGAATTTAGCTCAATCTCTTTTCTTTCATTTTTTTTCCTCATAGACTTTTATTTTGCCTTTTCTCATAAATAGCTGGACTACTTGTAGCAAATAAATATCCCTAAAGACAACTATATCCATTTAATTTGCATGCCAGCTAGAAGAAAAACAGGTTTCTTTCCTCTCATATTTCCATGTAATTTGTCTTGTTAAAAACAATTATTTCTCACTTTATGTCTTTCTTCCTGGAAATTTTATTGCAAATAAATACTTGAAATCTCCCAAAGAACATAACATTTTGAATAGGAAAAAAGAAGAACTTGTTATGATAAATGTCTTCCAAAGAGATTTCTTTTTCTGAGAGTATAAACGTGGAACCTTTATCAACATATTAAAACTCAGATCCTCACATGCCTCTGAGCCTGTCATTACTTACAAAAATGATGAAGCCTTACATACGTAACGGCTATACCCTCCTGATCTCATTTGCAATCATAAACACTTCAGGTACTGGAGGTACCAGCAGTGCTTCAACTATGAGCTCTTTGAGAAAAGGGCTATTGTATTTGGGGTGTGATTGCACAGGGCCTGCCACAGCCTCATCTGGATCTGTGGCTTAGCCTCAATAAAATATACCAATACAAATGGCAATTTACAATGAGAAAACCACTCAGTTCACTTGAGACTGTTCTGCACCAGCCATCGGAGCAGTTAGTTTCATGCTCATGGAGACAGAGGCGATCCTTGGCCTAGCAGCTCCACCACATTCAGAGCTCAGCAAATGACGAAACAATAAGTGTGGTTTGTCTCTTCTTTCCAGGAAGGATTGTCTTGTAGTAAGGCACCACAGAGGGCCTCGGGAGGTGGTGGTTTGGTTTCTGATCTCTTCTACAGATTTCTTGCAAAACTTGAGAGAAATCATTCACTCTGCCTTTGTCTCAGGGCCTAGCTTCTGAAAAGCAGATTTTGGCATTTTCTTCTACTGATCTTTTTAAAGCATTTGTATTACTAGTGATTCTAAGCAGGGAGATTAGCTTTATTTGCATAGAGTCCAACCCAACGGGAGTCCAGTATCAGTGGGGACACTGGGCTGTGCTGTAGTAGAAATGATAGAAACATTAGTGATTAGCCATCAATCAGTTATAATTCAAAGTTAGATATCCATTCCATGCTTTACAAATAGAAGACAGTGAGACATATTTCTAACCACAGAATGGTCTTAGAAAATTATGACATACAGTATCTAGATTGGAGTGACTCAGACTCATAAATTTTACTAATGATTTATTTACAAAAAATGCATTTGTTCAACTGTCACAGTTCTTCACTGATTTGGCTGATAGTTTAAAAATGGAAAAAATATTGGTAATATAAATATGCTGCAACTCATTGTTTTCAAACAAGATTTTTCAATTTTTGCCTTCAAAATTATTTTCAAGTTGCCAACATCTAATTTTTAAAAAAACAGGATTAAAGAATGAAAGATAACACTTCTGTTTTGGTCAGCCAAAATATTCAGTAATTCCAAATTATTCCTTTTACAATCTGTGATACTGAAAAAAATATATGTTGAGTTTAGCCCAGTAAAAATGTAAGGTAGCAGACACTCAGCTGCTCTGGCTTAAAACAGGCAATTAGCAGTGAAGTTGGCATATGTTGTTGGTTGGACTGTTTAGCTGGCTGGATGTTCTTGGGTTTTTTTATAAGCCAAACTATTAAGAAACTGCCTCTACAGATTTCCAGAGCTTTATTGCCATGAATAGAAGAGCAAATGTCAAGAACAGAGTCAACTTTCTCAAATAAACAGCAGTGTCTCAAATTGTATAAGAGCTGTGCTATTGTCTACGTTTACAATTCCATGGGGTTTTATCAACATTTTTTTAATATCAAGGAGTAATTGGATTCTCATTTAATATAGTGTGTGTTCCTTATAAAAGACAACGTGGTAGTAACATATTGCGGTTTCCTTTCATATTCCTGTGTTATTTAGCATTTCTGTTTCTGAGTCACTCCTCATGTGTGACAACGCCTAGTGTATCAGGTAATACTGCCATTCGGTCAGGATTGAAAGGCTCAGTTCACTTTGACCAGCTAGCAAGCTCCTTCTACGGCCAGACGTAGCCCCCTACATTTTGATGGGCTCACACTGATCATAAGGGCAGAAGACATTACTGAATGCTAAGTATCAGAAAGTACAGAAATGTTACATAGGAGAAGACAGCATGGCCAGAAAGATGATTCTCCCAGTACACCTTGTTGGTGTCTTATTTCCTGGGAAAGCTAAAGTAATGTCCTCCTCTGCGTGCTGACAATGATACACCAAAAATACTCCTTAGCATAAATCATCCAGTTTCTGCAGAAGGCTGAGGTACTGTGCACGTACATCTTGCATAAATGCAAGTGAAGTCAATCATGTTATTTTGTCTCTGTAAGTGAAAGGCAAGTTCAATTCATTCAGACTGAAGCATCACCAGCCTAGCCTAACTTCTTTCTTATTTCTAACTGGTCTTACATGGAAGAATGAAAATGGAAAGCTGTTTTATTACTGCGTGCTCACCTTGTGATCTCAAAAACAACCACATCTCTCCCTTCTATCTTCATTGACTGCCACCGCATTTTATGTTTGCTTGCCATTGCACAGAGCATTTGTTCTTCCAGACCATAGTAAGCTGACATTTTGGCAAAGCAAGCTTTTTTCTTATGAAGGAAGGAACTGGACGCCTTGGCAGCTTTTTGTCATAGATCACCAAGGTGAGCTACAAACTTGAATTTCTCATGAACAATGGGTACATTCTGCAGAGGAAGAAAGGCCCCACACCAGCCATGGCTGTTTCTGGAATTCACGTCTCAGTTTTCATTGTGCCTCCAATTTAAGCTGCTGCGAGGGCAAAAAGAATGAGATCAGCAGTGAGATTTGCCTGTAGACAAAGCACGTGATGTAAGTTTGTCCTAAAAAAATCCCACTAGATTCCCTTAAAAATTAGTATGACTTAACAAAAGTGATGATTTTTGTGTAGCCTGTAGGTCTCCCTGCTGATTCTACATTAGTAATGGTATCTTTCCAAATTCAAACAGTATTTCAATTGGTGCTGCTCTGAAACAGATTTATACATGTATCAACTACAAAAAGGAAATAAATTAACCTTAAAAATATGTTTCATAAGAAACAATAGAAGCTTCCTTCCGTCTGGCATTGTTGAAAATGCAGTCAGGAGCCTTATCTTGAAAGGAAAATAGGGACATCATTTAGGGAGGAAAGAGAGGCGGAAATTTCCATTAATGACACAATTTAATACAGCAACCTCAAAATTAAAACATCTATCATCATTTAGATTGCAAATAACACTGAAAATATTTATTTCGATTTATGAGTGCAGTAAGACAGTAGGAGAATGGGGTATCCTACTGCTAAAATAACACTTGTCAAGAAATTGAAGACACTTTTAATTTTGTTTGGCTTCATGATCCATGCACTGTTATGCAATATTCCCTAAATATGGCCAGAGTTACTTATAAGTTGCAATGCGGCATGTGCTGCTTGTATTGACTTTATGACAGTAGCATTTTCTGGTCACTTTAACCTGTAGCTCTTGTTTTGTGCATCACTGTGAACAATTTCAAAGAGCATTTAACGTAACACTGTTTATTTTTCTGCTCTTTTACAGTGTTGCACAACGCTATTTAATATATAGGGCAGCCTATTATGCAATGTAAAATGTTGTGCACTTCGAAAGCCAGTACACATGAGCTGAGTTGGCAGTAACATGGGCATTTCCTGTAGAATACAAGCCTGGTGCTTGTGCTCTCTGTAGTCAGTGTGGGATAGCTGTGAATGGGCAGAAACCCCCTTCCCATCACTGCAAATGATCCACCCAAAGCACCGGTGACCTGATATGTTAGGACCAGCATTTCTTGTCTTCCTCCATTTCAGCTGAGGCCCATGAGAAAAGCTGGAGCTCAGAATTTCTGAAATCCAGACTCTTCAAGCCCTATATCCTGCATCTGTTCAAACCAGTATTCTCATGGATTTTAGCGGAAGGAGCACAGTCCTTTGGATTTGAAATTAAAAAGTCCTTTCCCCAGGCACTGGCTGACAGCAATGGATCTATGTTGTGTTGTATCACTTGAACACATAGATCTAGCCACATTAAAACAAATAAAAAAAAATCTGGATTCTTGACCCATTCCCTCTTAGGTGGTCGTTTACAGCTCATCAGGCATAAAGTACCTAAATTGACACCATTCTACCAACTTATTTAAGGAGGGAGAAAAGGCGGAACTTCGTTGTTTCTCAAAAGAGTAGAGGGAAAATATAGAGATGGAGAGAAATCAGGGGGCGCCTTCTATTCCTATTTATGTTGAAATATATAATGAGTAAGTTTGCTGAAACCGGAGACAAGCAGATAGTAACAAGGGGGGAAGGAGGGTCACAGAGCGCAGAGGGCTAGCTAGCCAGCCTGGGATCTTCCCACACCCTCAGTTTAATGGTATCTTTCTATATGATATTGGCCTGTGACTTACATGGCTTCAGATGGTTTCACTGCCTGGATCCGTGTCACCATAAATCACTGATCTCAAAAAAGTGAGAAAGGTCCTAAGTTTATGCCAGTTTTATGCATCTACAGCTGAGTTCCATGAAAGATCAGCCAGACCCTATGGAGAGACACAAATCACTAGCCTGCTGCTGTAATACCTTAACAACCATTTCTGCTGCAGAAGTCTAATAACTATATACAGGTTTCCAAAAGAAATATTATCTACTGAGCAGCAAATATAAGTTGTTTGGAAATGCTGGTCATAAAGCTGAGCAGAAAGCTAAGACTGTTAGGTCTTATTTCTGTAACATGGTGTTTCATTATGATCAGGGGACCTGTTGGGTTGGGTTGGGGTTTTTTTGTACCTGCACAGCCACAGAGACTTCTGCAACTTCGGCTCACAGGAGTAAAATTCCAATGTGAGCTTTGTTCCTTTTCAGAAAAGGTTAACAGTGTCTGCACTAATGGGAAAATGCTTCACATTCCCCCTGGAAAAAGCTCGGGGGAAGTGTTTGTCCCATTTTGCCTTTATCAATGGCCTGTGTGAATTTGTTCTGCTGCATGTTAGGGAGGTTATCTTTTTAATTCCTCCTGTATTGTTTCCATGAGCAGCTAGCACACTGGAGAAAACGGATTACACTCTGGGGTTCAGGGATTTGGATGGCACCATCACAGTGTTTCTAGATGTATGTTGACACATTCTATATTTTTGGTTCAGCCACTCTTTCGTTTTCCTTTTGGAGTATAATGGACCATTGTCAGCAAGCTCCTCATTTTGAGTTAGTTAAGCTGGGTGAGCAGGAAGCAGCTGGAAAAATAGGAGAGAATGCAGTTTTGTTATAGGACCTTCTTGAATTCGTTTAATTGTTTAAAATGCATGGGTGTCAGACAAGGTGGTACTGATGATCTAGTCAAGGGGAGCTTTCTCTGTGCATTGAAGTTCTCACACAATACTCAGATGTTTCTTTCAAAAATTGTGATTGAAGAGTTTTCAGAGAAAGTACATTAAAAGTCCCGCTCCTCCCTTCCTAACTTAGAGACACAGAGCTAGTTAAAAGCTGCCTGCTAGAAGACAGACAGAATAAACCCTCATAGAAACTGAAACCATTAGGAAGATATAGATGCATATATACATAAAATCCAGAGGAAGTGACTATCTTTAATAAATATTTCTTACAGTAATTGCAATTCAAATGTTATATTGGTGTGTGAGAGCTAGAGAGAGACCTAAAAATGAAAATGACTGGAAAGTAACTATTTTTATTGCAAACAGAAATAAATGTACAAGGTAATCAAACAGCATATACAATGAAAAGCAAATTAGATTTCTGAAACTCTTCCTGTTTTTACTGACTCCCATGTGGCATTTGCAACACAAGCAAGCAAACTTGCTTATTTTGTAAACAGTAAGCCAAATCCTTATATCCTCCCCATTCCACTCACGCCAGTATAACACCAGAGGTGATGATAAATTGATTTAACAGCTGCTTTCTCAGCCAGCCTGCAAAGGGATGTCATCTCCCTTCAGCTGCATCCAGTGTAGAGGGTGAGCTAGAGAAAGGAGGAGGGCTGGTCACAGACAGAATATAATTTAGTGGTTTGAGCTGGGCAAAGGGCAAAATCAGGCACAGCCAGCTTGCATGCTCTGAAATGACAAGAGGGAGCTGAAATATGGTGTAAGTGAAAAGGACAGAGATTGATTCCACCTGGCATGTTAAGACATAATACTTTTCCTTTACCAAATGTAAGATACTCTCACATTTTAACTATAATACCCAATTACATGTGAGATAGGTGAGAAATACTGCCAGAGAGCAGGACTTCATACCTCAGTAGTGACATATATGCAAATTGATCACCCCAGACAGATTGCCTGAGAGCTATTTTAACTAATGGCTGGCATTTCTCACTATTCTTCAGCATTTCTGTCTTCTAAGTATTTTTGACTTTGTAACATCAAGGAACTTGGCAGTGACTCATGTAATCTGAGTTCCCTCCTGCCTCTCCCATCATTTCCCTGAATGATCCTGAACAAGTTACTTCATTAATTTTAATTGGATGCTGTCATGGGAATGGGCTTGTAGGGCTGAGCTGCAAGTCTGCAGTCATTCGACCCTTGTTCAGGCAAATTCCTATTAATTCTAGTGGGAATTTTCTCAGTGTCAATACTGCAAGACTTGCCACAACTGCATGTGCTTAAAAGGCTGCAACTGCAACAGTTGGATTTAGTTTCTGGTCACGTGAAGGTTTATTAGAATCTGCTATTAATACTTATCTTCTTGTTTGCCACTTGGACAAATTCAAAAAGGCCCTTCCTCAATTTTTACTGGCTGATTCCAAACAACAGGAATTGTCAAGTGAGTTTGGGTTTCTGCTAGCAGCTCTGCCTAATCCATTCAAACTCGGGGCAAGTCTTGGCCGTGAAGGAAAAAAAGCATGAAATGATGTGTCATTTTTTCCCTACCATTGTGCAGCAAAAACGAGCAGGTAGATACAGTTTCCCAGAAAATCTTATGTTCTTGTTCCCATCTTTAACTGGGCTGTGAATAGCCCAAGAGAAGGTGGCCAGGCTGGCTTCAATTGCAGGAGAAATCCAGCCAAAAGTGATTCTTCAGCAGAGGAGACCAGAGACAGTTTAAATAATTCTTACCAGGTTCTTAGGAATATTGCAAATACATGGAATGTGGAAATACTGGATTAGAATGTGAGTGTGCCTGATTTACATAGCCTTGTAGAGTGAATATTGCTATTATAAATAAAGCAGTGACAGCTGTTGATTAAACAACATCCTTTTAAATGCAGGAGTACTATAAAAATATAAGAGTCAAAAAAGAATATTGGAACTGTGTAAAATAAAGACAAAAATTAAAACAAATGTTATTATTATGTTCCACCTGGACTCTCTGCAATTCCTCTCGCATCCATTTCTGGTCCTCGGGAGGCTGGGACAAGCTCTTCATATGTAGGAGGGGTGAGGAGGATGTACTTGTGAATGTTTACCTGCATAACTGTGAAATAGCTCTGAAAATATTTGTGACTTCTTTTTATTTACTCATTCGTACATTTTCCTTTGCAAGTGTTTTTGCCCCAAGAGTGTTCAGAACTCCAGTGGGCATGACCAGTCATGCTGATAGCATTCCCTGGCTGCCTTGAAGGGGCTTTAGCATGAGAGTCAACACGACAGGATTCAGAAACCCTGACATGTAAAAGCCACCATGCATTTGGTTAGGAAGCAACCATGGTCAGTATTAAAGACCTCCAGCCCTCTAACGCTGCACATACTTTACAGAGGAGCCCTGAAATCCTTACGGTGCACTGGTTTCTGTTTCATCCCTGACAGTTCCTTGTGTGTTCTTTCTCAAGCTGCTTCGATCCCTCCTTCATCGGTTCTCCCTATAATTCCACATTTCTTCTCTTCTACAGCCCCTTCTTACCTGTCACTCTTTTGACACTCTGAAACACCTTATCTTTTCAACCTCTGTTCTCCACCAACTCCAAAACCTGACATTTCTCTCTTTCCCTGAGCCTCTCCCCTACCACATACTGCCCCAAAGTCCAGACTCTCTCCCTGTTTATGCACAGTGAGCAACTCAGCGCAACGGACATTACTTGGTGAGGTAGGCAACCTGAGCGTGACTCAGTACTGACTGATACGCTTTCTGGCAAAATATAGTTAATGTTGTGAGAAGTAAAAAGAAATATTTTAGCCAAGATAAAATCTCCCCAAAAAGCAGCATGCAGAACAGTCTTCTATTTTTATGAAAATTATGAAAATACAAGTTTAGTATTATGACATGGAATGACTAGTAATTACTACTTCCAGACAGTGATATTGTTTAATGTATTTCATCCAGAAAAAAAATTTCACCAGTCATTGCTCACAGAACATCACAGGTACTAGCCATCATTTAGCAAAGGACAGCAAAACTGCAACATCTTATGAGGTTTGTGAGGAACAGAAAAGGACCTTGTTTTCAGAAGCTTCACTTATAATCCCTTCCTGTAGGAAGGTACACAGAGCAGTATTTCTTTAAGTCAGAGAGCAGTGGACAAGTTTCAACCTATGCTTCCAGAAAGAGCAAGAATTTCTAACGTGCTCAGGTCACCTCTGCTTGCTTTCTCCCTAGGTTTGGCTACCAGCCCATCAGTAAAAATGGTTTGTTGCATTTTCTGCCAGTGGTATGTGGTGTCTTAATGTAGGTGTGCCCTCCCCCCACCCCCCCACCCCCCACCCCCAGATGTTCTTGTCCTCAAAATAAACTGGCCCAAGAATGCATGGTTAAGGGACTGAAATACAAAGTAACCTATTTCTGCTTCTTTCACTAACAGAAAGGTGTCTGCTATAAATAAGCAAGAAGGGAAGGAGCAGCATGAAGCAAGTAAATTTGTATTGAAGTTGCACTTCAAAGTGAAGATAAATTTTCTAATACATCTGTGACCCAGATCCTCAAGGACATGTAGCTGTTTTACTCTGATGCTTAAACAATTTTAATGATATGGGCACAGATGATTTAGCAGGACACCTAAATATCTGTTCTCCAAACTGCCTGTGGGTGACGTGTCCATTTTTGCAAAGGTTTGCAAAGGACAGAATACTGAAGAGAGCATAATACAGTGCATAGCAGAGAAATGAGAACACTGTATGAGCTCACGAGAATTTCTAGAAAATACCCAGACTCTGGTGAAAGCAGTGGTGCAGTTTGGTACCCTGGCTCCTCATGCATATTTCCATGAATGCTTGCAGCACATTAAGCATAGAAGGGAGGATATGCAGCAGTGCATTGAGGGAGAAGCATGGCATCACAAGGAGGTGACCATCCCAGTTTCCATTTCAAGCAAGAGAAGAATTTTACAGTGGGGTTAAAAATTTCCTTTTCCAGTCCATCAGTAAGAAATCCTAAACAGGAGGATAGAATACTGTTCTGGATGTAATCACTTATTAGTACACAGGGGATTTTGATTATGAGCCATGCCCATTAACAGTAAAGGCACATTCACTGTATGCAAATCCTAGTCCAAGAATGGCAATCTAAAATCTGTGAGCATGGAATATTGTGTGAGAGAAACCTATTTACATGATGGTTTTATAGTTTATTTTCTCTGTGTGTCTGCTCTGCACCAACAGATTCCATGGAGATTGAATATAAAGGAAAACATAAGCAACTTGGCAAAGTATGCCTCAGTCCCTGGGTTCAGCTCACATTTAAAAACCATTTCACCCAGCTTTTGCAGTTCATTACCACACAGTAGAAAAATCCCTTTGCTGGCATGGCTCAGTGTTGCACTGCATGTTTCTCATTCAAATACTTTTTTTTTTTTTTTTTACTTTTTTTTTTTTTAATTTTTTTCCTGTGAATACTAACTTCGAGGAGTATTTCCAGTGAAGTCTAAGATATGAGTGATGTAAATCTTTATTATAGTATAAAGAGTAGGGAGATCCAACATCTTGGCCGCTTCTGCTGAGCAGTATGTTTTGACACTTTCAATGTTTTAGGTTCTCTCCGTAATAACAAGGATTAATATGATGTGCCTACAAAGAGATTACGTGAATGAATTACACAGGAGATTAGGGGAAAATCTCATTTGGTGCACCCATCAAGATAAAACCTTTTCTGACTCAGAGAAAAGCATCATTCCTTTTCTCCCTCATTGGACCAGATCCTTAAACGACCTACAGCTATCAGAGGGCTGAAAAAGACCGGTGAACCTGAAGCCTATCTATATTCCCAGCAAAATTCTAAACAATCTGTCCTGCAAAGGTCACTGAGGCCAGCTGAGAAATATGAACGTGAGTCAGTCCTGTGTGTCTCTCACATGTACCACCCTCCAAACCCCATAAAGTGAGTGTGCAGCGAGGGAGGCAGCTGTAGAAGAGCTCCTACTGGCTTAGAGTAAGCAAGATACCATACAAATTACTTCTCATTTGGAGAACCTTAAAATAGTTTGCTAACAGTATGTTCCACAGCATATCTGGGAGACCGTATATTTTTGTATTTATCTTATGGATAGCTAAACTGAAACGTTTTCCACTTGCCAAAGACCTGGAAAAAATCACCCGATTCCCAAGAACCTTGTGCTGTAACTACAAGAAAGGCAACCCTATTTGCTATCCTCACCTCTTTAGTTTAGTATTTCCCAATAAAATATAGTCACGGCACACCTGTGTAGGTCTATCCATGTCAAGGATTTCGGACTCCTTTAAAAATTGCAAAAGATATAATTCAGCAATAACTATCCCGCCCCTTAAGTGTAGCTGTTTGGAATAAAATGTAGCCACTGTTCCACAATCCAACTCTGTGTAGTAATCTCTAACAGAAAGTGAACACTGTCAAAATGAAATGTGTGGAAAAACTATTAGCTGATATTCATTGTACAATAATCTAAACCATAAATGGTGGAGAATATAAAACTCATCCCAGCATTTGTTCTCTTTTCTCTTGACACTTCCAGTTTGTTTTGCATAACTGTACCTACATTGCAATTGTTCTTCCACCACATTTTTCTCTTATTAAGGATTCTGCATCCAATTCCAAATACTCCATCGAGCTGCATCTCTTTTTTCATAGCCGGAGGGCTTGGCTGGACACTGTGGCCACAAAGACCTTCTTGGATTTCATAGAGCCGAATCTTCCTTCTTTCCACCTCCTCCCTCCTCTCTCCATCAGCTCGAAGTTTTACAGTCCCATCCAATTCTGACTCTTTTGGAACAGGTAACTTCTCTGCTGTGTGCAGAATGATTCAGAAGGGTGGGTTGTCTTTTAAAAAATGGTGCCTTACAGGAAACTGTAATGATACTTTGCTTTTAATGTCAGACAGGAACACTGCTCCAGCTCTCAGCCCTCTGCTTAACAAGTCCATTGTAACACAACCTAAAAGCACAGATCTATTAAACTTTCGGGAACAATGGACACCATACGTTTTCTCCTAGGCAATCAGTAGAAAGTGAAAGAGCAAAAAGTGTTTAGAAGATAAGGAGAGAGAGAGGCTGGGGATGGCCTCACTGAGCTATTGAGGGATAATCCACCCATTGCGTAACATCTCTATGACAAGTGTTAATGGGTTTTAAATGTCAGGTGTTGTAGCATAACCCACTGTCTACACAAAGAAGTAACCAATATTTTTTATTTGCTTACACAAAAATAGTCACCCTCCTGTCTTTCCCTTCTGAACAGCAGCTGGCTGGGGAGCATGTGAGTGGGAAAGAGGTGTTGCAGTCTGCCTTGCTTAGCGATCTAATGGAGAAGAGCATCCCGAATTCACAGTAGGCTGCTCTGTGGGAGGAGGAGTGAATGTCCTTCCCTCCTTGATAGCAGGATTAATGCCAATCCCACACATTTGTGTGTGTTCTGAGGCAGATTTCTCAGTACAAGCCCTCACCATGAGCTAGCACGGCAGAGGCAGCTGCAGTGTGTAATGCTGTGACCTGTCCTGCTCCCCTAGGCGTGAGCTTGAAAGTAAATGTGCATATTTGTGTACATGTGCCTATGTGTGTGTGTAAATCACTACAGTTAGGTGTCCTTGTGCTACTGTAATTAATTATTGTTTTACCTCTGTTATTTTATTTTTTTCTTTTTGGAAACCTCGGCTAATTAAAACAGTAACAAAATGCTTATGCTGTAGCTAGTCTTTTCCAAAGTCATAGCTCCAGCAATGTCTACAGAAGTATATGCCAGTGTTCTTGATTCTCATCCACTTTTAAAATATCAGTTTCTTCTTGCAAATGAAACATACATATATATACACACACATATACAGCCTGGACAGCAACAGTAAGGCCTGTCCCTGAGTCATTTCTTTGACATTTAGTTCTGAAAACCATCTTTGGCAATCTTTCAGGGCCATGTGGTAGCCAGGGCCATGTCCAAACCACCTGAGTTTGGACTTCCCTGTTTGCAGTCAGCACTTCGATTGTTAATTCGCTACAGATGTCTGACTTCTAATCTGGAAGGATCTAATGCCTTGGGTGTACCTTGTTAGCATGCAAGTCTCTCGCAAAAAAAAAAAAAAAAATCCATGCAAGTTCCCCTAGATAATATTTAAAGATGAATTATGAAGATGATTGAAACAATACTTGAAAACACTCTCTTTTTCCAAATATTGTGTGGTGACGGTGTGCCTTTCATATCACAATAGTCCAATTAAAACTATTTAAAATACTAGAAAGGTGAACTAGCCATTTAGAAAATGAATCTGATACTGACATGTGCTGTACTTCCGTGCCCATAACGCATTATTAAATTTCCTGACACGGCCTAGGAAAAAAGCTGTGTGTATGTCAACAGTTACACAGAGGGTGAAGGCGCGTGGAATTCCAGGGATGGAATAATACAGCCTTGTTGGCTTTGGCAAAGTACAATCTTTAGTGATGAAAACCTGAAAAATCTGGGGTCAGTCCCACAAAGGCTTGCACATATGCTTATCTTTATGCACAACTCATGTGTGCAAATCGTTACAGCATTTGGCCTCTGACACGGCTGCTTCAGCAGAGTTCTGTACTGTAAAGCCCAGGGTGTGATCTTGTCCTTACTGAATGAAGTCAGTGGGACTTTCCGTGTGAGCAGTTATTTATGTCAGCCAGCAGAGCTGGCCCACAAGTGGCTGAAGCAGTAAATTAGCTGCTCAAATGTTGTAAACTTTCAAATAGTGCTTTCCTCTAACTTCAGAGGGAAAAAAGGAATCTTTGAATAGCGGCTCTATGCTATTTTTCATTATTATATTATTTACTGTGGTATCATCCCAAGGCCCAGATGAGGTTCCCATTCAAGGCTTCTTTATACCACAGTTACACAAGCAATCACTGTTTGGATTCTAACCAACTTCTGTATTTTTATAGGGAGCTTTAATTCTGAAACCTTGAAGTAGTATAGGTTTAATGAGGAACATTGCCATACCTAGCAAACCTGGTCCTAATACCAGTTCTAGCACTGGTTTAGGCAGGAGTGGTAGATACATCAGTCAGTTGTCTTCTGTTCAGTGTCACTCTTTGTACCAAGATACGTACTTGAAGTTTACACGGTGATAGAAGTAATGATTTTAAACAGCTTTTATTATATGAGACAGGAGTGCTAGAGCATGAAGACTTATAGGTATTTAAAAAAATAGGAAGTGTCTACTAACTACCTGAAATACAAGATTGCTTTTATTTTATATTTACTGCAAAAGAGCCACAAGACATCAAGCAGATGACGACGAGGCTGTTGGGACACAAGCATTTGGTTGCTGCATCTGGCATTAGCATGGGATGGCAGAATCACTGATCAGGATTTAATTTTCATTTCTTGTCCTAATTTGCATTTCCTATTACTGTTGTTGCATTTCAGCCCTGTGGGTTTGGGATCTGACCAAAAGCCAATGGAAAGCTCAAACCAGTAAAAGTCCAGCATTTTTTTCTCTCCTCCGGAAAGAAGCGAACAAAAATAAACACCCTCCCTTCCTGCTCTTTCCCCTCACGCATATACCTCCTTGAAAATGTCTGCTCCTCAGGAAACAGGCAGGAGTAATTAATAAGGAATCATTTGTGTCTTATTTAGAGGAGACTCTGGCCACAGCTTTTCCTTCAGTCACTCACAACAATGAAATGGAGGGTGACAGTGTGTCACTAACAAAGAAAAAAAGGAAGGGCTGAAGCCCAAGTACCTCACAAGAATGGCTTTGAATCTTTGTGTCCATGTGGGAAGAGCTTCCTTGATACCATCTGCTTAAAAAGAAAAAAAGAAAAAGAAAAAGAAAAAAAAAAGGGGGTGGGTGGAGAAATAGGGAATAGAACAGCTTAATGTCCTTGTCCTTTCAGGGTTGAGTGAAACGGAGGAATCAGCAATCGGGTGGAATTGTAAGAAAAAACCAAACAGATGAACTGGTGGTCCACCATTCCTGTGCTCTATGTTTATTTTATGAAAAAATAACAGCAGCCCACCTAGTCATAAGGAGTTTTATTTGGTGTTTGTAACAGAATTGGTCCCAATGGGACAGTGCAGCCTGGTTTTATGTGGCTGTGTAATGAGACATCCTCGTATGAGAAATTGGCACAAGCTGACAGGGGACCTTGATTTCTGTTTGAAATCGTTCAATTTACAGTTTTTAAACAGCTGGCTAAATTGGCTAATGTGAACGAAGTCATAGTTTATATTCCTGCCTGATCTGAGAAGTACATCTGCGATCGCTCCTTGCCACGTGCAACACGTGTGCAGAACACGCACCTCGCCGTGCCTGAGCACCCAAAACATGCAGCTTCCCACAAGGCTCTGAATTACAACATGTCGGGGGGAGAGACTAGGGGTAAGACAGGATGCTTTACTTCCTTCAGATCATAATTATAGGGAAGCAGTTCAGAACATCCAGATTATGTTATCCGGCAGTATGATTTAAACGTAGCTTCACCCCCAAACAATAAATAATGTACATGTGGTGGGCATGAGTCATCACTCTTGCAACAGCGTCTGTGGAGCTCCCTGCTTTGTACGCGTCACACATTAACATGTAAATGAAAAATAGTTTTTATTAAAATTTGAATTCGTATGAGAGAGCTCATTTAGAGACATCCGTTTAGAGCAGTCTCCTTCTCCGAGGGCAAAACCACCTGCTGGACCGCGGAGCTGTGGCGCCAGAGGAGGGAGGGAGAAGAGGAAGCTTTAGCCATCTTTAGAGAAGGGAGCCCGTAAATCAGCGTCCATCTTCCTCTCCCGAAGTTGCTTTGCCTTTGCCTCGGCGGGGCAGGTGCTGCCGCTGCAGCACCGAGGGCACCCTGGGCGCGCAGAATGCGCTTGCGGGTGGCCGCTCGCGCGGGCCGGGGGCGCGCACGTTGCGCTGCCCGCGCCTCGCGGAGCCACCCCGCAAGAACGCGGGCTGCGGCTGCTCGCACCGCGCTGCGCTCCCGCGGAGCGGCCGGGCCCGGGCTCGTCTGACGCGCAGCGGGACGGGCCCGCCGGGCTCCCGCGCGGTGGCGAAGCGCGGGGCTGGCGCGTGCGTCACGCCGCTCCCGGGGGGGCCGTGCCAGCGCCTCGCGCAGCCCCGCCGCACGCACCGCGGCGGCCCCGCTCCGGCCGCGACGGGCGGGCGCGCAGGTGCGGGGGGCAAAGCCGCCGCCCGGGGCTGCTGCTCCGCTCCCCCGCCGGGCCACCCCCCTGTAACGCGTGTTCTGGGGAAGCCCCAGCGCAGGGGCCTCTGGCCGCGGCTTCCCGGCGGGCGAGCGGCCCTGCGGGACGCGCTGATCCCCCCGATTAAAGCGTCCCCGGGGAGGATTGCTGCTGGACAGGCTGCCGAATGCTCCCGGAGTAATTTAAAAACACCGAATCTCTATTTTATTAACGTAATGCTCTTAAAATTGAAAGTACGCTTAATCCCCGGCGCCCTCGTAACGAGCGGGGGGTGGGGTGCGGCGCGGGCTCGGGTCACCGCCCGCACGCCGGCCCATGGGAGCCGGGCAGCGCCCAGCGCCCCGCTGCAGCCCCCCGGGGGCGCCGGGGGAGGGGGGCTCGGGGCGGGGAAGCCGCCGAGCTTCGCCCGCCGTCCCCCGCGAGAGGAGCGGGGCCGCCGCTCGCCGGTGACAGAGCCCAACTTCAGCGGGGAAAGCCGCCCCGCGGGCACCGGAGAGCGGCACCGGAGAGCGGCGCCGCACAGCAGCCGCACCTGACCCGCTAATTCCCCCCCCCCCGCCCCGCTCCCTCCCGCGGGAGGGCGGGGGGCGGCTGCGGCGAGGCACAGAGGCGGCCCGTCTCCTCGGCGGGGCGGCCAGTGCCGGCAGCGCCGGGCGACGCGTATCTCCTCAGCGAGCCTGCCGGAGGAGGAGGAGGAGGAGGAGGAGGAGGAGGAGGAGGAGGAGGGGGGGGGGGGGGGGGGGGGGGGACTGAGGCGCGCCCCGCGCGCCCGTTAGTTGTCACCTCTATTGGTGATGCCGCGGCGACCGCCAGCGCTACCTCCACCCTCCACCCCCGGAAGACGCTGCCGGGCTTTCCTGAGGTGAGCGGCCACCTCCGGGGGTCTGCGCTCTCGTCAGCGGTATCCCGAGCGGGGCCGCCCGCTCCGTGCCCCGCCGGGCAGGGAAGGGGCGCTGGGTGCCCGGGCGGGCGGGGAAGTTTGCGAGCGGGACGGGAGAGCGGCACGTCCGCTCCTGCGCCTCGCCTGCGGTAGAGGGGACGGGCGTGGGCGTGGGGAGGCACCTGGAGAGCCGGCCCCAGGTGGGGGAGAGCAGCTGGCTGGGGTGGAGGCGGAGGGAGGGAAGTGGAGAAGCTGGGGCGGGCGGGGGAGCCGCGGACAGGGGAGATGGGGAAGCAGGCAGCGGCTCCTCCCGAGCAGCGGCGCCTCGCCCCCCGGGTCGCGGAGTGAAGCACCGCGCTCCGCTCCGGGAGGTCGGTTCCGCTGCCGCCCCCGGCCCCGCCTCGGCGGCGAGTTTTCTTTCGGGGGCTTCGCCGGGCAAGTGTTGGGAAAAGTGGCCGTGCCCTGGGAGCGACTTAGCGCAAGGTGGGGCTGATTCGGACGGGGGTTGCGGAGGGCTGGGGCTGTGTGTGTGTGTCTGTCTGTGTGGTGTCGCGGATCGCGCTGGACCGAGCGAGCCCCGTTCGCTGCCGGGCGCTACCTCGGAGGGACCTGGAGGCGCCGTTCCCGGTCCCCGGTAGCGCCGCGGCGGCCAGGCCGGCCGGAGCGCAGCAGCGGTGGGAGCCCTGCCCGGCCCGGCCCGCCCTGTCCCCGGCGCGGCTGGTGGCCGCTTGCCGCTCGGAAACTTTGCGGGGCCGAGGGCGCCGGGGCGGCGGGTGAGCAGCGCGGCTCGGGGACCGGCGGAGAGCGCACGCCGCGGGATGCCGGTCTTGCTTGTTTACCCGTTATCTAGGCTGCTGGCAGTAGGTTTATTATGTGTGTGTTTGGGGTTTGAATCAATATTTATTTACAGGACTTAGGTATTAATCACTCATGTCTTGGAAAGCTCATTAGTGGGGACTTGTTTCCATGACAACAGGACCCCTCTGTGTCTTCAGGGTTATCTATTTGCCCGATTTAATTTTTTTTCTTTTCATGAAGCGTATTTGTACTAGTACTGTGTTTTGTCACCGAGGAGAAAATAAAGGAATTAAAGCCTGCATGATCCTGTGGCCTCTATTCAGTGTTCCTCTAACGCTCAGTTATTTCCCCAGCCTTAATTCACGATACACGGATGGGACTAAGCAAGTGTGTGAGTTATACAAGGTTTCTTAATACTTCTTATAGTGCCTTACCTCCTTTAGCTGTAAAGCAGAGACTAACATACGGTTTGACTTGTCTGCTGTTCAGAGTACCCCTTAGACGTGTTAGTACTGAAAAAGGTGATGTCTGTTGCCTTTTTGTTTGTTTACCATTTAGTAGCCCTTTGAGAGGCATTGCGTTGTGGTGGTCTCTGTAGTTTTATTGGTACAGCAAAGCTGGGTATCCGTAGTGACTTACTGTCTAACTTTGTCACCTTCTTGTGGTGTGACCTTGACAAGTCTTTTAACTTCTTGATATCCCACCCTGTGTCAACAAAAGGAAATGCCCACTTGCACCTGTGAAGCTCTCTGAGTTAATCAAGCTAAACTCTTCTAAGACAGAATACTGTTAAAACAATGTAGTAAACATGTCTTAAACATCTGTCTTCCCCAATGATACAGGTGAAAATCCCCCTTTATTTAACATAGCACAGTGGTGTTAGCTCTTCAAATGATGTGTGCCCTTACCGTCCAGCTGAAATCAGTGATTCTAATCCTTTTTACGCTAACAACCAGTCACTGCTTTCCTGGGTTAATTTAATCAGTCTGGTAAAAAGAAGAGCCTTTAGCATTCTTAAATTTGTAGGACTATCTGCTATGACAAAGAGTGTACACCCAGTGAGAAGACAGAACAGTGAGAGAAGAAAAGACTGTAAAATTAACTGACGATCTTGATTCCTTAGTGTTGCAACTTGAGAAGGAGTTAAATGCTTTTTTTTAGAAAGAGAGTGAGCAAGCACACACTTTTAACTTAACTGTATAGCAAGTTAAACATCTGAAACTGTTCTACCAATTGTCATAGCTTTCCGAGAAACATTTTAATACGTTGTGTTCTTTTGAGAAGCATTGGGAGTGTATAAGAAATGTTAGAATATATGTCAGAATACTGCCTAAATGTTAGAAGAATGTCAGAATACTGCCTGAGAGATGTTCTATTGTGGCCATTTTAGATGACAGGAGTAGTAAGTTAGAATATTAGGGGAACTTCAGTAAGAAGCATACATTTTTCTTCTTTCTTGAAATGGTCTTATGAAGTGAATGAACTATTACAAAGTAACTATCTCTTCCATACTCGTGAAGAAGGGTCTATGCCTAGCTCAGTTCAGCAAAGTGCTATAACATACGCCTCATTCCAAATGCATTAGGTTCTATAACATCAGTAGGCAAATTGCACTTCAGGCTTTTATTGGAATATTCTAAAGAATCAGGGTCTGTGACCTTGACTTTTGTATTCTGGGGTTTTTTAGCAGCATAGTAGTGAGAACATCTGTCTGAAAATATTTCTTGGGAATTGAGGACCGTTTGATCATTACTAGCTCGTAGTTACTAGTGAAGTAATTTTATGACAATCCCATAAAGAGAAAGAAAGAAAAAGAAATGACATCTTAGTCAGCATCTCATCTCCTTTGGATGTCATTGACTTAAATTTCTGTACTGAACTATTAAAGTTTTACTACTTAGTGCTGCACAGTCAATAGAGGTAGAGAGAAAGTGATCTAGGTTTTACTCTGTGCTTTATGTCTTCTTCAAAGCTCAGTCTCTTGTTACTAGTGGTAGAGCAGATACTCCAGTTCAATTCTCAGACCCTTGTTGCCAGGAGAGGGGAAAAAAATTGCATCATTTTATTTTTTAAGACTGATAACAGGGCAGCAAAAAAGGTAATTCATAAGAAGCCTGTTTTAAGTGATTATTGTTCTGAAAAATAACTGTAAGATTGTAAGAAGACATTTGAGTTTATAAGATGCCACTGGTAGTGGTGTTCTTTTTGAGGGAGTGAAGAAAAAGTACATAGATCTACAGGCATGAATGATGATACTGGTTTTTGATGTATTTTACTCAGTATTATACCAAAATAACTTGGATATAATGTACACTGGGTTTCTTAAACAAAAATGCTTCTAACTGTTCATATTTAAGTTATATATTGCTCAAGCTGCATATTGCTTAAACTTTGCTGGCATGTAGAAATAAACTTAATAGTCTTTGTTTTTCTGGTGTTGGAAGTCCCTCAACTGGTTTGGTGAATTAAGATACTGGACCGGTATTTAGTGGGGGTGGTTGAGCTCTTTCCTCTGCAACTTGTCTACTCTGGGCAAGTCACTCTACCTTTCTATTTCACCTTTTCTCTAGTCATCCTTCCCCTAGTTATCATTCAGTCTTGTTCATTTGGAGTGGAGGATCTTCAGTGTAGAGACTTATTACATGCATGTATTGTGCTCGGACAGATATCTGTTGGGGCAGCAAAATGTTACAGCAGTACAGTAACTAGAAATGCTAGCCATCATTTTTCCAGTATCAGTCATTGTGGTCTTCGTGTGATCATTAGTTACTGAGAGGCAGTAAAATTGTTGCAGATCAGTGTGGAGATATAATGGATGCATTGTTTCTAGTGCTAGTTCCATAAAATTACTTTGCTAAATACATTTGAAGAAAACAGCTTTTGGAGAAGTTCAGAGACCTGTCCTCCAATGACTAGAGAGTGAATAATGGCTCGTTCCTGCTTTTCCTGAACACCTATGTTTGCTGTCATGTGGAATGTACTGGTTTTCTGAATGTAAAAACAAGGCAATCGTGAATTTAAAATATGAGTATTAGTGGCAAGGGGCTCGTCAAGGGCAGAAACCAGCACCAAATATCCAAAGTGGAATCTTGATTATTTTTTTTTCCTCCTTTTTTCCTTTTCCAGTGTTTTTAAGAAAGGCAGATGAGTTTCCAAGTATACTTTGTGAGCTCATAAAACACACAGCTTCATTGGACAGGAATGAGTAATGGTGTTAGGAAGGTATGACAGCTGTTTCTGTATTATTCCAGTTGGGAGCTTAATTATGTTCTTCATAAATTACTATAAAATGTTTACACTTCAAAATGTGATGTACTTGGTTCAGCTATTTTTTTTGTTGTTTGGTGTTACTTTTCAAAATCACTATGCTAATTGATACTGATGCTTTCTGATAAACCAGACTTTTAGACTGAGGCAGGGTTATTTCCTACGAAAGGTTTACAGATGAAAAACTGATTTTTATAGAGATCTCTTTTCTGTTACATATGGTAAATTTACTTCTGTCTTTCATCAGAATTTAGCTGACAAAATTAAAACAAAGGATGTATTTTCACATACCAGTGAAAGGTAAAGTAAAACTTCTGCTTTGCACATCTTATTCTTCTTACAAGATGAGGCTCCTTAAATATGAAGATGCAGAAAAGCTCCTTTCTGACCTTTCATTAACTTGCTGTATTTTAATGAACTGTGTACAATGATTTCAGAATGACTCACACTTTTAAGGCCCAAATTTGAAACAACCCAAAGAAATCTGTTTTTCAAAAAAATGTATTTGAAAGGAAACCTCTCCTAGGTCTCTAAAATGGCTAATGTTGCACACCTGCAAGTTCACATGCACAAACTCTCTAGCCACTTCGGAAGTTTTGGACCTGGGTGTGTTTTCTACTTGCCAAAGAGATGAAAAGAGACATTATCTCAAGTTACTTCCAAATATTTTTATTGCTCAAGGCAATAACGGTGTTCAATAGTTGTAGAGCTTTGCCAATAATCAATTTGTATATCACTGCAATATAGACTTTAGGAAGTCTGAAGAGGATAGTATATCTTCCTTCTCACAGAGTCCCACTGAACATGGTGTGGCCTTCTGCATGAAGGAACAGAATGCATGAATGCTTTTATAAGGATTTAAAAGTGCAGGAAGAAATATGGTGCTCGGTGAAGACAAGCATTACAAAAGAGTTATCCAGATACTGGTGAATTGGATAGTAATAGTTAGTGGTCCAGTAAGAGCAGAAGTGAAATCACAGATGTTAAAGTAGATGAAAGCTGAGATCAAGCAGGCCAGCCTGCCTTACTGCTTCAGAAACGCCAAAAGGATTAGTTTCAAAGGCCAAGAAAACGAAGAGCTGTTTGCTGGCCTCTATAGATTCTGCAGTATGAAGTCTTCATTATAGCTGTGCCATTGCCTTGGTTGTAAAGAATTCATCCACTGGTGATGGGAAATATCAGTGGTGTAATTCTGATTTAAAGAAGCTGAATAGAGTCTAGAGATAGAAGCAAAAAACACGTGGCAAACAGTTTGTCTTTGCCATATCGTATCTGTGCTCTGGCATCTGGATAATATCCAGTAGACTTCAGAAGCCTCCGTTCTCAGGAGAATCCTTAAAAATCTAAGAACAGCATAGTGCAGCCTTTGGAACAGTTCAGATTGAAAGCACTGGAGGAAAAAATGATAATATTTTTTTTTCTCCTTTCTGATAACTGGAAAAATGCAAGCAAATTTATCTGCTGGCTGTTTGTAGGACACATGATAGATTTCTGCTGTGATTGGTACCCCAGATGCACATACACTGCTTGCCAAAATGCAGAGAGGGAACACGCCACCCCCAAGAAATCAATACACAGCAGGAAAACCAGCATGTTCACCACTTACAGCTCAGTATATCCTCTGTCAATATATAACGTCTACATAAAGGAACCGCTGAGTATTTATGCGAGGTCGGGTGGCATCTCAACTGTTAGATGCTTCTTCTGAACTGCCTTTTCTCTTCAGCTAGCATAATACAGCCTTGCTTTTATGGTAGGACTGGTTTGCCTAGGCTGTTCCACTTGCAGTAGGCATGCTCTGAGCACAGTAGTTGACAGGTCCACGTGGCTGGCTGTGCAGGGTTGGAGTCAAGGGGCACATTTGGGATGTTCTCTGGGGATAAGGCAGGGAGGGACCTCACCTCTGCATGTGTAGCAGCCCCAGCCTGCGTGTTTCTCCTTTTGGGTTTCTTGATTTGTAGGCTGACCTTTTCATGCCAGTGAAGCTTAGCAGGCCCACCCAATTTTGTCACTTTATGCCAGGATGTCTGATGTTGCAGACAAGGACTCTGTTCCTGCTTTATTTGGAGTCAAGGGCAGACTTCTCACTGATTTCCATAGGAACAAGATGTGTTCCCAAACATACTTCAGTAGCTACAAAGAAACTTCCTAACAAAGAACCAGACAGTAACATTACACAAAACATCAAGCATTGTTCTAGGCTTCAGAGCTTTTAACAGTAACATGCTTGCAGACCGAGGGCTGCAAACAACAAATCTCAGGGCATTCCTGGCGGGGCTGGAGGATTACCAGCTCTCCTTGGCCCTGAGAAACAATTAAGACTTGATCATGTTACTGATATAATCCTACTTACTCTAATGGACACCATTCAGGCCCTTTAGATTATATCAGGAATGGATTTCTAGAAGCAGTGAAGTGTGACATAGTAAATCCTTTGTGTAACAGCTATTATGTCAAGCAGAAAGGGCAGTGGGATTTCAATTTACCTGAAGAAGCAAAAGGTCCTTTCCCACACTCATATGGAGACTGTTGGACATTACCAAGGAAAACTTTGGACTGCAGTTCTGCTGCTTTGAGCTGTAATACTTTAGTCAGACCAGTTCCGAACTAAAACTCCTGCCCCCCTCGTTCCTTCAGGCATGATTTTTTCTCTCTGCCCCTCATCTTACCCTTACGGACATTCCTATGTTCCACTCGGCAGTGAAACCTGTTCAGTTACATGCTTTTTCTTTAAGAGGAGTTAAAATGAAAGACCTAGAGCCCGTGGGAAGTAGGGGGTTCCAAAATGTAGCTCACAGATATCTGCAGTTCCTTGCTTGCTTGCCAAAATCCCTGTATTCTATTAATTTTGCCACTAGAAAACCATTGTTGTGTCCAAATAAAGCTGTTAAAAGTGCAAGTGGGAAGGTAGTCACTTGAGTCATGCAGATTATGCATTTGCCATTTATCTTGCAATCCCAAATATAAAAGATCCAGGGCTGCTTTTTCACACAATTTTCTGTTTATGGTAGTCAGAATACCGTTTTCTCTGATTACCAAGTGAGGCATGGTTATCTCCTTATCTTGGGCTGGTTTGGTTTTGTGGTGAACATTTGGGAGACTGCATTTTTTTTCCCCCTGTAGTGTCCTAACAGCATCAGTGTTTATGAAATTCTTCATCTACTCCCCTGCCCAACAGTTCTTACACTTGTTAAAAAAATAAATAATTTAAAAAACCAACAGGAAAAAAGCTTTGTCTGTAAAGCATGTGGCCAGCATGCTTTCCCATAATGTCATTTCCCAGATAATTCATATTTTAATATTCAAAAGCATAGGCAAAATTCTACGGAGGTAAACATTTCCAAGCTAATTTGACTGCTTCAGGCACTTTATCTTGAATGGCACACTACGAATACTCAATAAGCTTTAAAATCCGGAACACTGGCATTGACTTGCGCAGTTGAGGTTGGTTCTTTGTTCCTGTCTTGTTTTTTCAGTATAACCGTGGCATGTCATTTGGACAGAAAGCTGCTGAGATAACAGACCAAACTTCCTATTCTAAAGACACAAAATACTTCTATTTCTAAAGGTACCAATATCACAAAACACAAAGCTTGAATACAAAGTACCTGAAAGCTATAAAAGACAACGTAAGACTATAGACAGACGGTGTCAGCCCAGATTTTCATAGTCATGAAGAACGTAATGCTATGCAAAACAAGGGAAATGCTGAGCAGGTGTAAATGGAAACTAACAGCATCTTCTCAAGATGATCTTCATTGCTATTTTGTGGGAAAAAAAACCCAAACCAAAACACTTTCATTCTTCTAAATTTCATGTTGTCGGTTACACCAGCAGTTAAATGCACCTTATAGCTGCTATGTGGTGCAGGAGCCCTGACCTGAATAAAACACTGGTTGCATATCTGGCTTCTAGGGAGAGTTGCTTGCTGACAGATTGGCTAGAATTGAAAAGTCATGAGAGAATTCAGTCAGTGGCTGTTCTCAATGTTGAAACCATTTTTATGAAGCAAGTTCAGTATAACCATGCTTGCTATCTTTTCTGATTGTGTGGAATTTTGAGAGTAATTCATTGTGATCCTGTTGTAAAGTGTTGTGACAGGGCAGCATTTCCTTGATTAAGATACTGCTGAATTTTCATTTTTAGAAATACTATTGGCAGGGATTTAGAAACCTGGACTCTAGCCAGAAAATGAACAATCACTGAAGCCAACGATGCATAGAGATTCTATACACAGAAGTTGGGCATTGCTAATTATTACTTTGTGTTGCAGCCTCTCTTGGCCATGTTTGGGCAAATCTATGAATTCCGATGTCAAGTAACTGGGTAGCTGTGTAACTGGCTGCAGAGGGATCGCTGTAGCGCAGGGCCATTAGCCAGCGTGGTGGTTACTGACTCACGTCCTGTCCCATAGCCCAGCAAGGACTGGTGGCAAGCAGAAAGGGTCCTGTGGGCTTGGTGCTTTTCTGCTTCTAACCTGTGATTTGTGACAGTCTTCAAGTTATTCTGTTGCTGGAAGAGCAGCTGGGTGTTCAAATCACTATATGGTCAGCATCTTCGCTGCAAAAATCGGGCTCAGTCACTCTTCTTCCCATTTCTGTTTCTTTTCACTCAGGGTGAGCATCATCGTTCATCTCTTAACTGGTATCACTCAAAAGCAGCTCTCTTGAAACTCTAGAGGTTTTACATAAGAAACATAATTTTACATAAGAAAGCAGCTGACATCATACGTTGCTGATGATAATTGCTTTTTAGGAGCCTCACATACAGAACTCTGTAAATTACAAGCCCATCTTGCAACAGAGAAACAGTTCTTTGTTTCAGAGTAGAAGAGCACAGGTGAAGAGTTACTAAACGGGGATCAAATATTTCTGTAACATGGAATAACTCCATGTTACAAACAAGTAGGCATGTATCCTACTTTTGTAAGTCCATGGACGAATTCTTACTTATTTGAATGGAAGTAGGGTCAAGCCCTATGTGTCTGAGCGATACTATTGTGAAAGCAAACCCTTGCTGAGTCGCCTCTGCGGGAATTGGGATGCACTCCTGGCCAATAATCTAAATACAACAATGTGAAATTTATGAGGAGAGGAATTGGCAGTAATAATACTTCTTTTGCCTTTCTACTCTCTATCATTAGCTTCCCACACTTTTGTGTCAGCAGAGAGCTGTTCAGTCCGTTAATTGCCTTTTTTAGACAGTTTCTATCTTCTTTCTGATAGTAACATATTCATAGCAAGGAAAGCTCTATCCATCATTAGTCATTTAAGCCCTAAGGCCATAGTCCAAAGCTTATTTCCATTTTTTTTCTAGAATCTATTCTACATAAAAGAAACAAATGTGTATCCACATGCACACATATAGGCATGCATTGTGTAGCTCATTAAAATGAATTTATGTGTGTTCATTTTATGTTTTTGTAATTGGTCTAATGTCTCAGTGATAATATGAGGGGTGGAATGAGGTTAATGGTTATGGCAAATTTTGATCCAGAGTTTGTAAACCTCATGATTATTTTCTAACTCCACCTAGCTTCTCCCAAAATCCTCTGAGTTTGGACTGCAGTGGAAGATTTGCAGTAGCATGAACATGAGTCCAAAAGATTGTGAACTAAAAAGAACAAAATTTATTACTTTACCTGTTGAGCGTAAGTAACATCACTCTAAGCTTGCTTCAATGATGGAAATGAAATAGGAAATAAACATGTTCATGAGGCTTCACAGTCTTAAACACTTAAGAGATTATTTTTCTCTTTTCTTCTTCTCTGAAGTATGAAATGTAATCCAATAGTCTTAAATCAATGGTAATTATAGTTCAACCTTAAAAGATCAAGGAAGAGCTCCAGCAACACAGGCATGCTTTTCAGAAGCACCCTGTGCTGTGTGTCTCCCATGGTAAGTCCTAATCAAGATTCTTAGTGCCAGGTGCTTTTTAAGGAAAGATAAAAGAGAAGCAATATTCTTAAGGAAGTCAGCACCTTTCTTAAGCAGGATGTGTTTATATTGTCCGTTTTGATAATTAAGCTTTAAAAGCAAGCATTGTTTTTCCAACCTTCTGCATAGTCATTACAGCAAACAATTAAAAGTCTCATATAGAATAATGTAAATGAAACTGTAATGCTGTTGCTTATCATGATCAAAGCTGAGATTTCTCTTCCTTTAGTTTCTGACCTTGCTCTTCCTTTTCTGTTCTCTCTGCCTTGTCAGTCATGTATTCCTCTTTAGGCAGGCTTAGGCAGGCACACAGTGGAGAGTAATGGAACTCGTCGCTTATTTTGATTACCAAAGTGAGGGCTGACTGTATTTTGCAGTATACTGGTGTTATGGGCTGGACTGTAGGTTACACCTACAAAGCAGGTGTCCAGCAGCTGCCTATAAACTTCAAAAATGAGCCAGCTCTATCTCTAAAAAATATTTATTGTGCCTTCTTCCTTTTCATATCGTGCATAGGAAATGGTAATAGGAACAGCAGCGGTGGTTTTGTTTCGTGCAATACTGATCAGAACCAGGAAAATGCTTTACCTGTTTCATGAGCCTAATAGCTATTTCCTTTGCTTTTTCCATTCCTTTTCCTTTCTGTCTAGTGAAGCAAATGTTCTGGTGTTTTAGTTTCAAGAATCAAAACCAAACAAATGTTTATCCCATTTAAATATGAATGTCGTTTCTAATTTTTTCCAATTCATCTGCCAAAACAGCAACAAAAAAATACTAGTCAGTTGCACAGTCTTATTAGAGAATTTATATCTGGCACAGAGTGCCCCCCCACAATAACATGGGGTTTGCTGGGAATTGAGATGATGAGCACATGATACAAACAGTTTGTTTGCAGAGTTGTCCTGTCTTCTTGCATGAAAGCATTTTCTGTGATTGAAAAGCCAGAGACTCACAGTTTGAAGAGTTCAGGAAACCACTAAAAAAAACCCCAGAGCTTGTTTTAAGAGGGTAAATTATCTGTCCTTTTTCTTGAAAACAAAGCTAAGACATATGGTCCTCAAGAAACTTGGTATCTTCAGTTTTTAATTCCATAGTGGCTATGGTTATCAAAGAATCACAAACTTTTTCTAGCCCAGTTTCAAGAAGTGCTCTTAAAATATTTTTAAATTTCATATTTTGATAGGTACCTGTTGGATCTTATGGTGGAATCATCTCACATGTCGTTTCTATATCCATGCTAAATGCAATCCATCAGTATGGTGGCGATGTTCATTTTGAGGGGGAGGAAGGATGTTACCTAAATTAAATTGCCTGGCTATTAGTAGCAAAGCAGATCCAATAAAGGTAGCTGTGTGTTATATGGCTTGCTACTGCTAACAAATGTAATGATGTAACAAAACCAAATGTAATGATATGACAAATACAGAGCCTGAATTTTGAAGCACCAAGTGATTATGGATGCAGCTGAAATTCATCAGGATGGCAAATTCTCTGGCCTGCCTTCCCACATGAAAGAGGTCCAGACTTTCCAGCAAGACTAAGCAGAAATGTCAATGATTTAAAATATATAAGCAAGCACTTAAGCAATACTGAAGTTCATGCTATCACAAGGGTGAAGAATCTCTTAAAATGTAATGATATGAGTAGTTAGCAGCACATCTCCCACACTAGAAAGATGAAATAACATCTGAAGAACGTGCTGCTTTAAGACAGAAGTAGTAAAGTACCACTTAAAAAATGTCTTCTGCGTGGTCTGTTTTCTTAGTGGTGTGCTGTATCAGGTTTTGGTCCAAACTGAGGTTCACCAGGATACAAACCCTCAATCATTTTTAACCATATAAAGCACAATACATTAGAAAGTATAACTCTCAAAACACCGGTGATAAGCAGGAAACAAGGCATAAATATCTATAAAATATTAGATTGCTACCAAAAAAAATCCCAACCTTGGGAAGGTTCTCATTATGAAAGCAAAAGGGATCAGCTGCTTTCCTCGAAACAACTTGAGGACTGCATAAGTCTGTTTTTTCTGAAGACTTTATTCTATAGAAGCCAAAAACTAAGCACTGTGCAGGCTTACTGCTTCACAAGAGTCTGCTGAAGCTTTTGCCTGCTGTGTACCCTGTGCTGGGTCCAGAGCAATTTTAAGTTTAGTCTCTAGACAGTAGTTATCTATACACAATAGTAACTGCACATCAGTATGGTGGCTTTGTCCTGTAACAGGAATCTGGTTTCAAGGTGCAAAAGTCTGTTTGAAGAGTTGTCTTGCATGCTCTGACCATGTGTTGTGACTTGATTGTATTCTGTGACTTTAGAATCCAAAGCTGCGTCAGCTCTTCAGTAAAGACACAGTGAAGGGTGGGTTTTAAGTATCAAATTGTAAAGTTGTTTTTTGTTTTTTTTTTTTTTTTTTTCCTGTAGAACTTGAGGCTATGGTAGTTTGTGTTTGCTCAGAAGCAGACTTTCAGGCAGCCTGGAGAATGTCTTCTAGTGCCAAGAGGTTTCACAAAATTGTGATCTTTGCAGCCATCAAAAGGTGACTGAAGTCTTGTAGAATAATGCTTTGTTTGGTTTTGTATTGGCATACTGCAGGGGTGGGGAACGGGACAGGGAGACTGGGCTTTGGTGTGGCTCTTTTGGATTGAGCAGATGACACAGAAAAAGCATGTAAGAGTGGTTGTTTTGGATCAGGTTAAGCATCCATCTGGCTTGCTGTTGTGTCTCTGATACTGGGCTTGATACCCTAGCCTGTAAGTATAGGACAAATGTATTTCCACATATAGCCTTTCAGCTCTTGGCCATCTGCATCACGGGTACTTTCTGCATTAGAGATCATAGTTTTATGTTTAATAGCTGTTGGTGGATGTTTTTATCCATAAAATTTGCTTAATTGTTCTTAAAATATAAGTAAGCTTTTACATAAAAAAAAAATAACAATCCAGTTAAACTGCATGCTGTGTGGACAAAGAACCCCACCTCCTTTTGTTCATTTTAGAAGTGCGATCTGATAACTCTGTAATTCTTGTATTATGAGAAGTGATGCATGATTGTTGCCTATTCAGTTTGTCAATGCCACTTGTAGATTTTTGTAGACTTTTATGAGATTCCTTCCCAGCTGAATCTTCCTAGTCTGTTCAAATGGTTGCATACAGAAAACACTCTATACCTCTTACTATCCTACTCGTTCCCTCCTGTTCCCTTTCCAGCTCTAGAGATGTAGATAAACTGTAAACTAGTACAGTGATATAATGGACTTTTCTTTTGTTCCCTTTTTTCCTCAGCAGCTTGTGAAATTCTAGCTGCTCTCTGACTGCTACTGAGTGCTAAATCACCATCTGCATAGAACTGGCACGCATACTTTTCTGTTTTTATTATAGCTTTCATATCTGTCTAAGATGCAGTAGCTCATGCCGTATTGGAGCTCACCATTGTGCAAAGCTGTGAGGGGAGGGGGTTTCCTCCCTGCATTGCTTTGCATTTACCAGTGTGAATTTCCTTTGCCATTTTATTCCCCAGTTACTCAGTATTGTGAGTTATGGATTCTACTGGAATGGGTTTTGGGTGAAGGCAAGGAAGTGTTCTGCTAAGCTGTGGATGCTTTGAGGAGGGAGTCAGCTCAGTGTAAGGGAGTGTGTACCTCAGGGCTTATCATAGTTTTGTAGAATTGGAACTCTTAAGTTCTCTAAATAAGTCAATAAATTCCTCTATTAAGCCTGTGTGCTTCTTTGCCTTCTGTCAGAGTCTTTGAAGGACTCAATAGGGAAAACCTGAGAGCCAGATGAGGTTACGGAGGAGTAGTGACAGCAGGAATGTGGAAGGTCTGCCTTACTAGTGTTCAGGATCAAGAGCAGCAATGGGAGGAGCAGAACACATGGTTCCAGGAGGTAAGTTGACAAGAAGGAGAGGAAAAGAGGCCTAGAATCACAAAAAAAAAAAAAAAAAAAAGAGAAAAAAGATTTCTGGTGGAGACCAACCTCTAACTTAGAAACACAGCATCTTGACAGCAGGATGATCAGGTCATGTATTTATGAGCATATAATTAATGAGCAGGTCAGGTATTTAATCAGTTGACAGCAGAAACATTCATGGAATGTGAATGCATTGTGGTTATAATGGTTCTGTAGATTTTTGCTTTTTCTCAACTTGCAACAGTGAAGCAGTTTTCTGCTATGACTTTATGCTGTGTTTCTTGTACAGATTTAAAGTTTCTGAGAAAGAAATGGTACTTGGTTTTTGCTCACTGTGGAGTATTTTGGTCAGCAGTAGGAATTAGACTCTGTGGTGCTAAAAGAAGGGACTTTCAAAGTGATCTGAATTCCCCATGCTTATTCAAACTGCTTTAAAACCAGAATATGTGTCCTCAGGGATGCAGTACTCGGGCTTCTTGTGTAAGGCAGTCTTAAGATGTGTCTCCTCATAGAATACAAAGAAGAAAAATCTTTAAGGCTGTCAAATCTTCCTTCCCATATAAATTGTAAGTTTTCCCATGTGAAAACTAGCAGAGTCTTCAGTGAGTCACCAGATGCTTAGGGTTTTTCACTCCTTATGTTTTTACCTTGGCTAGGGTATGGGTAATCGTTACCACTTTGGGAAATCAAATTTCAGTTATTGGTGTTGCAAAAGAATTTGGTTAATTGTGGAGTCACAGAGTATGCCTAGACAAAATACTTAAGGGGACTACTATCTAGCTAGTCTTCACGTGAGTTTGTCTCGAGACAGAACAACCATTGAACATCATCAGTAGCAAACACTAGCAGCTCAGCTCAGATATTGAAGAAAATTGAGTTATTTTTGCAATAGCCCTTTGTTGTGGAATCCTTGTGGTCACCTGAACAGTTTGAAGTGCCTCCATTTCAAAATATAGTGTTTTTATTTTTATTTTAGTCTCTTTACCTTCTTGCTTTGATTTACTCTGTGAATTCTAGTTCTTTCCAGAGCTGTGCAGACTTTCTAGTCATGCTCTTTTGCTGTTTCTTTTAGATTAAGACATCAATGTTGTCAGAATTAACCTTTTGTATCACCAAAATATCTATGATTTTCCTTTAATTTCCTTCTTTGCTGGGAAAGTAATCTACAGAATACATTCCCTTAAGGGGTACCCTAAAAGCATCCTGTTTTTGTAACACTTTTAGGCATAACCTTGGGCTGCCTAAGGTATAGGAAATACTTGGAATCATTTGTCTGTCCAGATTTCTTCCTTCATTCTCTTTTTATATATTTGATAGGTATTTCTCAGCCAGTGTCATAAATTCTGCCTACTTTTATACTGCAAGTGCATTCTTTGCTTTTATGTGCTATTCCAACAGCCATAGGACAAAAGGCTCCCCTTGTAATCAGTGTCCTAAAGCACAGACTGCAGAGTGCTTGAATTTTTTGACCTCTGTTCTGTCCCTTCCTGTAGCCTGTTAACATTGTCCTTGGACCCTGCATTAGCAGTTCCATATACACAGGAATGGCCTGTCTAGTGAGCAACATGGTTTAACTCAGTGATGGATAATTCCTTTTCTTCCATTGCTGCACATTGTACCTCTTTCAGTTCATTTACTTAAGCATTTTATTCTATATTCTCCCATTGTGAAAAAAAAGTACTCTTGAATCTCAAATTAACTTCTTTCCATGAAGTGTTTTTTAAAAAGTTTTGATACTGTGATTTGGCCAACCATGAAAACTTTTGTACGCCAAATAAAAAAGTAATAAACAACCTGTATGATTTCAGGCTGATAGTCTTGCTTATCTTTTTCTAAAACCCTTTATGTAACTTAAATAGAATGCCTTTTGAATTAATTATGTTATTGACATGGTTCTCATTTGTGTTATATAAGCTCTGGTTCGTATATGCTGTTGCTGATGTGACATAATCCCCTTGTAGTCACTGCATCCATTCTTCATACGGCAAGAAGTTATCTTGCTGTCAGTTACCGTCAAACTGTGGGCAACTTTCTGTATTGGAGTTGTGGGAAAATTGCTTCAGGGGGAACTGGAGCAAATTGGGACCCAACAGAAGTATAGTATTACAGAAAGCTTTTTAGGGTAAAATACAGTTATCACTTTCAGGGTGGTTGACATACATGAAATCTACTTTACCGTGGCTCCTTAAGCGACATGTCCTGCCATCTTAGCGCTTGCTGTTAGGAGTAACGAACAGTGGAGCAGAGTGGAGACACCATGGCCAGGCTCTGTTGTACTCCCTGCAGGAATGGGAACTTGATGGTACCACGCAGCTGGTAAGATGAAAAGATGTCCACTGCTGAACCAAGTTGTGGCAAAACTGCTTTCCTTGGATGAGATGATCTCATTGTAATACTAATGCACACCTCCATCCCAAAGTTTCCTGCCTCCAAGGTACTACTGCAACTCACTGGGTGTGCAGTGCCGATCAGTAACAAAAATATGTTTGACTAGAGTCACTCAAGCTCCACCTAAATGTAAAGAAAACGAACTGGTCTTGGACTGAAAGAAATCCGGGGTGGGGGGTGGGGGGAATTGTTGTCTCTACTCCCAAATTTCAAAACTCTGATTTAGTTTTTAACTATATGATAAACATTTCTGTGCACAATGTTTATGTTGAGCTAACCCACCCTCTAAAGTGATCAAAATAGATGAATGAAAGGAATTCTAATCAAGGGAATCAACCTTGGGAAACAAAGAACAGGACAAAGAGCACTGTTACCTAAATTGTGCAGAAAGAAGCCTCCAAATGAGAAAGTTCTGGCTAAGCTGATAAGGTGAAATTAGGACAAAGGTAATTGCGGTGGTGGAGATTGCAACCACCAACTCAAATAGCCCTCCTGAAAGAGAGCAAAACTTGGCTTGGAGAGCATGTGTAGTTAGTCAAAGGCTTCAGTGGTGCTATCTGAGGGTGCATGCTAATTTGCATTAGAAACAAGAAACTTAAGCAATGCTGTGTATGACGATGAATATGCAATGTGCTATGAAGTATAAAAAGTAAGCAAAGGAGGGGAGAAGTTAGGGAAGACTCCATCGTACCTTCTGGGATCAGCCGATGGGCTGAACCTGTCTTCTCCCCAACAGGGACACCTACTGCGTAAGAACTTTATTCTATGACTAAGTCATGCTGGCTGTTATTATGTGTATTGTTTTAAGCTTGTTTTGCAGTTAGTGTATTATCACCGGCAATCTTTGAATCTTATTCTGTCACAAACTTGCATTTTGTATAACAAAAATCTTCAGCTGAAGTTCGTTTTATATAATCTCTGGAAATGTGTAGTTGTTATAAGTAATTTGACTCAGTGACACTGTCAGCAGGGGGGCCCTGCATAGGTCAGTTGAATCACCCTCCGATACAAGGGGCTGTCAAAATGCAGGTAGTGGACAAGCACACAAGAGTCTCGTCTTTCTTGGGAAACTGACAGGCTGATCAGATATAATGGGTTTAAGGACCCCCCCCTTCTTGACGTGACAGGAGTTCTTTTGCTCTTAATAGTTTGGGTTCTTTGCAGTTTACATAGTGGTTGTCCACTGTATATGTAGATTTGCTTCTCTTGGCACATCCTCATTGCCTCAAGAAAGTTCAAGTCTACATCTTCCAGCGGTCTTTCTCTGTTTCCGTGTATATTGTTGTTACAGCCTGCTCTCTTGTCAGTGAAGTATTCTTCGTTTACCTCTAAGGAAATTCCGTGGTTGGCCCTTGCTGCTGGATTTGGCTAAAAGGCTATCGGCCGCTGTCAGAAATAAGGCTTCTTAAAACCGCCTCACACTTAGCTGGTCCCGAGTGGTAGTAGGTAGAGTGTGATTCATTAATTGGATGTATTCATGCACAATGGAGTTCTCACCACCTGTCATAATTCAGTGAAGTCAACAGCACATTCCTTATCTTCCAAATGGAGAAGTTCATACTGATTTGCATGTGGAAGCTGCTTCTTTCTCTATTGAACTGAGTTTAGATATAGATCTGTATGCTGAAAAAAAAGTAAAATAGGTGAGATGTATCCCAGAAATGTCTAAATATCTTCCAGGGGAATTTCTGCTTAGGGACCTTTAACTTAACCCCTCTTCTACTAGATGCATTGAATAGACCACAGATTTCATGCCCTACTGTAATTTTAGTGTGGTTTGTTTTGGTTTTATTCCCTGAATACCATTCTGTACTTGATTTTAGAAATGAAGCATGGGGCACAGCAGTCTCTTCTGTAAGAGCTGGGCCCTTTAAAAGGTTGTGTCTGGAGATGGGAAGCAAGTGCAGTGATCACAGCTAGTAAATCCATCATCATGGGCCAGTAGGCAGTCCCTACTTTAGGTAATGTAAGCTTACCCAGAAGACTTGTTTCCAATATCCCTCTCTTCTTAATATTTATTATTGGATGAATACTCAGTCCATCCTTTTGATGAGGTTGATCTTGGACAAGCAAAGCAAGCTGAGACAACAGAGCTGTAGAAAACTCAAGCCCTGTGTATTCACTACTGCCTGACAATAGCAAGGCTGATGTTTCAAATAAAGCACTTCAGAGGTATGTGCAGCATCTTTTAGGTAGTTAATTTATAAGTAAATTAATATATTTTTTAATTGATTTTGAGTATTTTAAGTTCTGTTGCTTGTTCTCATTGGTCATGGTTTTTAACCTTTAAATTCTGTGGAGATGGGAGACTGAGGAGAAGGGATATGAGTTGGTGAAAATCACACAAATGTGCCTGTTGCATGACCAATTAAATAGATGAGGGCTAAAATGAAGCAGACATTAGAAGAACCATTTGGATCTGAGATGCTGTGTAACAAAACTGATAGTGTTTCAAGTGCCAAAAGATTTGTTCTTTTCAGGTAGTTTGTAAAGTGACTTAAAACATTGTTCAGTGATGAAGCATTATATGATGATTACTGTGGAAATAAAAAATACTGCTTTTCCTGTTGTTTTCACTTAAGTCCTTCCTTAGCTGCATTGTTTTTTTGAAAGAGTTGGAACAGGCTTTGAATTTTCATTCTACACAACTGGTTTTAGTTTCAAAGTGTATTTAGGGCAAGAAACTCTTTTTAAAACATTCCCTATACCTCGTAGTACAGTTATCAGTAGTGAGTAAGTGCTAAGTAAGTACATTTTCCTAAACATCTGAAAGCGGTGTGCTTTTATTACCAGAATATAGATAGTTGTTCAGTTGGACTCTAGCCTGTGTTTTGCATAAACTTGCTGCATATGTGCAGCATCCTTTTCATTCTGGTACCTTGTTGCTAAGAGGCTTTCTCACATCTTGGTCCAACCTCTCACTCTTCATTTTTATTATTATCCTATCTTATATTAGTTTCTTGTTTCCATTTATGTAGTGCACTATATTTCAGCATAGTTAATAGGTGATTTTCACTGAAAGATACTGAAAAGGGTTTTGGAAGAGGTTTTAAAACATGTTTCAATAGATTTGAAAACCTGGTTTGTCACATTTAACAGCTTGAGACAATGTACTGTGATTTCTGGCTTGATTCACACAGATTCCAAAAGATCAAGCTATTAAGTCAAAATACCTTCATGAACTCACCAGTATTTAAAGTTTTTATTACTCTGAACATGTAGTATGCATTGTAGTAATGAAAATGGTTGCTTTGCTGGTCACTGAAGGTTCACAACTGCACAAAAAGTCTAGATAAAAGGAGAGGCTACTCTGGTGGAATGTGACTAATCCCATGAGGGTCTGTCAAAACCAAGGTCCTGTTTGTATCATCATATCTCATATGTGCCATATATCCTATATATTCTATCACATCTCATATATCTATCTCACATATATCTATCATATATATGTATCATCTCTAATACGTATTATATATGGCATATAATACAACATATTGTATATTTCACATATATCATATATATCCCATATCATATATGCCATATATCATATCTCATATCTTCCATATCACATATCATATATCTCATATCATATTGTGTATCTCATCTATCACATACATAGGCCTCATGTATGCCATATATATGACATATATAATTATATTACGTATCATGTATCTTTGTTATCTTATATGCCATATATCACATCTTAGATATACGATATTTTTCTGATATATGAGATACAATATATGCCATACAGGATATTGTATATATCTCTCTTATCATGTGTCATATATGCCGTATACGTCTCTTATCTGCCAAATATATCATATATGCCAGATCATCTCTTTCATATAATTGTGTATTGTGTATATATAATATATGCCATATATCATATGTATCATGTGCTACATATATATCACATATCATCTACTTTTATCTCTCATCATATAGGCTGTATAGGATATATATATGATATATGATGTCATATGTATATCACATTGTAATTATTTTACATATATCAGCTATATACACACGTCTCATGTATAGCTTATCTCATGTATGGCATGTATGATACATATATCATATATTTGGCATATATAATATGTATTATATATTAGATGTATATATCATATATGCCACGTATCATCTCATATATGCATCATATCTAATATGTATTATATATGGCATATAATGCAACATATTGTATATCTCACATATATTGTATATATCCCGTATCATATATGCCATATATCATATGTCATAATATATCTCACATATGTCCTGTCACTTATATCACATCATTTTAGCACAAATAAACTAAGGACAAAAATTCAAGCAGGAAAGCCTGAAATGCTGTTTCCATTGCATTGTGAAGTACATGCAACAATAAACATGTAGAGGCAATTGAATTAAAACCAAGAATTTTTCAAAATCTGGCATCTGCTTCTGTTCCCACGTGTTGCTTACATGAAGTATTCCAACTTCCTCTAATACAGAATCCTTCTTGGTGACCTAAAGGACTAGCAAAATGACTGCAAAATCTGAAGGGCGATAGTCAGGCCGATACACGCAAATAGCGACTGTTTTTGTTGAGGTAGTATGAATATACCTGTCATTTTAAAAACCTTCAGAAAAACTTCAGAAGAAAAAGACTATTAATATCCAAGAATATTTCTTGTCACATAAGATGAATGCCTGAACATATATTGCCTGAAAATGCTACAGAAATCTTTCAAATAAGGGGGGAATCACTTTCACATCACGTGTTCTCCCGAAGTAAAACTTCCTAGTGTTTGAATAGAAGTCATGCTGCTTTTAGTTAATGACAGAATAATTTTTATCTTTAAAAGGGTTATTCCTAAAAGAGTGAGACATCAGAAGGGTCCAAGGCCATTAAAAGAATTAGGACCTGGGATTTTTTTTTTCCATCTGGCTGTCACTCTGCAAACTCTGAACAAAGACATTGCATTGATATGTGTTGCAATACTGTGAAAGAACTATACTTGTATAGGGGAGAGAGGGTGTGCTTACGATGACACGTTGACGCTGTGGTGGTTATTATGTGTTTTTGTTACACTGGATTATCACACTTGAGACCTAAGCTGTCAGTTGGTCATGGAGCGCTGAAGCAACTGGACAGATTTTTAGCCTGTGTGTAGATGAAAAATAGAGTACCATCTGAGGCTGTTAGGTGCTGTCTGCAGGCTGTGCTTAAATATATGGAAATTATCTGTATGCACGCTTTCAAACTGCATCAGGTTTGTAACAGTGGAGAAAATATTGATGTTTGCACAGTAGTTATTTTGTCTTGTAAAACTGCTGATTTTCCTGATGAAAAACAGCTTTCTTCAATTATCTGATTACTTTTTTTCCAGTAGGAAAGTTCTGAAGGATTGAAGTATTCATATTTTGAGTTATATTATGGGTAGCTTTACAGTGCATTAATTTTCTCATAGCACTGAACCAATGGGAGAATAAACATGTTTATCTTCATGTGAATGACCAATCTGAACAATGTGTTTGCATGACAGAACAATATGAATTATACAGAATATACAAAGAGTTTTTATTTTCAATAATAAATTTTATTAAAAGCAAAGAAGCTTCAGTCTGGCTTTTAGCAGTAAAAATGGATGACGTATATTTATGTGGTATAATATAAAATACTTAAGGCTCATGATTTTTTTTTTTTCTTAGGGTACAACCAACCTTTCCAGAATGTTTTTTCATGCACCAACTAAAGAGGCAAATTGAAATATAATGCAAGGTGGATAAAAAAGTATCAGGCTAATTAGGTGCCGCAGTGTAGCGTTGACAGGTTGATAGATCCATTATAGGGGAAATGCTTTTGCTGTGGTGCCCATTATGTAACTGCTTGCAATAAAATCAAATTACTTTTAGATTTCTTACATTGCATTCTCTCTCTTAAATACACAGATATGCACACACATTTCCCTCTACCTCTGCTCATGCTTTGCTAGAAACTTCTTTGCATGCTTGAAGACCTCCCTGTGTAGCCAGATGTGCTGTAGGAGGCCCTGATGTTCAAGGGGTTTGTGTTTTCATGTACCATGTATGTCTCGGCTGGCTCCCTATCCTGTTTTTCTGTCATCTTTTTGGAAATGCTGCTTTCCTGGTAGCTAGTACCTTATAAGTACAATGAGAAGCCTGACTGGAGAAAAGATGGATAACTGGGATGCTTTTGCCTTGTTATGAGACCAAGATGGAAGTTTTCACTAACGTCCCTGGTGGTACTGGTATTTGATCTATGTGAGTGGTTTCAGAGACCCATGGACATGCTCATATGCTGCGTTAGGCTGAATTCAGTTGGCTCCTGCTCTCCTCCACCTGTAAGATGAACAGCAGAACCCAAGCACTTGCCTCAGCTTAATTGGCAGCAATTTCAAGCTGTGATTTGCTCTGAAACTTTGTATATGGACATCTGTGGGAGATCTGCCTTTTTAATAGTAATATTGGTAAAGATTTTAATAATAATAAGTAGTAATACTTTTTAGTAGTTGTATTACCGAAGGAGGGCCTTCAAGAAGGCTGGAGAGGGACTTTGTACAAGGGCCTGCAGTCATAGGACAAGGGGTAATGGCTTTAAGCTGAAAGAGGGTAGATTTAGATTGGATATTAGAAAGAAGTTCTTTACTGTGAGGGTGGTGAGGCACTGGTACAGGTTGCCCAGAGAAGCTGTGGATGCCCCATCCCTGGAAGTGTTCAAGGCCAGATTGGATGGAACTTTGAGCAGCCTGATCTAGTGGAAGGTGTCCCTGCCCATGGTGGGGGGGGTGGGTGGGGGGGTGGGGTGGAAATAGATGATCTTAAGGTCCCTCTAAGCCAAACCATTCTATTTTTCATCATCATCATCAATCATGATACTGGCTTTCAAAAAACATTTTGATCACACTGTTCCCACAGAAAGTTTGAAAATGTCTGTGGGTAGTCACACCAATATGACTGCCTGGATTTTTAGATGTATGATTTAATTGCAAGTACTTTGTTAGCCTTTCATGTGGATATTCTTCTGAACTGGCTGTATTATGCAGTTGCAACTGAGACAGTGCTATACTAACAGCTTGTTTCAAGTTCATTGAGCTGATATCCCCACAGGTCTCAAGTGCATTTATTTGTCTTGTATTGCATGCATTTAGCAGTCAGAGATCTTCAGTTCAGAAGTCTACATATTGCTGTCACATATATGGCTGCTTTGGCTTTTCTCGTTACTTGTTGGCTTGTAAACATTAATTGTCATATTTGTCTTCAATCATAGCCAATTTTCCATTCTGCTTACTTTAACAATCAATGCCTTCTAGATTTCTTTATGGCTTGCTTTATCTATTTGAAAATCCCAGGTATTTTTCTACTAAATAAAACAAATAAGCTAGCTTTACTCTTTTGTATGCATCAGCAATTCTTAGATATATGATTTTTTTGCAACTTAATTGTTAATTATCAAATGACTGTGCCCTGCAAGGAAGCAAACTGTGACATTTAAGCTGTGGTTGCTACCTTTTGACTTTCCTGAAGAAGATTATTACTTTTTCAGATGAGCTTTGGTCTCATCTCTGAGTATATTTTGCAATAGTCTTCATTTGAAGATCCCCTTTGTGACAAGGTTTATGACACTGGAAGGCAATTGCAGTGCAGGTGTCTAGCCTGGTTATGAAGGTTTCTGTGAAGAATTCGGTGACACTTGGTGCCCACAATGTTGCAATTTCAAGATGCAGGCCTGATTAACTGAGAAGTGTTTTCCTAAGTGATTTTTCTTAAATCCTTTCTTAGTCACTGCTCTACTTCAAGGCGAGTTTTCTTTTGAGACTGAGAGAGATTTCTGTGAGTTAAAGTGGCTTTTGCAATTACTGTTAATTACCTTATGAGGAAGATGATGATTTGTGTGATTTGCTTTGGAAATTCATCTGTTTCAAAATTGTCTTCAGAAGCTGCTATGCTTAGAGCTTATGAGCAAAATGAAATGGCAGGATGGCAGGTTTACCCTTTTTGTTTGACATTTTCAGTATACAGTTGACGTAAAGACGGGGGGCGGGGGGAGTAGATACAACCCAAAAGCATCCTGTGGTAGTAAATAGCTCTTAGGTGGAAGTATGTCAGGTTAAGAAGGCGGCCTCCTTCAAACTGACTTTTTGTTATTCACTAGATGGTGTTTCTGAACTACTGTGATGTACCTTCTCAAAAAACCCACGATTTTTAAGCTATGGAAGCATATCTTATATGTCTTGTCTAATCTAAAACATTGCCTTACTTCTTCAATACTCTTTCACTTTCTAAGTGTGTATTTGAAATAAGCATTGTGATCCAAGCCTTATTAAAAGATAATTCTAGCTTCCTAATCAGGGACTCTTGAGTTTCTCCCATATTCCTCACATGACAGGTGACACAAGACTTGCTCCAGAGGGAATACTGAAAAGATTGAAACTGTTTATTGGAAGGTGGAATGCAAAAAAGGACATACAAAACCAGAAGTGATACAGCAAGGGAAGGTCAGCCTTTTTGTAGCGCAAGAATAAGCAAATGTTAAACTGATCCAATAGCATTTACTGTTTATTTACAACTAGTCTATAGAAGTCATTGAGCTAAAAGATATTGATGCTGATAAGAGCCCCAGAGAAGAGCAGACATTTGTAGAAACAATTAAGTAACTGTGTAATATTTCAGTCATGATAATTACACAAAGAGTTTTCAGGTGTAAATTCTTTCTTCAGAACTTTGTGAGCCTCTGATGAAAGGGGTATAGAATAAATATACCTCCAAGACAAACTTCTGCTCATGTCAACTTTCAAATATCTATCAGTCTGTCCTGCAGAAGGAAAACTGGATTTGACTTATAACTGATAGGACAGCCAGATTTTCTGCAGGAAACCATAGCCTCCTCTTACCTGCTGAAATACCTCTACAAATTTACTGTTAAGAGTCAAAACTTTGTGTTCTTATGTTGAAACTTTTGTCATTCACTACAGTGTAATGAAGTTGGCATTAGAATTAGATTTCTGAGTTAGTGGTCATATGGTAAAATTAAATAAAGCCTAATGTGTGAGGAACCGAGTGACATTAAATAGGGTGAAACAGAAATGTCTTTGCCTTTTCAAGGAGGAAGAAAACCCACAACTGCTAAGTCAACCCAGAATGTTTCGTTTGACCCAGGACAGTGTATGTTTCTCTTGCTTTATAAATCAGAGAGAAATAAAATAAGCTTTTGGACATGTCTAGAATAAAATTTTGGGTGGTTTTCTGTTGTTGTTCTCAAATGTCTACATTAGAATGTGAAACATTTCTCATTTTAATAAATTGTCATTTTTAGGTGACTTTATAAATAATTATTCTTGTTATATAACTTTATTTTTGCCTTAATCTTTGCATGAAAGACATTGGATTGGCTAAGCCTTCTTAGGAGAGCTGTGTTTATTTGCTACATTTTGCTATAACTGTTAATCCAGATTGTTTTCTTAAAGCAAAAGCACATGACAGCATATGTTAAAGCTTCTTTGACTTACGGTTACGTTTAAGACCTACAGTAACTACAACAGCTGCTGCAATGACTAATCAAAAACCCCTGGAAAAGGCTGAAAAGCCTCCTTTACCATCGTTGTGGTACACTGGATAGTACAGTAATCCTAGGTGATAATTACCTGACACAACTACACCAAAACATGTTGCAGTCTATGCTTACCCTTTTAACTGATGTGCAAGTCTAGGTATTAGGAATGAGGAACTGGAGCAAGAGGGTTAACTAAGATAATGATTTTTTTGAGAAAGAAGATAGGACAGCAAGGAGAATAGAGAGTCATACCATGACCCTTGTTCCAATACCACAAACCAAAGCAGTATGTTTAATAGTGTAGATGACACTTGATTACCAAGGAAGCTGAGGAATGGACTGCTGACTTTGATTTTTGGCTAAAGAAAGATCATGTGTCGATGATCTTAGAGATAATGGGGAGGTAGAGGAGGATTTTAAGAGGCAACCAGAAAGCAGAATAAAATTCAAGAACAGGAAAGGTTCTTCAGAAGTCACCTGGTCATTTCTATTCCCACCATTTTGGCTGGAGGGACTAAATCATGATTTAAGCAGCTGAAGGAGGTAGAAGATGGGAAGGAAGAGAATAAGGCTATACAGGAGGGGAGAAATCGCGTCTGCATTTGGCTTCTATTTCCTTACTTGAACGACCCCATTTTCCACTACATTGTCACTTTAGTTTCTCTCATCCCCTCCTTTGCCTCTTGAAATATTAGCAGTCTTTCCCCCAGAGTTTTCCAGAGGTGTCTCTGTGAGTTATCATTCCAGGTGACATAAGGAAGGCAAATTTCAATCCTTCTTTCTCCATATCAGGTCTCTTTATTTGGGGGAAGGCTGGAATTCGTGTTTGTAACTGTGTAACCTGTAACTGAAGTGGATTAATCCTGAATATAAAAAACCCCTCTGCTCTTCACAGACTCCATTAGATTCAATTCAGCTACATTTGAGTTCTAATGATTTCATAGTTTGGTAGATTTTGGATGCAATTTACTGTCCCAAGACGCAACTGACTGACTGGGGTAGTATGACTTCATCCATACCGATAAATATATTACATAGCAGGCATCAAAGGCCTTACAGTTAGTGAAAAGAAAATCACTGCAAAATGAGCATTTGTGGTGGCTGCCAAAGGGATTATATTTTTATTAGACAAGAGGGTCAAAAAAAATCTGTTACAGTACATACAGTGTTTGGGAACAGACCTTGAAAATGCATTGAGATACTAGAATTAAAATAATACAGTGCTCATAAAATTTGCATGCATACTGTGCCGCCCCCCCCCCCCCCCCCAGCGTTAGAGCTTTTTTTTTTTTCTCATGTTTTATGATCAGATTTTATGATAAGTTGTCTATGTTCCCCATTCAGGCAAAACACCTAAAACTATCTGCATTACAGGATAATGAAATTGTCACTTAACAAATGTAACTAATTTCATAATGCTAAAACACCTGAAAGAATGGGTCATTGGGACCAGACTCTGAGGAACTGTTTCCTGTGCCCATAAGGGATTGTTTACATAGACTTCAATGAGGTAATGCATATGATGTTGTATTATTGTAGAGACGACATGCAGTTATTCAGCCAGAATTTCCAGAAAAAAAGCATCTAATTTTTAAAATCATTCTTTAATGTGTCCAAGTGGTGTCCTGTTCCACAGTACTTCTGAATGTGGATGTTAAGGATGACCCTTCAAAGATACCTAAGCTTGTTTTCTGCAAGGATAGTTTAAGGTGATATTGGTATCCCTGTATCCTTTCATCACAGCCTTCCAATAAATAGAGGTGCATATTTAATTATACACAGATCAAATAATTTTCTTTTAAATTCTTCGGTGCTGGCGTCTAGTTCCTGTCAGAAAGTTGCAAGTTAGACTTCTGACTGCCACTTTCCAACTTTACTAGTACAGAAGGTATCACTATGGCTTATAGTGACTTCAAAGTTGCCCATTACTAAATAGGGTACAGCAGAATTACCTAGCCATTCACTGTTTTGTATGTAAATGTCATGAAAATAATTTAAACATCAAGTGGGTTTATGTTCTCCTAGGTCATTGGTCGGGGTCCTGTCCCCACTCCCCCTGGTCAGTTTTCGCAGGAGCATGGCATCTTTCATAAGCGTTTCCTGTTTAAAGGCATTAGACCTAGAAATTTGATACACAGTTCTCAAATCTGACATATTCTTCCTTTATGACTGTAATTGCTCTGTGCTTCTTGTCTGTAGAATAGAAATAGTACCACCTCTCCACTTGTCTTTTTCCATTTGTTTGGACTTTAAAGTATCTGGGAGAAGAAATGGACTGCATGACTGCAATACTACTTGCTGCTAATACCTTTGCTGTGTGGCATATATGATGAAGGCTTTACTTTTTTTTTTTACACAGGAATTCGTTGGACTTGACATGTTCTGTTAATGATGCTCAATATACTGGTCTATAAGGTAAATAAGAAATTAATGTGACTGTCAGAAGAACCATTTCAGAAAGTTCTGTCAAATGGAACTATTCAGTGCTGCAACCAGAAGAGAAGTAGTGGTTTGTTACTACAGATGTGAGCATCTGATGTAAAAAGCTGATCCTATTGACTTCAAGGCAAAACTCCCAGTGATCTCAGTAAAGCTGGTGGGGTTTTTTTGCACTACAAAACCACCTGAAACTTAAGTTAGCTAAGAAGCTAATCGAAACATTATGGTAAAGTTACTTTGGACAAGATGCAGAAATGAATGCCTTTCTCTATGTAGAGGAAACTTACATGGCATAAACCAGTTGAAGTGAATAAAAATACATGGCTGGGTCATGTTTATTTTATGCATGACTCCATGTACTTTCCATCTGCAAGTTTTAAGGTGCTTACTATTAGTGCATGCTGAGTTAAATTGGATTTAGAAGGATGCTGAAACTAGAAACATAATACTGGCTTCCAGAAAGACACAGATTTATTTATTTATTTATTTATTTATTTATTTTAGGAATACTTTGTTTCCTGCCATGGAGCACAGTTGTCAGCTCAAGGGCTGACCTTGACCACAAGGGCGGTAATCGTTGCTTTGTAGTCATGAGCATATGTTCAGGGTCTTTTACTGTTGATTGGGGTGTGGGGTGATTGTTCTGCAGTCTCCAGTATGTAGAGCGAGCCCATCAACTAACTACCAGCCTTGCACCTGTACCAAGCAGAGATAAAATTGTTCCAAGTGTAGCTGACAGCAAAACCTTCTCTCAGTAGTGACACACTTTTGCACACAGCTAAATGTAATGGGACTTAGCCCCCTGACTGAAACCAAGTATATTCTTCAGTCTTCATAATGGCACTTTGTGCAGTTATATTCTTTGAAGGCATTTAAATTTTGCCTTTAAGCTTCACTGTTTAAAAATGTAAAACTAATCGCCATCAACACTGGATATTTTTCAACAAGGTAAACTATTCTAGTAACTGTGCAGAGAGAAGCGTACAAATAGGTCACATGCAATCAATGCCAGCTTTCTGCTGGAATGACCCAGAATACCGTGCCAGAACCTGTTTCAGGTGTGAGCTGAGCTTCACCTCCTCCCTGCCTGTACATAAGGCTTTCAGAGCTTCTTTCCAGCATCATTTCCATACCGATTGTTTTCTGTGTCTACTGTAAATAAATGAGATAAATGTTTCAGGTGGAAGCCATTTCTTAGTATGTGGCTGTTTGGAGCGAAGTATGGTGTCGATATCAGAGTAGTTTCAAGGTACTATTATATTACCTGGAATACTAAGGAGTACAGTCTGTGTGTATGATGTATGCCTGCCCAATGAGCATATATAAATAAATGTTAAACAAAGGAAGCCACTTCTAAATCAGTCATGGTTGCAATCTGCAATTAATGCTTCTGGTACATTCCTGTATTTTTGCTCAACTCCGCTGGGTTCAATGGGGAGGGGATAAGGGATGTTCAGTGCTTGATCCAAGTGAGGTCAAGAAACAGGATTTATGTGGAACTCTACACAAGGATTTTCAAGTAGCTTCTCTCACACCTTCCTCTGTGCGCAACAAAATATATGCAGAAACCCCAAGCTAGGCATAATATGAGGGCTCTTTACATCCTGTAAAACAAAGGATGTGAAACAATGGTTGGGGCCTGCAATGTCATTGCCAGCAGAACAGCTTTGGTTTTTGTTTTACCTGGTTTATCAATTCCAAAATTGCATGCTCAAAAAAAAAAAAAAAAAAAAAAAAGAAAAGAGATAAACTGTTGAAAGGCGCTTTTCTGTTGCTCTGCATGCCTTTTTTCCTTCTGCTTGGCAACCTCCACACCTGCTGTTCTAACTACTAAAAATTGCCCTTTCTTTTGTTCTTGCAAGTATTTCTGCCTGCCTAAGAGGAGAGGACAGAGGATTCACTAGCATTTTTTCTTGGTCCTGTTGCCTTTTAACATTCAGAATTAAGTTCTTGTTAACAATTCAGTGTTCTTGGGGCTCCAAAATGTCGGGGCTCTAATTAGAATGTTTGCAGTAGCACAGACACACACTGCTCTTTAAACCAGCTTTTTAATGTATTCTTTAAGTGTAGAGCAGTGAAAAATGGCATTTTCTGCTGCAGTGAGAGGCTGGTGTGTTTAACAGGAACGAGGTAAAAGAACAGGTGAAAAGAAGTTACTCCCATCTTCCCACCATACAGTTTTTCTCTCCAACATTTGTTGGTTCAAGGCTCCCACATAGTTCCCTTTTTCCTTAGCTGGTGCAGTGGCAGCTCCTTTTCCTGCTCTACTCTGCTTTAAGAACAGCCTTAATTTGTGACGTTACTGAGAAACATTTCAGTATATGAAATGTTTGAACATAACATTGCAGATGTTTTAAGGAGGAAGGTCGCTTCTTTCTCTGTTTACATCGATGGGTGTTTTTCATCATTATCTTTAATGAGAGGGTGGGTAAGATTTGACCAGAATGTTTCCTGGAATCCAGAGTTATTTGCCTCTTGAGGGAACAGTGATGGCTAGTTTCAGATTTCAAAAAGGAAAAAGTCCTACGCTTTCAACAAATTCATACAAGAACCAACCCATCCTAGAAACACCAACACCACCACATGCATGGACACGGTAGATTAAGTGCAGAATTTTGCCAGTTCAGTGCAGGTAACTACCTTGGCCATTTTATTTCTCATAAGCCTTGTTGCTGCCAGCAGTAAGGGTATATCAACACTACTCTGTAGTATGAAGACAGCTGAGCTGGTTCTAGATGAACCAACATAAATACTTGGAAGCAACCTGTGTTCCTTCACAGGATAGACGAGTCTACGTGTAGGTCTGCACTAGGACAACTCTTGTGCTTTCAGTTCACATTTAGAACTGGCTTGCAGGACACTTTGAAATGTTTTCCTTAGGAAAGTTGGTATAACACTGCCAAAATAGTTGTAGTGCAAATCCATCTATGTCAGATAAACTACACATTGTGTTGGCATAGTAAAATGATCCTTATGAGGGGAAAAAAATATATTTTTTTGCTAGTTTAACCACAACTGGCAGCTTCTTCCTGCTAGCTGAGGTAAAATAGCACTGCTACATAAATCGGGGGTTGTACCCTTTCTTGACTTAGCTAACTGTGCCAGCAAAATTACCTGATTTTCTCATTGCAATGTGTCCTGGTTTTAAAATGTGTTAAATAGCATAGTGACATTTTTGAGTAGGAACACATCATTTCAATGCTTGCTGGCCTGAAAAACCATGTTAGACCGTTTCAGCAAGCACTAGCTCTGGTGCTGTAAGATAGGGCGTGCTTAAGGTAATAACTTTGGAAGGATTGATGCCTAGTGGTTAGTCAGAATTAAATTACAAATTGGTACCCATGCAGGGACTTGGAATGTTTAATTAGACTGTAAAAGAGTGGAGTAATAATTCATATTTGTAAAAGGAAACATCCTTTCTAAAGTTGATGGAAAGAGGAAAAAAGTATTCATGAGAATTTTGAATTCCTTTTAATTTGACCTGTTTAAATTAACTTTTTTTTTCTGAGTCCACTTTAGCTTTTGCCTAACTTACTCCATATATTTTATCACTTTGGAGCAAAATACTTTTTGAAACAGTTAGAAGGTTAGAAACCCATCTGTTTAGATACAGATGATTAATGATGTTCAAGAATGTGAGAATGAAATAAAATTTAGATGTCAGCAGACTTCACAGGAAGGTTTATTTTTCAGAAGAAGCCATTCTGAAAGGAAAATTTATCAAAAGTGTTCCTATGGAGGCTATAGGTAGTTCTTAATTTCTGTACTTATACAGCTGACAACGTATTGGTGAAACCAGAAATTTACTCACACGTATTTTTCACTGGATGAATCATTGGTATGATACTTTTTTTTCAAATGGATAATAAAAATACACTAGCTAGGTTTACTGCTGTGTTTATAGATACACATAGTCTCAGGTTTTAGCGCTATGCTGTAATACAGGCATGAGTGATATTTATTAGGTTTGGGAGATTTTTAAAATGTGCCTATTATGAAGGTAAGATTAGAGGGTTTATAACTTCTTTTATTTCTCAATAACATTTTTTAAATTACATGGATAAACTGTTTCCAATAAACTAGTAGAACTTGCATTATTAATTTAAGATTTGGAAATGGTAGTATTTTAAACTAAAAGTACATTTACTCTGGTTCTGTACTGAAAGTAGCTCAAAAACACAAGCTTAAGTTTCCCTAGAGAAAAGTTTTGCATTTGTTAAAAGCTGAGATAAGTTGATTAAAAATAGAGATTTGTAATCACTTTAAAATGAATGCTGTCCTGCTCTCGAGCTATCTTAGAAAATTATTACAAAACTATGTAAGTTTCCTTATCATTCCTGCCTCTTGGGAGACCAAAAGCATTTACAGTTTTAGAGTCAAAATTGAGTTGTTTCAAATTACTTTGTTCCCTGAATGGACTAGACTTGATAGTTTTATCTCACTAGATTTATTTATTAATTTTTTAATGAAACTTCAGTTCACACAGCTGGCTAATCTTAGAAGTTGGTTGCACAAAGTGACTCAGGTGCCTTGTTTGACTCAGTAATCCAGGTATACATCTGAACTGAGTTTAGTTCATTAAAAATAAGGATTCTGGATGACTACAACAAATTTTTGTCAGCTGCCTACACTCATGCTGATACAGTACATGCAAATGAGAATATTTCAGTCTCTTGACAAAACTAAGTGGTGTTCTGAACACTAGGAAAGGTTGCAGCTCTTGGCTGCAGAAGGAATTTTGCTTATGAGAAGTGAGAAAGTTTCCACTAACTTATAGCTGAAGTTAGTTATCGGTGTCAGTAATTCATCACAAGTGCAACTGCTATTTTTATAGCTGTCACCCCTAAGTAATTTGGGTGTTTTTCCCCAAAATGAGATCTAATATGTACAGTGAAGGGCCAGCAGGACAGATAACAACGCAACATTTTCTAACCTTCACGGGCAATAAATCCATAAGATCAAATATTTATCCTACCAAATGCAAATATGTAATGAATTGTACCAAGAAAATGATTAGTTTGAAATAAAAATTAGTTTATTTGCCCTGCAGCTACATTACAGTACTATCTTTAATATCTTTAGTTTTGCTGTTTAGACAGTGTGGAATTTGGCTATGAATAAAGATTTTGTGCTATGTTACTGAAGTTTCTCATAAGTTAAATTTTGTGGTTAAAAGATCTGAAAGTACCACTGATTCTGTAAATTTAATTCTCTTGTAATTAAGGAATCTGTTAACTTCTCTATCAGATTCTAATACAGAATATACTGCTTAGTCAGGCTAGGAACTGCTAAAATCCATTTCCAAGTTGCAGGCATATGCTGTGTTTCTCAGGACGTAGGTGTAGGGTAGGTCGCAGTGGCTGACTAAATGTGTTGGTGAGAAGGGAAAGGGTTAAAAGAGGCAGGAGATGAATGAACGGCCTTGAGAGTTGAGAGTTGTGCCATGATACAGGTTTCTTGGCCTTGTCCTGTTATTAACAGCTATAGGCTGCTTGAAGTTCATGAGATGGTCTTCAGGCTGTACTTAATAGCTTTATTTTTTGAGGACTCATGCATGTATCTTCGTAACTGTTTGGAGAATAGCTGGGGGAAATAATAAACATGGGGTGAAATAAAACAAAGTAGTTCATATTTTCAATTTTAAAATTATAAAATAAGGGAAGAATTTCATGAGCAAGTTACTGTGATATAAATTTGCTTGTCTTTAGCAACACTAAAACACTAACTGTAGAGACTCACGCATGCTTAACTTCAGCATATATGTGGTAAGATATTTTTTTTTTAAGGAAGAGGCACTGTGTCATGTTAATGCTGCACTATAATCCAGAAGGTTTTCTAACAGCAGTTCTTTTTGATAGGTTGTTGCAATCGTTTCAAGTAAGACAACTATCAACTGAAAAACAGTATCTGTTTTTCAAAACATTTTTTGAGGTTACTGTAGTGTGAAACCATGTTTTCTTCATAATCAGGTTTTCTTTTATGGCACTTACATTGATGCCCTTGCAATAAGACTGTGGTTTCATTGTAGTAGCATTTATGAACTCATAGTAGATGCATTTTAAAACTATTTTAACGTAAGAAGCGAACAGAGCTGGACTAGAAGTTAGGTTTGGAACACAGCCTTCTCTTTTCTATCTAATTTTAAACAATGCTCTCAACCATTGTGATTGTCTTGGCCACATTGTTTATCTCTTTACTGCTGCTGCAGTGCAACCGGTGTTGTCTGTTGTCTCCAGATGAGCAAAGGTTGAGAGGAGGCTATTTCCCTGCTGGTGATCCTCCTCGTTCCCACAATGTAGGAAGTGCAGCAAAGCTAATATGTGTCTGAGATTAGCGAGTGTGTTTTCCAGGAGGAGACTGGGGAATAAGAGATTATGGAAATAGAAGATTTTCTAGGTTTCATTTAATCATAACTGTGAAAGATGACCGTGTCCCAAGAGAATGGAGAAAGTGGAGGGAAACCCATAACTGCAGCTGCTGCTGTGGCGTGATTTCCCAGGGCCAGGTCAATGGTACTCGCTGAGATTGGAAGGCGTGCTGGACATCAGTGTGAAACGAGGGAGGGAGTCATCCTCAGTTATGTCATGCGTGGTGTGTTTTTACCTATATAGTTATGTCTGTATGTCAATGTACCTATCTTGGTATAACAGTGATATACCTATGTATATTTTGATTAACTATGAGAATTAGTAGAAGCTCCATGGTGTTTTGCATTGTTGTAATTCCGTAATTTTATTTACCTTAGAAGAGCTGGCTGCTATTGAGTTATTTATTAGGACCTTCTGGGCACTAGGAAAATACAAACAGTTGAAACTGTAACGACAGTGAACTTGCACAGACAACCTTGCCATAAAGTGTAGAGCCACATTTAAAAGGAGGTATAGCAACTACATTTTTTAAAGAAAGATTTTAAGAAGTGGAAGTTGTTAGCCTAAGAAAAGGTTGAGTGAAGATACGACAGCACTTTTTGTATGTATTAATTAAAGACTGATGCAAAGAGAGGTGTAAGCAATTTGTCTGTAGGTAAATCATTCTCCAGCTCCACTGGGGATAGGATGGGCTTGAATCACAGCACAGAAGCTGCAAGTTAGACACAGGAAAACCTTTCCAGCCACGAGGTTAGAGAAATGCTGGAAGGGAATTGCCTGAGAAGGCTATAAAACCCCTCGGGCGGTGGAGATTCTGTGAACTTATGCTAAGAATGGTTTAGGTGTAGGTAATCCTGTGACAGAAAGATGGATTAAATGATCTCTTGAATTGCCTTATTTTCTGTTATTCTGTACAGAGAGCTAACTTGTGAGGCAGTGCTGATGTATTTAATAAATTCTCTTGCTAGCTCCTTTTATTCTAATAACAAAAAATTAAAAATGTGCACTGTTTTTCAAACATCTCTTCTAAACGTAGCTTTTCTTTTCCTTCAAACTGAGGGGAAAATTATTTCTACATATAAATCTTGCCACACAAAATGGTTATTTGTCTTGGCAGCTTTTCTTTCCAATGATTCACTGATTCCCTTCAAGAAAAGACAGATAAAACTATAAGGATAACCAAAGCAATGTACGTAGCAGCAGAGTAAGTGCTAAAATGTCATGGTGTGCAAGTAAAAAGTAAAATCTGGTGTGATGATCTAATACATATATCTGATCCCTGCACCTAAAGTCCATGGTGTGAAGGGAGGTTAAAGGCAAACGAGTTCAATTTCTGCAGTGATGACATTAGAAGTTGCGGTGCAATTGCAGGCTCTTCATCGACTGAAACAAAAAGCCACCCACCTGCTCTGTCCAATATTAATGTCTTTTCTCCTTTATCATAACTTTATAGCACCCTTCCTTTGAATGTTGCTCTCTTTGAATCATTCATTGTTGCATCTTCTGCAAGGGAAAGCAATATTCTTAACATAATCCTTATTCTGTGAAAAGATAGCAAAGCATTTAAAAAACATGAGTAAGGACCATTTCTTCTATTTTATAGTAGACATGTTGAAACAGAGAGTGAAAAAATGCCTCTAAAACTGTGATTCCTCAACCATTTCTTTAATCTGCTTTATGATGTAGCTGCAGAGATACTTGTGATTGCTAGCAGAGGCGAGGAGGTGGTGTGAGGCTAGGAATTGCAAAGGAGATGGAAAAAGATAAGTACTCTTCTTCCCTCCACAGTGACCACAAATAAGCTTAAAATGGTGCATTAAAAATTACAGTTGATGTATGCATTAGACTACCCTTCTAATCATTGATTTACAGAATGAGAAAGAAAACCTAATCTCTTAGCCTTCAGGCCCTCAGTTTACTAAAAAAAAAAACCAACAAAATACAAAAAACCCAACAACAAAAAAACAAACAAAAAAGAAACTATAACAAAATCTACCTTTCCTCTTTCCTTCAAATGTAATTCTCTAATTTTAGAGTATCCTGTCAGTCTTGACTAATAATAATAATGAAAAATTATTCAGCTAGATCACTGCTAATTGCCATGTTTCTACCGTCTCTGTTCCGTGGCCTAGCATTAGGAAACACTTTGTATGATCCAGACACTTTCTTTTAGCGTGCCACCTGTTCTCCTGTCCATCTCTTCCACCCAGCTGATTGAGCTCTAATAACTTGGAGACATCCTCATGATATTGCACTAAATATAACTGCTTTAGTCAGACAACAGCATGCAAAAACATTTTTTCAATATGGTCAAGTAGTGAATGGTTAGTTGTATCCCTGTCCTCCTAAAAATGGTCATTCTTAGTTTAGTGAGTATAAGCAGTACTTATAAAATTGAGCATTTCCCTATCATCACAAATATGTATATATGTGTGCATCCACACAGATTCTGTCACTCTCCCGGCTCCCAGCCTTTGATGTGTGGCCCTAATGTTCTAGTCTCTCGCTCTGATCTTCCCAGCTGGCACTTAATAAAATACAAGCATCACAAGACTTGGATTAAAATGCCAGTTTCATTGTTGCTAGTTCTATTGGACATAATTGAATAAATCTTCCCCTCCTTGAAAAGCTTCTGGATTTCTACATACAGTACTGATGAAAAAATTACCACCAGTAAGGCTGTATGTACTTCAATATAGCAGCAAGACCGAACTTTGCAAAAAATACCCATCTTCTTTCAACCCCCACACACCCCCACACCTCCCACCCCCCGACCCCCATCATTCTAACTGCCTGGTGAAATTACAAGAGATGTTTTACTTTACAGAAATGAATGTACAATGTAATTACTATCTTTAATCTACCTTCATCAACAACACTGAGAGAAATAAAATTTAGCATAAGCCCACAGTAGGAAGCATTAATTATATTAGTCTCCTTAATTATTTAATTGGATTCTATATTAACCATTCCATTAACTTTCTCTAGATCCACGTCATGCTTACGAGCTTGTAGTGGCCTGGATTATCTCATTTACTTCCAAAAACGTTCTTACGTTTCTTCGGATCCTCTGAAAGCTGCCATAGTTGCCCAACAAACTGAAAAAAGGATATGTATGTCCCACAACCAACTCTTCTAAAATAAATGGATACAAATTATACAGAATTGCAAATATCAGATTACAAACCTTAGTATCAACTCATTAATGTCATTCTAAATTATTCTTGATACAGAAATATTTAATAGTCTTAGCTATACCAAACATCTGTGTCTTCCCAGATACACAACAGAAGTGCTTATTGATCTCTTTTTAATTAACTGTTACTAAAGCCAAGATTTCCCTCTAGTAATGAATCACTATCAGAATTCCTGCAGCTTTGGTTTACTCAGGAAAAAAATCGTACTCCTTTTATTCCCAATAATACTGGCAACAGCTTGTTCTTTGTATCTGTTTTTTTTTTTTTGATTAAACTCCTACATTCTTAACCTCTGGCTTACATTCAGTAGTATTCTTTTTTATGCAGTTCTAACTTTAAGTCTGCTTGTTGTTTTAATTATATTCCTCTGAAAAAAAAAGCTGGCGGCTTTTTCAAACAGGATTGATGCTTGGAGAAATATTCTTAATTACATTCATAGTTTTCTGCACTTTTTCCCCCCTCATAGTATTATGTTTATGATTGTTTTCCCCTTGGAAGAACTGACAGTTTAAAGCTGCAAATGCAGCGGTTTGGATGTTACTTATGTTTGCAGGTAACAGTATTGTGATTTCCTGTAGAAAAATCACAATGATCTTTAGGTTTGCGATCTGTTGTTTTTCATATGCTAGGATGACTTCTTAGAGAATCTGCATTTTTTTGTTAGTGAGAAATCTTTTGTCTCTAAACCCTTTGTAGATAGCCCTGTGTCTCCCCTCCTGTGCCCACACAGGATACTCAGAATTCAGTTATTCATGATAATGATGATTATCTCTCCCCTTTTGTTATATGCAAGTGCAGTTGTCTTGGGATTTTTATTTTGATTCGGTACATTGTAGTAGATGCCTGTCAGTAAACTACCTAGTATTTATATGATACAACACTGATTTCATAAGCATTTGGCATCATGTTGTTCTTGAGCTGTCAGAAACAGTGTAATTTTTTACATAAACTGTCATTTTCCTTTCTTTTTTCCAAGTTACTCCTTTATACTAAAAACACTTATTTTAACGAATCAAGACTCCCTCTACCAGCTTTCAGTAGCACCGCCTAGGCTTTCTGGTTTGTAGCCCAAGCTCCCAGTGTTGTTGTACAAACCCATAAATTACATCTTTATTATTCCCTAATGTGAATGTCAGTTTAGGATGTTGAAGACCTTTACATCCAGCTTTAGTCTGTGTTAGCAGGGACAGCAGGATAGGGTACCAGATGTTCGTTCCTGCTGATGTTGATAACAACACTTGAATTGGGACAGAGCCTCTGCTAGAGCTGTAGAATGTGCAGCTGGTGGCGTTGAATCAAAGGATATTAAGATGCGCTTGGATTCACCCAGTTGCGCGGCTGTTGTGCAAAAAACTGGGATAGCCTTTTTATGATGACTGCTGGCCAAACTGCATCACATCTCACCCTCATTTCTAGGAAAACAAGAAATAATAATCCCGTAAAATGCGCTTGATTCTAATGAAAAGACATTTTTTGAAATGTTTCCAACCATCTCAGTTGCTTGACCCACTTTCTGAACGACTGCACCCTCTAATGGGGTAAAACAGATTGACTTTCAAAGCAGCCAATTTATTTTTATATTATTTATATCCTTCTAGTCCTTATAGGGATAATACAACAGCCCATTCTTGTGACAGTAAAACAAGCACAGTTTTGCTGAATGTAGATTACAGGGGAGGTGTGAATATCCAATAAAGACTTTATATGATTCATCTCTACTCTGGGTTAATGAAAAGTATGTGAATAGCTGTATACACTCATGGTGAAGTAGGAAGGGAATTTTAACAAAATTGTAAAAATAGAGTTTATTTTCCTGGACTTAGAACTGAAATAACATGATTATTTTTTTTCTTCTTGTGTGAAGCCATCTTATTTTACCAAAGGTTTGTGGGGAAGTAAAAGTTTGAACAATGACAGTGTAATGAAGCAGGCACTTAATCATGATATTGCATCTTGTCAAACAGGTAATTCTCTAATGGACCAATGAAAGCCAACGATGACAAGTTGTGGTCAACAGTCCTTGAATGTGCTGATGGTTCTGCTTTCATTACTCTTATCAGCAGGTAACTTTTATACTTTGAATTACTCTTTACTGATCTGTGTCACGGGGAAAAAAATGCAACTTAAAACTGGATTCCTACAAAATAAACAAGAACAAATGAGTTATGAATTAAGTAATAAATAAAAAAAAACCTCTTTGTGTTTACAAGCTGGAAGCTGGAATTTGAAATGCAATTGAAAATTCAGTGTAAGAAGGAAAAGGTGGTGGGACACTGCCATGGTAAAGAAGGCTGAAAATTAAAAAAAAACAAAGCTACTATTTTGATGTGCTAGTTTTTCAGCTCATCTAAAAGACAAAAGCAAGCTCTACATCACCATACAATCCAACCATTTTGCTAAATAGCCATCTATTGGAAATAGAGCAAGTCATGTTCCAATGATGTGTAGTTAGTTGTACGTGCACTCAAGAGCATGTGATTGAACTTGGAACTTCAGTTATTCGTGAGATGAATACATTAGATACACTGTAACTTGTCTTATGTATATATTTAAAAGAAAAATATATGACATCATGGTATGCAAATATTATGTTATTTTCCTGAATCTAAAGAGCTGACTGGACCAGGGAGTGGTTCCAGAGATTTTTCTCCTGGTGGTTGGTAGATCTGCCCTAGATATTTGCTGCTAGCACATAGAAAGGATTGGTGCGGAAATCTGTCAGTTGTTAGATGGAGAATTAGTAAAATGCTATGATTATTAGTTGCATTTGTTCTTCAGGAGTTACTTACAACATTAGCATTTTCTGTAATTCAGAATGAAATTTTTTTAAAAGTATTTTAAAAGGTTCTTAGTCCAGATAGATTTGATTCTATGAGTTTTTAACTCTCTTCGCTTTTATCCTTCATTCTTGAAGCACTTTTTAATAAAAAAAAAAATGTTTTTTTTCCATCGCTGCTTCATATTCCCTTGTACTACATAATACCCTTAACCACCGTTCTTAATAGTTCACCAGGCATTATAGAGCTTGAAGTATCCTTTTGCTCCAGTAAGGGTGGTTACTACTCTGTCTGCGTAACTTCTGTAATATTCAGTGTTAGATTCTCATCAGTTAGTCAGGGGTGTGTTTTGTTGCGCACAGTCTCATTGCTTGTTTGCAAGTGTTGAAGCTGATTCTTGCTAATGATAGTTCATTATTCAGCTATAACTGACACAGTCCTTCTGCTAACAATATTACAGTATTACCACCTAGACTATGTCTCTGCCTAACCTTAAAACAGTTTTCCTTTAGAGTCCTTCCACTAATATCCCTATGTATGGCGCTGCATCCCTAGTTATGTAACTGCCCTCCTCCTATGCACTTGAATCGGGCAAAGGGGTTGTAGCAGCTTCTTTGTTGTTTTTCCAAGTTAAAGTAATTTCAGGAAGCTATTTCCCTGGTGCAGGAATGAAGCAGATTATTCAAGAGGCTGTCAGTGAATGTATCCCAGTGATCAAACATCACAAAACTTTTCCAGCTGCTCTGTCTCTTCTGTTGATTTCCATTAAATTTTCATGCTTTTACCACTTGTTGTAGGGGACTTCTACTAGATACTTCCTGAGATCCCACTTCTCCAACCATTTTCCTCAAGATGCTATAAATATTTGTGTTCAAGTTGAAGGGGACACTGTGATTACACCATGTGTGCAAATAGTAGTCACTGGTATATATACACACTTACTCCCTCAAACCCAGACATAAAGCCAGTGTTCTAGTATGTTCTTCTCATAGAAGAAAAGTACCGCTTCTGAAGTACAGTGTTTTTATTTGAAATTAATTACATATAGGCTTTACTTTTTGCATAATTTATTAACATCACAAATTATTGTCTGTGTAAATGTGTGCCTTATCTTCTTGTTGCTCCTTGGCTATTAGTATTTTATTATCTGACATCCATTATTAGCATGTAGAGTACAGGCTTGATCTGAAATCATCACAAGCCTTTCATGCCAGTCTAACTCATCTCCTTGGGGAATTTTACTACTGACATCTGAAGGAGTGGGTTTAGGTCATTGCTAACTCAAACACATTTTACAGGATGAAACTTTTTATTTTGCAGCCAGCGTGAATTTGATTTTTTCTTTTGTTCCAGACAGGTCAAATTCCATAAAGAAAAACTACTGGCTTTATGCAGTGAGAATGACAGGGGGGAAAAAGGATGCTACTCTCACTGGAATAATACAAACATCTTTTTTTAAACTGAGCTGAAATGGAAATTTAATGGCAAGACTCCTTTTGAGTTCCCTAGATTTACAGACTTCTGTTTGTAAAGTCATGTTTTACTTCCAAGTCATTGATGTACTAAGATTCACGATCTTAGTACTACATTTTTAGAATCTGTACGCATGGTTGAAAGCTGCACTTAACAATTGGAAGAGTAACTTTCACTGGCTCCACAGGAGAAATGAAAGTAAGGGCACATGTAACAGGAAAGTTCCCAGAGCAGCTGTTCTCTGAGGCTGGTCTTCATTGTGTCAGAAAAGGAGAGAAGCAACGACAGTGGCAGTGGAGCAGAGATGTGGTCAGATACCGAGGTCATGGCTCAGAATGCGGATGAGGTTTGGCAGCTTTAGCTGTCTGGTTAGGAAGGAGATGCAGTTGTGGTTGCCTAACACAGGCACAATGCTCTCAGGGCAGGGACAAACAATGCTGAGAGGAAAGGGTTCAGCTCGGAGTAGGTAAGCTATGGCTCCATTTAAAAAAAGGATTAAATTGGATTAAGAATACTGAAACTTCAGACTGGTTTTATTTCAGTGCTATCAAGAGCACAATGGCATGCACTTTTAGGGTTCATGAAGGCTTACTAGTTGTACTAGCAGCACAAGGAATGCGTAATAAAGGCAGCAGCAGCGTGCAGCCGTGCCAGAACGCCATTTCTGACCACTAACTCTTAGATTTGCTTTGCAATAATATTGATACTTCTATTCATTTAATGGAGTGAAACACATTTATGAAATCAGGGATGAGGGCAAGTCTTATATTTACCATCAAAAATTGACAGATTATTTGGACATTACAGTATTTTTTCTTTGAAGTAGGAAATGAATGTCCACATAGCAAAATTTATCAGAGGATCTCAGATGAATGGCGTTGTGCTAAGTAAACTGCATACATGCGGATCTATATGGAAAGCTTGTAAAGACCAACCATTCTGAAAGCCTTGAGGCTTTGAAAATTTAGTAGCCAAATAAAAATTTTATTCAGCATTACACAGATCTGTAACCATGAACGTATAGGGAAGTAACAGTTTGATCTACACTGTCTCTTTACTTTTTAAGTTAGGAGTAAATAAATTTTAAGATAAGCTTATATCAGTCATTTGAAGCATGACAGACTATTCTCTCAAAATTAGTAGGAACAGAGATAGGAGCATCTGTATCACTTACCTGTTCAGTAATACTTTCAAAAATAGCATGAGAATTTGCACATGCGATTCCACTTAAGAAACGGCTGCCATCTTTGCAACATACAACTTAAAAGTATTGCACCTGAAAGACTCCTATCTGAAGTATTTCTGTGGAAGTAAGGTTCTTTAATCCTCAGGATTTAAGTGAAGTTATTTTCAGGAAAACTGCTTGAAAAAAAACCCCCACTTTGTTTATTGGATCTCTGATTCTCTGAGAAGAAAAGACAGCAAGTAAAATTATACAGATTAAAAAAATCTTTATCAATTTATTGTACTGTTTACAAGGTCTGGCTGGGATGGGGTTAATTTTCTTCACAGCAGCCTGTATGATGCTGTCTTTTGGTGACCAGAATAGTGTAGGTAGCACATGGTATTTTAGCTGTTGCTGAACAGCCCTTACATAGGGTCAAGGCCACTCCTGTTTCTCAGCGTGCACCCAGCGAGGAGGCCAGGGTGGGCGTGAGTCTGGCAAGGGACACGGCTGGCACAGCTGACCTGAACTGGCCAAAGTGATATTCCACACCACAGAACAGCATCCTCAGCAATAAAACTGGGGTTAGAGTTTATGCAAAAATTGCTCAGGGACTGGCTGGACTTCCGTTTGCTAGTAGTGAGTGATTGCTTTAGCATCACTTGTGGGTTGGGTGTAGTTGTTGGTGTTGGGTTTTTTTCCTTATTCATTTATTGAATGGTCTTTATCTTGACCCGTGAATTGTCATGCATTGCCCTTCTGATTCTTTTGCCCATCCCACTTGAGGCAGCGGGGGAGTGAGCAAGGGGCTGGGTGGTCATTAGCTGCCTACCAGGGTTAGCCCACCACACAGTGACTACCAAATTCAGACTGTGATTCAGTCATCACATTATGGTCTTACTTGTGTATTTATTTTAATCAATGACACACATTTTACAATTTAAGGATTTGCTTGAAACTACATTTTATTACAGACATCACTCCTCCTCTGACCTGATGTTATCGTCATTCTGCCTTCATTCTGTAGTCATCCTTCCCCCAGTTTTCATCCCCAAAGAAATTTGGGGTTTATTTTCCTTTTAAAATGAGCAAAGAACCCATCTAGGGATCAGAAGACACTTTTGCATGTCGTGTTAAGCAAACCACTTTGCAGTGATGAGCCAACTAAACTTCTTAGGGTCCTGTAGCCCTCTAGTACATTCTCACAGTGCAGTGCCTCTATCAGAGCACTGGATGATTGCAGAAAATGGAAGTATTTGGTTGCTTATGAAACATAAAGAACTAGTTTTAGTTCTTATAACACCCACTAGATGTATAAACAAGTCAGGCATAATCTTACAGGGCTGTTGGTTGCTTGTGGTGGCTTAACACAGGTGTAATTCACCTAAGCTAAGTTGTAGTAATAACATATGAAAAAAATTGGCTATACTATTATTTGCAAAGCTGGTTCTAGCAATAAATATATTCCATTAAACTGTCCCAAACTTGAAACTACCATCTATACTGGAGGCTTCAAAAATTACTAATGTGTAAGTAGTTTAATAATGTAACTTTTAAAAGAAAAAATAAGTTAATATTCTTTAGCCATAAAAGGCATTCATTTTACCTGCATTTTGATAAAAGGATGATTCTGTTGATAATGCACGATAAACAAAATTTGTGTTGCACTCCAAGGCTTTGCAGGTATCAAAGAAGAAAATTTTGTTTCCTAGGAGCAGCTGATATAATCAAAGTGCAGATATTCCAACTAAGAAAGAATAAGTCAAGATAGCTACAAAGTGAGAACTGTCAAACTGTTCAGGTTCTGATCAATTATATTTTCTCTATGGCTGCAACTGAAGTAGTACATACATTAAGCCATCTATTTCGGATGAGAAATCTGTAGGTTCAGTGGAAATTTTCCTTCAGTTGGATAGGGAGAACAATGGACAAGGTGGGGAGAAAAAACCCAGACACATATGTTCAGGACATAAGCAGTCCCTGAAGGAGAGGAATGGGAAAACATTTTTCTTACTAGAGAGTTTATTGCACAGCTTTTTCGATACAGTGCGTATGTGTCTTCCTTTGAAGCATCTGAAGCTGGACATTTATCAGAGAAGGGTTAGATAAGTGCTCTTCTGCTGGATACTGTAATCAAAGACACTGTGGATAAGCATCACTATTGGAAGTGCAGCGCTACACTATGAGGGCTACCCCTTCACTTGCACTTATTTGGACCAGTCATAAGATTTACTTTCTGTTTGTTGACATCAGGCATAGACACACTTTTTTTCCTAGGAATGATAACTAGTGGAACTACACGCATTGTAATACATGTAATGCACCCTTGCAAGCAGGTACCAAACATGTACAAAACACTTGGGAACCTTTATAGATGCCCAACCACAGGCTTCTCATGTGATTTGACTTGCCTTGGATCATCCACGTGTGCAGTGGATCTACAAGAGACCTGCTTCTCCTCCACTGAAAGCTGGAGACTAGACAGAACAGCCTAGGCAAATCTTAGCTGACACTGAAAAACAGTGTTCAAGTAACTCAGTCGAGCTCCTGTTCATATTAGAAATCAAATACTTAGTTAAAAGTTCTGTTTAATTTATGGATTTCTCCCATGCCACACGTTACTTCCATTATTTTCTAGAGTTCAGTTTTCCAAAAACAAATGGTATGTAGTTAGAACTGATGTGATGATGGGACAGAGGGCAACCTCAGCAAGTTTCCTGTCGCTGTAGAAGTGGGAAGGGTGGACGATATGCCATAGGGCTGTGCTGCTATCCAGAGGGAACTGGACAGGCTGGAGAAATGGGCTGACAGGAACCCCATGAAGTTCAACAAGGTGAAGTGCGAAGTCCTGTGTGGTGCTGCCAGCAGGCTGAGGGAGATGATCCTTCCCCTCTACTGAGCACTGGTGAGGCCACACCTGGAGTGCTGTGTCCATTTCTGGGGCTTCCCAGTACAAGAGAGAAATGGAACTACTGGAGCAAGTTCAGCAAAGGGCCACTGAATTATTAATGTGGCTGGAGCATCTCTCATATGCAGAAAGGCTGAGAGAGCTGGGACTGTTCTAGTCAAAGGAAGAGAAGGCTCAGGGGAATTTATTGATGTATATAAGTACCTGAAGGGGGGGATGTAAAGAAGACTGAGCCAGGCTCTTTTGGGTGGTATCCAGTGACAGGACCAGAGGCAAAGGACACAAACTGAAAGAGAGCAGTTTCTCTCTGAACGTCAAGAAAACACTTTTTCATTGTGGGAGTGACTGAGCACTACCACAGGTTGCCTGGGGAGGTTCTAGAGTCTCCATCCTTTGAGATCTTCAAAGGACATGGTTCTGGGCAGCAGGCTGTAGGTGGAACTGCTTGAGCAGAGGGCTTGGACCAGATGACCTCCAGACATCCCTTCCAACTGCAATCCTTGAATTTTTTCAAAATTTAATCAATAATGGAACACTTTCATTATTGCTATTAATTCCTAATTAAGGGGGAGTTCAGGGGAAGTAAGTGCTTGTTCAAACAGATACACTTTCATGCAATTACATGCTTTGTGGATTTTGCGATGAAATTTGAGCATGTAGATTTGTTGCAACAGTTACAGAGGGTTTTGCAAACCTAGGGCTAGAGACAGAATTTCTTTGCTGATGATAGCATCCTCAGATTTGCAACACAGGTTTTTCCCAGACAGGGCAGAGTACTAAACTGAAGAGAACAGGTATGTAATTAGTTTTCTCAATATCTGTGTTCCTTTAGAAGTAGCATTCTTCTCACATTTTCAGTTCCTAACTGAATTAATCTACAAAAGGATTTTCTTTTTTGTTAAAGTAATGATGACAGGTATGTGTGTGCGCACATGCCAGTGTGTGTGTATATATATAAAAATGTAAACTGTGCAGAGTGGGTTTCCTTCACTCTGAGAGCAGTACAAACCTTGTTTTCTCTTGTTTAGTACTCTGTTTTTGTTCTAGGCTCCCTCTATACACACAAATAAAGAAGTAATCTCCACTGTCACAACCCTTAAAATGTGACTAGACCTACAGAAAGAGAGTGAGAGATTCTTGAAAACAATATATTTTACAAAATTGAGAAACAGAAGTGTTAGGAACAGGCTTTTTTAAGCAACATCGAATGAAATGAGGATTAGATGAATAAAGTGCACAGATGCAATTATAGATCAACAGGATCTGTGTGCAGAGAGTTACAATACTGTTAAGGTAAATCCATGCAAGTATCCATAACCTCTTGTACTGGTAAACTGATACAAAAATCATATACCAAGTTACAAAGGTTAATACTGTATAAAGTGAATATCCTTTATTAATTGGTGTAACCTTATGAAGTACAGCTACCCACAACATTGCTGTGCCTCTGTTCTTTAATCAGAGTAAGAACTTTTCACTGCTAAGAGTATTCGGACTCTTGACATCTACATTTCCTTATGTAGATAAGAAAAGTAAGTTTCCCTTGAAGTGTAAGGCCTTTGGGGGGGTCTGTACAGGACATGTAATCTTAAATGATGTTGTAAGGCCTACCATAAGACAAACTATACATCAGTTAAAATGTCGGCAGTATGTGGAATCTCCTATTGTCTCTTAACAAGATTTTTCAAATCAGCCAGGAAGTCACGTGTGGCTGCTTACGAACACGCTGGCAGGGATTTATCCCCTGCCCCTCGGCACGGCTGGCTGGCGCAGGGAAACTAAGACGATTGCACAGCTCCCAGCTCAGAGCTGTTCGCAACCAGCAGGCTTAGGGCACGGTCAGAGCTTGCATCTGCCCACGGTCTTACCATGTAGGTGTAACGCCAGTGTGCCTCTCACCACACAACAATCGGTGTCAAGTCAGCATTCAAAGAGTATGTGTGGAGAGCATTTCTTTTTTTCTTTTTTTTTTTTTTTCCCCCCAGGAAAAGCGGTGGTGAAAAAATGTTCTCAGAGACATAATAAACACTTTACCTAAGAATTTAATAAAAAAAAATGTGAAAACTCCCAGGAATAGCTGTATTTCTATTAATTCTATCTGTTTGCAAATTCAGAGTTGTTCAGATCTGTTGTAGTGTTTTGTAATTACTATTTCTGGCAGAATAATCTGTATCAAAGGGTGACCTTTACAGTAGATAAGATATTTCGTGTCAAGAACAGTGACTGTAAATCAAGTGATATCAAACTTTTATTGCAGTTTTTACATAGACTTTTTGTTTTTCTGAAGTCATCCCAGGAGAATCAAACATTAACATTGTTGGGTGTTTATAGATATACATATATTTAGAACAGCGGTATGATAACATTTCCCTAAATATTTTTGTGCTTCTTGGCATGGAGGGCATTTCTTCTCTTCCCTTAAAAGAAATAATAGTAATCGGAAACATAGTAACAATAAATGTCAAGATACAACAAGATGCTAAATATTGTAATCTTTTAGTACTAGATGTTATGATGCTGAAAGTTCTGAATTTTTAAGGTTTTTCAGAAATCAAACAATTGTTTAAGCTTAACTAGTGAAAAATTATAATTCATAACTTACAGATAACACAAGTGACTCACAAAGCCAATATTGTTCTTTGTTTTACAGTGTTGTCTGCACATTTTCGGGTCTGCGAGCCATATACAGACTACAAAGGTCGCTACCACTTTGGTTTTCACTGCCCCCGTCTTTCTGACAATAAATCTTACATCTTTTGCTGTCACCATAACAACACAGTGTTTAAATACTGCTGCAATGAGACAGAATTTCAGACTGTTATGCAGATGAACTTAACAGGCAATGCAGATGGATATATGCATAAGTAAGTAAATGAGTTTTAAAGTACTCTTCACCAAACTGTGCCTGCTCTAATAACATATTCTGAGGTGTACTTAATGATGGAAGCAATTAGAATAATTGCACATACAGGAAAACATTACTAAATGTTTTTTGCTGTTAGAACTCCTAAAAGAAAGGATATTTTAGCTTTGCTTTCTTTGCTTTGACATGGGCTATAAACATTGCTAGAAGAGAATTTATGTAAAAGTTGCATATAAATGTATCAAATATAAAGTTACATATAAAAATTACAAAAGTCCTCTCCCCTGACCCCAATCTGATCCAAACTATGTTTAAATGTGTATCAGTAAAAATAAACCCCAAAGCTATTCATAGGGGAGGGAGGGAGTTGACATTTTCCGTATCAACCCAAATGCACTATTTTGAATCTTTGATGTTTTGAATATAAATCTCTTGTAATCACTAACCTTGGGGATAGAATGTATTTCCTTATACCAACATTGTGTGGTCTCCTTGCATGTTACCTGGGGCCTGCCCTCTAAGGTAAAGGTCTGTAACTATTTTCCTGAAGAGTCAGTAAGTAGCAAGTAGATCTTTTTTTACTGATGTTTATAACAAATTCTTGTCATCTGACTTCTGTTCGGTATCTGATATTTTGGCCACACTAATCTGCTGCGATTTCTTTTGGTGCAGAGGGCAACTTTCAGCTGATGCAAATCCCCCAAGGTCAAATTCTGATCTAGCTGCCATTTTATTTTGGTATCCAGCCCTTCCAGGGCAAGGAAGGGACAGATTGAGGACAAAAGTAATTCCATTCTATAGATTTTTGTTTACATCAGGGATTTTAGTATTTTCTTCTGCAGTGCAAACTTTAGTCAATGTGTCATCATTCATTCCTACAGAAGCAGGTGCAAGGCTGCTAGGAGGCTATGGTGCTGGAATACTGATGTCTGCTCTTTTAACTTATGGTGTGCAGCTGCAGCCAGCAGCAGCCAGCTCATGGAGTCAGCAAACTGTCGTCTTCCTTAACAGCCTCTTCTCATACAGCTCTGCCTGGAGAAGTTGGAATCTGGCATAGATGCAGAGGTTGCATACTCTAACTTTACAGGTGTTAAAGTGACAATCACCTACTATAAAAGAAGACTGCGTACTTGTAGTGTAATAGAAAGATAAAAATAGAATCTACCCATATAAGATACCTTTAAATCAATGGGGGTCTATACCGTCTTGTTACTGTATGCGCGGCTATGTACTTGAGGTGAAATTTCCTTGCCTTGGCCTTGTAGTGCATCTAGGAACATCATGAGAACATATCACACAGAATGCTAGGGAGACACTTCAAGTCTAACAGGCCCATTATAAACCATCCATTTTCTCCACCTTTTGTGCAGCCTGGACAGTCTAGAAGCTGGTAGCACCCTCACCTGGGACTGCCCAACGCTGCCAAGGTATATGCCTTGAGGCAACCTGGTGGAGTTTATACCGCTGTATGCCACAGTGCCCCTATGCAATGCATACTCTATGTACACTCCATGGTAAAAGTAGGATCTGCTCCCCCTTTGTTTACTGGGATGGCCATGCTACCATGGCAACAATCGGATGCCAGACTTGAAGAGAGATCTTTACAAGACTCAGTACTGAAGGGCTGTGCATGCAGTTGCAGACAATGCCAAAAACTGCTTCACATTCTAGAGTGATGAAAAGAGAGTCTCAAGAATGGACTAGTGTGGCTATTGCCCCCACACTTTCCCAGTTCTTTGTCTTGCAGACAGCAAATTTGCTTTATTTCTTCCTTGCTTTTCTGTAAACCCTGCACTGTAAACACTGCTGAGCAACCAAGTCTGCCTAACAGGAAGCTTCATCACAGAGTTTGGGATGTTACTGGCCAATTGTAGTTCAGCCAAGTAGAAAACCAGTATTTCAGGCTTTTTCCAATATCTTAGTAGCTCCTCTGTGTAATCATGGGCAGAGCTTACTAAGGGAAGGCCCTTCTGTTTTTCACCAACAGCCTGAAATGGACAGGTAACTCAGCCACTTTCCAAAGCAGACATGCACGGAACAGGTACAGTCTGATTGCACAGTATGCCCTTAGATGTAGAACATTCCTCTGCCTCCTGCATTCTCTGTTTTCATGCCCACTCACATCTCGACATGTGCACAGACATGCACACACACCCACAGAAATATAGAGCTGTTCGTATTATAGAGCTGTTGTGTGTGAGCAGTTCCTCAATGGGAAAAAGGTAATTTGGTATTCTTATGAACTACAGTATTTAATGAAAATACATACAGCATAGTGTAAGTATTACATTAGTTTTCATTTAGTAATCTTTAAAAGAAAAAAGTCACCTCATTCAGCTGTGAAGGAGAAAGAGCTCTCTGTAGTCTTTGTTAGTAAGAGTCATGGTTGAGAACCATCTGCAGACTATTTACCATGTATGTCTTCAGTACAGAATTTTCTGTGGACATTAGCTATGTGGGGTTTTGTGTGTTGGGTTTTTTTGTTTGTTTGTTTGTTTGTTTTTCTTTTTTAAATCCTTTGCAGTGGTATGTGAAATCATGCTAAATAAAATAAAAAGCTCCTGGAGGTGTAGCTTAGAGAAGTGCAATAGTGAAACTGGTATTGCCTTTTTGTAACTTCCGGAAACATCACTTCTGGTAAATCAGTTAGGGCCAGGAAAACAGACATTTCTATGTAAAGCTCCACCAATGCAGTAAGACAGAGGGAGAGAGATCTCCTCACCCTGAACTCAACTTCCTGATAATTATAGAATGCTGTGGAGGAGCAGAAAGAAATAAAGCCTAGATGCATACAATAAAAAAAAAAAAAAAATTATAAAAAGCATCTTACTTAATACACTCTGACTTTATTTACCATATATGATAATTAACTTTCTTTAGATTCTAATACAGCCTGGGTTCACTTTACAGTAACGAAGTCAGCTCTTTGTTTAGATCTAATTTCACACACCACTGAAAAAAATTCTGATGAAACCTATCATACTGTGACTGGGGAGATTCATATGGGATATGGGAATAGCAACGAACTGAAAAAAAGGATTATAGTTTTCAGGGAAGAGTGATTCAATATTATTTTTTGGTTTATTTCAATGTTATTATTTGGTTTATTTTTCCCCTTAGCCATTCTTGCGATCATCAAAACAAATTCCTTGTTTTATAATACAGTTGAGGGAAAAAATTAATGAAGTGACTTGAGACTTCTTTGTCATGGCATAGCTAAAAACACCCATTTGTCCTCTACAGTAACACAATGTAACTATAGCCAGGTTTGTTTACCTTTTTCCATTATGATAACAAAGTATTTTTGTGGTTTTATAAGTGCAGAATACTGGGCTACTCTATCTTTGTGCTCATGCAGATTAATCAGTCCATAATATTTTTGAATGTGAACAATTCATTTAGTATTAAATATAGAAATACCAATGATGTCTAACAGACAAGAAAAGTTCTGTCATCCAAAGTATTTTTCCATAAAGCTTTGTCTAATAAGTTGTTTAACTATTCTTAAAAATAGTATTCATTTGAATCTAGTATTCATACTTTCTTAGAAATAGAAAATACATTTTCTATTATACATGTTGTGGTGGATTATCAGCAGTATACTATGCTAGGGGTCCTTAATCTGATACTGGAACAGTTTATGGCAGTCTGTAATGCATCCATGGTTTTCCTTCTCTCTTAGTCCAGTTTCTCAGGGTTGAATGGCTTTTGCATGACACACTACAATATCGCACCAAAAGCAACATGAAGATAGAATAACACTACCTTTTTCCATGTACCACGTCCCCTGCAGAGCTGGCATTTGCTTAAATATCTCCCAGAAAGTAATCTTTATAAGGAACAAAATAATAATAATATAAATCAATTCCCCTACCAACTACTGCAAAAAGATGTAATTTAGCTAGGAAGACCTCTCGTAGGTACTACAGCAACAGATTCTACAGGATTGGGTGAAGAACTTGAGATAATAGTGAAAACAAAAAAGGGGAGGGAAAAATCACATTCAAAGTGTACATGCAAAAAACTGCACAGATTTCCTCAGTGTTAGAAGTACCAAGGCATTTGCTAGGATGTAAGCTTGCATTTCCTTGGGGCAACACTTAAAAAGTGTTACTACTGCAAGTAACAGCCCCGTTTAAAGGAAAATAGGGATAGAAACAGTTTCCGTGGCCATCTGCCCACATTTAAAGTCTGCAGCTGTAGAATTCTGCTCACAATTGTTTTGATTTGTTGGGTTTTTTAAGCCTGAATTCCCAAATGAGTTATTTTCTGTTCATGTGCTGCACATAAAACCCAACAAACTCTTCTAAAAAAAAATATAGCCTGGTGCTAACATGCTTGTCATCTGTCTCAAAAAGTTAATGAATTAGGTGGAAGGTATCACATGGGTAAGAATAATAATAAAAGAAGTTGTATTTTCATTTGTGTGTAGGGATGTTAGAGAAATCTAAGCAGGATTCTGTAGATGGAATAGGATAAGATGGATGGTAAAAGTATTTTTTGTTCTCAGAGAGCCCAATCCAAGACTCCCATGAAGTCAGAGCAAATAATTCCAGTTATACAAACGGGCTCTGTATCAAGGCTATACCATACCATCATATTTCCATAAAAGACCAAATATCTTAAAATAATGAGCTACTCAGCTTTTCGATATGTCCATGAATTACCCTGTTTCACAGACAAGCTAAAAGGAAATTGTCTTATAACTGTTACTCCAGATTTGGCTTCTGTCTCTGTCTGCCAGCAGCAGCAGGGGACTGGGCAACGTAGCTTTAGAAGCTATTTTCAGTGTTATATTGCTAAACCTGGTGCTGAACCTAAACAGAAACCTCCAAAATGACTGATCGGGAGAGGCAGGAGCACTAGCAGGGCAGGGCAAGCTTTCCAGCTGGGGAAGGGGAGAGGAAATACAACCATACCAAAACAACTTCTTGTATTTGATTGTCCCTGTGAAGGAGCAAAGCTCCGTAATGTGAATCTCAGTAAATTTGGAACCTGTTCACACTTTATTTTTAATCGAAATGAAACTTCTACACAAAAGGGAAGGAACATCAGATTGCAAGGTGAGACTTTTTACAATAAAATAATTCAGTTCAATAAAATGAGAGCAAGTCCTAGGAGTTTTTTGATTCCCAGTTGTTTTCTGTGTCACTGGCCTTACTGTTATTCAGCGTAAGCAAGATTAAGATACCTGCTTAATTTTTAGGCAAGCTTTAATTTTTACTATAATTAGTAGATATCAGCAAAATTAATATTTTCTACCGTCTTAATAGTTTAAGAAAACATCAAAGTATGGCATTTCCTTCTGTGTACAAAACATACTACTTGGTAATTTTGAATGTGATTTTTCACAAGGCCCTTTTGATAGTGCTATTGTCCTACTGTCTGTTAATTAAAAAAAAGCAGCCTTTAATTTTTGTACTTATGAGAAACATGCTATTTAGAAGGTGCAGATGGAGAACTTGCATATGGCACGATTAATAAATTGTTGCTTTAAACCGTAACACTCAAAATAGCTCTAATTTTTGCTAACTGAAATTTTGATGGGTGAAACTAAATACCTAAAATACAAACAAATTCTTTTGAGTTAAATATAAGAAATGTTCCTGCCTCTCATATTGTTGCCAAAACAAAAATAACGTTTTCTAATATTTCCATTTTTAGTGTGGGTCAAATACAACTCACCTATTTGTGAAATACAACTCATATTTGTAAAATTGATCCTATAAGCATAAGTAATGAAGAAGAACAGGATTTGTTACAGTGGATTTCTTCCTGACTTCTCCAGCCTGAACTTCATTTTATTTATATTAGCAGGAAATAGAAGAGTTTATCCCAATAGGAATAAATCCACTGAAAGTCGAGTAGCACTGCTGAGAAGCCTGGATTAACCAGATCCTGTTACACTTTCAAGTGCCTGGACTGCAAAGATTTTAGTGCATTGCAAAGGTCTACCCACTGTTGCGTGAAGTTAGGCATGCATGTGTAAGTCTTTAGTGGAGGTGAAGACTCTTGAGTTAAGGGTTTTCAGAAGCACACTGTATTCTGTCTGCTTCCGATCCTCCTGGAAATTTACTGATTGATTATTATTTTTTATTTTTTTTTAATCTTAGACTTGCATAATCCTAAAGTTACACAGGAAGGGACCCATTCACAGCTCTGACCTTCTTCCTGTTGCTTACAGTTATTTGCTGTGGAACTTCATTTAATCTAAGCATGTTACGTCTGCATAGTGGAAAAGCCATTCCTTGGAGAGGAGAATCAGTCTCACTAAGTACTGACGGGCAGCAACACAGAAATTAAAATTCTGATTTCTTACCAGATTTCTTGTTTCAAATCCTGATTTTAAAGTATAAAATGAAAGAGTCATACCAAAGTTTAAATGGAAGCACAAGTTCAAAGCAGAGACTTGAAATGTTTTAGATCCAAAAAGGCTTGGGACATGTTTTTTTGAAATGGCAAAATAGTTTTCTGGCTCACATCTATAATATGTCTTCTCAGCCTTTTTTCTTCTCACAGCACTTCTGTTTTGTTCAATGTTCTGGTAAAATACAGTTCCCTCAAAGTTTCTCTGAAAGAGACCATAGTTGAGTGTGTGTTCAATTTTATCCATATAAGTTCAGGTTCATGTGGGGGTGGGTTGCCCACCTATTTGATATAATTTTTCTCCAAGAAAGTCTTCCTAATGACGTTTTTTACTAGTATCCCCTCTGCTTCCTGTTGTTTTTATAGTCCCTGGTGTGCATACTTCCACATTAGCTCATAGGTCTAGATTAGCTTTCTTCATTGTATACCTTAACAATCTTATTCTTAACTCTTTCTTTTCCTCTCTGTTCTGGCCTCATCCTACCTACTTGTGCAGTTTCCAATCCAAACTACATTCACACCTGGCAATCATTTTTATTTTAATAATACTGCATCCCCAGTAGAGCTTTAGCATTTCTTCCCCTTTTTGATCTCCAAATTCTTGACCCCTTATACCTTTTCCTCTTTTCCCCCTCACCTTTCTTTTAATATCTTTAGTCACCTGTCATGGTTTTACAGCTCTTTGCACCATCAGCAGCTGATAATTTTTTTGGCCTTTACGTATATATACATGTTACAACTACACCAACATATACATACAAATGTAGTATATATTTTCCTTCCTGTGGAATGCATTGATCTTGTCAATGTTTTTCCCTTCTAAATTTATTACCAGTGAACTAAGGAATCTTTAGCAGTTGCTTTTGAAAGCCTGTACTTCTAGTAGTATCTTCTGTATCCAGCAGTAATTAATTCTTAAATTCAGAGCAAATTCAAGCACATTAAACACCTTTTAAGACAAGTGGTTTATAATGCATGTCAGCAGTGAATGTTTTCAATGGCATAATAATAATATAGTTTCAACAGAAGCAAAAATCTGTGTTTCAATAGACACTCCTCAGTCTCAATTATTACAGCGTATTTTCATATGGTTAACGGTCACTCTCATAAATGCCCTGTCACTTTCCATAGGGTGGCTGTCTGGGAGTAAGAATTTGCAGAATAAGACGCACAACCCATCAACCATGTGCGTATCGGTGGTCTCACTTAAAACATTGAAGCTAACTGGACACCAGATTTCTGTGCTGATACAAATACACAGATGAGAGAGAGAGAAATTAAAATGCGTGTAAGACACGGGGCCTTAATTTTTAAAACCTCCCATGTCATGTATATAGCAGTATTTAAACTGAAATAATAAATAATTTTTAGGGATACATGCTTTAGAACAAGATTTTTGGTTTATCCCTCTATATATTATATTTATATAATTAATGAAACAAACAGCTTTGATAAACTAATGTGATAACCATTACTGATATAGAAGATAACTTTTGGGTTCCCTTTTTATCTTTCACAGCAACTACAGTGCACTGTTAGGAGTGTGGATCTATGGCTTTTTTGTGGTGATCTTGCTGATACTGGACCTTTTATATTACTCTTCAATGAACTATGATATTTGCAAATTTTACCTGGCACGGTGGGGAATCCAGGGAAAGTGGATGACACAGGGACAGAGCCGCTGGATTAACCCTGCTCAGGATCCAAGCCAAGTCCAGGCACAGCCTCAGCCAGAGACACAGCCTCAAACTCAGCCACAGCCTCAAACATCACAGACAGTACATACTTTAAAAGGAGATGCTTTAAGTCCATCCCTGATGTCTTTTCAGGGTACATCTGCCTGGTAAGTAAGTTAAGTCATATTGTGATATATTTTTTGACTCTTGTTTTGTAGTGCAAAAAATCGCCTGTATTTGGAAGTGGCTGCAAATTCAGGCAGAACAGCACCATTTTGAGCACATAATTTTTTATATCATGAACTGTCTTACAGAATTACTGCTTAGGGGTGATTTCTCACTCTGGTATATACTAAGTCGTGTTTTAATACTGCGCTCAGAAACAGGTGTTGCCATTTTTCAGTTCTAAATAGTTTTGCTACTCTGTTGTACAAGTAAACTACAAATCTTTTTTGACATCAACCATTATAAAATTAATTTTAATCTGGTGTAAAAGACTAATTACTATGTGTATCTATCTGTTGGTATGGGTTTAAAAGACTGTATAAACGACAACACTGAAATAACTTCAGTGCGAGATGTCAGAAATCCATACTATTTATGGCATGAGACACAGAAACAGGATAAAAACCAGGTTAGTTTTTTTATATGTATAGCCAAAAAAGCATAGCTTGATCTCATTTGACAGAGTGATGCAAGTAGGGTACTGTAAAGTTAAATGCTACAAAACCAAAAGAAAGCCCCCCAGTAAACCCAGACCAAATGGGAGACAGATATTTCAGGAGCAGGCAGAACACACAAGCAAAGGATGAGAACTGAATAAAACGATGCTCTGAATAAGGTGTCAAGAAAGGCAGGGACTTTTTTTCTCAGCAAGAAAACATAAAGATTCGGAAAGTGGGACGAGAAGGGACAGGGTCACCATTGTGTTTTGGGAGTGTTCTAGAAGGCTGAGTGTTGAGTTCTGGCAAAATAAAGTGATCCAATAATGAGTAGGGTGAAAAAGGTGACACCAGTTCCTGAAGCTGTAGAGCATATAAAGCCACAACATTGACCTTGGTCTGAAGTTTTGGGTAGCATTGTGTCTCAGGTGGGATGATGGTGGCAGTAGTCCTTTTATTTCATAACTTGCCCTTTAATTTTAAGTGTGAATCCAGAGCAAATATGGTTGAAGATTTTTCATAATAGAAAAGGTAGCGATAGTGTTACCCAAGGACATAGGGATCAGGGAAAGAGGACATTGGTACTAGATGTATCTGCTGCAGGTCAGACATAAGGACCATTCTAGCAGGCCTTGCCCAAGCAGAAGAGTCAAGCAGTGCTGCTTAAGATAAGAGACTTGTTTGTGCTTTAGTTGTAAGCACTTTTCTTTCCACTTCTTCTTCATCTTCTCTTTTTTTGTTTCTTCTAATCCCTTTATCATTGTTGCACATTGATTTCCCAATCTTGTCAGAATTTCCATACAGGTTAAGACCAACAATTGTAGTACAACAGTTATATTCTAGTTTAGTACATGCATGTATATATAAAAAAAACGTAATGACGACTACATGGAAAAAAAAAAAACAACCATGAAAAAAGTAAGAGCCTGGTTAAACCACTTGGAAACTCTCCATACTATTACAAATTAAATGAAACTATTCAAAAATTCTTGAAGGATTCTTCGTCATTTTCCATTACTGACTTTGTTGTTCTGTTTCTTTGCTTTTATTGAAGCATTAAACGGGGAATGTATGTTAGGATCAGGTGAGCCATATCCCAAATGCTCCTTTTTCTGTGTTTGCAGGAGATGAGCATTGATAAAGTCACTCCAGTAACCCTCACCCCTTCCCTGGTGAACCGTCTGTCTGTGCTCCCCTCAGTTCCCATAAAATCGTTTCTTTTTTTCCTAATCCTTTCATTGTTCAATGGAAGAAATATGTAGATGTTTCCTTAGCAAAACCATATTTATCCATTGTATTTCAGCATGTAGAACGCTACAAGAGATGCCATATTTTCAGACTTATAACCTGCAACTTTTGAAACTCACAGCTCCTTAACTAAGTGCATAAATAGTCTGAGTTGGATACATAAAAAATACCAAGAAAAAGGTAGTAGACACTGGTGATCACAGGCAAGGTGTTTAGCATGCGAAGGAGGTTTTTGAGGAAACAGCTCCCTCAGAAAATGACAGGCTTGTGTACTACAGCAATTGTTAAGACAGTGGGGAGTAAGGGGAGGTTGCCTGGCTATTTATTTCTCCATTAGATAATCTGCAGGTTATATACATGAAAATATGGTAATTTTGCCATATAGAAATCAAGCTTAGTTTCAGAGTCCGGTTCTGCTGCAGTCTATATTTGATGAACAACCTCAGTACTGTCTTCTCAAAATCTGCTATCAGTGAAGAAGTGCAGTGGAGTTACTGAATTTATATTTTCCATCGCTGGTTTTAAAATTGCCTAATCTATTAATATCTTTCTGTATTTTATACCTCAATTTCCATTATTCTAGATGATGACACCAACCTCTTAGATGCTTTGGTAACAGCAAGTTTCCAGTCTATAAAATCAAGTTTTCAGTTTGTGTTGGCATTTGTAATGTGACCTAAGCTTATCCCAGCTTTTCCCTCCCTAGAGAAAGTAAGCATTTTTCTTTAGCACCCCACAAACACCCTTATATATATGTATAGGTGGTATACCATGAGAACAGTTCCTGTTTACAGGGGAGCTTTTTGAAAATACAAAATAGATCTTTTAATCCTGCCAGATATTCATGTATCCCAGGGCATAAAAACTTAAATACTGTTAAGAAAAAAATTCCAAAACAGCTTGCAAGTTTTCATGAGAACAGATAGTGTTGAAGTTGTTAGCTTCCTGTACTGCATTTATCCTAATACAGTTTAAAGGCATGCCCATTCTAGAACACACTATATGATGATAATAGGAGAGTGATTCTTGCATGTCAAGAACCCCAGCAATACCAAAGACTTCAGGTATCCTTATTGCAGAGAACTGACAGTGTAAGAAACTATTCCAAGAAAGATGGCAGGGTTAACCTATAGTTTGTAAAGCAGTTTGGGATCTTCCTCAATTAAAAAAAAAAAATAGCATAAGTGCTTTTTATTTTATCTCCTTTCTTGTTGTAATTCAAATGCTGTGAATTGTCAATGAAACCAATGACCGAAACAGGTATGTCAGAGAGAAAAGTCAAGGAAGTCCCAAGTACAGTGGGTAGAAACATCTTCAAGATGTTTAAACCTTTTGTTGTAGCAGATCACTTTATTATTTACTTGAGACAGAGAGGACAATGTATAGCCATAATATTATTATAACTGCAGAAGTCTGGAATCCATTATACATTCTGCTGGCTTCTCTGCAGAGAGTTTGCGGTGTTGTACAAGGGGAGGAAGGAAAATCATTAATCTCAGAAACATGGAGCCCAATTTAGAATAACATTGCTTCATCCTGTAGTGTATGGATTTTGCGGCCCAACTAATGTTGATTTCTTCTTTAGTATGGAAACCATCTGAGGGCTGTCCAAAGGCCTGTGTGGTCTGAAGGTCCTGGTGGATCTACCTTCCGCAACCCAAACACCGTCACAGACTGCGAGTGAATGAGCTTAAATGGTCGTGGCTTGCCTCACGGTGGTTCCTCCAGGTCATGGCTGAGGTGCATGAGCTGGACCCTTCCACGCTCACTGGTTCATGTAAGAATCTGCAGTCTGGTTAGCCTGAGCAAGATTTTAACAACTGGAGATCAAACAGCAACAAGCAGCAGGCAAATCGTTGTTACTTCTACTCAACAAAGTACAAGCCAGGGAGGTGATAAAATGAAATACTGTAAGTTGAGGAATCAAAAACCTGACTACTGAAAAATATTGTCTCACAACCATGGGAATACTGTTAATTAATAATCACTAAAAAAGGTCAGACTAGCAAGGAAGATCACGTAAGAGGAAGAGTGGGCCGGGAGAGCCTGGCAGGGTTTCTCCAAATTCTCCGTGGCTGTGCTGTGTTCCAGATGTGAGATGGGAACAGATGAACGTGATCTCTGCCTTGGTCTGGTGATGTTAAACTCCTCCCCACGTCCATCAAGGATGCAAATCACAGGGATTACTGTCCTGAAGTCTTAACTTTTGCCTCTCTATTCCCTGCCTTTCTGCACAACAGCAACAGAGGCAATGTCAGCTCTGTATGTGATCTTATATGTTATGCTACATGACTCACAGTTTCGGAAACCTGCTGGTTGTCCAGAATCAGGAACAGTATCAGCCCAGCAGGGTAAGCCCATGCTTATTTCCTTTGTGCAGTTGGAATGGGATAAACAAAGACAAGTCTATTTTACTTCCCCTCATTAGATGTTGCAATCTGCTTTTGCTGTGAATTCCTCTGAGTCACGTTGTCTTTCAGACCAGAGGTAGAATAGTTTTTAGCCTGCTGCTATTCGCCTGCTACTTGACAACTCATATAAAGCCTATAAAAATAGTGGTAGGGTTTAGAAGCCAGCAGGTAACTGACTATGCCCACAGCAACTGTGCAAAAAGCAGAGGGAATAAATACTTTGCTATTGGCTAAAAAGGTTATGTGAAATTCCCTTTGATACCAAATTTTGAATCAGGGTACAGACTATCACTAGAGTGAAATGTCCATATGCAGTAGGTCCTCTGCATCAGTCATTTCTAAGAGTTGCACATGCGGCCTTGCCTGTGACACCTAGCTTCGGACATTGGCGCTGAAGTGGGTCACCTGGCAGTGTGAACATAGTCTGCCAAAAACATGAGGTGCTAGGGTGGTTGGGAGGGTTTTATGCAGTCTGCTCTTGATTACAAGATATTTATAGTAACAAAGTGAACAAAATCTGCCTCCTTTTATTTTAGGTAAAGTGTTTTGAAAATAAGAAAGATCTCAAATTTACATTTGCAAAATTGCTACATTAAAGAGGAATACGATGGTACTATTTTAAAGATGCAAAATTTTGCATCAAAGGGCAAAGCATAGTTTTTGTTTACAGCTTCCACCTAGATTTTTATATTATACTCTAAATATGGCAAACCAGAACACCTATAGGTTTTTTTTAAAGATGGAAAGAAATAAAATTGGATACTCATATAATGCTTTTATGAAAGAACTGCCTGGGAATTAAAATCATCCAGAGAATTCTGGTAACAGACGTTAGGTATGTCAGGCAGCACCTACCATTATATGTGTGCCTCCATTCCCTTCAAAATATATTGGGTTAGAATAACAATATTGTTGAATATATTTTCTTCTAAATATTCTTGTCTATTTGCTAGGAACTGCATCACTGTAAAACCAGAAATTGCTTAAAAACAAAAGCACAGCTAAGGAAATCACTTTCTGCTCCTAGAAGAGCCAGATGCTAAAACTTGTTTTGCGCTGCATGTCCCTTCACCCACCTGGCATCCTGTTAGATATCAGGGCAGGAGACTTAACAGCACTAATAGACAGTGGGCTTGCAACCAAACATCTCAAAATCTGCAGTGCTCCAAGTCTTACTTGCCTCAGTACTATATTTATGCAAATAAAGGGGGAGATGTAATTTTGATTTTTATCATTTACATTTAAATAATTTATGATACGTAAGTTACTGAGTACTTGCTTTCTTCCTTATATTTAGGAATGCACTATTAGCATGTGAAGTTAAGCCAATATGCAAGATTTCCACCTCAGTCTGACTATAGGCAATCTTTGTGTATATTGATAGACACTGCATCTTTTGTCAATACATATGTAATACATATTGTTCATTTCATGCCACTTTCTCCTTTTCTGTTTGCTCTGTAAATTATAGACCTCATATTGCAACATTTATTTCTCTACATCCTTGTTAACTGCACGTTCATTGGATATGGGCTGATTGATATTCCTTATTTTAGCTGTTTCTCAACCTTTCCATCAAATAGGGACTGTCACATTCATCAGCTTCAGGAAAGGCTTTCTTTTAAATGGACTGCAGTGATTTAACTTAAATGTGGCGATGAAGTGGCAGAAAATAGCAATTCATACAAAAGCGAGTAGTTAAAAGGTTATCTGAAGACTATTGCTAAATTAACTCTGCACACTGAGAAATGAAAGCTAGTAAAAATACTGGAAACCAGTTCTCAACATGTTCCGTGTTGAAATTTTCTTATATTTTGAGTAGAACTTTTTGTGGCAAGATTGTTGCCTCGTCTACATTGTAACAAATCTGAAATAACACTACTGAAGTAGCAGATAGTAGCGTAAAAATCATGTTGAATCAGAAGACTCCAATTAAGCCTACAGTTGTACTACATAATGTCACAACACTATAGCATCACACACAGGATGAGCGTGATATCTCAAGTTTTACCAACCAATTCCATCTTCTCTGTTACAATAGAAACCACTTAATTTTAAAATACTCTGCAGTTTTTTAGTAGTTACAAAACTCCTACCCCTTACATCCTTTCAGGTGCCAGGTGCTCAATAGTAATTGTAATACCACTTGTACATTTTCCATATTCTATATATGCACTGAAAAATAAAATAGCAAGGTTATTCTAAAGCTCCTCACTTAGACTCTGAGGTATCACACAGAAACTTTAAATCAGCCCCAGCCACTTTGCAAGTACAGCTGAGCTTCATACCCACCTGCATTCATGCAGTCTGGCTATTTCTCTCAATAGCATATCAAAGGGGTCCAGGCTGCCTGATTTCACTTTCACATTTGCGTTTAGAAAGGTAAGTCAGGTGCTTACAATCACTCCTGAGTTAGATCTGTAAATACAGATGTAACTGAAAATCAGCCTAGTTGTCTCTGACATGCTTTTAAGAGTACCTGCATCTAAGGTAGCAAAGGCATGAAGCAGTGACTAGCTCCCATACCTCGTACTGAATTATGCAGTCTCAGCTGTATTAAGCTTTAACTGGTATGGATGAGAAGTCTTGTTACATTGATAAAATTCAACTAATTGCTTTTAGTTTTCCAGAGACTAAATAAGGCAGATGGACAAGCAAACGACAGGGAGAATAAACAGAATCAGCCAAAGATATTGCAAGTGGTAGAAGAAATAGAAGGGGAGGTGTTAAGGAGTGAGAGTTCATGATCTAAACAGGCAAGCCTTCCTGTGTTTCTGCAAAGTTGCAACAGGATTTTTAAGTAGGAGATTTAGCGTAACTCAGAGTTCTGTACTGAAAGAAAGCACTTTTTTTAAAAAAAAAAAGGAGAGGAAAAAGGAAAGAAAATGATGGTCAGAATAGTAGGCTATGCCCCAGAGAACTATTGAAACCATCTGCAGAACAACTATCTATGTACACTTGATACTTTTAACAGAAGTGAGAATGACAGGGGAAAAAAAAAATTACCTGAAGTAAAATCCCATTGTTTTCAGTGTCTTGGAAAATCAGCTCCCAACAAGTATTTCAGATGACAAGAAACAGATAAGTCCCTAACTCAAGGAGGAACAAGCAGGTAGTAAAGCTGAAAATCATGTACAGACTTATTTATTATTCTCAGAATTATTATTAAATAAAAAGCCATATGTAATAAATAATCCTTTTATGGGGTTGCAGGAGATCTTTTAGAGTATGCTAAAATTTCTACAAAAAACAATGGCATACTATGGAATACCAGACAGGAGTGAAATCATCAAAAGCGTGTGTGATAATGCTGAACGCATGACCATAAACAGTAACAATGTCAGACAGTTATTTCCAGTGACATCTGAGGTCAAGGATCTACCACATCATTACTTCCATTGTCACTGTTTGCTGATGAGATCATGACAAAGAAAACCACAGGAAGCAATTAGGCATTTCATCAGAAAAGTGATAAAACATGTTTGTATGACCTTAGTTTTATAATGATGTTTTACTGCATAGTTCAAGAAAAGGCCAGCAATTAGGCACAGTCAGTTTGTTCATCATTAGGAAGATATCACGTATATGGCTGTTTAACTCTCAAAAGCAAAATAGATCAAAAAGCATTGAAATGTGAGAAACATTAGAGTCATTTTACTGTTCATTAATTTATGAGGGGATGCTGATGTCAATCAGCAAACAATTTTCAAGCACTTAAAAGGTTTGGAAGAAGTTACATGATCAACACAGTCATAGATACATATACGTGAATATCTACAACCAGAACTGTGGAGAAAACCTATTCACTGCAGAAAAAACATGCCTCTGAATAGACTTTTAAATCCACTGTAAAAAATTTCTTGGAAATGCTAAAGAGGCAAAACCAGTTTAAGACATTAAATGTCAGCAATATGACAAATGTCACTGGAACACAATTAGAAATGTTGCTAATGTTAGTCCCATGTCAGATGATAACATGATCTCGAAACAGAGCAAGTGAGACACATTAAACATCAGAGAAATGAGTTTAATCAGCACAACACTGTGTAACCTCCACAGAGCAGCATCAAAGGAATAAATGGAGGAAACTGGGTGCCCATCATAAGATGCAGGAGGGTAAAAATAACTGTAAAAAGTGGTTCTATGTGAAATAAGCTACCTCACTTTGCTTCCTGATAGGGTAAACGAATCCTGGTGTTTGTATGTATTGGTAACCTTTACTTAGGCTCCAAAGAATCTCTGAAGTGGAACAATTGTGGAGACATAACCATTTATAGTAAGTCTTAAAAGTATTTGATGTGTTTGCACAGCAGATCACCTGGTGGAACAATGGCTGTTGTGCTCAAATCTAAAAGGGGACAAGGTCCAGCTACAATTTTTGTTTCTGAAGGATTGGTGCTCTAGTACATGGTTGAGTAGTTTATGCACAAAGGAACCTTCCTGTTACAGGAATTGCGTGTATTAATTAGCTAATCATATTGCTGAGCTGAATTCTGTATTAGGGCAGTTCCTTGCCATCATTAGAATGTTCCGTCTCTGAGAGCTGACACATGCTACACAGGCTGCCTTCTTTCTGTTGAAAATCATTACTATCATGTAGCAGCCTGTGGAAAAGTAATTGCAGTGAGCTTCATCAAAGATTACAGTAAATTAATTAAACAGTCATCAACTATATTCTGCGTAAATTAGTGATACAGATTTTAATCAGTCACGCAGACGAGGGAGTCAAGCTATTTTTTATTGCATTCCCAACTTCTCATCTCTGAAAAGTGATGAGTCACAGGGAGCTGGTAAACTCAGCACTTTTCATCCTTCTTATTCCAACAGCTGATCTCCGGCAGTTTCACCTAGAAAGTTCTAAAGAAACTGTGATTGGAAAGCAAGCTCGAGTTCACTCTTTCCTATCGCCAAAAACCTCCCAAAATTCTCTTATGCCACTGAAATTAACAACTGAAATCAACTAAGCACCTGCTTAATTTCCATTTAAAGAAAATTACATGAGTAGCTGGGAGTTTACTTTTTTTTTTTTGACTATTCGATGAAGCCTCTCAGAGCTCACAATAAAAATAGTGTCCAAATAAAAAAAACCCACTATGCATGAACAACTAAAAGAAGACAAAAATATGGATGCATCTTTGTGGATGTGTTAAAAACAACCTAATAGTGATGCTATTGGAAAAAAAGATAATCTTGGTTCAGCATTTCCCTACTATTGCTCAGGTTCACTCTTACTGTCTTTTCCCTGAGAATACATAAAGCAAAAGTACACTTACCTGAAGCAGTCCGACAACCATACTTTTAGAAAGTCCCCAAGATGATGCTGGCTGTAAGGGACAGGTTTTGAAGGAGTTAGAGACAAATGAGACAACAAAAAGAAGAACTTGTTAAGCATTAGGGTAGTGACATGAGTAATACACACCACTTTAAGTCTTCCAGTGTTTGTTACATTAATAAATATCACTTGTGAGGGCAATCTCTTGCTCATTTTTTTTTTTTTTTATTTATTCTATTTAGATTAGTGCAAACATGGTCTACAATGTTTAAAAAACAGAGTTAGTAAAAATTAGCTGGGGGATTGGCTGGCATTTCCCTATCTTTCTTAAAGGCAGTTCTCATGACCACTGGGTATAGCTGGAGTTAGCACTGCGCCTATATACTATAGAAGTAAATGAGTACTTAATAGGTTGTGGTATATTTATCCACACAAGCACTTAGGTGAGCTAGTCAAGTTTTGCTACTTCCATTTGACAGATGAGGCAGATAAGCTTATCTGGTTACTGAGGGCCACACCGAAAGTATTTGACAATTTTCCATTATTGTAACTTCTGTAAAATTGTGTAGATTTTGTAATACTGTGAGAACAAGAAATTGCCCTCTGCCCCCTGTTTTACATTGCACTTTCCAGAGGATTCTGGGAATTCTGGGATTCCAAGCAGTAATCCTGGGACTGTGGAGGCATGTTGAAGTCTGCAGGTTTGGGCTGTGACAATTTGAGGTTCAACCTGATCTAGAGACGAACATATGCAAACACTGAGTCTTCTAGTTGGGTTTTGTACCTTATGTGACATTTTATGAGGAGACCATGTAGATGCACATGAGTAGATTTGCTCACACAGTGCAGCATTTAATCTAGGGCTTTGGCAAGGTTCTAGTAGACTGTCTAAGAGATTAAAGGATCCACAGACTTTTGGCACAGCACCTAGTTTCTACATACTCTTCCATAGTTCCATAAAAATTTGCCAATGCATTACAAAGATGAAATATGCAACAGGCTGTAATATAGCTCTTAAAGACTGATTATACCATGCTTTGCTTTGATGTCTAAAACTTAGCTCACCTACCTGGACAACAGAGTTCGTGCTTCACACCACGAAGATTGCACATTTTATGTAGTAGAAACACAGACATAAGGTTCAGGTAATGGCACAACTTACTTTCTACTGTTCTGTTGTAGGCATTGCTGATACAGAGTATCTTGGAACCATTTGGAATAATACAATGGATAACTATGCACCATCAGATTCCTGTAGAGTATGACGGCTAAGCAAGCTAACGAAATTCTTGAGTATATGAAAAGGAGAAGTAGGGAGCTGCTATCTCACTAGCAGTGGTGGGACTGTTTCTCTACATCACCATCACTAGGGCCTGTAGCAGAAAAAATCGCAATGGCAGATGGGAAGGCATTCAGAAAGAGCTGTGGAGCTTATCTGACTTTTGGAAAAGTCTGTCAAACTGCAAGAAGTTTAAGAAGCTCAAAGGTGAAAGAACATTATAAGACAGTTTGATTCCAGTCTGTAAATTCCTCATGGCAAGGAGATTTCAAATAATAGAAGACTGTAGCAAACAGACAGAAAAAGATCCAATACCTGGAATATCAATTTATACAAATCCTGACTGGCAATGAAGAGCAGGATTAACCTCAGTCAATTTAACCATCCAGTCGAGCATCTACTAGTTATTTAGGCATCCTCATTAGTACACTGAGAGGAATTTCCAGGGGTCTATTCATCCCACCTCTCTTAGGATGGATTGAATCACTTGGAAGCTTCTTTTCATTGATTTTTTGACATTATGCTGGAAGATGAGCTTATACAAGTCACTAACATCTAACTAGCTGTAGTCTGACATTGGGATTCATCTCACCTAAGTGTGCATTTCTTTTCAAAGTTGGCATTTCACCAAGGAAATGTTTTGAGATGCAGCAAAATACCTGTTACTTGTGATTTTAGAACTGGCAAGGGGCCTTGTGGAATATAAGCAAGTCACTGGATGGGAAGCCAGGTCTGCACAGGAGGCCAAACTGAGGACCCAAAGGAGAATGGCCCTTTAAAATCTGATTTATCTGGGGAATGTGTGAGGCTGTGTTCCCAGAAGACTGACACCAACATCCATTTTTACAGAAACATAGAACCATTTAGGTTGGAAAAAGCCCATAAGATCATTTGAGTCCAACTGCAAACAACACTGTCAAGTCCACCACTAAACCATGTCCCTGAGTGCCACATCTACATGTCTTTTAAATACTTCCAGGGATGGCGACTCAACCACTTCCCTAGGCAGCCTGTTCCAATGCCTGACACCCCATTCAGTGAAGAAATTTTTCCTAATGTCCAGTCTAAACCTCCTTTGGTACAACTTGAGGCCGTTTCCCCTCGTCCTATCACTTGTTACTTGGGATAAGGGACTGACACCCACCTTGCTACAACCTCCTTTCAGGTAGTTGTAGAGAGCAATAAGGTCTCCCCTGAGTCTCCTTTTCTCCAGATTAAACAGCCCCTGTTCACTCAGCTGCTCCTCATAGGACTTTTTCTCCAGACCCTTCACCAGCTTCACTGCCCGTCTCTGGACACGCTCCAGCATCTCAGTGTCTTGCAGCGAGGGACCCAGAACTGAACACAGGATTTGAGGTGCAGCCTCACCAGTGCCCAGTACAGGGGGACAATCACTCCCCTTGTCCTGCTGGCCATGCTGTTCTAGATACAAGCCAGGGTGCTGTTGGCCTTCTTGGTCACCTGGGCACACAGCTAGCTCATGTTCAGCTGGCTGTTGGTGAGCACCCCCAGGTTCTTTTCTGCCAGACAGCTTTGCAGCCACTCATCCCCAAGCCTGTAGCAGTGTTGCACGGGGTTGTTATGACTGAAGCATTCCATTTTCCTAGCATCACATTCTCATCAGATTTACAGAGCAGTCAGGAAACACAGGCCAACAGCTGCACATCAAAAATCACACAATGCTTTGTCCAATTGTTTCATCTTCTACCATTAGGGAACACAGGGGACAAACGTGGCCTTCTTCCTCCCCACCTCTTCCCAGAAATGCCTGGTTATGCAGCTGGTGCATAATAGCTGCTGATGCCAGCGGGACTGTGCGGTGACTGCATAATCACACCAAAGAATGGAAATCTCCGGGCAAAGGCTCATCTCGGAACCACCAGCCAAATCTTCATCTCTCACATTCTGTGGGCACAGAAAGCCAGTGGTGGTAGCGGAGCTGAAGAGGTGAAGATCATTTTTGTGTGTGACTGGCTTCCAGTTCTTTGTTTGGATGCTGTAAGATTATAGTGGACAGAAGAACATTGACACAGCACAGCAGGTTTCTCTGCTACAGTGCAGTGCATGTGATAGCTGTTGAATTATTCATCCTGAATTACTACAGTCTTTCTGCCTCTCATCTAATATTAAGGTGCACACCTGAAAACCGCAGTCATCACTGGGCAACTGCAAGAAGCCTAAATGTCTGTCATGAAAAAATGAGTATACAATAGATCCACAACACAAAACGTGCACACACATCCAAACAAGTGAGTAAATAATGATGAATAACATAGAAGAAGCAGAGAATAACCCACCAGCTGGCAGTCATAACTGTTCAAAAATTTCCATGCTTCATAAATTATCATTCAAACCAAGCCATACCAAGCAGAATACCTCAGCCCAATGACACAAAGCAAGCACTGTTTTTCTTTCTCTGCGACTCAAGAATGCTGCTCAGCAGGGGTCATACACTGTCATTGATCCATGCACAAAGATCCTGTTGCAGCCAAATGATGCTTTACGCCCTGGCAGACCAATATCTAGATGCAGCTGTGAGACAGTTTAAAAATAATAAACCAGTCAGAATTCTGCCCCTGGCATCAAAACATGTTTCTTTGTAAAGCTGGCAATACAGTTCAGGTAACTTCTAAAGAGAAACTTTTCTTACCTCTTGGGTTCTGCTAAAATTGTCCAGGGTCCTTGGCCTCTTTTCTTTCCACATCTCAACACACCTCAGCTTCTCCTATGGCTTTTTACATGGGAAAGGCAGAGAGGTTAGGAGGAAGAGAGATTTCTGCATAAAATTGTCTTTATAACATGTCTTCCAGGATGCAGTGCTGTTTCCATTGGTGGCATTGCAGGTGTTACCCTCTGCTCCTAACTGCAAATAAACAAAGTTAAAATTATTTGTTGCTTGGATGGTTATGTGCAAAGAAACATTCACTGGATCTACAACAGGAAGCCAAACAGTAGCCAGATTAATTTGCAAGAGCTTTACTCCTGTTTTTTTAATTGTTGATAATTTTCTTAATGTTAAAAAGTGGTTCCATGATCTTTTTTGAGGTGTCTGCAGAAATTTATTTTTTAAAAAATATAGTTTTAGATTTTATACTGCTAGAAAAGCCACACAAGTGCAGCTGAGGGAAAAAAAGCCATGCACAGAAAGAACAGTTATAGGAAACACAATGACTGTTTCATCCTACATTGAAATCTGGCTCTTGTAGTAATTACATATTTTTTCTTAAGCTCTGACTCAGAAGTCTAGTGCTCTTAATACTAAAAAGTGAAAGTAGAAAATGAGGCTCTTTGGTAAAAGAAATAACGACTTCAAACACTACATTTTTTTTCCATGTGCCATTAGTATGGATTTTATTTCCAGAAATGAAATAATTTCCTGTATTGTATGAAGGTAAATAAAAAAGCTGATTTAACTGGAAGTAAATATACAGGTCTGGGCTAAACCACAGGTTTGGGGATCAAATTCAAGTGCAGAAACAGATTCCTCCCTCTTAAATAGACCATTCTGCAGCTGGAGCAGGTTCAGCCTCTGGCGAGGCTAAGGGAAGCAGCACACGCATCTTGTTGCACCTCTTCTAGAGGAAGCAGCAGTTATGGAAGTTTTTTAATGCACAGGAGAGAAAAATGGGAACAGGAGAAAGAGCAGGGAGTAACTTCTTAACTCAAACGAAATGCAGAGGCTAGGTGGGGACTGAGGAGCAATTCCGGTGTCCAGAGGGGTCACCGCTTACCTTGCTGCCGGGCGGCTGTTGGATATGAGCACAGGAACTGGCCACCTTCCTCTTCAGGGCCACTGCTCTGCCCCCTCTGCCCCTGTAGCACCCACCATGATACCAGAGGGACGAAGACCGTGGAGTATTTCATAGTGTTTTTAGGAATTGTGGGTGATCCAGCTGGGATCCAGTTCAAGCACTATTTTAATCTGATCTCCTTTGGAAACCAGCTTGCCTCCTTCTTTCAAATGGAATCTAGAAAAATTTCTTCTCCTATTTCTAACATAAATCCCCTGAAATTTTGGTGGCTTTCAGTTTTATTGATTTCCATGGGCCTTCAAAAAAGTCAGCCCATTGAAGCTCTGCAAATGGTACCAAAACACCCAAATCTGATTTTTGTGTAGCCCCTTTCCCCCTTTTCAGCATGTTTCAACAGTCAATTTCCACTTTTTTTATCAGCCAGTTTTTTATCCTCTATTGGACTTGAGGACATGCTAGGCAGCAATTTTAATAGATTGAATCTTGCTGGTGCCAGGGTGGCAAAGAGCACTAGGACAAAAAGAGATAATAAAAGGAGCCGGATATTCACTGATGTAGGTTGGCCTACTTTCGTTTAGCTCAGTAGTTCATTCTTGAACTTTACAAAGAAGCGAAGCTACAGTTATATATAAGATGTGTAATGATAATGTGCTGGTTTTATGATTATTTATCTGTGGGCCAGATAAATAATACACATATACGCATCTATACATAAACATGTGTGTGTGTACTTATATCACTGTAATAATACTTGCACAGTTCCTTACATATGGCCACTTTTCTCTTTCACTTACTAACTTTTCTGTACAGCTCAGTTAAAGTCAAGGTACAAACCACATGCATCATCCTGTATAATGAAGCTGTGTTTAACCTCAGCTATAAGTTGCAAAGACCTGTTACACTTAGAATTGATCGTGCACATGAGTAAAGATACTGGACACTGAGCATAGCTTGCATAAACATCCTTTTAGATTACGTCCTTAATTTATAAATAAATGATACCACTGTATGGCAAAGATATTATGACCAAAAAAGTTACTAGACTTAATAAAAGAATATGCTCTGGAACTGCTTTTCTTTCTGAATGAGGCTCTACTGTTATACTGAAGTTTTGCTGGTTTTGTTTTTAAAATATCCCTAGTAAAGTTTTCGGGTGCATTAGGAGATCGCTTAAGCAGGGAATAGCAGTGTCATAGCCAGCTACATCAAAAATCACATGGCAAGTTTTACTGCTTGCTTTTCAAACGTGGCTTTCAATCTGTAGTGGTTCTGTTAAATTCAAATTGCCAGCCAGCATGAAAGGAGGCCTTTTTCTCATATCACGTACCTGAATTTTACATAGAAGGGCACACTGTTGTAAAGCCTCTTGTACTTTTCATTGTGCTGCCTTGGATCTTGGATGTATGGGTTGACACTGCTATGTAAGAGCTCAGCAAATGTGAAGAATACTTGAGGATTGTAGGTATGTCAAAGCCACTTCGTGGGGACAGATTTTGAAAGCCCATCAGCTTTTGGGAAGTTGGGATGAGCTGAAATCAGAGACATTCAGATAATTCAATTCAGTCCTTACCATTGATGTAGAAATATTCAAAGGTTCACAGATTTTATTTTTAAAGCTTTTAAAGCAGTACCAAGAGATTTCACTGTGAAAAAAAAATAAAATAGTATCAAGCCCTACTCCAGAGTGCCCATCTATTACCCTGTCCACAGGAGTATGCAGCATCTCTTGAGGTGCTACAGTCACAAGCCTCAGGGCTTTCCTGCCCTCAGCCCATGGAAGTTTGGGGGTGGGGGTGGTGGGGTGGGGGAGAGAATCATCTTTGGGACTGCACATGCACGTGTAGGTAAGCAGCTGCTTTTCTTTCCAGAGGTAGATAGCTGTACTTGAGGAAATACTTGCTTTTTCCATCAAAATCTTTTAGTGTGTTGTAGGTCCTAAACACACAAATTAAATCTGGTCATGAGCAAACATGAGGAAGGAAGGTTTCTAACCAGAACGTGGAGACTACAGAACAACTTCCACTTAGCGGTGCTAGATTGTAAATACCACAAAGCTGGATAGAAGATTGTGTATTTGCATGTGGCCGTATGAGACTGAACATGATGGTAACACAAATCCATCCTATCCTTACACATTTTTACAGTGCAGCTTTCAGGGGCAGTGGGGACTACTCATTTTCTAAGTCAGGCATGGGACTTTGAGGCACCTGCACCTGAACTGGTTAGCAGTTATTTTGGAGCCAGTAAAGACAAAGGGAGTCACAGCAGCATCACTCACCCAGCTTGACGCCTGTCCCAGGAGGAGAGTAAATCTGCACAGGTTCTTGTTGCGCTCTGTTAACATAAAGGAGCCTGAGGTGACTCTCTGGAAATGAAGGCATCTAATAATTTTGACGTCTAAAGTTAGGTGAGATGAAACGTACTTAAAGCATCTATGCCCTTAAATTAAACATAGCAATAATCTCCTTTCCAAAGAAACATGCCTGCCCCAGACCTTAAAGAAGCAGGGGTAAAATATACTATCTTGCCTTTAGCAATAATTCCTCTTGGCTTCTCTGTGCCAAAATATCTCAAGTCATCTTCCTGTATGACAGGAATGCAATTAAAGCTATTTGCTTAGCTGAAAATATGTGAAAATGTGCACTGTCTTAAGAACAAGAAGTCTAGAGTTCATTACATTGATACCCCTATTCAGTTCGGCATTGAGATTCCTTGAGGTCATGAAAAAAAATCCAGGCAGTTCAAACTGCATACATAACAAAACCAAGTTGGGTTTTTTTTGTGAATCATGCAAATTAATTTGCCTTCAGGTGTATTACATGTTTAATGGTTGCCACACATTATCCTGCAGGAAAATTTGGCAACAATCAGCCAGATGAGTTTCATCTGCTTCAGACACCCTGCTGGTGACTCGAGGGTTTCATAGATGTCTGGCAAATTAGCAAGTCCAGCTCACTTTCAGTTTTACTTGTTAAGTGGCCATCCACACTTTTAAGATGCTTTGGAAGGCCCAGGCCCAGGGTGTTGTGGGTGTTTTTTTGAAATAGCCTTAGGAGGAGGAAGAAAACTTTTCAGGTTACTAAAAGTCAGGCTGCAATGCTTCAGTGAGGGAAGATACATGCAGCTTTTCAGTGATCATCTTTCAATTTATGTTCTCAAACCGTCATCTGTTCCTCTATTCAACACTCATAAATCAGAACTTCAAATGCTTCATATTTCCTTTTTAAAAAAAACCCTCAGAAATTCTCCTGGATGTTTTTACTTTCCAGAACTGTGTTCAGGAGTATCAACCATTTCAGGAACTATCAAATGAAAAACATTGCTACTAACTGAAAAAATACTTGACTTTCAGAAGCATAGGATTACTTCAGAAACCATTCTTCACAGTAAGTAATATTTATTTATGTTAGCAACCCTATTGGTTTCACATCATTGCTCTTTGTAAGTGAGAATTGTAAAATATGGCCTTTAGTAAAAAATAGAGAAAATTGTATCCTGTGTGGTTTCATTCCTTTCCCACCCAACCCAGTCAATGGGACAAAAGATGTATTTAATTTATTCAATTACAGATATTCCAGAAACTCTACAGGAAACCTGTTTTCTCTCTTAGCTTTGGTCTGCTAGCCAGACAGCCATATTAATCACAGAAGTTAAGCTAGCTGCTGTTTTAACACCCACAGTTCTGGTGGAGGAGGTGGGGAAAGTAAGTCCTCGCCTGCAGCAGCTCTCCAGGCTCACTCCAAGTGCCAAGCCTCCTCCTGCATCCGCCTGTGAGACAGACCTGGGATCCGAGCAGATCCCAGGCTTCACTTACCAAAAAAGCAACCAGATCATCGGTAACAAGACCATCCGTTGTGCCAAAAACAGGGCTGGTGCAGGGCCCTCCCCTTCATTGCAGGGGAGAGCTGGGAGGCAATTTCTAACTGATTGCAACTTCTTTCCCAGCTCTCTGGCTACCAGCTTAGAGCACTTCCCTAGAGACAAGTCCAAACCAGTGGACCCAGCAATATGAATCCCAAACACATGCTATAGACAAAGTGTCCCTCTGAAAACCATCTGTGAACTCTATATTAGCAGCAGCAAGTCATGGAATCAAATTTAAAAGTAATTTAAAGAGGCAACTTTATCTTGTGTGACTACACACCGGTGGGGGGCTTGCCTGTCATTGATTAGCAGGTCTTAGTACTGGGTTCAGATTTAGCTAGGAAATAAGCAGCCGTAGAGTGTAAATCCTTCAGGTTGCTGTACGTCCCTCTGGTACTGAGAGTAGCCCTGCACCTCTCCTGACACACCAACCTTTCATCTGCAGGACAGCTGCACAACCAAGGACCTGGCCAGCAGGTACCTGCCATCCACCACCAGCTCCTTCTCCTGTACAAGTGCCCAAGCCAGCCTACCTCCTGGGAATGCAGGATCTTCCCAGAGTTTCTAAAGCTCCTTTAAAGCCAGTGAGCTGCTCTCAGCAGTGAAGTGCAGTTTGGTTTATATCCCCCAGTCCTTATGGGAGTTACAGAAGCTTAATCCAGGCTAAAAGATTCTTAAGAAATGGAGCAAGCAATATAAGTCAGATTTACCAACACTCATAACATTATTAAAATAGAAATTTCTTAAAAATTGCACTGCTTCATAATTTCTGCATTTTTTCTAGTAACCCTTTCTCAAGCCTTGTAAACAGTCATTGCTACTCTTGAATATATTGCTACAATGCTCCGGTGTCTAAGAACGGCTGACAGCATTCACTTTTGTAACACATTAAGCTTACATGATAATTAGCTTCCATGACATGGACAAGTGACTCTGCTCTGAAAGCGCAATGGAAGTAAGCACGTACCTGTGTCCCACCTGTATTTCCCAGGTGGAAGGGAGGAGAATGGTCAGACAGGTGACATGCAGCCACATTTCCAGTGACTGGGAGGTAGGACCTATTCCACCTGCACTTTTGAGTTGGTCCCATTCACATCCTGTGTCTGACCTGTTCCTCATTTAGTACACTGTTGTACTGATGCTAACGCATTGCAGCGTGAGCAAATACACTGCTGTAAGCACAAGCCAAAGGAAACTAATGTGATCCAAATGGCTTCTTCTCACCTGCAAAGCAACAACGTGAGCAGATAGCATCTCTTGCATGACTGTGGCTTTCCCAACTTCAATTACAGAAGCAGGCTTTCTGGTATTTCAGTAGGACTGCTATAAACTTAGTATAACCTGCCCTATAGCAAAAGCTTTCTCTCCTGGTACCCTTGTGTATGTTGAAGTACACAGTGCATCCAAGCACTGCTCAGGGCACATTGCAGGAGACTTTTAAGTAGGCCTCGACTTTCCAGAAGATACCAGCTAAATACTTGTTCTTCCACTCACTGTTGCAACTGATCTATCCTTTGCCTGATGCTTTTAAATAAGGATAGTGATTCACAAGCTGTGATAGCAAAATGATAGGTTATGTCCTCCAAAAGAGCCGGAGGGAAGAGAAATCCTGCTGTGAAAGTCTCTTGAACTGACAGGGAACTGCTTGTCTCCTGACCACTCTGGTGCTACACCCCAGATCCATGACTCACACGAGTTGTGGTTCACAGTTCTTTATCTATGCTTAATCCAAAGCATGTAATAACCTTTCTAGTTGCATTCGCACCTGCACAAGGTAAGTTATGGGCGACCAGCTTAATAAAGTTGGCACCTGCCCTCAAATAGAAACCCCTCCCAAATGCCCCCACAGAAATACGACCAAGATTTAACAAGTCCATCTGTCCCCTGCCTCCCTGGGGCTTACTGGTCTGCTTCAAAGTCCCACAGTGTTTCTTTACAACTGATGGATAGAAGCGACCCACACACTTCTGACTACTCAGCAAAGGAAATCTGTCTGTTGGCCCCATTTATAAATCCCCCAACCACCAAGAACACATGTACCAGGGCAGAAGCTTCTGGTTTTGTTCTTAACATATCCCAAGTATTTTCATTGTCTCTTCTTCGGTCTGCAGGCAAGGGATTGCTTAACTCTGATGAATCTGGCATATGTTGCACATCTATTCTGTTTAAACCCCAACACCTTCCTGAGGTATTGGCTTTCAAACATATTTTGACATTTCTCTCCACCTTTGCAAAATTGTCAGCTACAGTAGAAATGGCATTTGAGTTGAAAATTCAAGTCTGCTTTTCAAGTCGAAAATTTCCAGCGCCTGGGTTTTGTTTAAACTCTTAAGTGCCAGGTGTCTTATCTTCCCTGAGCCAGCTATTATTTTAGAAACATTAGTGGTGGCTTCCAGTGATGGTGGTAATTTTACATGATGGCTGCAACAAAATTGATTTGCCACCGTTTAAGGCAGCCCTCTCATCTGACCTCATGCAGGTGCTGTGATGCATTTCACAGCTAGACCAGAGGAGAATTTGTGCCCGCGGATGAAAACAGGGGACAAACCACCTTTCCTTTATGGCAAGATGACAACGTCCAATGCTACTGCTTAATGTTGAAGTATTCCTAGTCAATTCAAAAAAGTGAGACATTCAACTTTTTCAGGACTGAGCCAACCTGAAGCAAAATTTAGTTGCTGTTAAAGTTTCCCATACATTGGAAAAACCTGAATCATTCAGCTATTTTGATGTTCTCCCAAAGAAAAAAAGACAACAAGCGCCACCTAAAAAGTCCGAGACTTTCTGCTTTCTTTCATGCAAACAAAATGGCCAAATTGAGATTGCACCAGCAGTGTTCATTCTGGCATTTTGTAATTTCTAAGATTTAGACTTGGTAACCCCAGCAGCCTTTCAGCATACATTTTGGAAATAATGTTATATGCTATGTATAATATAGCCATAGAAGTGTATGGATGCCAAGCTATGAAAATTATTTCTCTGCTCTTTGGCAGACTGCACAGGCAGAGAATTAGATTATGTTCTATTTCTTTCTGGTTTGTAATATATTTAGACAACTGAATGGCTTTTCATTTGGTGCTTGTCCTGCAATTCATTTCTCATATCCTTCGTTTCAGTCTTGTGAGGCTTTTTTCAAAATCTCATGCATTGTGCTTTGTCCTCCCTTGTCCTTCCATTTATGGGGAAGGAGGACATTCCTATTGCCTATAATAATCAGTGCATCCGCCAAGGGCTTCTTATTGCAGAAAGCTGTTTGTTAGCCTGGTACCCGAGCTCTTCCTATGAACAGAGAGAGCAACAGCTTTTCTTCCGCTCCCAGCACGACCAGATTTGAAGGCATTGCAGCAGAACCTCAACAGATGCAGAACAGTGCAGGTCTCCTTAGATCAGTGTAATACAATTTTACACCAGAGCAAGTTCTGGACATTTGCAGACACTGTTTGCTTTGTTTTCTGAGGTCTGAAGGGGCTCCGATGATTGATGGTGCTTTTATGTGAACACTAACTTACCAAGGGGCCCTGGAACAGTGAATGTGACAACCATTTACTTCATTTGTCAGAAAATTACAAAGGTCTCTGAACAAAACTTGTCTCCAGAGGCTCTGAATCCTTCCTTCGTTATTAACGGATGTCATTTTTTCTAGCGGAACTAAGCCGCCATGCAAAGTCATTGCTGTGGAAGAGGAGGCAATCTTTTAGTTGGCCTCTTCCTTGATGGGCAATGAAAATCGATGCGGCTTGACAGGGTGCTGTTCCTGAGCAGCCAGGTAGAGCAGCAGTGGCACTCGGGGGTGTCAGAGTCACACAAGGGCAGTAACCTTTGCTAGCGAGTAAGAGCAACCAGAGCCACCGTCCAGAGCACACGCTTCAGCTCTAAATACATTAAAATCCCGTAGAAGTGACCAGAAGTGACAAATAACAGGGTTTCTGTTGCCAAGCATGCTGTTTGGGGATGCTGGGATAATATACTCTGGCTAACTGTACATGGAAATTAGCATTCGTCTTTCTTAGGAAAATGCGAGTATTTTCAGTGATCCCACTATTGTAAAACGGTCTGAAGCAGCATCGCTCAATGCTACTGATCCAACCCTCAGTCAGTCAGTCACACACCCCACTTCTCCCTAGAGGAAGAGAACCCTTTAGCCTGGCATCTGTCCTGTCAACGTTTGGTTTCAGGCAGAGACTATTGATTCAGCACCAGGCTCAGCCAGGAGCTTGGAAAATGTCGGGTCAATACTTCGTATTTGATGGAAGAGGCTTTCAGAGCTGCATATGGTCTGTGTGTTGCTGGCTCTGCTGTTCGCATCCTCCCACTCATGCTCCGCTCCCGTAGCTTTATACACACATTGGGGAACTGGCAGAGAAGTGAAGCTACTCACAGGAGTGGTATTTTAACTTCTGTGCTGCATGCAAATATTCATAAACTTTCCTATGGTCTTTGGATTTGGGAACTCTCATTTTACACCACCTTGGTGACAGTCTTGATTTTACATTACCCTTGGAAAAGGGATCTGTCCAGGAGCAACTTTGGGACTCTCAGGTATGGAAAAAGAGCGACTGACCGATGGGTCTGACACATTTAAAATTGTATTCTGTCCTGGAGCATGCAAATCCCAGCTTTACTTGCTCCATCTCTAAACATTTATGTAAAAATAAATAAATAACTAAAAGAAACCGCATCTTGTCAAACAAGCTAGTGATTTAAATTATGCAGACTGTAGGTTAGTAAAGCATTTCACCTAAGCTAAGGCACACAGCGGTCTACAGAAGAGTGGAAAGATACAACTCTAGGTGCTGTGCAGGATGTAGGTTGCTCCAAGCCATGACACGTGCTCATACTCTTCAGTTTCTCTCTCCCCAGGTATTTTTAAAATTAATTATAACTAAGTCTAGGGAGACTCTCTTCTAGATACAAACAACTTGTTTTAAACTTCTGCATGCAGACCTCACAAGGGGCAGGTTTGCATGTTTTGTTAATATCCATTTCTACCAGCAGCAAAAAAAGGACAGTGACAGAACAAAACAATGCAAAGTAATTATTTTTTTTCTAACATGAATAAGGCTAATCTAGGCTGTTTGATTATTAGGAAGCAATTAACTGTCAAACCTTGACATAGGCTTCATTTGATGGAGTTTTGGGTAAAGACTTAAATCCTCAGAATTATTACAAGAGAATTGCATATTTCTGTTCAGAGATCCTCCCTGACTAACGGTACTGTGAGAAATGCAAAGATCTGAATTAAAATAATACAGCTGAGCGACATCTCAGGTGGCTGCTGACCCGACCTTGTGCTTCTGAGCAGATTTACCACTGCAATTTCAATGGGGTTATGCTGACAGGAAAGTTTAGACTCAAGCCTCATATACTGGATAGATTTGATGGGTAGAACATTAGAAAACCTCAAACATACTGATCCCCACAAATATCCTGCTGTCTGAGCAGATTTTTCTTTATATTTTATACATTAATGGAATGCAATATGTATAATGTAGCCCATAGACGCGGGAATACCCAATATGCAAAGAACTCTGGTGGGAAAAGTTAATTAAGTATTGTTGCTACTAGGAGACCAAACTGTGCCTCCAACAGCTTGTATTCATACCGTTATGCCTGCCTGCTTGAGCAAACAGATGCATTGTTTTAGTTTGTTATTACAATTAGTAATCCTGGTCTACCTCAGAACTTTGCCTAGTTGAGCTTCCAGCCAGTTACCTACATGCTGCCATAGCTCATATATGGCTGGATCACATAGCTATGTGATTTGCACATGGTGAAGATGGGTAGATTTAAAGCATTTGTTAGTCCAGGAGGTACTGCAAGGAAAAAATGATGAATATTCACAACACTTTTGTGAGGAAGGCACATGAATATAGTATTTACTTATTTACTTATGTGGAAATAAAGGTGCGTTTTCTCATCATATGAAAGGAATAGGGGTTAGAGTAAGCAGCCTACGCTTGATCTGACAAATACCTTGGTAATGAGTGCGAAAGGAAGGCTCCATGCCATTTGATAAAGGCATTTACCGTATGCAGAAGGAAGCCCTTGGCACTTGGTACTTTCAGAGTAGACTACAAGCAGTAGAAATGAGATTATCAGGTTTTTGCATTTCCTCTTTCACCTTTGCAGGCAAGTATTTGATCTTTTCATCTCACAGGTAGTGGACAACACAATGTGGAATTAGTACACTGGCATACATACAGAAAGAGGGATATGGGGTGAAATCTGTTTTTTATCACGTAGCATACAGCCTTGCTGTCTCCAGTAGCCAAGGCTCCATGATCTGCAGGAAAGTATCCCATCTCCCTCCCTCCTAAGTTCCCAGGGTTCCCCTTTTGATGATGCTCACCCAGGGGTTGGCCTGGCACATCATGAGCACCTCAGGTGTGCACCCAGACCCAGGAGCTAGGCAGCACGCCACATCCCCCCAGGTAACAGGTAAGAATAAGCAACTTGTGCACCTACTGTGCAATTAATATTTTGCAGAACTGGGACCAGTTTAATACAAACAGGGAGAAACAAGGTTAGCCTCCTGCTCTGACTACATAGAAAAAAGAGAAGGCAAATGCAACCATCGATATCACACAAGCTCACACTGGGCCAAATAGAGCTAATAAGGGAAGGCAGAGGCCTCCTACATCTCTTCTTCTTTGCTTTTCCTTCCTCTTTTGTGCCTCCTTGAATTAAATCCACAACCAATTTTTTCTTTACAGGAAATACTGTGACATTGTGTGCTCGTGAAAGATTATGGGAACATTTGTGTTTATGTCTTCCAGAAAATTATATTGATGTGCCTCAAGATGGGAGAGGTAAGATCAGACTTCAAGGAGCAGCTTTCAAGAAAATCAGCTAAATTACAAGAGTTGAAAAGCAGGAAAGAGAAAGACTACAAGAGGGAGATTGAGCAAGTCACCTGACGAGAAACATCATTCAGACAACTTCTATAGGCAAACTATATAGAAAGAGTCTCCAGAAGAAAGTAGCATGTAAGCAATATTTTAATTCTAGACTGACAATACTATCTCTGAAAAGAAGCATCATATCTGAGGAAATGCTTAATAGGAAGAAAATTAAGTTGCTCTGGCAAATCCACACAAAGGTGGAAAAAGATCACAAAACAAACCTTTGGTAGATAACTTTTCTTTGCCTTCCCATCCATCTATTGCCATTTGAGCCTAATCTAAGTGTCAGAATACTGAATGTGAGTTTTTCCAAAGTTCTCTGGTGAATATTTTGTCACAATAGGGTAGATGCTGGCAATCCCCATCACTGTTAATCATATTGTCATCTGCATTACAAGGTAAGTGAAGCCCTGTCATTGAGTCAAACTGCGGGGTAGCAGTCGTTTCAACCTTAGTACACATTTTAAGATAATTGGCAATGATTCTGCTAAGATATCAGACATCTGAGCCCATCTTGGCTTCAGCTTCACCCAGCCTCCTGAAGAGGGGAGCTTTATTATGAAGCAACACAGACACCCCACTCCACCCACATACTCCTAGAAGCCGAAAGAGAAACAGAAGAAAATCAACAAACTATATATCTCAAAAGCAATAATACCATTGTCCCTCTGTTTTACAAGGCAATAGTGCAATTCATTTAGCCACCAACTGGCTTCAGAGTTTACCCCTCACAAATCTAACATTTCTAAGCCAGAAAGGCAATGATGCTACCACAGAAGTATGTGGGGTACTTGGTCATTAGGTTGCAATAGCTTGACCTAACTTTCCACAGGACAGGTTTATTTTAAAACCATACAGTATCAATTACATGAGCAAATCCTGTGAAATTCAGTTATTTAATGGAGAACCTGTCAACGACAACCAAACAGAAGAGTTAATCTAGAAATCATGACATAAAGCCATGATAATCCCAAATTAATCCTTCATGCCTAATACCTCATCCTGCAAATCTGAATAACTTTAAAATACCTGTGTATTTTACTGTATAACCAACATGAGAAACACCTTGTCAACAAACAATTAAGTTTTCCTTTTGTACCTCTTTGATTTGAGTGAATTTTAGTCTTCTGTTACACTCAAAAGGGATAGACTACTGAGTGATTTGAGCTAATTCACAGCTACCAGGGTGCACGAAGGTACATGACCAAAGCCGTGCAGGATTAAATAGTGCTGGGGGACCCAACAAGGCTGGACACCACAGCAGTGCTCAGTCTTCAAAAGAGGCCCAGTCTGAGCAGGATACCAAATATGCATATGGCCCCTTTTCTTTGCAAAGCAACTAGTAAAAAATACTGAGCATTAATGAGTAAAGGCAGGCAGCAGCTAGTACAAAAAAATTCAAATGCTACAGGTGGGAGCGCCGCTCTGCAGGCATTAGACTCCATCCCGTCCTGGGTAAGCTTAAGGTCTGGTCCATTCTCACGCTTCACAAATGCTGCTGCATGTGCACCTCTGCATGCAGCTCAGCTTGTAGAGGCCTAACGGCTCTGCCACAGTGCAGCTGGGGTGTTTTACATTGTGAGGAACACCACACTTCAAATAAACTACTATTTTTTAAACCTTGATGCACACTGAACCCAATAGACTCTAGTTTTCTGAAGAGCATTCCATCAGAGCACTGCACCATTCAAAGCACTTCAGCTGGGAACAAAAAGAACCTCCAGCAGAGACACACCTTAAGTGGCTTGCAGATACTGGCAGACAGTCCAAACTGCTCTCTCCTTGGTGATGAGAGGCTTCAGCAGGGAAAGGTCAGTGCTCCTGGCAGTGGGAGAACTGGTCCTATGAGATGTAAGGCTATTAGTGCCAGCTTGCAAGAAATACAAAGGAAACCAAGTAGCTGGAAGCAATGCCATCCATGCCTCTGCAAACATCACATCTCCACACCTCCACATTGTCTCCCAAGATCCATAACCCCTGCAAGACACCCAAAGTATGTATCTACAGTAATCAGTCTTACCTTGGCGCTTTGCAGTAACTCTTTGCTCCTTCTGTCTTCTACCAGCACCTACTTTCATTGTGAGATGATGACCGCCCGCCACAGAGAGCTTTGTAAAAAGCTTATGTTCATGAAGGAATTTGTATTAGATACTGGTTTGTGTGACTTACTGTATTTTGTAAGGGTTTTTTTCCCTTTGGGAATTGTGCGTTATTAATGAGCAGTTTTATGCTTTACTTCTAGTACATGTATACCTTGTAATTGATGTGCTTTTTGTTTGTTTGTTTGTTTTATTTTATTCTCTATACAGAGCCAGTTAATATAAGGTAGATACTCTCTGGCTGAAATTCTGATTTTGCCTACCAATTAATTTATGGATAATTCCTTGTCATAGCTGATGAACAACTGTTCATCAATTGTGTTGTTATAATCATCTGATAGCCTCTCTAGTTCAGCAGAATATAAGATCCTGAATAAGACCAATGCTCATTGGGCCTTAAACTAAAGGGAAATAGTGTATCACACATGTTTCCCTACCACCATCACTATTGGCCCTTCTCCCTTAGCATCTAGGACATCGTAGAAGAGCACTGGCTAGACAGTCACTGGAACATTTCAACCATCTGTATAGCTGTGCTCAATACCCCTCTGCATTTACCTGATCAAAATCATGGTGAACCAGATAAACTGCAATGAATTCTTCAACTGCTTTTGCAGAAAGAGACTGGTTCAAACACAATCTTTCTCAAAAATAAAAGACCTGGACTAAAATAGATATATTTTCCTCTGTGTCCATCCTGGTATGGTTGGAAAAATAAGGGATCTAAAATTAACATTTAAAGAAGTGTGTAATTCCATCATACACCCCGTTTAACAATGGCAGCTGTCTGTCTCAATGGCTATTAATGACCTTTGTGCTCCAGAAGCCTCCTTCCTTGTCCAACTCATTTCTGTCTTCAGTTTCACCAAAAACTGAGTGTCCAACTTCTTAATAATTGCTGTGTATAACATAGGACATAAAAAGATAAGTTATAAAGCTTGTGCAGGACTTGGTGTTGTAATTAACCATCTTTTGTGCCTGGTTATCAATCTTACAAAAATACAGAGTGAAAACAATCCGGCCTCTTAAGGTATACTTCAGCATATTGTAGCAGCTATTTTAGATAACTGTTTTTAATAGTTTTATGATGGCTGTGATTTCTAAAGTCAATTCTATTTTGCCACCAGTGATGGTGTATGACAAATAAAGCAACAAAAACAAAACCTCACCCACCTGCCAGGAAGAAACATCTTTTCTCAGCCTTGAAAATTCTCTTGTATAAGACAGGCATTTCTTCTAGTCCTCCTTTTACATAAATAGTAAATCACTAAGAAGATAATATATACAGTATGATAGTCTATTTTAATAGTCAGCAGTCAAATTTTAGGCTAATTAAGCTAACTAGAAATTCTAGGGTTGCAGTGATTTCCCATTCTTTATTAATACATTGATAATAATACTGTTTACATAACACTTGATGTTTGAAATCAATACGTGCCAGTGTCCAGTGATTTGCTAATCTAGTTTTTGATCTAATCCTGTCCTATTTTTTGCAGCATTCTCTAACTTCATATTATGAATCACATTGTCTTTCTAAAGTGATTGCCAAGTAAACCAAAAATGTGTTTTACAATGCTATTGCACTGCTCTTGTCTTTATATACAGTAGTTTTTATAAAGATGTCATTAGGTTTTAATAAATGAGTGTAACGTAAACTAATCTCTGTAATAAAACTTGCTTTACTGTTTCAAAGACTGTCTGGCTTAGCTTTAGAGATTTGAGTTTATACATTTTTTTTTGTAGCTTCAAACTTCATGTCTTTCTTTCCATCTGCAGGGAAATCCCTAGAAACCAATATTCTGTAGTTTATACAAGGAAAAACGAAGAGAATGTATTTAATACAAAGAACAACACTTGCATTTGGGGGGGGGTGGGGGGGCAAAGGGGCCCCCCCTAAAAAAAACACACTACAAAAGAAAAGACTAAGTCCATTGCATAGATAAATACATGGTCCATTTAGTCTTCGTCACATTTCCAGCAGTTGCTAATACCAGGTACTTAAGAGGGAATTGTGGGATACTGAACAGAGACTGCTAAGAAATAAACATAATCTTTCCACTACTCAGGGCCAGCTGAGAAGGCTAAACACGCAACTGAGCGGATAGAAAGCAACATTTTGATTTCCACAAAGTACTCTCACCCATACAGATGTTACGGGAGGTCCACCTACCCAGCTGAGACACAACTGAACTTTTAACAAAAAGGCAGGACTAACAATTCACAAAGGCAAGAGATAATTATTTTTATTTTTTTTTCCCCTGCCAGGCTGAAGGATTTGGACAGTTTATACAGAAACATTTAGACTTTCTAAGCACACTGTGCTCTCTCAGGTCCTTTTGTCACCTATTGTTTAGGAGGCTTCATTACCTATGCTTGAAAAAAAGCATTCTGAGCTGAGATTTCAGCCTTCAGCCTAGTAAAAAGGAACATTTTTGACAACTGCATTAAACGCAGACACACAAAAATAACCACCCAAAAAAATTGGCTCTTTTCTGTTCGTATCTTTGCTTATACTTAAAGCTTCTTCTCCACCAACACTCAAGAAAATTTCAGTAATATTCATGGGCAGTCTAAGTCCCAGCACAGTGCCTGGGCAACGGGGAGTCATGGGGGGTTTTTCACCTCTCGGTGCAGGTTGCTTCCCCAGATGGAAACGGCTCTTGCTCTTCGCTGTCCTGTGGCTCCCAAGCATCAGTTCTCTTCAGCTGTTGTCCTGCCCAGCGCTTGTCCTTGGCTCATCCCGAGTTTTGATGTCCAAGTGACACAATGGCATTTACAAACACAGGATGTACCTTTTCACATTAGAAATTATGCTTTCAGTATCGGGTCACTATCCCCAGACTACAGACTGTGCTCCAGGAATTGCCTAAATAGTCAAAAAATACAGAAAATGTAAAGCCAAATTTAAAAAACAGATGAGAAAACCTCTGTAATGTCAATAATTTCATGTAATAATTTCATTAGTTCATTCCTGTAGCTTCTATAACTGCACATCAGCTCAAAAATGGAAAAGGAACATTTTCATTAAAGCAGTACTTCAATAATTCTTAGATTTTTACAACTGTAAGAGACTACAATTACATCCCACTGTGCTGAGATGGAGACATAATGCAGAAAGAGGACAAAAGACCATTTTAAAAATACATAAATATGTAAAAATACCAACAGTAAAAACCTACTCCCCTTCTCAAACTGCACTTGCAATTATGAAAACAGCTAAATGTACAAGACAAATTATAAGAGAAATGGTAAATTGACGTATTGGGTGTGTTACAGCTCCCTTACCAAGTTTCAACAATTTTTATAGCATACCTCTAGTAGTTGAGTAAGAGTTATATTCAATACATTACGCTCAGCAGGAATGTTTTTTATATACCAAATGAGCAAATTAAGTGTCTCTGGAATTTCCATAGAAGCTGTTAAAACGCTGATAGTGACTTACAGACTGCCATTACCAAGCCATTATCACCAAATCGTAAGCAAACAGGACAATCACAACCAGTTCCTTTAAGTATTTGTTCTTACTGGAAAGCAGAGACCATGCTGATCCGCTTGCCATGCTCATGTGCAGAAGGACAAGGAGAGAAAAGGTATCTGGGTTTTGATATTTACTTCCAAGAAAGCAAAATCCTCTCACTCTCACTCAAGTAATTCTCAACAGTTAATTAAATTTGTGCAGCAAATGGAGACTGTAACATACTAATATATTAGGTATGTATGTGTGGGCATCCATGTGTAAGTGTGTAATAGCTTTGATTTCCCATTCAGAATTTTATCTCTCTTCTTTGAACAGCTGAACTGTACAGAGCCTCAAACTCTTCCCAAATTTGAATTCATCATTTCATCCTGAAGTGCAATTCCATCACTGACATTTATTTGCAAGGATAACGAGGAATCAGTAGGATTTTATAAACAGCTGAAAAGATATCTAAAGAGAGGGAAACTCTTCTGCCTCTTTCACTACACTTTCATCTGCTAGCCTTTGTGCCTGCCTTTCTACACTTCAACAAAATACAAAGTGGAAGCAAAGCATCATGTTGAGATGCCTGTACCTCCCTGTTGCACCCCCCACTGTAGAGGACAGCACTCTGGAGGATAAATCCTTCACAAAGCACGTGCTCTCCCAGCTTTCCAGTGGGAGCACAGTCCACACTTCCCCAGTGGCTTGTGCTCATCACAAAAACTAAAGCGATACACTTTCCAATACAAGGTGCATGCTTGCATACTTACCTCTGCTATTGTGCAAGCCTGCTTTATTTTTCCAATTTTCTTTGTTTTTTTAAGCTAGAGAATAGTAACGTAACATCTCTCAGTTGTCTCTCTGCCTCCTTATCACTCACAATGCTGTCCCACTGGAACGAGCTATTCATCCCACTGTTGAGTCTCAGCACACAAGGCAGGGCAGGCATAAACGAAGAGGCTGCATGCGTCAGGGAAGTTTCTGGTAAGAGCTGCTGGGAGTCCCAGGCCACGTTCTGGGCTGTGAAGGGTGACAACACTTGAACACGAATAGCTGCTTTGTTGCTGTGAGAACTACCAGTGACAATTGGGTTTAAATCCTTAGCTTTATCAATGACAACAACAAAAAAACCCCTTGATCTAGGTAATATTTGAGAATATTCTCCTACTGGCCATCTAAACTCCAGTTTTAATTTAAGGCATCCTCCCAAATTACTTGTTTTAATTACTTTGGGTTTAAACTGCCTTATAGTCACTGCTGGAAAATGCCTTTTTTTCATGTAGGACTATTGAAAACAATTCAAATCTTAGAAGAATCTAAAAAGTTACGTTGCATTTGACCTCAGGTTTTTTGGTCCTCAGCATAGGATCTACCAGCTCCTTTCTCCAGTAGTTGCTGGTCTGCGAACCAAGTATATTATATCATGAACAACTAGTATTGTGCAATCGCAAACTATTCACTGCAAAGCCACTTTTCTCTAGCATGCCTGGATTTTGTTAGATTTTATGGTGCAAAACGCTGCTGTGGTAGGTGGTAGCGCAGTAGGAAGTACCACCTTCCAGTGAGTAAGTGATAGCTGGGGTTCGCCGTATAAAATCCATTATCGTTTTAACCACACGGCACACCTCCTCCTTCCCTGGATGAACACACTGTAAGCAGCTGCTGGAAAAAAACAGCTGGGACTTTATCTAGCCAGGAGACACAGCATCCCTGTGCTACATCTGCTATTATTATGCAGATACAGGAGCTCAAAACATTTCATAACCTTTCCCTTTTCATTAACTAAAACCCCCAAACCCTACGAAAAGTAATCATGCAATACTGTGAGTCTCACAGATTTTACGTTTTGTTACACTACCCATACAAATCCCACATGAATAAAAAGCACCGCTTGAGCCCACAGTGGAAATTTTATTGAGTTCCTGGGCTGTAGCTGAGTGGCACAGGAGGTGACTTCTGTTGTTTGTGCAGTGTAGTCGTTATTCCTCCATTTCCTATCTTTTTTCCAGCACTGCCCATGTACAACGAGCTACCGCTGTCATGGTAGCAGGCAGCGCTTTTTCACACACATGCAGGTGCTCCCACCCTCCCCAGCGTCCCTGAGCCCCAGCCCTGCCTCCTGGCACTGAGCAAACAAATGCCTAGCTGCAAGGACTGATCCCTTCACCCTCCCAGACCGTCCCTCCTAGCCTGCACGTGAGTGCTCAGCCAAGGCAGCAGCAGCTGATGGGTGCCAGCTCCTTATTCTCAGGTGTTTCAGCCTCACAGCGACAGAAGGGGTAACACAGACATTCAGAAGAAGCGCCCGAAACTGGAACTGATTCAGGACTGAAATAAAATAGGAATACTTGACTCCCTGAACACTGCATCTTCCTCTTTCAACTCCTCCTGCCCTTTCCCAATTGCTCAGACAACAGGAAACCAGGCCATGCTATTACGTGAGAGAACGACCAATATTAAGAAATCTCCTTTCTTCTCACGCACAACCCAGATGAAGTATGCGCTAAAGCTTCCAGCATCCTTTGGCAGAGACACACATTCCTTGTTGGCAGGAATGGACAAATTGGGCAAATCCCATTTTCCATTTCACTTCTCCTCCCTGACAGTTACATGAAGGATATTTCGGCCGGACTGTGAACTCTACTCACCATCTCTCTCCAGCTGGTGCAAAATGCCTGCTGTCCCCACAGCCCCCTGTGTGTGGACACTAGAGGTACAGACCTCTTCGGTGAGATGCCAATGCAGGGCCCGTGCTGGAGGTCCAGCATGCTCTGGATGGAACCTTGCTCCAAAAAAAAAAAGCTCTGGCAAAGCTGTGTGATGCTGTTACAGCCTGACGTGGGCAGATTTCTGTGCTACTTGTGGCCACTTCCTGAGGTCTGATCCAGGGTCCCTCGTGCTGCCCTCTCCTCCAGTACCCAATTCCTGAAACACTGCTATTGCCTTTGCCAGATGTCCCCTTGTCACAGTTTTTTGTCAAGGAAAACCTTGGGGTTTTCCAGCCCCACTACAGCTACTATGCCCCACTCCATCACCAGGCCAGGAGGCATTCCCCTCCTTCACCCCATGAGCCAGAAACACCTGTGTGTACTAGGCAAGGAAGCAGCTCTTAAAACCCAAAACACTTCCAAGTGCACGTTTTGTGTTTGCGGCTCCAAACCATGCTCTGCGGTCCCGATGCCATCCAGTTTGTACCACAGAGCTGGGCTTTGGCTTTGCTGCTGCTCAGGCTCTGCTGAGACGAATTGAGGAGACAAACCTCGGTGAGCTGGCAACCGGCAAATAAACTTTGGAGCAGAGCAGGGTAAAAATAGCAAAGTCTGAAGGAAGGTCAAGCTGCATGCCTGCTACCTTAGAGACCCTTCTAAGCCAAAGAGAACCCAAATTCCTCTTGTCATCAAGGCTGTTTGCATGTATCCAGGTAGCAGCTGCATAGCTCAGCCAGGCTCCCTTCCCACTGCAAACATCCAGAGACAGCCTCAGATCAAAAGCAGCAGCCACCTACCCAGTATGTGCGAGCGCATACCAAGGATGTGTCTGGAAGCATGAAGAGCGATCTGGCCCAAACCCAGAACGCTTCAGCCTGTTTGGCTGAGGTGTGTGGATCTGGCTCACCTTCACTGTGCCATCTCCCAGCTCCAGCCATCGGCTCAGCCCTCCCCTCCCAGCCCCTGTAAGTTACACCACTAATTCCTCCAGACCTGCTATAGGAAAATGCGCGTTACAAATGGCCACGCACCGAAACACATATAGAAAATGTCAGAACTCACAGGAAAATATAAAATTGAGTGGCATGGGTGGGGCTTCTGCAAAACACTAAGCTTTTGCCAAAGCAATTGCAGGATTTGCCGTTTCAGGCAAGTAACCGGGTTTCTTGGCCAAAAAAAATTTACCCTGGCATACCCGAAGCCATTCACTGTAGCAGAACTACGCATGTGCTGTCCGTCTCCAAGGCACAAAGGCAGGGTGTGACAAATGTGCACAGAGCTGGGGTGGGTTACACTGGGCAGCAACCAGATCTTCACTGGTCAGCATGGGCCATGAAGGTCACAGAATGCATTTGCAGAAGAGACTATAAAGCAAAGGTTGAGCTACTTCTTGCCATAAACTGTGTCAAAGGGATGAAACCAAAAAAATGCCCAGTCTGCAGAGTATCATGTGGTCTTCTTCTCAGGCCCTCCTAGTAGGGCCTTCTTGGATGTAAATATGAAAGATTTCTTCTAATGCTTCGATGTGGAAAATCTCTAGGTCAAGACACATGTAACAAAACAGCAAATCCAAGGCCTCGGTCAGAGCTTTATGAAAACTGCTGCTTTAATTCTCCCTTATTGCAAAAGAAAGGAACCCGGTAAAAGGGTGGTAATTAATTCTACAATACTCAATAAGGGAAAGTTTGTTTTTAATAAACAAAATGGAACTACTGAATTAGCACAAACGCGTTCAGTTAAAAGAGTGGGACATCTCAAAAACATTTCTATTAGAAGCAAGAACAAAGCAATAATAACCACACTCTGCAGGAGTATTGCTTACTTTCTGGTGATTAATAAACTCCAGGAAAGAATAAAATTGATGTTTTTAAGTTTTTTCTTCCCCATTTCCCCCAAACTGAAATGCACAAAGGAGATAAATGCTTACTGTGAAACCTAAGCCAAAATTCATTATGAGCTTACCCTATTACAGGAACATACTGAGTTCCCCTCCCCAGGGAGCTCAAATTATTTGTTATAATGGAGATAAATGAATAATAGGGAAGGCTTCTTTCTTCACTGGAAATTCAGTAAGTATCCAGAAAATACCCCCTGTATTTTCGGGTGCAGGCAGTTAAAGGTCCCAGCTCTCCCTGGCCGGTGCAGCAGGAGGTGGGTCAGGTACCTGTCCCCCTGAAGCAGTGCCTGGATGCCACCTGGATGCCACCTGGACACCTGTGATGGTGTGGCCGGGTGCCAGGCAGTGGGTGTGCAATAGCCCATGTGCTTTGCAAAGGAGGGAGAGAAAAACTCTAAAGGTCTCCAGCTTCCTCAGAGCTGACCAAAAAGCTGTAGGTTAGTCAGCTGTCATTGCAGTCTTTGTTACCATTTTTCAGCTCTAGAATAGCAAAGAGCTTTCTGATTTTTATTAACTGTCTGTCAAGCAGGGGAATGTTTCCTCCCCTGCCAGCCCCAGCAGCCGCAGCTCCAGCAGAAAGCGGTGGGAGCTCAGGCACACACATCCTCAGCCAACAGCAATGGTTAATCCCTACCAAAACAACGCCAAAGAATCAACTAAAACCTAATTGCAATATTTCTCATCAAAACAGTTAGCTCAACAGGAAATAGGGCGTCATACAGGCAGTAAAAGTTGTTTTGGTTTTTTTTATTATCCTTTGTTTTTCCAATAAACTGTAGGAAAACAAACTACGGATCCAGTCACCCCTGGACATGTGCCTCAGAATACTCCCTTTATCACTTTCATCTAAAATACCCTCTTACCCAAATCTGCCTGGCAATATTTTCTGAGAATTCAGTCTGTCATCATGAATGTGGCAAACAGATTTTATGGCCTCAATGCCAGACCACGACACGGGGGCGGGTGGGCTTTTGGCTGTCAGACGCTCTCTCTAGGACCTCAGGCTGCACAATTAATCTCTCACCATCTCAGGACCCTAACAAAATGCACGTGTCTGAGTCTGGCAATGCAAGAGAACAACCTGGAAATGTTCATGAAATTTTCAGATGTTTAATGAAGGTGACAGAGAAAGGCAGACAGTCTGTACGGATTTGGCAGGCAGACATTGGTTTAAAAATTTTTTTTTGCAGTAATTTAATCTAAAGTGCATTTATCCAGACCTGTCTTCGCACTCTGGGGATACTGAATCCATCCCTTGCACCACACCACGAAGTTGTCAAAGGAGCCATTACATCATCTCTGCAAATGACATGCCCTTTTCGAGTGGCAGCTTCCTCTCCACGTGCAAAGTCCCCCAAGCCCAGCTGTGACATTCACGTTTCAGTGCTGCATACGTCGGTCATTGCAGACTTACCCTGCTGGTCACGCATCGTCACAGTGGTACTGGGCACTCTTTGCTTGCATCGCAGCAGCTAGAGTCTGGCATCATCAGCTAATGTGTGAAAATGACTTTTTCTAGACAACTGGAACTGCTGTAACAGCCTCCTCTCTGCAATGTGCTTTTTTGGAAGCCAACTGAAATGTAGAAGTCACAGACTTGTAAAGAGGAGGTAGAAACATTCAGGATCAAAGCAATGGTATGTTTTGTTTGCTTTCTAATTTAGGGTTGGGCATGTCCTTGGGTTTTTGCTTTGTTTTGCTTTGTTATTTAGCAGCACAGTGACAGTGGGGTCTTTCTGGTACTGTTGATCAAAAGCAAAAGAGTGAGCAAAGTACTGAAAGGTCCCTAGTGCTGGGGTATGTGTGTGGTGGGGATTTGGAATGTGCAGCAGTCTCAGAGGAGCTGCATCTTCACATGTGCCCATCAATTTTACTCAAGCAAGTCTTCACTTTTCCCACCCAGAGCTCAGTTTGTAAGCACTGGGCATGGTGCAAGCTTCAATACCAGAAAGTCAGTGGTGTGAAATGCCCAGAGGAAACATCGCTGCCTCCAGCTTACAGCCTGAGCACCGTGGGAAAGATCATCTTCCTGCAAGCACAGCACAGACTTCAGCACAAGCTGCACATCCAGCACTTCAATGAAGGAAGCCAGCCACCAGGCAAAGGCTTGCACATGCCTTTTGCCCTCTTTCCTCCAAACATGTATTTGCCAAAATCAACCAAACAACAAGGTAGCATGGGGTTGACTGAATCTGTATTTGGTTTCTAGTCAAATTTGCTAGAACAAAGCCAACAAGAATGCAAGGCAGTCTTCTCCTGCCTAGTGGAGGCAGGGCATTAGGCAAACACTACATGGCAAAGGAATCAAAACCTTCTCTTCATTGCCTGTGTGCACAGCACACCCACGTGTGCCTATTGCAACACCTGGAGAGCAAGAGACTTGGAGCTAAGTCCAAGATGAAAATTTTGTTTTGATTCCCCAGTCTGTTCTTCCTGTTTTCAGTTTCTGCCTCCAAAATGAAACTCTTGACAGTTCATTTCTGACACTTTGGTTTTTGTGCTGGTGGTGGATGCTCAGTAGTTAAACCTCATACCCCTGGAAGGGCTTTGGCTGCCCTCCAGGACCAAAGAGTAAAAGATGCACTTTCTAGGAAACTACAGGACACAACAGGCAAATTACTACAATAGCAAGGCACAAGCACTGAGCTATGCATATGCCCCATGGTTCTTGATTTTAGTCTCACCTCTAATGAATTCCCAGCAAATTTACCATAAACAGATAAATCCCTAAGAAATCAGAGCTACCACTGATAGTTCAGAATAGGGCAGGAAGGATTCAGGCAATGCATTTCAGCAGCTCAAGAGAAATAAATTACATTGTAAGTCACTCTCAGGATGCTTGTAAAGGGAAGTCTGAAAGAAGGAAAAAGAAATAATTTTGTAATACTCTGTGGGAATCCCCAAAATAAGGATATTCCTTTGAAATAGAAAACAATCATTCATTCCAGCTGTGTTCACATCCTTTTTGCCTTCCAGGGTTAATCTGCTGAAAGGCTTTTAGCTAAGATTAATGTATATCCAGCTGTCTCTGGACTTTTCTTTTTTATCCAAAAATTAACACTCACCAAACAAACAAACAACTATTGGCAATAACATACTAGCAAAAAAAGGAACATTTCAATTCAGACACAATTCCCACAACATGGCTTTTCATTCTGGAAAAATAGTTACTTGAACTTGTTTTCCAAAGGAAAAAAAAAAAAAAAGTTAAAAAAGGTGCTCTACTGATTTATAGCTTTGCTCAGAACACAAGGAGATTAAAGGGATTAATATGTGGAAGTTTAGCTGCCAGTCGCCTGTGTGGTATGGGTAGTGATCACATCAGCATGGTAACTGATCTACCGATGACAGCAATGGTTTCACCTTATACCAGCAAAACCTTTAAAACCTTCTGCAGCAAAATACGCCTCTCACTGCAGTGCACTGAATCACTGGGCTTGTGTTTGTGCTTAGTGGGTCGTGAGGCAGGGCTAAAATGTCTTTCCACCTTGCTGGGTCTTTTAAGCTCCTGCACGATGGAGAAACACGGTGCCACGTGCTCACCTTCAGCCCTGCCACCCCATGCATGCTGCGGGGCCATCCCTCTGCGGACACCCTCACCCCCAGCTGCCTCCCAAGGGGCTGCAGCAGCGGGACATGGTGAGGCAGAGCAGACCTGCTCCATTTAGCCTGTGCCCCTGCTGAGCCCCATGCTCCCAGGCGGGAGGTTTATTGAGCAAGTGCTTGCCCCCACATAACACCGGGATCGGGATCCCTCCCCAGCACCTGCCTGGCCAGCTCGCCCTGCCCTGGTGTCTCTGTACTGCCTCACAAGAGGCGGTGGAGAGGATGCTTTAGCATATCTGAATTAATTCATCAGTTTGCCAAAGCCAGCCAAGCCTTTGGTCAGATGTAATTAACCTTCAGGTGACTGGGGTGGGGAGGTCAGGCATTGTTCACAGCCTCAGAGATGCAGGGGGGGGGACCTTGGGCTGGCCTTCCCTCTCCGAAACTGCTCAGCAGGGGTTCGGCATGTCAGTAACAGGGCATCTCTCCAGGGTCATTGTGTCAGGCCTTCTGCTCTCAAAGAGAAAATGGAAACAGGTAAAGCATGGCTCTGCCACAGCCGGCTCTGGTGTCAAAGGTGGCTGGAGGAAACACGGCAGATCTGGAGATCCCATCATGCTGCCTGCCCACCACCAGAACAAGCCCCCATCCCCCGTGCACAGGGCAGACGTGCCACCTCAGTGGTCCTGGCCAGGGGCCCGACACGCAGGGACAAGCAGCATCAAGCGGCCGCCCCTTTGCCGACAGACCCCCGCAGAGACAGGGCCACCGGCAGCCCCGATGTGCAGCAGGGCATGCGGCCATCCGTGCTGCCCCCGCCCAGGGTGGTTTGGTGTTGAATCAGGGGACTAGATAATCAATTTGCAAAAATCCCATGGCAACTTAAAAAAAAATAAAATAATAAACTAACTTGATCCCCATGGTATGCTTGAGCAAGGCCATCTGCTGAGCAAATAAAGCAGTAACAGCAGATATGGTTTACACCACAAAAACAGACCAAGATGAAAAGTAAGACTCCGGTGGCCCTCTTTTCTGTCTGTGGGTGTCATAGACAAGAACCCCGGCTAGGATGTCCACAAGACACACCTGCTTTCTACCCCTGGAACTGTGCTGGAGGAAGGGGCCCTTGTAGAAGTTTCAACAAAGATCTAGGGAGAAAAAAAGGGCTTAACTGGTTTGGCAAAATTAATTCTTCACCAAAACACCATAAAACAAAACCCAAAAAACCAAACATGCAAATGTATGTATCAAAGCTGAAAAGGAGGAACATCCGTAACCAGAACAGAGAGAAATAAACAAACCAAGATGGCACCATCAAGCATGCTTGATCTAGTCTTGACATGCAAGGTTTTAAGGCATCTTTCTAGGCCTTACTAGATTCCTTGATACACTGCCAAATATAACGTGGCTGTATTTAACTTACTGATTTTTACTTCTAACCTTTAATTTAGGTACTCACCATATGGAATGTTATTTAGTGCAAAGTTGCTGTCATTTCATGGTGCACAGCTACACATGGGTAACTGTTAATATCGCCCTTCCCAAAAAGAAACAATATACTTTTTACAGCAGAATTACTGCCTTTCCACATTTAATTAACCACCACCAAATTTTTGATTTGCAATAGCCACCACCTCTGCATAGGCCCTGTGATAAAAGGTATTTTTCTTTTTTTATAAGGAACCTGTTTCCAACTCAATTGAAAAAATGTAAACAGAGGCGAGGACAACTTCCCAGAAGAGCATCACAGATCAGCAGAGAACATCTGTGGTGCGGTGGGAGGTTGGATGAAGGCTGTGCAGAAACACATACCTGCCCAAGCAGTATGGAGAAGATTAAGTTTACGGACCAAAGAGAAGTCCATTGACAAAACCGCACCACTACCACATGATGAGGTCCATGTGTAGGTGGGTACACACGGCAGGTGGCCAGAATCCAGATATTTTTTTCACTGACAGTTTTTTTCAGTGGAAAATGCTGATTCAATTTTAATGAAACTGGAAGAAAATAGAATGAAACAATCTCATGAAAATGAAGTTGGAACTTATTCCATCACAAGTGTTTTAGAAAGATGTATTCCAATATGGATTCTTTTTAAAGAACAATCTTTCAAGCTGTAAGTACTACACTACATTTTCTTCTAAAGTTTAAAATGGAAATAAAATGAATTCTTGCACACAGTCTCTGCAAATGCTTAACTTGGGGCAGGGGGGAGCTCCCTCCAGTTCTCAACTTTTTTGCAGAGTAAAACAATCTGTTCTCTGATCAGCACTACTAGCAGATGTATACCTTTGGAGACTACTCCAGTCCTTCTCTGTGCTGATCCACAGAAAAATGTGTATCTCTTACAGCTACAGGGAAGTTTAATTGGAGCTGCAGAAGTTCATGCTTTCAGGTTGGGAACTCCCCCTTTCAGGAACCAGCATGTGAACCAGGATGGGCTGACATTTGCCATTGCCTTGCTTCTGTGGAGTCATAAAATGTTGTAACATACAACACTTTTGTTTATTGATTTTTTTTGTTTGTTTTTAAATAATGAGAGAAAGATTTTCCAACAGCAACTCACTAGGAAAATTCTTCAGGATGATCAAAAACTTCTGAAAAGGCTGAAGTGCTGACAAGGAATGGGAAATTCAGACATCACGGAAGTTCTGGAATTAATTCCCCTAACATGTGTAAAAACAATTATCAAAGAAACCTTAAACCATGAATTTGTTTACTTGTTTTTGAAGGCCTGATGTTTTCCCTGGAGGGTAACTGTGAAAGCACAAGCCTAACTGCATCCAAACCAGAATCCCCTGAGGAACTATTAAAAAAATGCTACATAAAGAGGGAACATTCCCAAATGTGCCAGGGCACTGCAATATCCAAGCACTTCACTGGCAAATGGGATGCTATTCATACTATACCCAAGTTATAACAGACATGTTTTAGACTGTATCAAAAAAACCAATTAAAAAAAACCTCAAACAAACAGCAACAAAAAAACAACCCAATGCAAACAACACAACCAACCAAGAAAAAAAAAGAAACAAACCAAAAAAACCCCACCCCCCACCCCCCACCCCCCCAAAAAAAAAGCACTCACAGAGTACAAGATCTAAAAATGAGAGCATCTTGGACAAAATAACGTCAACCAAGCCAAAACTAGTAACGACACGATAAGAGGTGGGAAAAGAGGCTCAGATATTGGTGCTATTCCTGGATCACTGCTACACCACTTCTACCTCCTCCTTTTCTGCTTATTAATAGTTGCTGCTGCTTTTGCCTGAGAGTGCAGTAATTCAGCCACATATCAGAGACACATGTCCGTAAAGCTGGAAGGTTTAGTGTGGGTTGAATCATCAAATGTCTTCTCAATAATGCCAAAGTCTAGGTTGCATCAGTAGACCACTGAGAAAAGAAGGATTCCTGATCTTCTAACCTTCCTTGAGACACTGCTTCCAAACCCGTCAAGGGTCTTCTACAGCCTCCTCTGAAGTGCTGTGAAATTTACCCTCAGAAAGTATCACAAGCTGATGCTCTCTTCATCTTTTCCTACTTTCAGACAGCTGAAGCTAGCCTGGCACAGTGGGGGGTTCCATTTCAGTATCCCCCCTGTAACTGGCCTACTCCTGGCAACATCTTCTACCAATTTTCATCTTGCAGGTTTTCTGCAAGAAAGCAGACTGCAAGAAGTCGTTTTGTTCTCTTAAAATATACAAAGAATACTTTAAAAAGTAGTCGGGGTCCTCTGAGTTCAAACTATGTACTCCTCAGCTGTTTTTCTTTGCATGTAAAACTCAGTAGCTAGCTGCTCTGGAAAGCCAGAGCGTGCAATGTGCCGATGTCGACATATCACTGAAGAATTCAGTCACTGCAGTTTCTCAGCATTGGGTGCAGACCTCTTCCAAGCACGTGCAGCCTCATGGCAACACACACCCCTGGCTGAGGCTTCAGCAACTTTACAGGTCAAATAACCAAAATAAACCCCAGAAAATTCAACGTATGCTGCATGAAATACTGTCTTTTTCTTCAAGGGAAGCTCTATTTAACAGATATTCTGCTTTATTTTTTATGACAGCATCTGTTTATTTTATCAGGCTGTCTTCCAGAACATACAGAGCCTTTTGCGGTGCTCACTTTTGAGTCTGATTTGGTGCTCACTTGCACAGCAAAAACAACAAATCATGAAAATAAGATGCTGGCAAACAAGCAAATGGTTGAGACTGTTGGTGTATGCAAAGCTGGCAGCATGTGTGCAGCCACCTCCCCCTCGTCCGCACATTGCTCAGGCTGTGGCATCAGCTGTGCCGTGCTCCATCAGGGTGGCAATCGAGTCCTGGCACCGGTGGGGACGCAGACAGCCCTGAGCAGGCTGTGTGTGGGCTCGGCAGCACCACAGAGCACAGGGGAAGAGCAGAACCCACACAGTGCCCCTTGCTGTCAGCGATAAACAAGTTTGGCTGAGCCCAATGCTGGGGTCTCAGCTGCAGCCACATCAGCTGTCCGCTGCCTCCCACCATCCATGTCATACGAGGGTTTACTGGTGGTACAGAAGCACGTTGAAATCACTTGGGTGGGAAGCAGCACCCCAGATCATTTGGATTTTCAGAATCTGCAAGGGTTGCAGAGATGTAACAGGTGCCCTGCATCCCGGCTGCTGCCCAGCATCCTCCACGTGGCCCCAGGGTTTCCATTTGCAGTGGAGTCATAACCATCACCCGTGACTTTCCGTAACAGATCGCTAACAGTATTGGGAAATGATCATCTCTTTCCTATTCACTTTATTTTCCCCTTACTTTTTTATTATTTACAGACTTTTTTTTAATTTTTTCCCCTTTTTTGCCTTCTTTTCTCAATTGCATAACTGCATCAACCTTCAAAGCTTTTTAAAGATTATGTTACATGTATAAAGAAAAGTAAGGAATCAGGCTAAAGATGTACCAATTACTATTGCCCTGGAATAAAAATAAGGGACAAAATCAGCTGCAGTTTCTCAAACACCCAAAAAGAACAGATTTGCCCTCTAGCAGCATTAAAGAAGAATTACACGCCCCTGTTGTGGCCTATTTGCTTTCTTCTGCTCCCACTGTAACACAATTAGACCCTAGCGAGCTTGGGTGCTGGAAGAGCCCAGGACAGAGAAGCCCAACTGCTGCCCCTCCGGCCCCTCCATTGTGCTCGCCCAGATCACCTGCAACATTAATAAACTCTCAGATCATGGGTTGCTGCAATAGTATATTTTAATGATAGCTAATGAGTGATTAATTAAATACAACTCAAAGACAAACATCCTTCTGCCTGTATTTATGAGATTTTTCATGCAGATACAGTGCAGTTGGAAAGCAGCATGTCACCTTTAAACAGCATTCACCTCTAAAGGGAAAAAAGAAAGCAAAAACAAGGGAAAAAACAACCAACCAAACAAAAAAAATCCCTTTCTTATTGCCAGTTTTCTGCCAGCTTATCAAGCACAAAATGGAGGTGAATAAAGCCAATTCCCTGGACCGAAATACATCTCACACTGCAGATAAGCAGAGTTTAATTCTAAATACAGCCAGCCCCAGACCCACAGGAAACAGTGCTGGCAGGTCATCTCCTCTATGCCCAGGGCACAAGGCAGGACCAAGCCACCGTGACAGCTGCTAACCTGGCCTGACCCGTGCTGACACGCTGCCGGCCCGGGAGAAGCCCCGGTCCCCCGAGGCTGGCTGTTCCTCACTCACCCAGCCCAGCACACACAGCCAGGGTCTTGCTTTTGAGCCTGTGGGATCATTTACAACCACCAGAGCTCCACCTGGGAGCGGAAAGGACAGTTAGCTTACTCCTTTTTTTACAAGCAGAAAAACTTCACTATCTCCCCAGGGGTACCACAGTCCCACTGCCCGATGCTGTATCACCGAGCAGCCGGCCGTGTTTCGCCTAGGACAGCAATAGGGCTTGTACAGAAACAAGAGAGGAACAGTCTTCATATAGTAACTCTGGATTTTTACAAATTCTCAATAAAGTCTTTTTAGACATCACTGAGCACCAGCCAGGACTGCCCTTTCAAAAAGCGAAATCCTGCCACATCCCATCTTCCAAAGCCACTCACACCCTTCAATCCCTCTGCCTGGGCGCAGAGAACGACACCACCCCATGATGTTTATCAGCCTGTCACCAAACAGAAATTGGGAGTGGAAGATCTCCCCAGCAGACACCTAGGGACAACACTTGTGCAAATTCAGCTAAATCAATTGAACAGCTGGCAAATGTAATCCCGGTTTGTTGTTTGGGTTTTTTTGGTTTTGGTTTTTGTTTTTTTCCCAGAAGTATAAATTCACATTAAAAAGGACCCTCAGTTCAAATGCCACAGTACTTTCAGAAACCCAGTTTGTCTTTGCAGACAGCCAGTTTGTGCTAACCTGCTCGGTCCTGTCAGCTCTGTCGCTGTGTCCCCCTTGCTCTGCACAGACCTGGCACGCAGCATATCAATCCTCATTACGGGGCAGGAGATGCCTTCTGCAAATCATTATTGCAGGGAAGCCACAAAGCCAAAATACCTATGAGAAAGGGCAGGTTATGCATCACTTTTCTCAAAGGCACAAAATTAGGAAGTTGGGAATAAGTTACATGGAAGCTAAGCCTAACGTGGATTTTGAAGACAAAAAGAAGTCACCGAGGGCCAATGCCAGTGAGAAGTTTCTCCAAGGCTTCCTACCAGGGCTGCGGAACCACCTTGGGCAGCCAACACCTGGTCACACACTGCTGCTTCCTCGATGTCACCTGCAGCTGTGAAGACTGACAGTATTTTCTTCACGTTTTGTTACAACTAACATATGCAAGATTTCCACCATGGCCAGAGGGCTGCTGCACAGCTATAGAGACGAAGGGCCACATGCAGGACAGAGAAGCTCACATCAGACACTTCAAAGGATGATTTCTGGATTTAAATGAGGTGGGCAAAACAAAGTCCCTTTGGTACAATGCAAATTAGCTCTTATCACATATTTCTCCTATTAGAGGGAGAGGACCCGGACACTCCACCAACCAGGAAAGGAAAAGCTATCTTATTTACAGATGCTAAGCCACTGTCTGTTAAAAAAAACCCATTCTTTAAAACATGGCAAAAAAGGCACAGGCATCCCTCCACTGAACCTTCTCCCTAGAATCCTCCCTGCATCCCTTTCCGTTACTCATTTCGGCAGGCTGATGCTGCGCGGTGACTCACAGCCCCATGCCGAGACCAGTCACTTGGCATTAGCTGCCAGGCATCACCCAGCGCTCGCTTCCCGCTCTGCTGCCCATCCCTCCTGCCCACCTCCCCAGCCCAGCAGCACCACCAGAGCTCCCCACACACCCCTCCAGCTAAGGGCAAACACCACCCGGTGGGAAGGAACGCAGCCAGGATTTTTGGTGGGTTTGGGGTTAAAAGAAAAGGAGAGGAAAAAAAAAAAAAAGAAGGTCTGTCTAAAATTGTAAAATGAATGTGTTCAGTATACTTTCATACTCAGCTGGGAAGGATTTGTAGTTCTATGTTCTGGAATTAGGCTTCATTGAAAAAAATTCTGAGGGGGAACTCTTTACAGCTAAAAGAGGGGATGAGAATCAGCAATGCAAGACCTAATACTTACCTTGCCCACAGACACTAAAAATAGGAAAAAATTATAGCATCTCTGTATCCCCAACTCTCATCACACTGGCTTGCAAGCTGGGAAGAAATCAGGATGCTTCAGTCACCATGGACTGGATGCCTGAAACAGGGATTTAAGGATAACACAGCTTGTTACAGATTCCACAGTCATTGCAAATGTACCCTATGCATTACATAGGTATTTGAACCCTCCTGACTACACTGGATAGATTTATCACTTAAAGGGGGAAAATGCAATAACTACATCACTTTAACAATATAATGTGGAGCACCACCTACTACCTTGCATAAACAAGAGCAAGGTGAATTAAAAATTAGGTTAGCATAGGCTGATCAGGCTTGAAATCACACCAGTAAAAATTGTTTTTATAAGGAAAAGGTTTTTGTGGAGACAAATCCTGAAAGTCTGTGGCACTCTAAACCCCCCAAAAAAGCTAAATCCGGCTGCTTAGGTGATTCAGCTTAAAAATAATTATTTTTAACCTAACAATGCTTGGTTCTTCTTAATCTCTTTATCTACCTGGGTGCTTTTGTTAACACTTGGGTTTTGGTTTGGTTTCTTTTTTTTTTTTTTTTTTAATTTTTAATTTTAATCATCCACCTATGATTATGAGAGCTGAAAACTTCAATAAATGAAAGCTGAATTTCTGAAGTGGTAGGTTGCTTCTAGAGGATGGGAGTTTAAAAGGAAGGGCAGGGAAGAAAAATCTGCTGAATCGAATGAGTAAATTTCATGTTAAAAATGTCAAGAGTTCATGATAGATTTGTGCCTTCATGTCTTTCAAGAGATTTGCAAAAATATATCATTATTTCCTACAAAATGTTACAAAGAGAAGTTTGGAAATTCCTCTGAATACAGTGTACCTAAAGCACTGTAGTGGCTATGAAATGCAAATAATTGCTGGATGGGAGGAAGAGGAGCACAAATAGAGATGAGAAATTACAAAAAAAAAAAAAAAAGAAAAAAAAAGAAAAAAGAAAAAACCAAACCAACAACCACCACGAAAAACAAACCAGCAAGCCCAGGCAGGAGCAGTCCCCCAACCTCTTCAGACTCGGTGGCCCCATCTTGAACGCTGTGGTGTGCTCAGGGTTTCTGGTTTAGATGGTTGCTGAGCCACAGGTGTGTGGGACAGTGCTGTGCACACACTGCTCTCTGCCAGAGTACTAGGGGACAGGACAGTCCTGACCAGTGTGAGCTCTGGTCTGGAGAAATGGGCTCACCCAGAGAGGGGGCTTTTCCAGAAACCTGGCAGCTAGTGAAGGGAGAGGCCTGGAAAGGCTTCTGAGAGATGGCCACCAAGAAAGGCACTGAGCCAAGCAGGGCTGATGGGCCTCCCAACTCTTTCCGTACCCTCCATACAGCTGCAAGCTCTTTCCCCTCCTGGAGAGGCAAAACTGCTTTATCTGCCAAATCAGTGTGGTGGAAGAGGAGTCTCTACAGTTCAACCTTTTCAACCTCTGGGTTTCACAAGGGGCACATTTCAGCTTTTTGCCCTAACTCCTGAGTTAAAAGAAACTACAGACTACCACATCCCGCCTTCCAGAGTTCCTGAGGGAAAAAAAGGGCACTGAATTTCCCTGTCTTCCCTGGGATTTGCTCCCGAGAGCTTAGAGTTTGCATGTTTGTGTGCCTGCTTTGCACTAAAGCACACCAGACCGTAATGAGCCAAGTGCAAGAGGAATGCTCTGCAGATGGTGCCAGATGGATGCCAGACAAACTCTTCATTTTACTGTCCAGCACAACCACTAAGCTTTTGCAGCCTGGTAAAACTTCCAAAGCATCCGACACGAGTAATTTACTAGCTAGAGGGATGTGTCTTTCCAGTGCCAGTTCAGGTCTCGTTTACTTATTCTCCTCACGTAGCACAATTGGCAGAAGTAACAGAGCAAGATCAAAAGGAAAAGAAACTAGATGAGAAGAGATGAAGTATGAAATAATACTGGTAACAGACAAGTTGCAATTCATGATCAAAGGAATGAGTCTGGCCCCAGCTATATAAATAAAGAAGTACTCTCCCCCATTTCTGAAAGGAAGAACTTGCTGTTTGCCCTCATGTCACGCAATGCTTTCAAGTACAGTTATACTTGGGTAGCTGAAAGAAAAAAAAGTGACAGAGCACCTCAGATTTTATTTATTTGCTTTAATCATCACAACAGAGGGCTCTTCCGGGATCTCACTGCTTTCCCATCCACGTTGCGTATAATTCACAAAACCAAAATAATCAAACTGCAGAACATCTCCCATTCCAGCTAAACCAGATTGTCAAAACCGTGTGTCTCATGACCATTACCAGCTCAAAGGGTCCTCAGCAGCCAGAGCAGCACTGGCTGCCCCCAACTTACACTACATGTCCCACACATCTGCCCCGCAAACCATTAGGCACCCAGTGCCCAGCAGTGCCAGCATCTGTGAGTTGACCTCACCCCCAAACCTCATCTCCCTGAATGAAACACAGCACTGCCTGGCCACTTTTGACCTCCTTCCTCTAACAGCTCTTCTATGGACACATCAACCTACAAGGCAGCAAAATTCCCACCTCCATCTTCCCAGCCAGGGAAGGCAGCAGCTTGATGCTACTTAGCCCATGGGGCTTCTTGGTCATCTGCATTAAACTGTAGGCAAGAGTCTCAGAGAGGGCTTGATAATCAGGTGGTGGGAGCACATGAAAAGAAACGGTTTTTCACCCCTACAAACTGACCTCAAATCCTGAAAAAGGAAAAACACCTCAAGCCTCTTGCTTTTCAACACTAACAACCCCACAATGAGACAGCTGCTGCCAGGTCTGCCACTGATGCTCAAATGAGCAAAGGAGACCTCCTCGTGGGGTTACTGCTGGTCCTGCAGCACCCATCACACAGGCTCGCCCTGGGGAATGGACTTTGGGGCCCCAGGGAAAAAAAAAAAAGTCTTCACTGGTTGAGGGAAACAAAAAAAAAAAACAACCCAAAGACTCCTATTGTGCAGTTCTGACAAAGTAAAATCAAAATAAATATCCAGAAATGTCAGTCTAGAAATCCTCACTTGGGCTTTAAAAGTCTCAAACACCATCCACTTCCCATCTTATTTATTAAGGGTGATAGAGTGCACCCCTTTGGCCACAGGACTCAGGGGAAACAGATGCCATCAGGGTGAAATCTAGACTGTGAGTCAGTGGGAGACTCAACATACTAAAGATCAGGAAGCAGCAGAGTTTCTGTGACACATCTCAGATCTGAATGAATTGTTGGTTTTCCCACACACACACTATCCCATGCCAGAAATGGGTCCAGACCCATCTCCCCACTTCAGGAGAGGTTAGTGCCAGCAGCAGCACCAGCACTGCCTTCCTCAGCGTGCAGATTTCTTGGGCTCTGACCTTTTGTGTCAGAGTCAGAAAAACATTACAGGGTTTCTTACTGAAATCGGTCGTCTCACAGCACACATGTGCATGGAGATTTTTCAGTGAGAAGTGCCTGAGCCTGACGCCATAACTAATGCATGCTCTGCGAAGCCGAGTATTAAAAAGCTTTGTGTTCCCATGGGAAGGACTAAGTTTTGCAAGACCTGGGCTCATATTTGTATGTTTTGCCAACAACCCGACATGCAGAAAACTTGGTTCATCCAAAAGTCTTCAGGTTTTGGATTCTATTTTGGCTTTCAGTGTCAGCTTTAAAACACACAAAACATCCTTGCAAAACAGAAATTTCCAAGTAATTTGATGTTTGCATGCTAAGATTTTTCAGTGTGATCATTCCTGCACAGAAGGTAAACATTAGTAAACACACGAAAAGGAAACATGCCAGCATCATTGGAATTAGTTTCTCCATTCCTGCTGGCAACTGCTGAAACACCTCCGTGGAAATCTGAACTTCATAAAGCTGCACCTTCTGAGAGAAAACAGCTCCTTTGACAATCTCTGCTAAGCTACCAGGTCAAACAGTCCATCTCTTTGCTTTCCCTCATCTCTTATCTACTTAAATCAACCATTCTAAGGCATCTTTCTTGCCCTATTATTTTTGGGCTTGCACTTGACTTCAGGGGAGCTCTCACCTCCTTACAAGCCTCTTGCCAACTACTGTAACACCAATCATTCCAGCAAAAATTTTGACTGGGTATATTTTCATAGACATTTTCTTTATGTACCTTAGTCACCTAATAAATAATTGCCAAACAATACATGACTCCTGGCTCTGTGAGTGGGCACAATGCTGCAAGGACTAATGAAAGCATTATCTATTAACACACGGTGTTTCACAGAAGAACAATAGCTGTGTGGATTTATGGCAGTGTGATACAGAAAGTGATGACAGCTGAAAGCAGGGAAGCTGGATGGCAGCTGCAGAAATTAGTTTTGTTTGGCTTTGGATGCAAAACGGAGCTCCTCTCGGCCTTATATTTTCAGCTGACTTGGCTGCAAAGTATTTCAAGGGTATCTGATTGAAGTGGTGATGTGGAGCTGCCTCCCCGGGCTGTTTTACTGCCTGTGTGACCAAGAGCCGCGTTGTCATCCCGTCACTTGACAATCTGGACTTAATTTACTTCCCAAGACACAGAGACACACAGGCTCTGCCATGGGGAGAAGAGAGCAACCTTTCTGGGCAAAGACAAATGATGTCCCATGCTCCTCCATCTCCATGCTCCTCAGCTTGCCTTGAATTTTATTGTGTCCTTCAAGCACCCAGACTGAGTCTGTAACTCCTGTTTGACTTCTTCCCTCTTATTCCCACTTTACGCTGCTCAACAACTCTTCCAGGTATGTCTGTACCTAGGGTAGTGGCTCTGCTTGGGCTTGGGGTTTGTTTCCTAGGGCAGCCAGTTCAACTACAGTTACAGCTGTGGGGTGACATTTTCATTTGATGCTTGATAGGATTGAGGGGAAAATAGGGTTCAAGTTCAGGCAATGAGAGGACATTGTGAGATGGCACTTGGTTTGTGCTGGAGAAAGGAGGACTACAGAGGCAGAAGGAGGGAAATGAAAAAGAAAAAGAAAAAAAAGGAAAAAAAAGAAATCTCAATTGTTTCCCCCTGCCTGCATGCTGAAATGCAAGGAGCCTGGTTAAGAAGAGGACATGCCTGATAGGGCAAGGACAGCAGAAGAACCTGGACCATGAGGATTACAACTTCCATCTGAATGACTTCATGAAAAGACCATTTAACAACTCCTGCTTCCTGAAGCTGCAGGCTCTGCTGAAAAGCAGCTCAGGTCTCTCTAAAAACACCGTACCTTCCTTAGACAGCCACATTACACGTTAGCAGACCCAGTAAGGTACGCAAAGTTAACATGAAAAGCCAAACAAACTATTCCTGAGCAAGTGCTTTCTCACACATCATTTCCAGAAGAGCAAAGCCTGTCCCAGGGCAAGGGCTGGGGCTGCCTGTGCAGAAGCACCTTCCAACACTGAGCGTCCAGATCCAGCCCAGCCATCCCACTCTCCTGCCAGTCTCTTTCCCGCAGGCTGACACTGAGTCGCTGCTGAACAAGGGCAGTGGTCAAACTCACGCTGCTCAGACAAGGAATCAGCTCACTCTGGGAAGTTTTCCTGAAGACCATTCCAAGCCCACAAGGTACATTCTTCCACCTTTGTGCTGTTAGTGGGGCTTTGCAACTAGACCTCACTGGGGAAACAGCGCAGTATCCCAGCAAGTTAGAGTGGGGTCCTCACTCCAGCCCAAGGCAGAACAAAATAAGGAAAGCACAGACCCAAACCTCTTCCTACCAGCTGAAGGATTGTGCCTGATGACCTGGCTCAGAGTTATAAAACAGGATGTTTAGGGGTAAAAACTCCTCTTTCTTACTTTAATAATTAAGGTCAATAATACTTCACAACATGTCCTTCTAATAATGACAATTTTTAAACTAAACATCTTGATTTATTCAAAAAAGTTTTTCTTTTATCTAGGCTTTTTGTTGTCAATCAGTTTTTCTTTAAAACAGAGAAGTACCAGCAAAAAATAAATCTCTAGGGGACAAATCCTACAGGGCTTGATTACTACTGCAGCCCTTCAGTTACAATAGCATTTGGTTGCTTCAGTAATTCACTCTCAGCTAAATGTATAAAACATCAATACTACACACTATTTTAAAAAATTATCCCAGAGACAGCTTTATTTTTCATTCTATTCAACACAAGTTTAATGCACTTTCTCTAAGCAGCAGCAAAAGAGAATAATTTGCATTCATATTCTTGTCTCCTTACCCACTCCGATAAAAAGCCCATGAGTGTCAATATTAGAGTACCCATCAGTTCTAAGAAAAAAAAAATAGAAAGAAAAAAAACCAACAGAAAATCCTTATGGCCAACCCTGACAAAAAATAAGCTGCTTTCTGTTGCTGACCACCACCCGAGCAGAGCTGCAGCCCTGTCCAGCAGCACTTTTAACCCGTGCACCAAGCTCTGAGGGACCCAACGTGTGTGTCCTTCTGAACTGCCACCTTTTCCCTTATCTTGGAGTTTGGCAGCATTATAACATTTATAATTCATAGGTTTTATATCTACTTGCCTGCACAAAGAGCTCAGAGATACAAGATTAAAATCACTGTTGCAAAACTGAACTCATCAGAAGTTCCTGCACCAAAAAAGTACAACCTCGATTAATAATTCATCTGCCCAAGGAAGGAACAATATTTGCTTTACAGTGCAAGTCTGGGGGCTGATTTTTATGGCCTGGAATGTCCAAAGGAGTATTCATAAAATAATGAAATGTAAGAAATAGTCTGGCAGGCTATTTTTAGAAAACTAAATTATCAAGCTGGAACTTCAAAGCTAAAGCTAGAGCAGCGCAGGACTAAGCAGAAAGGAACACAATAACATCACCATTTCTTAAATTGTTAAATATTTGCTCTTTTGAGTAAAATTGTACTTTTATAATCTCTCCATTTAGAGAAGAGTTTGGGGAAATATTGATGTACAGTCTGACAGCTGAATCACCTCCATTTGCTGTGCATCCCATTTGCTTTTTCTGTATTATTCACTACCACAGAGACACGGTGACTTAACATTAATTTAATTTACATATATTAAATGTGCTCAGAATATTTGCACAGCTTGACTAGAACTATGGGACCAGCTTTCCCAATTCAGCTAACTTCATGGCAAAGCCCACAGGATGCAGTTATTTTGCTAAGCTGGCTGTGGAACACAGTCACCTCTTAACTCTTTGAATTTAAATATTCACAAAGTTAATTACTTCTGCATATTGGCAACAGCTTGACAAGCCTTATGCATTAGCTTCTTCCTTTCTTAGACCCTTGTTCTGCATCTGTGTCTGCCTCAAAGCCTTGCAGAAATCCTCTGTGTTGATCAATACATTTTTCCTTTTGGAAATCACAAAATTTGCCGAGTTTAAAGACGACTGTCATAATTTTGAAAGCCTAGGGAATCTGGACATTCACAGTTACCTTTTTGTTCCTTGCATCAGCCTGCGCCTTGGACTGCAGTACTAACTATTGCAGATCATAGATTAAAGCAACCTTTTTTGGCCATTCTTTAGAAGGATCTTTATTAGAAACTTGTTCACAGCTGGGTGCATTCCACAACCACTACCAAAATAAGCAGTCACTGTGCTAGCTGATGGAAATGTCAGGACTGTAGTTTGTTGCTTTTAAATGCTGGAGATGAATTAAGGAGAGCCTAAGCCTTAACCCACAGAACTTGCTCTGAATTTTCAAAAGGTCTGTGGACTAATGTTTTGCTATACTCACGACAGAGAAGGGGCATCTGTGTCACTGCTGTTGGAGGTGGACTGGTATCCCAGCTTCAGGGCTTGGCCCTCTTCCAGAAAGAGTTTGTTTCAGTTGCAAGGAGAAGCTTGTAGCTATGACCAGCTACTAGGAGCCCAGCAGATGTATTGCAATGAACATGGCAGGTTGACTCAGTTGGAAAAGATCAGAACTTGGAAATTGAAACAATAGGTTAATGAAACGCAGCCACATCTTGACGTTTTAATGAGCTTATGTTTGAAGTATGTCATTTTCTCTCCTCAAGTGAAGAGAAAGTGGCTTGAAGTGCAATGTGCAACAAAACACGACGATGACTCCACAGTCACCAGCTCGCACAGTCATACAGTAACACTAACAGCATTCCTCTGCTACCGTGAACATCGTCTGACCCAAAGACTCCCTGCTCTCCTGCACACACAACCCGATGTAGGTAATTCACAAAGGTTTTGTGAAAGGAAACACAGAGGCAGGTGTCTGTGGAAAGAACAGCAAAGAGCGCTGCAAGCTGCGCTATGGGCATACAGGGAACAGGAAACACACAGCGTGAGGACATCCAGATGTGACGCTGGGAAGAACCGTTTGGGGGCACTTGGGGTAAGTGTCTACTGCAAAAGCCATAAAACAACCACCAGTGCCTGGCAATAAATTTACATCTTTAGTAAAGGATTAAAACCACCCTTCTATAAAGAATGATTGTGAAGGAGATGAGGGGATCTCAAGAATGTTACCAGTGTCTTAAGTCCCTTTAATAGTAGAAATGTATAAGATTTAACTCCCAGGAAAAGCTAGACTAATCATGCTCCATTTTAATACCAGAAGCCAGATAGGAATTTGTGTAGTCTTTGCCAGTCTCACCTGAGGAAACTCTCCTTTTGGTCTCCAAATGTGGTGATGCATTTCACTCTGAGACACTGAGCAAGACATATAAGCACCACCATCTCCTGGGTTTAGTTACAGTCCAAGGAGAAATAAATTCCTTTTTAGTCTCAGCAAGCAGCCAGTTGAAGCCTTAAAGCATGGGATTAGCACAAAATCAATATGATGCAAACAGCAAACCAGTCTCCTTCTAAAGCCCCTTAGAAATACCTATACATGAATCACAACCAGTATTTTCTATATACATTCATTTCTCTGTTGTGTTATAAAATCCCTTCCATAAACTTATGAAGCTCTATCTTAGATTTCAGGTCCTTGTTCTCAGAGATTTGCAGGGGTTCATCCCCCAGAACTTCATCTCTTGGCTGGCTGGAAACCACCTACTCTGCAAATTGGTCATCTATGAATTCAGGCAATTGATTTTGTGCCAGTAGTATTCCTTTAATTGTTTCAGGTAACTCCTTTAATGCAAAGCTCCTCCGCACGCACCATGTAGTAATCTTAAAATTATGGAAGGATGGTGGCCAACCTCTGTCACCTCTTACCAGAGATGTGGACAGTAAAGAAACTGGAACAAGCAGCAGAATCCCAAGTACAGCCATTCCCTAAACCAAAGCACATCCAAACCAGCTCAGTCAGGGGGATCAAAACGAAGTGCAACAAGAAGCAAACACATCAACTTGTGTATGACTCGTTAACTGACCTCTGCAAATAGCAGAAAATTAACTAATAACTCACTAATAGTCAAAAGCATTAATAGGCAACCACAAACATTAAAACATCTGATGAAATTCACATGCTGGAGAAATACTTGACTTGAGAAAGTGCTGAACCCATCTCCTGTGTCTTAACCTAAACCTTGTGCACAGTAGACAGATTTAAACAAAAGCACAAGTCAGAGCCTCTGAGAGCAGCAGCACCACCCCAAGACTGAAGGGGATTTCTCTGTCAGACCACCCATGTCCACTTTCCTAGAGAGACCGCTCAATCTGCTGGAGATCAGGCTGTAGTCTCTAAGTAAATGGTTAAACCACCTCATTGTTTATGCACTCTGACCTAACATGTACTCAATAAAAAAGTTCAATTGCCTTACCTGAAAATTTACATTAGCTTTAAAAGTTTGCTGCTTGTCTGTGACCACTTCAACAGCTCTTCACCACTTTTGATGCTCATGGTGTGTTTGGATGTCTCAGCAGTACACATTACAACCTTTGCAGAATGTCTTCTGCCAAGCCAAATAAACGACGGCTTTTGAAAGCCTAAGACAGAAATCTTGTTCCCTGTTCACTGTAGCATTTTTTCTTTGCTCTTGTCCCAGTTCAAGTGCAGCTTTCTAGAATGTGAGCACCTGGCACTAAACGCAAGATGCCAAGTGAGGCTTTGAGGCCGTTACCGCGGGTTAACCCTGGTAGGCAGCTCAGCATTACACAGTTGCTCACTCGCTCCTCCCACAGGGGATAGGGGAGAGAACTGGAAAAGTAAGAGTGAGAAAAGTCATGGGCTGAGCTAAAGACAGTGTTATACGTTGAAATTAATAAATAAATAAACAATGAAGAACAAAACCAAGAAAAACAAGTGATACAACCCCCCCCCCCCAGTTGCTCACTACCAGCCAACTGATGCCCAACGAGGCCCTGAGCAACGGCAGCCCTGGCAATGTCCCCCCTAGTTTTTATTGCTGAGCCAGATGTCATAAGGTGTGGGATGTCCCTTTGGTCAGCTGGGGTCAGCAGTCCCAGCTGCATCCCCCTCCCCATTTGTTGTGCACACCCAGCCTATGTGCTGGTAGGGTGGTGGGAGAAGCGGAAGAAGCCTTGACTCTGTGCAAGCTCTGCTCAGCAATAGCTACAACATCCTTGTGCTGTCAACACCATTTTCATCAGGAATCCAAAACACAACACCACACAAGCTACTATAAAGAAAATTATCTCTATCCCAGCCAAAACCAGTGCAGCCCTGAAGGAGAATACTAATATTTCCCTAAGCCCTGAACCTGTTTTTTAGTAGAATCAGCTACATCAGCCTCTGGTTAACCGATACATTCAGATCCACGTCTTAGTCTCCTATTGATGTGTCATCCTCCGTGTTAAATAAAATAACCTTGTTATCGATTCCTAAGTGTTATTCATCCCACCTCTCCCACTCCATCAAAACATCACTCAGTTCTCCAGGGCTACCATCAGCCTTCATCTCACCTGAATATTTATGGGTCACCCGTATTTGCTAAGAAATATCTTGAGCTGGAACTAACCACTCACCATCCTAATAATCATCTTTTAAAAGTAAACAAGGGATTCATAAAGCAAATGAGAAACCATCTTCTTTTGCACCATATAAGTATCAGAGAGGCTTATTATATTGTAAATGCCCTTTTATGGCTAGCTCAGGAAGCAAACTTTGTTAGGTTGTGACAAACCTTCCTACAGAAAAGGCTATATGTGCAAGGATACGTAGCAAGTTACTGCTAGTTGTGTGCTGCTCCCACCCCTGCAGAGAAGCTTTGCAAGGGGAAGCAAGGAAACTAGTTCAGCTCTTTGAGGTGATTTTAGGAAGGGGATATGTGCACAGAAGATGAAAAGTGGCATATACTAAAAGAAAATTATGAGAGTAAGAAAACAAAAAAGAGTCAGCAGATGAACCAGCAATGGGATTTGCTAATTAACCATCAGCTGCCATGAAGGTAAGTGGAGAAGAAGTGCACTGTCCCTAGGCTGTCACCATCGCCTCATCAGGGCTCACTTCTCCGCTCACTTCTCCCAGATTTTTTTTCTCCCTATCCTCACCATTGAAAGACAGAGTCCTCAGGGACAAACTGATCAGGAACAGCAAACCACGAAGCTTGGCAGCCAGGCAAACCTGGCACTGAAGCACTGACAGCTCAGAGATGACGTCTCTGTGCAAGCTTGCGAGACTTTTGCATCCCACCATGGAGATGAGCTAGATTTCGTGTTAGCTCTGTGGGTACCATCCTTCACTCAAGACAGCCTGAAAGCTGGCAGAGCTTCACGTTCACTGAGGCTTTGCAGTACAGCCCTTGTCGTCTTTTGTCTGATCCCAAGCTGGATATGCAGAAGAAACCACAAACGAGAAATCCTCTGCTTATTAAACTATGTATAAAATTACTGTGTCACATGGGTGCCATCTGTGTTAGCAGTGGTGGGGTGGGTATTAAAAGCAAATGGTGGAAGAACGGAATTCGTGTTGCTCTATAAAGGCAATTTGTGCTAAATAATACTCCATAGTAAAGGTGTTACTTTAAAAGTTATTTGAAAATCTGGTAAGGCAGTTGGCAAAGTTTTATTAAAGTACCGATTAAAAATTAGGAAATGAAATTATGATATAAGAAATACTTATAAATTTCATTTGCATTTTCCACTTAGCCCATACCTGGGATAAAGAGGACTCTTAATGAAAATTACTATCTAAAAGCAATGCTCTCAGAGAATTTTCTATAAGCATTTTTTAGGTCTGAGTTATCACTCCCCTTTTTTTTTTTTTTTTTTTTTTTGAGCAAAATAGATCTAATTTCCCATTTACAGAGCCCAATCTCTGCTTGATTTGCAGTCCAGAATTTGCAGCATTGTGTTAATTCATGAGAAGCAAAGAGATAAACCAGCTGGAAACAAAAGGAAAACAGTCAGGTTTGTCTCACTATGTAGGAAGCAAATACAAGGAATTAATGAACAGAAGAAATAGGAAAAGCATGGTGGAAAGAGAGGGGGAAAAAAAAAGATTTTACTTCGCCATTACTTTTGAATGACTGTGAACAGCCCCTCCCATCTATCCAAAAGCACTTGCTCCCTGCAAAGAGATCCCTGACTCCCACAAAAAATTAACTGCTTAAAGATGGCACATTAACACATGCCGAGTCCCTGTCTTTATCTCTGGACTGCACGAATCCAAACAGTCACCCTGTCCAGGCTGCAGGGCTGCATCTTGTCACCCTAGACCAGACAAGAACCCTGAGCTTTCTGGCAACCCCCTTCTTCACTCCCTCTCCCCCTCACATTTGGGCAGGGGAATTTATACCAGAGCCCACTGGATTGTCACTCAATCCTTTTCAGAAAAGGAGTCTGTAAAAAAATAATTTGAAAACCATTTCTACCCCTGCAAGCAGGAGAGCACTGCAGGTGTTGCTTTAAAAACAAATTATAGATTCAATTTCCCAAAGAGCAGTCTTGGTCTTCTTTCTTCCTTGACTAAGCACACAGAACAAAAAACGCTCCCTGATTTCCCCCTTTACAACTTTCTGCTAGTGATAACGTGACAATCTGCTACCTCTTTGGTCAGGAAAGCACCTGATTTTAAAAAAACAGAAATGTCCATCCTTCACTGCTGGGAGGCTTGCAGACCCCATCCCCCATCTCTCTACCTGGAAATCAGCCCAAGAAAATCAACAGCCCCCTAGCAGAAAGTGCTCGTATTCTGCAGACAGCTCTTCCTGGCCAAAACAGACGATGCAAAGGAGCACGGCACTGCAATTGCCTAAGCTGCCTCTTCTCACTGGTAACACATCAGGCAGAAGCAATACTTTGGGGACAAAGCTAGAGGAATTGGTGCTCCCCACAGGTTTACAAGAAGCAATGTTACTGCTTTCCCGGCCACTGTGTTGGGAACACCTACCCCACCTTGGGCTTCGCAGATGCAAACACCTCTTGCATCCCAACCAGCATCAAATCCGTGCTGAAGAAAGGTGTTTTAAATCAACAACAAGGCTGAAATACCAAAGAACGTCATCAGATAGTATGAATAATCCTGAAAGGTAGAGGGGCTCAGCCATCAAAATGGAATTCAGCTTGGCAGAGACAGATCCCAAATCCGTCACAGGAGTAGCTGAAGAATGCAGAAGTGAGGAAAACTAGTTTTGGCATTTGTTTTTCTTAACTTGGACATGTTTTGAATTTAAATGGGAAAGGCGTGTTATTGTAATGAGAAGGGGTAATATATGTTGTTTTCTACAAAAATAGGCAGAAGTTACATCACCGTTAACACAGTAACACCATTAGCAATTTCCATGAAAGCATGGGAGTGCATTAAAACAGGTAAGGCAACCTGGCTGGACCATCTTTTTACAGGATATACACCATGAACCTTTTACCTTAAGTCAAATAATCATTTTCTATGAATTACAAACACTTTCACTACCTTTTTGAAGTAAATATTTTTCAAACGAAGTCTCGAGTGGGTGGCAGCAGGAAAGGACAGACCATCTATTTTTTTAATTAAAGTTAGTATTTCCCTTGGTGTTTCAGTCTCTCAGTGACAGAACTGGAACAGAAAAGTCTGTGGGGAGCCCTAGAAACAGCTAAAACTCAACCCAAATTGTTAATCTTTAGGAAGTGGCTCATGACAACCCTGGCACTTTCTTGCCCCTTCTTCTTTGCAGATGCCCGATCTCCAGCAAAACACAGTTGCCTGCTGTGCCAGGCAAACTGGGGCTGGACTGTGCGCAAGGCTGAACAGAAAATGAACAACCCTCAGATCACCAGCCTAGGATATTATCTGACCTCTGCTCAGCTCTATGTTTCCGATATGTTACTCTTGCATGCCTATCTGAGAATAGCGAGCGAGCAGGGATCTCTTTTACAAAATATGCTGGCTTGAAAGCTGAAAAAATGCCTTCTTGGCAGAGCTTGGGCTAGAAACTTAGTCTTTAAAAAGGCAGCCGTAGGTATTCGCTTGCACAATCTGCCTGACTGCATGTGTCGAATCTCTGGCATTTATTGAAAAACAACCCCAAGATTATTGTTACTGTCAAATTATTGTTACTGTCAAATAGCAGCAGGCCTCATCACGGGAGCTTGGTGCCACTCACATTCACCTTTTTGTTTCATTTTCTCCCAGAGGAACTCATAGTGTTGCACCAGGGGTTGGAAAGCACAGACTTAGAAGAGCGGGGTTTGAAGAACTTACTGGAAAACGTACGCAACTGAGATAAAATAAGTGTACCCTTTGATATTAGATGTTCAGAGGGAGATTGCTTAAGCCAGAGAAGCAGAGCAGAAGGAAGGGAAGGGGTAGGATCATATCTTCAAAGAAGGTACACCTTTGATTTTAGGGTGGAAGAAGTTATGGAAGAAAACTGACACCTTGTTGGTAAGACACAAATAGGCTAAATTATACAAAGGTTCCTCTTGCCTTATTAACAAAGGATCCGTTCTCTTCTGTAAAAGATACTGGGAGAGAGGAATCTGAAAGGCTGCACTGCTGTGACAGAAAGCAAAAAGCTAGATGGACAGGCTACAACTGAAAGCACTGAGAAGAAGCCTACAGGTTAGTGTAATGAAGCTTCTGCAGAGGAAGAAGTTGAATTTTACTTTAATAACTGCTAGACCATCTCCCAAGGAAAAAAAAATAAATTGCAAACGTTTGCATACCATGGTTGATAGTGATCAGTTCAGCCCACACACCCTCTCTGAAGGCCAGCAGGCTGTGAAAACCCATTTTCAGTTTAACAGACACGTCTTACATCAGCTAGTCTAATCACACAAGTGTTCAAACACACCCAGGTGGAGAATTCGAGGGTGTTTTTTCCAGCAGTGCTGTTGTGGCATTTAGGGATTCACACACAGGGCAGGGAGGACGTCAGAAACATATTCTGTGTTCATGTCTCTGGAGATGGGGCCTGGAGCATCCCTCCCTCTGGCAAAAAGGAGTTGCATGAACAGTGATAAGGAGAGGACTATCACACTTGTAACAGTAGGGTCCCTGTCAGGTGCTGCCAGGAAAGGGGTTCAGGCTGCAAATCTTTATGAGAGTCAGCTGGCCAGGAAACATCCTGCACCATTTTAGGTACAATGGGATGCCCCACGTAGTCTCCAGTTGTCATCCTTCCGGAAAGATGTCTCTCTTAAATCCCATCACCTTTGTTGTATTTGCCACCAGAGTCCAAATATCTCAGATTAATAAAGACATTACAAGTGGCACCAAGACCCTAGGTATAGACAGTCAAATCACACCTTAAGCATCCTACCCAAATAATCACTTGGGTAGTTTGCAGCAGAACTGATATTTTGACCACAACATTTTTCCTCCATTTTTACCTTCTAGCCTTGCTACCATTCAGGGTTCATTGGGTGCATGGATGCACTTTAGGATGTTTTTTCTGGAACAGGTAGCAAGAGCCACTTTCAGGCTCAGGAACAAGAAAAGCCAGTAAGACATTGCTCTTCTCCAGGTTACTTTATATAAATATTCAGTGAATAAACTGTGAAATCTAGAGGGTATTCTCTCACAAACAGAAAGTAATTGCCATGAATGCAATCAGACAATACAACACAAGTGGTTTTAACTGGAGATGGTTGGGAAAACTCATGATAAGCTTTTCAGTCCAAAGCTTTCAAGGCTAACGATGCATATTAGAGTTCAGTTAATACTATTTAGCATGCTTTGCTTGTTCTTCTGGTCTTGCATTAATCACAATCAGATTGAATTTCCCCAGGCACATTTATGACACCAATATATGCAGTAACGTCTGCATATCTTATTCTTGCCAGGATTTAGGCACCATCTTCTTCCACAGACTAAAAGAAATCTGAGGTTTTCTTACCTTGATAAATTGATCTCAAGAAGTTTCTTTTTAGTCTTCATGGTCTCAGAGAAAGTGGCAAAGAAATTCTGGTTGCTCAGAATCAGTTATATCAGATCACAGAAAAAAGGTGGCACAAAGTGGGCACTGACTGCAAATCTCACCTGGGAAAACAGCATTTTAGTTTTTCCACAGCAAAAGAAAGAGAAATACAAGGACTTTTCAAGGAGGTTTATGGTCTCGGAAGTTAGAAAGGGTGCTCTCTATCCTATCCATTCCTTAAAAGGCTTTTGCAGAGTTTGTCTACTTTTAAATACCCCTGCAATGACAGAACTTAAACACAAGAGATGATGTATGATCCAAAGATCTTTACTGACCACCCCTCCCCATGGCCCCACAACCTCCCCCCCCAAAAAAGCCCAAACAACTCTTTGATGGTTTCACCTCATTGCCTTTGTTAACTTCCCAAAATTATTAGAGAGCTAAATGTTATCTCATGGTTGTTCAGAATGGTTAGATAAAGCTGAGGATTGATTTCAGCAAAGTAGTATCCGATGGCTAAATGCTCATAGATGTTGAGAGAATCAGGAAGGAATCATGCAGGAGCACTGTGTTGTCATGGAAGGGACACAATCACTTCCATAGCTTCTCTCCATTTATAATTCCTATAATTATATAATCTCATAAGGAAAATAACCTCCAGCATCTCTAAGTCAATGACAGTTATGTTCAGCGACAGCTTTCTCAGATCAGTTATAGCATGTAATGTACGTTCCAGACATATTTTCTCCTATTCTTCCCCATCCTTAGACAGCAAAGGTCACCAACGTACAAGTTCAATGGAGCTCTAGTGGCGGCAGTTAGGTTGGGGACTTTATTCACTTTCAAGCTAAACAAGTAGTAAGTTGTTTTGTACAAAATCAATCTTAGTTTGAGCACTGACACTCAGGAAATAATTATGCAGCTAAGCACCACTCCACAAGCTCTTTTGTTCCCCATAACCCTATTCAACATCATCAGCCCCAGCATGGGAGGCTGAGGCCAAGTATCTGAACAGCACTAAAGCATGTGTCCCTGCAGAAACCTTGGCAGAGGGGCTGTTGGGAGCTAAGCATGGCAGCACACTTCCCAGAACAGGCAAGAAGCTGGGATTTCCCAGAATAAGCAAGAAGCTGGGGACAGTACCTTTCAGCTTCAAAATGAGAGCAACCTGCAGGCATTGTCTGGTGGGCAAGAAACACCACATAGTCAATAGGGGGCCAAGAATTATCTTCCTCAGCTTTTTTTCTTAAGTCTTCAGGGACAACCATGCTTTGTGAACAGCAATGAAAGATTTTTCTCTTGTTTTCGAAACTTTCATTGGGGTAGGATCCGATTTTATCACAGTGTTCCACATTGCTGCCTTGGCTCCTACGGAAGCGGTCAGCTTTTCACATCTCCCACCTGGACGAAATACTTCATGCCTGTCTGCCCAGGATAGCCCTCTCAGTGCTCCTCTGTGCTGAGCAGCAGCATTTTTTTTTTTTATTTTTTTTTTTAGTATCTGTCTGGTGAAGTCGGACAAAACCCTTTTCTTTCTAGACTACACAGCAATTCTGTGAAGTGAGGCAGCATTGGGGCTATTGCCCTACCCCAAACCAGACGCATGGAAGCATCTCTCCTGAGGGCCACGAACTACAGATAAGCTTAATCGACTTCATCACTCCCTCAACCCTTCCCAAACACTGTGGGTTTGCAATAGCCTTTTATCCTTTCTTAATGGATTTTTTTTTCCTTTATTCACAGGGCTGGCTCTCCTCAGCAAACTCAGCCTTTGTGTTAGTGCTCCTTCCTGTAGCACTCCACTACTCAATTCCCTTTCTTTTCTCCTGTCTTGGCTCTCCAGGTGGTGGCAGTTCCTGCAGCTTATTATGACCACTAGACAAATGGGTAAACTTTTCATGCAGACATTTTTCTTATCTAGTGAAAGCAAGTACGCTTTTACCCAAGTGTGCAGAATATGCTTTGTTTCTTTTTAAAGATACACACTTTAGTGTAGCCTTTGTAGAAGAGAGGGAAAGAGATCAATAAATAAAATAAATAAACCATAAAGGCATCTTTTCCAGAATCAAAGGGATGAAAGGGAAATGGTACTGAGGAGGCCACGAGGTTATTTGTGCACTCGGTGTTCATTAGTCTACCAGCATTTCTAGAACATGTGCTGAAATTAAGGAAGATTGTATCACAGGATGCAGAGTTTGGGCGCATTGCTCAAAGCCTTAGCTCCCGGAATCATAGTAGTACATTGCAATTTTAGTATCTTGGAAGAAAGGGGAAAAAAAGAAAAAAAAAGAAAAAAAAAAAAAAAAAAAAGTAATGAAAAGTAGTTTCCAGCCCTGGTTGCTGGGAAAACAGCACATATAAAAATATGCTCCAAGACGACACAAAACATAATGGTAGAGCTCAGGAGGAAAAAACCTAGGAGTTTTGCTTCCCAAATATGGCTTTTTAGCCAACTAGATGCATCACCATCGTACAACTAATTTTTCTTGTGAGAATAGCAGCGTAATGCAATTAACATTAATTTGGAGAGGGATAAGGAAATGGCTCACCATGACCACGCATAAAGGATGGATCACACGTACAGGCAGAGCCTCTGGCTGTCAGCAGTCCAGTCACAAGTCGGAGATGCAGGGTAGCGTGGCTAACACTGAAAAGCAAATTTAAGCAGGCTTGGAAGTTAGCTGACTTAAAGTTAGTGTGAATCTGAAGTGGCAAAGGCATTTAGGAGTGGACAATGAAGTCAACTGAATGTGACAGAAGGTTACTTGGATGAAATTACTTTGTACGCAGGGGCTGAATCAGCGGGGGGTAAGGCTGTGCAGGCAGAGGTGCTGTCAGGCACTGGGATTCAGTCAGGCACAGGCAGAAAATAGCAGCTGTCACAGTGAAGAGGGACTGGCTATGGTCAGGGAGACAGGTGGTGCCACCGTTTACCTAAGACAAAGCACCGTTAGGGAAAATGTGATCCCCACAGTCTTCTGTCTTAATGTCGTTATTTACCATTCTTCCAGACTTCCTTTGAATCTGATGGACAAGTCTTAAGGGCAGGGACTAGACCTTCCCAACACCAACCAGAGGAAGAGAAGTGTACTTTAAAGTTTGGTTTATAAGCCATTTCCCCAGATAACTTATGCAAAACTTACTGCAGAGGCACCAGCTGAAAGTTTGGCCCATGATATTGGACGATGAACAGTTTTCTCTTTTGAATATGTCACTTCTCAAGTGACCTTGAAAATCTTTTTATGCTCCCCTAATTTTTTTTTTCCCTTCTATGTTTGAACAAATGACTACTCTCAGTTCCTCAGTTATCTCACAGTGGTTTTTCCAGCAATACAAGTATCAAATGCTTAGACGTCAAATCACAGAAGCCAGGCAGGGGTGGAACAGAATCAGCTGGATGGCATACTCGCAGCATGTCCCAAGATACTACAAAACCAGAGGTGGCTACAAATAAGTGCATCTTTTCCCCAAGCAGGGCATAAACCAAAGTTGCCAGGAAAATGGACTGTAACCTTGACTGGTCCAGATTCTAGGACTCACTGTACTGAGTCCAGATCAAAGTCAAAATTAACATCTTTATCTTAAAAATAAGGCCACTTTAAAGCTCTAATATCTGAGGAAACATCTAAAAGGTTAAACTGAATCACCATTTTTGAAGAATCAAACAAATAGCCAATTATATGCTAGCTCTGGCATACTAAAAACTATTAGGTCTTAAAAATGTAATTCTAATTATATTCTGTCTTTCTAATCACTCTGCCATGAAACATTTAGGATTTAGGATTTCCCAAGTCTAGAAAATTAAGGTTTTGTTCCTTAGAAAAAATACAAGGAAAGCCAGCCCTCAGGAAAACAGGAAGGATTAATCTCTAACTCCAGCAGCCCGTGAGAAACCAGATGCTGAAATCAGGTAGATGCAAGTGTAAATGATGCAAAACAGCTTATATTCAACAGACCTATATGAAGGCCTTCAGAAACAGTCAAAATTTCTAAATCCTGGCCTTAGACCAGTGATCACTAAACAAAAAACCCAAAAATCCCTCTGGTGATAGCGGTACTGTTTTTAAGATGAGATAGAAAAATCAAGATCCTGTACTGCTGTGGTCATTAAGATCCCTTAGCAATCTTTCTAAAACAGGACCGCCCAGCTTTCTGCTTTGCCTCTAATTTAACTGTTTCCTCCCTCCACTGCCTATTGAGAATCACAATTTGAGTTTGGAAAGTACCTTTCCTTCCTGTCCTTAATTTCGTGTAGCATTGCAGCAAATTGGCATATATATCACATCTGTTTGATGCAAGGTGTCCAAGGGAAACATGTACAGGCTTTAAGAGCTTTGGATCCTGTGGAAGACAAGTACTGAAAAACATAATTATATAAGCAAGTTAAACAGCAGATCCAGGCTCACTTTGGCAACAACAAAAAAGGATCCATTAGTTGCACTGCTTTGATATTGAAGAACGCATTTTTCAAAGGGCATCTAAATTTATGCTTCCTCATTATAAGCACAATTATTTGGTACCAACAAGGCAGTTCAACAGCTAGCTAAATGGTTTGCACACAGAGCTGCTTATAGATGCAGAGTTCACATAGGGAAAATGTATTCACAGTACTGATACCTCCCCTTGAAAATGTCACAGTACTGCTCTAAAGCTCTAGAGACAAAGCCTCAGCCAGTGTGTAGTGTCAGCTCCAAAAATGAGGCTGTGAGGACGTTTTGTTTTCACAACTTAGTATCCACATCAGCCACTTCCAACTTAAAACCGCAAGTCATGAAATGAAGGCAAAAGTTTTACAGTGCAATGCTTTCAGTTCAAAGCAGCCTAATAATACATGGGTAAGGAGCTCTCTCTTCCCAGCCATGCCCTTTTTCTTAAAATTCAGCATAAAATGCTTCAAAGACTTGAAGAAATGTAGTATTCTTGCTCTGCTGTTACTCTATTGAGCATAATTTTCCCTATTCTTATTCTTCATTCTATTCTTGAATTAATATGGATGGTTTCTTCTACCAGAGTTCATAGTATTTCATTGTCTTCCCCAAAGATCTGGCAACTTATAATAGCACAAGAAGTAGCCATTCATAAAGGCAGAATTAGAAAAAGAATTATCAAAAATCCCTTTAAGTCCAAATCCTAGTGAATCATATTTGTATAACAAAATATTAGAAGGTAATTATCTTTCCTTGCCATCTCATAAATTTCCCAGTAAAATATTTCCACAACAGAATTACTGTGGTGAACAAACCAACAACTATAACAACAGAAATGAGACGGAATTCAGCCTGCCACAAAACGTTGGTTTCATACAAAACAAAATATTGTTTCATACACATATTTATGTGTATGAAAATAGGGTTTATCAGAACAGCATGGTCCGATGCAGCTGTTTTCCTAGAAGAAGCTTGATGCTATGAGATGTTAAACATCTTGAGTGACCGCAACGAGTCAGAAATCAAGGATACTCTGTACCTCCTTCATATGGCTAGGACCCATCACCTTAATCATTCAGCGGTTACAGTGGGAGCAGCCAGCTGGCCTTGTCACCTACCTGCAGTGCCTGAGGCACCTCCACTCTTCCCACACATGGGAATTGCCAGCAGTAATGTAGAAGGGTGTAGAGTAAGGGTTTAAGCATTTAGGTAAGCCTGGGAGCTGTGAAGCATTAGTTACACAGGATCAACGTTTCTAAAGATATTTTTTTTAATAGCTTTGCAAAGGGAGTTTGCCAATTAAAAAGCATATCTGCTGAAAGATTTACTGGGGGGAAATACCACTGTTCAGTGTATAGTAGGAGAAAAGGTAATAAAATGGATGCTAGAAATGTAAATGCTATTTAATTAAACTTTGGAGAGAGTACTGTGCATAGTTTAGAATTAGCTGCATAGCTTCATTCAGACCCAGTACCTAGTTTAACAGGAGGGAGTCTGTGCATATATTCAGTCTCCGAAGAATAATTTCATACAAGTTTGTAACAGAAGCCTTTTTGTATTTTTTTCTTTCTGAAGAATAAGCCAGACAATAAGAGCATTGAAAACCATTTCAAAGTTGAATAACATGAAACTCTAAATGTCCTCTCTAATGATCCACTGCCCCTCCATGAGAGGCATCATTGCTCAGCAGTCTCATGCTGATCCACGTTTTGGATACTGCTGTCTGTCCCAAGTTCACCAAAAGGTCGTTCTTGGACTCTAAGGATGCAATTTAAAACTGAGCTCTGAAAATAACCTTTCATCTATAATGATGTGTTATAATCTCCCTGAAAAATACTAATAATTTGTAAGCCTTGTTGAGGTAATTGTGTTTACCCAAAGCTGTAAGTGTGAGGTATTGAAGTGCTGGAGTTTAGATGCAGGTGGTCAAGTTCCTGTGCAAGCACATTCATTCTCATTTCATTTACTGATTTTATTTTTCTCTCTCCACACTTCTTCAGCTGTCATTTAGAGCCAAAGAAAGAAGGAAAATAAAAGCTACTTCTGCCAGCCTTCCTCCCTCTTCTAGCTGTATTTCTTTCTTTCTTCTTTCAGAAAAGTCCTCCTGTGAAGGATAGCGTCAACTCAGTGTGGCAGAAAACAGCAGCTAGAGGCACATACAAATAGCAGAAAGACTGATAATGTCAGTGGGTTAAAAGGGTCATATCATTACTGAGAATCTGCTGTACCAATTACATATATCCTTGCATATTCATAACGAAGACACTCAGGATACCCATCTGCCATGAAAACAGATGTAGCTCTTGGCTGCTATGATGGTGGTCAGCACCTCAGAAAAAACAATGCAAAAGAGCTATGAGAAAAGGGGCTGGGTCCCAGAGATCTGTCGTGAGATGGACTAAACCTGCACCTTCATGTAGGTCTCAATAACATGTGATGTCTTTTCCTAAGCGCCATGTTTTAGACTTGCATTATTTCAAGGGACTCTTGACATCCACTAGAAAAAAAGCATCTAATATTTTCCCAAAGGAAATATGAGGGTAAGGCAAATGCTCAAAAGCTCAGAGGAAGAATCAAGAGTCCTTAATACTTATTTTTAATCTTTCAGTTTTTAAACATCCAGCTTTTTCTAGGTCCTCAAGACTGAAAATTGCATTTCTTTTGCCCTTTTCTGCTTCACGTTCAGATAAGCAGCAGTTATCTAGAAACACACTGAACAGAGCAATTGAGGGTTGGTTGTTTTGGTTTTTTTTATGTAAAGCAATAGATTACAGAAGGTTACATACAGCATGGGAGCGGTATATTGGTGTAACATCACCAGGAATCAAAATAATGTGGCATGTCAAGTCAAAATCAGTTATGGGGAATTTTGCTATTATTTCTACAGTGTTGTGCCATCATAGATGAGATTAAAACATGTGTTGATAGCGGGAATGGGGAGGGGAAATAACTTCGAGGTAATCTGTCCTGTAAAATGACATCCAGGTTAGAAAAGGAATTAATCTCCTTTTTCATTTCCAGGGAGATAAAGGCAGCCAAAGGACGCCCACACTGAGGGTAAGGAGGCAAGGTGGGATTCTGAACTTATTCAGGGGGTCTAATGTCATCATCTGTATCTACACTCCGTTAAAGCAGAGAAATCAGTGGTTACAGGCTGAGGGGTACTGACGTAATTTTGAATGCCCACATCAGGCAGAGATGCATTTACTGCAGAAGCCTCCTTTCTGTCCTTGGCTGTAATGGGAATCTGAGTAGTTCATGGGTGTATGTGCTTGGGGTACCTGACTTAACTGAGATCCCACCTGTGAGGGTTTCCAGTGTCAAGAGACAAGCTGCCCAACACCTAGAAGATATTTCCACAAGCTATGTGCTTTAGGAAAAGGAAGCCAAATTTATCTGAAAAACTAGAATCTCCAACACATGGGCTATTCCATCAAAACAATATCCCCTTCACAGAAAATCAGGAGTATGCAAATCAGATTGTTTCTGATAAGATTTTTTCCTCCAAACATCCCAGAAGAGTTACTGTTATACAGGGGAATCACTAATCACCATCAGGATTTCCTTAGTCCAATTTTTTTTATTTTTATTTTTTTAAATAAGCTCTGGCAAGCTGCACTGTAAAATGAAATCCATGTCTTTAGATTTTGGGGACATGATTACCAACCTTGACCTTGACTGACAGAGATCACTTCACTTCTTGCAAAGATATTACCACTCCACATCCTCAAGCACATTGGTTCTTTAAATAAAGTCTGCAAAATTTGCCTGAAATTTTTCAACAGGATATATCAATTCAGAACTGGAGGTAGAAAAAAAAAATGAAATGAAACACACCACCACTCAACTGTAGCTCAAAATAAGGCAGATGTTCCTTGCAGGATTTTCCACTTCTCTTTAAGTTACTGCATAAAATCTAATCACACTGTGTAGCTGCTGCAATATGCACAACGTTTATCACTGAAGTTTTCATTAGTTAAAAATCATTCTCATCAGTAAAAACACAGATGGCTCCTAAAAGCAGCTTCTTCTATACCAAACTGTCCTATCCATCTTCATCACACACTTTCCAGGCACTTAACAGAACAGTTGTAAGATCTGGGCTCCTTTGTGGTGCAATGTTGAACATTTTGAAATATATGCTGTCATTTGGTTAACTGCAGGACTACAGTGAGTTTGATTCAAAGAGTGGTGTCAATGGGTTTTTTTGAGATCTTTGACATGAGAGCAGCATGTCTAAAAGTTATTAGTATTCCCTGTAAATCAATTCACCAGCATTTACTCTATCTGTCAGTGTATAACAAAGAGTCATTTGCTCACTTAGGCTTCCAAATAGGAAATATTAGTACATCTCATGAAATGTCTTGAAAAATTGTAGTTATGATGGAATGAGTTTTTCCGCTTGCAAAAATCTGTACTGCCACCAACTTCTCTGCAAGCTACATGGGAGAAAATGCCGGTGCAAAAGGTAACGAATGAGGCACAAAGTCACAAACTTCATTATTTCCCTTTTCATGGGCGCCACTGGGAACGTGCACTCTGCTTTTCTGCAGGTGTCTAGTAATAAAGTCAGCACTCACCATACCAGCAGCTGGGTGACTAGTAGCAGAGTGACACAGCTACCAATGAAACACTTGAAACGGCCATTACTCTTACAGAACTAATGAGAATTAGAGTGGAAGACTTGGACAGAGTCATTCACACACTGACATATTTATACAACTGAGATCTACCTATCTGATCTGCTTCTACCAGTTGCTTTTGTTAAAGGTGGGTTGGGAACCAGGCTGAGAGAAGGTTGTCTTAGAGTGAAAAATGGTGTGCAGAAAAATTAACCCTTTTTTCCTTACCTGCCTATATAGTATGTTCACATAAACAAGCACTCTCTAGCTTTCTCTTATGTTCATACACGCTCTCATTCTTCTTTTCAATCCAAAATACTAATTTCCTCAAGAACTTGTGGCTACAGGACATTAGACTAACATCCACCAAAAGTTATCAAAAGAATTACTGATCAGCCAAACTTACCTCTGTTAGCATCCAAATTAGCATCAGACTGATAAATATGCATTAGTCTGAAATTGCTGGTCCTGCAAAGTATGAATGGCTAAAATGTCTTAATTTGACATCACCTGCATTGCTACTGTACCTTGTGGTACATCAGCAACAGCCACATCAGGATGCCATCCACAGCCTAGGAGTTGAAGTTTAATAGAATTAAAAGAGCAAAGGACTGGTCTTCAGAAGTGAGTTTCCTTTTCCATCAAAAAGCACAGAGTCTTCACCTTTATAAGAAAGTGAGTTATAATGAAAAAAGCAGCTCATGTTCTAATATTTAATTGAGGGCAAAAGTATTTCAACAAAATTTCCTCATAACAAAGACAGGGATAGAGGAGAATTTAATTACAAAACCGATTGAAAATGTGTTAGCTTTTCCGTTCTCCCTCCTGTCATGTTTCTCCATTAAGCATAATGAGAAAGCTCACAGACCAGGTACTCCGATGAAAATGCCAGTTTATGAATATAGTGTAAGCTACTGAACATACTGCAGGCAGCAAACCTTTTTTAAAAATTTCTCTTTGTCTCCATGACAAATAATTTCTACCCACCATTGCACTGATACGCTAAATACAAGGCTGCCAAACAATACGTGGTGCTCACAGCGCTGCGACTTACCGTTGGATGTGGTTTAAGAGGATGTAACACCACTGATTTCAAAGGAAATTTTTCAAGGTGGGATTGGCAGTGTTAATGGTCAGACTCAATGATCTGAAAGATCTTTTCCAACCTAAACAATTTATGATTCATCTCACATCCTTGCATGAAAATTGAATAGTAAACTGGTTCTAAAAAATAAGCACCTTCAAAAACAGATGTCTTCAGTAAGCCAAAGGCACGGTTAACAAACTACTGAGATTATCAGAAGCACTAGGAAATCCCACAGAGGCATCCAAACCTTTCAAAGTTTGATCAAAATGCTACTGGAGCATCTGAGTGGGAATGACACTGGCAGCTCCAAGATTCTCAGTCTCATGAAGATGTCCATGAACATTTTCCATTCATTTCTGCAGGTGCACTGCCAGCTAAGCACATGCAGGGCCACAACAGCATGTGGTCAAGCTGCCTGTTGGGAATGTCAGCACGTGAGTGAAATACTCAGTTCAATACTTAATGTACAGATTTAGTCATTCCTCCAGTTTGTGTGCCACCCTAGAAATAGCCATCAAACCTTTAGAAGTATCTTTGTTATGTGGAGGAACCTGCGGTCAGGTATTTCCACATACAGACCACTCACTGAGTTATTACCAACCGCTACTATGGTGTAGCACATTCTCTGCTGGCTATCTGCAAGTCATGGTGTACGACAGATTACTTAAGTCACTGGGTATTATTTCTCCTCCCAGAGAGCTTTCAAAATGGCTGTTTTCATTTATAGAATAAATATTTTGGGAACCATTCCATTGCCTGGATATTTGCACAAACCTAAGCCCTTTTCTATAAACCCTAGGAATTAAAAGAATTAAAAAGATAAGAAAATAGCTTCAAATCTAGCATGTAAGTATGTCATCTTCATTTGAGTTCAAGTAATAATAATAATCTATTCAAAGCGATAGCAAGAACAGCAAATGTAAGAATCACAGAAATTAATGTGGTAGTTGTGGGATGGTATGCAAAACCGGGGAGAGAGGGTGCACTGAAAAAAATTATTGTTCTAAGAAGAGTTTGTTTAATATATTAGTTCATACCTATAATAAAATAAAATAAAAAATAATAAAAAAACCCCAAACGTGCATCTCTATTTTTCCTTGCTTTTCTTTCCCCCTGTGAATCCAAAAATTATTATCTTAGTTGGAACATTAATTTCATCCAAAGGGATGCTGTGTTTTAACCAAAGATGATAAAAAGTATTAAGCCACATTGGGCTTTATGAACTCAGAGAGGAAACTCATTAAAGTTTAGATGCTGTTAGCAATCCATCATGCTGCCTTCAAGGTAATTTTGAATTGAGGTGTTAGGCTTCGGGAATACATTTTTCTACCCAATGCACAGTGTCATTTTTCAGCTCCCATTAGAAGTTACTGAACACCTATTGTGCTTCTAGTGGGAGGAAGCCCACCACCTCATCACCAGGGTGCAGCTCTTGAGAGCCATCTTCCTTGCTTAGGCACAAACCTCTGTGTGTGACCTTCAACACGTTCACCTGATTACAGGAGGAACCAGGTCCCTTACCACTTTATGAAACACCTCTCAGCTGTAGTGGGGATAAAATTGCTTTAAAAGCCATGACTTTAAGGGTATCAGTGCTTCAGCTCTTTTGCTGCAAAATGGGACTGACTGCATACTGTTCAAGACAGCATCTAAATAGATAAAAAAGAAAGCATAAGGAAGATCATATCAGAAACCCAACTGAAAATGCTGCAAAAAAACCAGAATGTGTAATTTGTCTCAGTTCAGAAGGAATAAATAGCAGAGCTGGGAATTGAAAGCAGAAAGCAGATCTTCTGGCCTTGATTTTGAAAATATCTGTATCCAGCACTACCTTTCCCCAATGAGAATTGGTAGAAAAGCAGCTGTTTGATTTCTTCTTCCTCCTAAGGAAAATCTCACTGTAAACAAGATGACAAAGCGAAGCAGGATCTAATCAGGACCAGGGCAATGTGTGGCAGGGCTATCAGTCCTGATGCTGCAAGAGCTCTTCAGGGACTCAAGGGAAGGCATTTGCTCCCCAGGCCATGAGCCTGTCTCAAAGGCTAGCTTTGCCCAGCCGTTGGGTAAACTGGATGAAATAAATCCCTGAGGGAGCTGGGAAGAGGTGTTCCAGCATGGGTGGCAGGCAGTGATTTGACTTCAGTAATAACTGATGTAGCTGGGCATCAAAAGCCATGCTAATCTTCACAGAAAAGATAAAAAAAAAGCTATGATGAAACAACAAGTTTAGGATTAAAAAAAAACCCAACCATGGAGAGGATATCCACAATCACTTTAAGGCAATCTGATTTTTTTATGAGATAAGATCCATCCTACATCTCGTAACAGCAAACAGCCTAACCTCATGACAACAGAAGTCCTTATCTCCTCTTACATTCCAGCAGAATCGAAACATTTGTAATGTTATGATCTTACTACAACAAAATTACACCTGCCAACTTTTACACAAACCAAGAGTATAATAAGGTATATAGGCATATAAGGAATAAACTAAGGTACAGCCTGACTCCATTTGCATTGAAACCGCTGCAGAAGGCAGAGACCTTCCCACGTGTAACCCCCTATGGTAGCTGCTCAAACCGACTGTGCGGCCACGCTGCCCCGTGTCCAGGCGCGTTTCCAAATGCTTTCAGCCCTTCCTGTGGAGCCTGCTTTTCCTAGAAGAACCTCACAGTCAGAGCCTGTTTTCTTGACACCCTGCTCTTTTTATTTTAATTACTTGGAATGTGTTGGGTGGGGTGTTTTTTTTTCCCTATATGTTTAAAGTCATTCGCAAATGTGGCTATAGTTGTTTCTCTTTCCCATATCACTATCTGTTATGGTATTTGCCAGACTTACGCACCTCCTTTTCAGCAAGCTAAGGAGCATTACAGGCTACTGGTCACCTCAGATTTAGATTCAAAAGATCTGAATTCTCTTAACGTGCTTCGTGTTAACCACTGTAGGACAGAAACACTTCACTACAGAAAGTGAGGCAAACAACGAAGACCACAGAGATTTCACTGGCAGAAGGATGCCATGTCATAGAAGATTAATATTTAAAGAAGACACATAGGTGCCCTTTGTAAATATTTCAGACCTGCTACAAAATATAACCAGCTGACAACAGTGTTAAACTGCTTCCCTGGGTACAGTTGTTATCACAAATAAGAAAAAGAGGAGACATGTAAATAGCAGTACATGTCCAGTAGGACAACCTTCTGTAGATATGGCCTGAAAAGGCGGCAGTGCAAACCATCATAGGAGGGGAGCATGGCGCTTTCCAGAAGGACAGCCAGTGTTGTTAGATACAAAATTAAGGACAGTCCAAGTCACAGCAGCCCCAGCTTAATTAGATTTGTAATGAGCAACTCTTCAATACCAACAGAGACCTTTGTTCACAATGGATGAGGAATCTGCGCAAGGAACATTTTCAATAGTAAGGCAAGTTCTGGAAAATATCTGAGAACACGATACTCTAAATGATAATAATTTTTTAAAAAGAATTTAAAAAGATCCAGTACTGTGTTTGCCATTTACTTTTCTACTGCTTAAATGGTGATGAACATTTAGGGGTAGACCAGTAGCGGTGGATGGGGGTAGACCATGGCTGACTTGGAGGAATAAGGAAATGCAAAGAGTAACCAACAGCAAAAGAAAAAAGAATAAATAAATAAATCCACGAAAGAAAAAACCCATGCCTTTGAGACAAATAACATGTCATATCCCACAGAGGAGGCAGATGGGAGCATTCCCAGAAAAGGAGAATGTTACAGTTAAAACAAACAAAGAACAGAATGGAGATTGCACTGCACCCATTGAGAGTTAATAAGATGTCATTCCCAGTACATAAGATAAAAGAGGTTAACTGAAAAGAATCAGTAGTAACTCAGAGACTAAGTAGAAGTAAGTTGGCAATAGCAGAGGCAGAGATAACAGAATATGTAAATTAATTGCTTACTTCCCTGATCACATGGGGAGATGAGGAACTGATGTCAAGGAAACTGAATTCTATTTTCTTAGGAAGAGATAGTAGGAACTAGGACAAACCAGGCTATTAGCAACAAAATTAAGAAAAACACTGGATCTCTACAAACTTCACCACAGATTTTGGCAGAGACCCAAGTGGAAATGCTTTTACACCCAGGGAATAATCTGAGAGTGTGACAAAAATCCCTGCTACATGGTGCTGAGTGAAGGACCTAGACACAGTTTAAAGGGTAAAATTTAAACCCTAAACTGTGGAGAGAACATCAATGAGAGCAACAAGATAGTCTCTAATATGCAACTTAGTCTGGAAAAAAAACATATTCTAAATGGCTTAATGAAGGAAGAAATATCAAACCTAAACGTGGTAATGCTGAAGAAGCAAATGTTAATTAAGGACACAGGAGAGCCTGTGTGGGGCTTGACTTGGTACCCTGGGTAGAGGTCAGAAATAGGTCCTGATCCCAGTTTGATCTCTGATCCTTGATCACACATGCCAAACCTCTGCTGTTTGTCTTGTTTCATTAATTTGCTAGCAAACTCTTTGGGGCCAGTGCTGTTTCTCACACTCCACAGGCAGAACACCTCTGTTACAGATCCAGAACATAATTCACTCAGTTGTTGCGTGAAAGTGATGAAATCCAAAGACAAGGCCATAAGAAAAAGCAGAAGATGACTTAGCAACTAGAGGAAAATCCTAGAAGCAGTTTTAATTGAAGAGCAAGAATAAGCACTGCAGAAGAGCCATGGGAAAAAGTAACAAATGCTATAGATGTTATCACAGGGCGTACTGTCTCAACAGTGAGCTGTCGTAAATGACTGCGACAGTGTAGAAGACAGAAATCATAGAATCATAGAATAGTTTGGGTTAGAAGGCACCTTAAAGATCATCTAGTTCCCACTGCCCTGCCATGGGGCAGGAACACCTTTCACTAGACCAGGTTGCTCAAAGCTACATCCAGCCTGGCCTTGAGCACTTTCAGGAACGGGGCATCCACAACTTCTTTGGTTAACCTGTTCCAGTGGCTAGCCACCCTCACAGTACAGAACTTCTTCCTAATATCTAATTTAAATCTATTCTCTTTCAGCTTAAAGCCATTACCCCTTGTCCTAACATATATGCCCTTGTACAAAGTCCCTCTCCAGGTTTCCTGTAGGTCTCCTTGAGGTGTTGGCAGGCTGCTATAAGGTCTCCTGAGAGCCTTCTCCAGGCTGAACAACCCCAACCCTCTCAGCTTGTCTTCATAGGAGAGGTGCTCTGGCCCTCTCAGCATCTTCGTGGCCCTCCTTGGGACTCGCTCCAACAGGTCTCTGTCCTCCTTACATTGGGGGCCCCAGAGCTGAAAGCAACACTCCAGGTGGGGTCTCACAAGAATGCAGGAAAGGGGGAGAATCACCTCCCTCAGCCTGCTGGTAACACTTCTTTTGGTGCAGCCCAGGACACAGTTGGCTTTCTGGGCTGCAAGTGCACATTGCTGGGTCACGTTGAGCTTCTCATCCACCAACACCCCCAAGTCTTTCAACACAGAGATGCTCTCAATCCATTCTCCACCCATCCTGTACTGATGCTTGGGATTGCCCCAACCCACATGCAGGACCTTGCACTTGGCCTTGTTGAACTTCACGAGGCTCACACAGACCCACCTCCCAAGTCAGGGTCCCTCTGGATGGCATCCCTTCCCTCCAGCATGTCGACTGCAGTACACGCTTGGTGTCACCTGCAAACTTGCTGATGGTGCACTCAGTCACACTGTCCATGTTGCCAACAAAGATGTTAAACAGTACTGGTCTCAGCACTGACCCCTGAGGAACAGCACTCGTCACTGGTCTCCACCTAAATCAAATTCAGAAGAGCATGTGAAGACTAGCAACAGCAGCAGATACAGGCAGCCTGATGTACATGAATATTCACACGTTCTTGTTGGGGGAAACGCCAGACATGCTTTAGGCTATCCATTTACTTTCAGAAGAAATATCCGAATCCTTCTTCACCAAGGCAAGCATTTCATACCAGCTTTCCACCCTGTTGTACCAGTGGATGCAAAATTCTCTTACAGTGTTTCTCTTTTCCAGCTAGATAAACATAGCCCTTAACCAGGTTTCCTTTGTTGACAAGTATTCCCCAAGCTTCTTTTTAAATTACGCACTTTCAATTATTTTCCTTCTAGTAATCTTCTTAGAAAAGAAAATGAACATGAGCAAACAAAGCAGAACAAATGCACTTTAAAACATATGAGAATTATTAAGAGTTTTCAGGTAGGTAGCAGAAAAAAGGCAGGTAGATGACATATTTTATGTATTAATGCTGTAAGCTGCAGCACTGTACAGAGCGATCCAAGCTCACTTCAGAGGAGTTACCTTAGATCTTGCAAACCCTGCGCCAGCCTGGTGCACAGTGTGGGTTGATTCCCCTGCCAGCAGTAAAGGTGGAACCAGTCTGCTTTGAAATCCCTGTTGTTTCATTCAGGCTTAAGGAGACAAACTGCCTTAGCTGCCAGTGGTCCAAGTTAGCACCGGGTAAATCTCAGCAGTCACAAGATATTTGTTTTTGCTTTAATTGTGAACAATTACAGGCGAGCAGTTGAGCAAGTCATGAGATAACCTACTGAGGTGGTGGAAGCACGAGCTAGGTAATCCCCAGCGGTGCTAAGAGGAGTTTCCTTGCTCTTTACAAGCAGTGGGAAAACTTTTCTCCAGCTCAGCATCAGCTGGAGCCTTCTGACACTGCTCTCAATGAAAGCTCAACATCTCCCGGTGAAATTGCATGGGACATGACAGACATACCCCAACCCTCCATTGTGCAGACCCCTACAGGCTTTCAAAGGCAAGAGGTAGCATGTAATATTTCTTGGGTGTTAACATTAATTAAAATAGTCTTTAACCTAAACCTGCATTTTTCCTTTCAGGTCAGCGCTAAGTCCGGTGGGAGAGGTGGCCTCATGCTCCCTCTGGTCTCCAGCGGGCCAGGTGCTCCACAGGGTTTGCCCTTGCATGGCCCTGGTGACACAGACCGAAGCAGGCACTCAGCCAGGAGTGTGGGCACGTCAGACCATGCTTCCTCTATACACCAGCACAACATCTCTCTTTCAGGCTGAACTACTGAAGTTTTCTTGTTTCTTACAGAACATCTGTGAAATTGTTTTCCCAGTAGCTTTAAAAACTCTGTGTTCCTTAAGAGGGATCAAAGCATGTTAAGTCATCCCTGGCATGCTTTAACAAATATATCCATATTAGAATAACATCCTATTTAAATACAAAATGGCCATAACCTGCAGATACAGCTCAGAAAACTAAGAATAGTGTTGAAACCATCGTTACAGGATAGCATGTTGGCTAACGTTATAAAATGGTGGTGTCACATTTTGAAGTGTTTGCTCATCTCTGGCTGTTCTATTAAGGATGAGAAATGAAGAAGTCAGAAAAATATCTAGTGAAAGCTCCCAGCTGAGAAAGCGTAGCTGTACAGAATGTCCTAACAGCCCATGTCATCTCCTCGTGAAGGAGCAAAAAGTTGACTTTGCAGTGACACACAGTGTTCTGAAAAGAGTAAAAAACTCCTTAAGACAAGAATTTATGTCACAGACTAGAGACAAAAGATGGAAATGGTCACGTTATCAAGGAAGTTCAGTAAAATATCCTTTTGAGGAGACCAGCTAATATCCTGTGCCAGTGAATTTGGAAAGGCTGATTAGGTAACTTTTTGGTGAGCGAGGATGGAGGGCGTACACTACCGCCAAGCTGAAGACCAGAGGTCTTACCCAACATTTGGATGTTTTCTACCTTTTCTAGTTAAGATTTTAGATCACATGTCTCTACCTGAGAGAAGCCCAGAGTTGTCTCTTTTCATTTTCTTCCCCCCACCCCCCCCGTCCTCTTTTATAATATTTTTCTACCTAACCGCAAACAGTTTTGATACCATGACCAGATGTTCAGTCCAGGGGGAGGTTCCTGTATGAAACAAGCCAGTCTAATGCTAAAGTGAATGAGCACAGAGAACCAGTCTGAGGTGCCCTTCCATATATCAGAGGCTTGATGGACTGCACTTCTGGTGATTAACTCTACCTGACTGTTGAACAAGACAGTTTTGTTTAAAAAATTAGGATAAGGCCTTCAGTGTTTTGTGCATTTCAGTATATTATTTTTTTTGTCCCCAAAACTAGTTTCCTTTCCACACTGACCATGTGGGAATTCCCCCTCATCACTCCCACAAATCTCTGAAATTATGACAATATTGTACTACAATGGCATGTAGAAATCATAAACGTGAGCTTCATTGTAGTAATTGCATATTCACAAAGTTAAAAATATTCCTTGTTATAGTCTAAATATAGGAAAGAAGGAAAAAGGAGAAATAAATCACCTTATTTTGTAACTAAGGAACCAAAGCCCCAGGACATTCAGAAACAGTCTCCTGGAGTCAGTAAACATTTTTAACAGTTTTCAAACAAGACTCAGTCTTATGTGACAAAATATCCAAAGCCTGCAGTTCAATTTTTAGACATTTTTGCCCCACCTAAATCAAAGCCACTCACAGAGTCCCTGAGCCAAGCATCACATCATACACACCTTCCCTTCCTCAACTCTATACAGTATATTAACTTCAAAGTGGTTTCACCAGTACTTGGCATATCTGAATTCACTGGGATCACACAAAGACTAGATCACATATCCTACAATGGCCTCCAGTGGGCCAGGAGAAACTACTAGAAGAAATAATAATAACAGAAAAATCTCTACCTTAAATCATTTCCTTCTGCTTTTACCTTCTCATTTTCAATAGGTCTGTTAGCTTGCACAGGCTCATCTACTAACCCTTTAATCTACAAATCAGCTAAACATTGAAGTTTACCTTTGTTTCTATACCTATTCAACCAAGCAAAGAGATATACATTTCACATTGGTGTTTTGCTTAAATCCTGTAGGTCTCAATACCTTTGGAATGTGTTCAACAAGCAATAGGGGCTTAACTTTTCTCCTTATTAATGACAGTTAACAAAAGGTGATGACTAGCAAATAAATACATGACAAAAATTCCCGGTTTTATCAATAGTAGAGGTGATGATGCCTGACTCCCCTTATCAAAAGACCTTCCCAGACACACAAATTCATTGAACATAAAGCCCTGGAGAGAAAGCTTCTGAGAAAGCTTCTGGACTGCTTTTTGAATGTGACAAGAATAATTATTTTCTTTAGTATAAGTCTGGGGGGGGGGGGGGGGGGGGGGGGGGGGGGCATCTGTGGGGTGGAAATACTGCTTTGCTATTTAAAGTTTTGAAAAACTATTTTACTGAGTAATCACTGACATTCCATGATGTCATGCATAGTTTGAAGGATGATATTATAAACTTTCAGAGGTTATTCCAGTACTTGACCATGCCTTTGTCACTCTGGCAAAACATTGTATTAACTTGGCTAATAACACATCTCTGAATACAAAAGCTTAAACATGTTTGAGAGAGAGAAAGTTTGACAGCTACATTCCCCAGGTATGTTATTTACTCTTGGCTTACTCTGTTATAGGTTTGCAAAGGAAAATGCAGCTTTCCTGCCTGTGTTTCTTCTCCAAAGTGCAAAGTGTTGCATAGTCACACAGGGAGCTCAGATGGCATCACTAGCAATGCAGGAACATAAGGATGCTGGAAGGGTCTTCAGCATCATCAAGGCTGTTGCTGCCAGGCAATGGTAGAAATAATTGCGTAACTGACCAACTTTTACCTCAGAAATAGAGCTCCGCTACACTTGCAGAGGGGTTACTTCAAAATCTTATATTTCTGGCAGCTGGATACCTTCTAATTTTCAGCTAGAGCGCATGTACAACAAACAAACACCTATTACTTTTTGCATTACTCCTCTATTAGTGGAAACAGTTCTTTTCCATCCTGCTTCCTGCTACTCCTCCATCCCCAGACAGATAAAGGCTCCAAACTTTGTGCCAGCAGCAAATTCCATTAATGCATTCTTACTTTTTCTGCCTATATCACTAAATAAAAATAAATACAAAAGCAACAAATGAAGTCCAACTAGCATGTTTTGTTTCAAAACACCCTGTTATCTCCCCACTCCTTTTCATGACAACACCACAAGAACATGCCCAGATTGCCTTCCCCCTTGCATCTGTGCACCAGTCTTAAGGTCCATTTGCAACCCCGGGGGTATCTCCCCACCAGTGAAATTACTCAATGTTGTACAAATATTTTGAGCAACTGACTCCATTGCACAATTTTGCTGATAAACTGTAATGGCTTTGGAAAGGAATGTGCCTTTGGCATTGCAAGACATCTTTTCTCGAGCCCAAACCATTCCTTAGAGAGAAATAATTGTATGTGCCTGCATACATTCCTTCCACAGGCCAAGGAATCAGAGACTCTTCCAAGTGTCACCGATTAAATACACATCCATGTCAGAGATTTATTCATCGTATTATACCTATAGTTTTAGGAATGTTATCAACTAGCTACCTAGCAACCATGAAAATCACAGGGTCAGATAATTTGTGCCAATCAGACACACAATCAGTTGATTAGCTGCACCTAATTTGGAGTTTGATTTCTTAATTTTTCAGCCACCTGTTCTTAGGCAGATTTTAACACTCCTCATGTTCCTCAATGAGAAATAGCTCAGCTAATAACACTGAATTTTGCATAAATATCTTCCTGTCAGGAATTAAGATCTGTACTGCTTGTTACATATACAGGAGGAAGAGAAAAATAAAAAAATCCATTTGCAAGAGTCCTTGGACGCAGCAATATACCGAATGGTGCAGAAGCATGTGACATTCCAACACACAGCAAGTAGAAAATGTTTAACAACATTCTTTTTTTATTCAGTAGATTCCACTAAAACTTTTTTGTTATTAAAATGACTCAGCGTACCAGTTTATCACACAGTGTAAGCACCTTTGTTATAAATAGATGCATACGCCAAAACACCACCTACACATGAAGACCACCAGCTGCATGCTGTTAACAGACCCTTGATGATATATCCATCTGAAAACAGAGGACTTGTTCCTCCTCTCCCCGGGACAAAAAAAAAAAAAAAGAAAAAAAGCCTTTCATCACCTGTGAGAGCCCTGCCTGTGCTCACTGCTTAGGCAAGCACATGCCAGAGCACTGCTGTGGAGCTGACCCAGTCCTGGTCTCATCATATCGACTCTTCTGTGCTTGCTCCCAATCAGAGATGTGACAACGCCCCAACTATATAATGCGTTCAATTGTGCCATCGGTAATAAGGGTTATGCACTACCTGCCCTCTGCAACAAATACTGTTCTAATTAATGCAGAATCCCTATAAGAAAAAATCCACGTTTATGACACCTTTAGGACCAAAGTACACTGGACCTTGAAATAGCTGTAATATTTATGCAGAAAAGAAACAAAAGCATATACAGTTTTAAAAGGGTCTGTGATTTGACCCAGAAAGAAATAATGTCCTCTAAGAAAAACACACGCTAAGAGCTCCCGACTCTAAGGGCTTCTATATGAAAAAATAATGAGACCCCAATTCTTTCTTCAACTACCCCATCAAGCTGTACAGCAGCATAGTGATGGGAGATGCTTTTGTGCTATTGTCACAGGCAGTGCATGTGCAATGGCTTGTGCAAATGGAATGTTGACCCAGGATGTCAGAGAAGCAACTCACACTTAAAACCTTCATTCATGCTGCTAGCTGGAAGGAGAAAGCATCCACCTCCCCTCTGACACCACATATACCTTCCAGACACAAACCAAAGCTTGTGGGGGGCAGAGTCCCTCTTGGGACCCCCCCCTGCCCCCCACCCCTTACCTTCAGCTCTCCAAAGTCCTGGAGCAAAGCCGTGAAGGAAGCAGACAGTTCTTAAGGTTACAACAGCATAAAATTGAACATTACTGTTCATAAAATGCTTTTAGGTGTCTGAGGGTATCATCCAGACAGTGCTGCATTAGGTCTAAGGTGGAGGTACCACCAACCCCCACAGGCAACCTCCTATCTATTCGCACTTCCATTAGAAAGGATGTTAAGAAATGGATATAGAAATATAAATATTTTCTGACTTCCTGCCAGTTAAATGCATGAGGAAGTTTCAAATAAATTTTTGGAAAAGTATTCCTGCAATATTGTGGGAGGACTTGAAGGAAGATGACTGCTACTCTTGATTTCACTTCAGGAAAAACATATGCTAAATTGTAGGAATTAATTTTCCCAGCTAATATTTTGACATTTCTACAATATGGTCAAATTGAAATGATAATAACTATGTTTGGCTTGTTCATCTTGTGTGATGTCTGAATGTATACTGGTGGGAGGAGTGTGTGTATGCTAATTAGTGTGAATTTGCATGAGATGAAAGCATCATTTGTGTAGAAGCCATGAGACAGCGTAGAATCTTCTTACCAGCCTGATTTTTAATTCATCCAGATTAAATAATAGTTGTGTGTGCCACTAAGCCACTGACCGCAAGTACAACTCCACCTGCATTCAGAGTTACATGAACTCACTTTGACGCTGATGCACACAAACACACCCAATGAGAAAACACGGACCCACACCTTGACAGCATCTAGAGCTCCATGAAGGGAGATAACCCTTTAAAGGGAGGCTCTGCTCCAAAGATGTGGCCTCTTCATGCACTTGTGCAGAATATCCACATCATTTCACTTTAGGAATTGTATTTTTTTCCTAATTTCTAGCCCTGCACGTACAGGCTTGGGTATGAAAATCAAACAGTACGCCTTCCTTGTGGTAACTCAGAGGGATTATTTCATGCATGTGTACAATCACCAGTCTCAATCTCTGGCTTTGACCTAGGTGGAATGGTGCAATGGCTCCAGGCCAGGGTTCAGCCTGGTGCTAACACTGGGCTTTCATACAGAATCGTTTCAAACTATTGTTCTGGCTGTTTTCCCCTCCTTGGTTTATTGATTCAGCAGGGAGGTGTCATCTCTGCTAAGAGTATACTCTGTCATCCTTATTCATGCAAATAACACGTCATTCCAATGGTTTAATTAAAAATAAAATCACTGATTAGAAGAGAAAAACCATAACAGGACAAAACAACTGCCAAAAATACCTCCATGAGCACTGATCCTGTTCCTTCTGAAGCCTACAGAAATGCTGATACATATATATATATTCAAAGCCAATTCAAACATTACAGAAAAACAGTATCTCAGCCATGCACCCTACTTTGAGAGAAGCTGCTTGGCTTGTCTAGAGGGCTGCTGAAGTGGCATGCTTTTGCCTTTACACCCTACAAATCTGACTGGCATGAAGTGCTCTCCGTTGTCTCCCACACAGAAATCTGCAAAATGTCTTGAAGAAATTATCACCTTTCCTTAGGAAACTCTCAAGTCTGGCTGCCCAGGTTCCCTTTGGATTTCAGACACATTTTAAAAGTTATTCTAGAAAGAAACGTGTAAGACCAAGACCTATCCCAACATCTTCCTAAATAGCCACCCTACCCCTGACCTCTGCAGTCTGTGTTCTGGCTAGTCTTACCCAACAGCCATGGTTTTATCTGTATCGGCACTACTGGATAAAGGTTGCGATCTGGTGCCCACTCAGTTTGGTTTTAAAAATTGTACTATGTATGAAATGAATTCTAGCCTATATCCACTCGTAATTAGGTTGAGACTAAAACTCATAAATACATCATGTAACTTACTTTCTTCAACTGGTTTGGTCCCACAGGGCCCAAAGAAAAAAAGCAGCAGGAATCAAAATGATTTCCATGATTGACTGTGGAAGACAGACATCCGACAGCACAACAACCCTTGGCGAAGGGAGTGTCTTACTTTACCACACAGCCCTTCAGACCTTTTAAATACCATGCAGATGCCAGACTAAACCCAAAGAAGCAACAAAAATTTAATTCTGCAGATACTGAATTATGTCTCCTGACTGCCAGCCAGCTGCCACTTATTTTCAGATTAATAGGCAGTATGGCAATGCACAGGCATCCAACCTCAGGCAAAAACCAAAGGAAACAAAATTTGTCCAGCAGGTGACTGAAGGAAATGTGCATGTTGGGAGTCTTAATTCACTTTTTTGCAAGTAACTTAAAGATGTAATACTCTTCGCTCATGAATTCAGAAGATGCATACATTTTCAGCCATCATCCCACAACCTTCCATACCATACGAACAGCTGCAGCATACTACACCCAGCCTTTAAGTTAACATACACCGAGCAACAAAGGATAGTTCAGACCATCACGGCATATTGCAAATGAAATTCTAAATCAGCAACTAGCAATTAACAATTCATATAGCACATTTTAATACACAATCTGCTTGACCTAAATGATTGACAAGGACCTGGAAGTGTGTTAGCTGCAATGTTTTAGCTCATGTGATTTTAAATATGCCCTATTTTTCCTAATTTAGGCCCAATCCTTTTTTAAAAATTACTAAAATATCATGTGAGGGCATGAACATTGGTGGATGCATGTCAAGGTTTACACTTCCTAAAACTTCTGGCAACAGTATTTCTTCTGAATGGCAAACATTTCTTTCTTTAGCAGATCATTTAGCAACATCCTAGCACAGAACTAACTGTACTCAGGACAGTAAATTATAATGTTTTTCATACCATACAGCTGGGGTGAAGGAGGCTTTTAAACTTGGTCAGAGCCCTTTAAAAGTCACTATCTCAAATAATTGAAGAGCTGGAGGAGACACATTTTAGGTCAGCATCTTAATGCTTTGACTCCCGCCAGAATTCATGAAAAACTTACTTTAAGTCTGATATTTTAAATCCCACCAAACCAGTGCCCTATCCCAGCCCCTGGCATGGGCTGATGGGCAGGGAGCCCGCTTTACTCCCTGGCACTGCACTCTCTGGGGCACCCATTTATTAGGGACAGCTCAAGGGGGTGCATCCCCAATCCTGAGCTCACCAGCTCCTGACACCAAAGGAATAGCCAGGCAAGGACCGAGGAGCAGCTGGCACGAACCCAGCCAGGGTCCGAGCAGCCAGGCACGGGATTTATATGAGGTGTTAGTGTTGGGATCAGAGGGATGCAGAGGCAAAGGAAATGGAAAGAGCTGTCATACAACTCTCTGAGGGGTAACGAAACAAACTGATTCCTCTGGGAAAGCAGCTGAGCATTTGTGCCAGCACGTAATCCTCGAAAGCTCTCAGACCCAAAGGCTCCAGAGATGGGGGAGAGATGCTGTGCAGCAGGCTCACAGCATACGAAGCAAGGCAGTGCTGACAGGGGGTCATCCACTGCCAGTGCCCCAGGTAAACCTGGCCACAGGTAGCCAAACAGGGTAGAAAAATATTCAAAGGAAAATATCAGAGCTAAGGAAAACATACTAATGTCTAAAGCATATTTTTTTCTTATGAGATGCAGTATGAAAAGCAACTAGGTAGTATTATTTGTTTTAAAACTAGTAGCGTAAGGGAGCAGATCCTGCTAACCTCAACTTGGTTGAGTAGTCCTTATGCCTATGTCGTCCCAGTGAAATTAATTATTCTTTTCATAGAGCAAGATATTTCTTTATAAAGGAAAGCCAGAATCAAAACCTCAGGAATCTTCAAACACTGTACGTGGACACACTATCTGCCTCAGAATTAAAATAAATGTAAAAGAATGGATTAACAGTGAGATTAATGGGAAAATGCATGTTTGCCACAGCCAACATAATCGGAGTAGAGGGAAGAAGGCAACAACTGACACTTCTTTGCTGCATTAAAAGGTAAAAAATTATTGGCAAGCAGAACACTGCATTGGGACAGACAAAGCAATAATTCTCTTTATCTACACCCCAGGAAAAAATCCATTTGCCCTAAGGAATGCAGCAAACATAGAAAATGATGACATGATAATAATATAGTGAGAAACACCAAGAAGGCAGACCAGCCTGCACACAGCTAATACTTCATCTCTGATCGTGAGAATTACCGGGAAGGCAGATCAACCTGCAGACAGTCAATACTTTGTCTCTAATTGAAAAGCTAAACAATACTGGATAGTCACGAAGCTCTGCAATTTAAATAAAGCTGCACATTGTGAATGTTATTGGATACCAATGGTTGACAAAGGGGCAGCAGAGGTTCACAGAAGCAAAAACTTTCTCTGTATTAGATGCATTTCAGCATGGAAAATTAGATGAGTCAATATCTAATTTGGTATTTAATATACCATTTGAACATTATAAATGTAAGCGAATGTTGGCATTCAGGGACGATAGTGGTGAATGAAAGCAAAAATTACTTGTAGCAGAATGCTGCTAATTTGCACATCATTAATCTTCATGCCTCGTAATTCAAATACATAATAACAGTATTCTCTCCCCACGTCTCAGCAAGAGCTGAATAATGGTGCTGTACTGTAATCTCACATTATGCATTCAATTTTCTTGGAGTCAGGGCTGATAATACCAGCTATTATTGAAATTGAATTGCTTAGTATTGCCTGCACAGTGCCATGCTTGCGGCTGCTTACAGACCTGTGCCTCTACATAAGGCATCTAGATGGACGGTGGGTGTCTTCCGTAAAGATTATTTTTTTCTTTCAAATTAAAAGCTTGAGACAAGATAATTTACTTGTTTCTGAAAATGTGGGCTTGTGAATGGGATTTCTTCTGCTGATCTTTTTTGGAAAACTGCCACTTTCTGTGTTAGGGTGGCAGCTTGGACAGGGCAGGAGGTGCTTCTTCGTGATCTTGTATCATTCTTGCCATCAGTAGGACAGCTACAATGTGACAGCTAAAACTTTACCAAAGGCTCCGCCTCATGGCATTTAGCAGTTTCCAGGGCTGAGCAGCCAGAAAGTGCACTGTCTGCTTGGTGCCACCAAGTGTGTTCCCACCTCAGCAAGGTTTTAACCTTGACCAGAGGACAGCCAGGCTGTGTAGATCCCAAATGTGAAGTCTGGGATCTGGAGCCTGGGGTGGGCTAGGTAGGAACAAGACTTATCAGTGGGAAGGTAGAGACAGACCAAAACAGGGATGAATGGGAGGCAACAGCAGAGAGGAGTCAACCGCTGGGGAAGACTGAAACACAGGTGCATGTCAAACCATGATTCCCTCCAGCATGAAGGGTGGGAGCATTAAGCCCCAGGCTCACTGTTTTGCCCTGAGCATCCCTCATCCCTCGCTGGTTTTGCTTCACGTATGGCGTAACCCCCTGCCACTGCCGCCCTTCACTGCCACCGCATCGTTAGCCCCAGAGCTCCCTGTGGTGGACCTGCAGCCCTGCTGGTAGCCCGTGTCAGCATCGTGCTGAGGCTGCACAAAGGAAACGGGTTTGTTTTCTTTTGCACAACCTCAGACAGTACACATAAACAGGCTGAAAAGGATATTATAAAAGTCAAAGAATCAGGCAGCCAGCAGTCGGGATGTGTAAAATTGAAGGCATAGAGGGGGATCTGAATTCAACTCCCTTACACATATACATGAAGATGCAGTCTTTAAGTATCTGATCACTCCCAGGTTTTCCACAGAGCACCTTTGAAGGCCTCTGTACACAGGAGACACCACAAGGACAGCCCTCCTCCTTCTGCTGCCACTGCCCCCAGCTCTATTTACTGCCTGTTGCTCACAGTTGCTCCTGAAACCAGAGCAATTAGCTTTCATATAGGGTCTCCGTGACATTATTACCAATGGTGCTGTAACGATTTTTAAATAAATAGCCTCTACCTGGTGAATGAATACCAAAATTAATATACAAACAGAGTAGCCTGACTCCAGCTGTGCTCAGTGGACCTGCAAATCCAGATACCAGGGTCTCACATGAGGACACAACCAGGGATCACCCCTGAAAAGCTGGCTTTACATGACCAAGTGTCCAACAGAACAGACCTGGGCAAGAAACAGCTGTTCAATGTTTATTATTACTACTACTGTTATTACTATTATTATACCTTAGTAGCCAGAGATAGGTTTTCTATAGATAGATCAGTATTAATTGGTCTATACAGAAAAAGATATATTAAATTAAAACTCTGAGGATGTAAGAAAAACCCCCACAACTATCATAGTTCCCAACAAAACCAGAACACAAGAAGGCAGCATATCTTAATGTCTCTGTCAAAGGATGCTCCTCATCCTTCAGGCACAGGTTTCTGATACAGATACTCTCTTCTGTGCCTCAGGTGACCACAGAAGACTCAGTGTGGAGGTGGACAGGGAGAAGAACAACTAGATGCCAGCATAAGAACTGAAGCCAAAAGACTCTCACATTCCTACCAAGCTGCATATCACTGCCTCTTTTTGAACATCTGTAACCTAACATACCCTACCTGCTCCAACTTCATTACTTTCACAGATTTCTTTCAGAAAAAAAATCACATTGATTTTATGTATTAAAAAAAAAATCAATTGTATTTATTTATACACACATATGTATAAAATACGTATGTGTAAAATACAAACATAAATAAATAAATAAAAATACATGTTTGGCCAAACAAAATTGCATAAAGGGCTTGCCTTGGACTAAGTGTCATGTTCACCCCAACTTCTAGATTAGGAATGTGGTTATCTGAATGAGTGTTGGGATTCACCGAGCAGACTGACATGCTGACCGCAGGTGCCTGAGATTCCTACTGATCAGAACAGTGGTGAGGACATTCTGAGAATTTACGGGGAGAAAGGACCCCAGAGCCTTCCGCTGATGCCTAGGGCTCCCAGTTTAGAGTTTCTGAGATTGCAATGATATTTGTCAGTACTCAAAAATTTCATTCCTCCTTCCAAGCCATTTGTATGCAAAACTGAGCCAGAAGAGAGAGCTAAACCAAGATATTATTTCCGTGGCATGTTTATAAATACTCAATTCCATAAGACAGCAGATTCAGAAAGCACTCCAAAGGATTGTCCTCATTAAGACAGAAGACATCATCACAGAAATATGCCTTTTGCTGTTGAAGTGATTTCCCTGGATTACAACTGAATATACGCCAACGAGTTGGAAGGGTTCCATAGCATGGGAGTAAAGTGTTTGAGGCATGCAAAGTTCTGCTCTAGCACATGTTCCTGCTTAAATATACTCAAAAGGGAGTCCTTTTGGAGATGGAGAGGGAGCGTTATTGATAGCACAGTGAGAGAGCAATCATCATTTGTTGAATATCAGCTATACCTCTCACTCTTAATCAAGTTATACGAAAATTAGAAGCCTACAAACAAACACGAAGTGTATCGAATATAATTAGTCTCTGATGTTACCTGGAAAATCTCCAAAAAAATGTCAGAAGTAGCAACTCAACTACCAACACCTTTCTGAAGGTCTATCAGTTAATCTGTTTTACAAGATGAACAAATGGAAGTATTTGGGTTTTTTTTCACTTTTTACTGTAAATTAACAAAGGAACTGGACAGAACTGAGTCCCTAAGCCCTTGAGAATGAACAGGCTTTGGGAAAGGCCTTTTATTATACCTTGCTCGCTACAGAGGTTGAGTACCAGAGAAAACAGGACCAGACAGGCAGAATCATCAGGTAATCGTCTTTGATTGCATTTGGATCCTTTTCACTTTCACCTCTGCTAACACTGTAGTCAATAAGCATAGAAGTCTGTTTAAAACAGATATTGGAGAAAATACCTATTTGCATGAGAAATTTGATGGAAGTATCATGATTAGCTCAGCTGTAATAAGTGATTCCAATTCCACGCACTTTTCTATCTCACTGCCAGGGTGATTTCTCTCTAGAACAGATTTATTCTTCTGTTATACTAACAGAACAAAAAAAAACCAAACACCGAAAACCCCCCACAAACACTCAGAATAGAAATGAGTGAAGGATTAAGCCACTGTAAGGCCTTAAGGTGTCTACAGCAATCCACTTCAAAATCCCATTTCCATCTAAATTAGCTGTAATTTCATAATTAGTCAATCACAGAATTTCATTACACAGTCCCCTAAACCCGCTTTTTTCCCCCTTTCTTCTTAACACTCTCAGCCATTTATCATTCATTTGTGGGTTCTTCTCCATCAGTTGGCAGGTGACAGTAACATATGTAGGATTTGAATTTCTTTCCCACTGTGCAAAGTCTTTAGCATCACTTTTTATGTGCAAATTCGACCCACCCAACTGGCTTGTGTACCACAAGGGGCTGCTTGTCTTCCATGGCGCAACCCAAACCTCCTTCATGGGTATCAGTGGGTGCAAACATGAATATTCTGCATGGTACTTGCAGCTCCCTCAGATCTTGATGCCACCAATGACAGTTCTGTCAGGTGTTCAGAGCAATTCTTGTCCTGTGATATAATTTAATAGTTCAAATTACTCTTTGCTATTCTAAAAATACATGTTTTACAGCTCCTCACCTCTTAGACATCTCACTTAAAGTATGAAGTCTCCTGTGAAGTATCAATGAAATCACAGAAACAAAGTTTTTGAGAAAGGGGCAATAGCAAGTTAAAGTCCCAACAGGACTGGTTTCTTAAGAAAATTCAAGCTAGCTAAATGCATTGGGCTTGGCCCAAACAAATCTAAAAACCATGTAAAATAATATTAACAAGAAAAAGTTAAGAACTGCAAAAAGGAGTATCACTGGAGGAAGTGGAATGAAACCAAGCAGAAGGAAATTTGTACAAAACATAAAATTAAAACAGAACAATGATGCCATTTGGTTCGTGAAATGGCTCTATCCTCCTGCCTCAGACATCTAGCACAGAGCAGCTCAACAGGCTGTGTCAGGGAACAATTCTGTCATGGTAGGGTGTCATATATATTTATATACATACACACACACACTCGTGTGTACACATGTGGGAGGGTGGTGTATAATTTTATTCTGTGGTGAAATCCTCCAAGCAGGCCATATTCAAGGATGAAAAGCCCTGGAATAAGCTCAGCGAGTAGAAGGTAGATGTTCTAAGCATCTCTACTTAAAAAAAGTTGGGTAGGGTACCCAATCAGTTTAACCTAAGTAGCAGCCAGAGGGAGAAGTAGGTACAATAACCCTCTGTCTTCAACAGGTTGCTAATAAATAACATGGACATAATATTAATGACCTATCTTATGGAAAAAACTGTGCAAATCAGTTAACTGGCATTTGTGAAGCACTTTAGGGGCCTCAGAAAAATGGAATTTGTTATGTAGAGTGCTTGTCTTTGGGAATTACTAAACAAATATAAATGATAATACAGAGCTTGGCAGCAGTTAGCCACTCCAGGGAGTTCTCCATCCTTGCCATTTGGATACTGAAAACAAGGACTGTAAACGGAAGCAAATGAACACACTTGTAACAGAAGAGGAAAATGGTAAAGGAGCCAGCAAAGTCTCAGCAAAGCCAAGGGACCAGTGATGTGCAGCTCGGTGACTGCCACAGCATGGCTGGAAAATTGGCCTCATAATATGCCAGGAGGAACCAACTCTCGGGAAAGGCTGTGGGCCCCGCAAAAAGGATAGTATGGCTGAGTAATTAGAGGTAGCTCTCATTCCATATGGACAGTTTGGACTGGTGGAGGAAGTTCTTTGAGTCCCCAGCAGTCCTCTGGCAGTAAAATGTGCCAAAAGAGGAGATCCTGCAATCCCTTGCTGGAGGTAACTCATTCTCTGGGATTTTCCCCTCTGTCTAGTGAGATATTGAGCCATGTTCCACATCCTTTGTCCATGTGCGCTTGGGAACCTGCCTCTGAACAGGTGACATTGCCTTTTTAGTTGCTCTTTAATAAGGTAAGCCAAACAAACATAAGAAATCCTAATGTAAACAAAGCAGTCAGAGTGCACCTTCCTCACACTTCATTATCACCAAGTTCACTTGATGCGGCCACTGCTCAGCACCAGCTGTCCCTCAAACCCATGGACAGACTGTGGCTTTACTGTGACCTGCCTGCGCAGGCTGTCCTTGACCACCCTTACTCCAGTGGGGGTGCTCCAGCAGCCACGGAACCATCACCTTTCCCAGGACACGTTGCAGAACTGTTCTGATGCAGAACAACTGATTCAGTTGTTGGTGAAACCCACATTCACTCAGAAAAGCCCCTGAAGTGTGGTTTTACCAAGCTGTGAGTAAAAACAACCGTTTCCAGCACACAGTCATTTGCTTTCCAGCCCAGGAGACCTTGTGCCACCAGCACACCACTCACCAGATAGCAGAAGGTTATCTCCCGTGTTTCTGTCTGTTTGTTTCCACTCCGTGCTACACAGGTACATCAACAGTCGGCTCAGCCATGGTCATGGAGAGTGACACCGGTGTGGCTGAGGTGGCCCTAGGTTGCTGTGCTTATGCCTCAGTCCTATATAAGCATAATGAAATAAAGGGTAACGCTGATAGGCACCAGCTACAGTCCCTTGTCCGAACTATCATCTTTAGTGAGCATTAATCCATCCAGAAGGCAGTTCACCTTCCAGGCTGTGTGGGAGGCTCAGAACAAATGCCCCAGCATCACCCAAGCTCTAACACCAAATAGTCAATGTGAGGACTGTGAGCACACACAAAGGAAAATCTGGACTCCAGGTACTACCTGGCTCTTCTGCACTCCCCGTGTCACTGCAGAGCCTGCCCTTCACACACCTGCCACGTGAAGGAAGTTGGCCTCTCCACCACACAGCTGTTTTTCACCAGAAGCTTCTGGGTTTTTTAATTAAGAACAGTCACTACTGAGCCATGTTCTTCTTGCCTGTCCTTTTGCTAACCCCCTTTTCTTCTGGAGTATTCTTTGTATTGCCATGCTGCAAAAACCTCAAAGTCTAGTATAAACAACAACCCCACACACCTAGGCATCTGCCTCCTTACCCTGCTTTGAAATCTCATTCTGCAATGCCACAGTCCAGCATGCTGGACCTCTCAAGTTCAGATATGTGCATCCTGACCAGACCCTTGCTCTTCTCTGCTCAATTACAGCCCCCTTTCCCCCTCTGATTTTTTTTCTCATCATCAAAGAACTATGCGTTTACTGGCTATATAATTTCTTCCAGGAGCAGCAGCCTTCCAGACCCTTCCTTAAGCATCATCAGTCATCACTCATGTCTCTGCTCCCCCTCAATATTTGTCAGCTGCCAAGTGCCTTCAGAGATGTTGAGAAATCAAATTTGCCCCCTCCACATAGCACTTCTCTGCTGGGACTGGCCCAGAAATCTTTACTTTCCCCACAGAAATCCCCTTTAGAAAAACTTTTGACCCAGAATTTAAGAGCACCTTAAAAAGAAATAGTTTCTTTAGACCTCCTCTTTTCAAGGGGGAGAGGGGATCTGCAAATGAGAACTTTCAGTTCCTTTTATTGAACACCTGGGTCATGAAGGGAACAGGCAGTGAGAGAAGGGGGTTTTATTTGTCTCCAGGAAAGAAAGTGAAGAAGCTGGGGGGGAGGCAGGAGGGAAGGGGAGGAAGGAGACAAATGAGCAAAGCTAAAAATAATGCTATTTTGCATGATTTTACATTATTTTTCTTTTAATAGGCAAACACAGCATTTCGAAGTATTTCCTTCAGAAGCCTTTCATTAAGAACAGTCACATTTCTGTAACACTACCTCTAAACAGTTGGGGTTTTTTTTCTTTTCCAATCATTTATAACTAGTTTATTTATTTATGCTACAGCAGTTCAGTTTGCTATGCTCAATTAAACTGGCTTATGGGTTCATTCTTTTGTTTTTCATAGCTCTAGCATCAACTGATCTAGAAAACAATTTGCAATGGGAGGGCAAAAGCAAGTTACAGCCTAGAAAGAAGGCAAATAAACCATTTAATATCCACCCATAAATACAAGAATATCCTTCCTTTCCACGCCCTTGCTACAAAATGAAAATATTCTTCACTATCAGCTATTGACCATAAAAGGTGCACTTAGGGTTCAGGCTTCCTGATTTTCTCCAGTATTAGCGTAATAGCATCCTTTTGCTTCATCACATCCACTTGTGTACCAGACCTCTGGCAGAGCACTCATTTTCCTGATTCACAAACAATTTTCCAGCATAATTACAAGATGTTCTCCATTAGAAAGATATATGCGTATGACCAGTTCCAGATATATTGGCTTTTCTTTTTGTGTGTAAACAAGGAAGGCTATAAAAATTCCAATGATAAATCGCCTTGTGGCCAGCCATCCTCTGAAGCTTGCTGCACAAAGCATTACTCACCACTACTTTCTAAGAGACACAGGCAGATTTTTTAGGCTTCGGCCAGCTTGAAAAAAACAAAGGCACATGGGAAGAGGGCTTCTAGGGCACTGTGTGCTGGGCTGGTGCTGTTGTGGTTGGAGTTTTTTTATCTACTTCTTCCCTTTGCAGAGAGACTCTGGCACTTTCCTGCCATGAAACATTAATGCCATGTTGATCTATCGCTTGCAGGATTTTTATTCTGTGGGGCAACACTATGATCCAAATGTTTCCCAGAAAGACATCTGTAGCAATGAGCAAGGCTTCTGGTGGGGTCTATGAAGTGTTGGGTGCTGCTGCCTTCTCTGTGCATGGTCAGTACTGAGGCAACGGAAGGAACCGTAACATAATTTCCTTCCCAAAAAATTGTTTCATCATAGGGCGTCTGTGCCTATTTTAATTGATTACAGTTTTGTGTGAGAAAGGGATATCAATACTGATGCCATTTTGGCCTCATGGCTAAAAGGTCAGGGAAGCACAGTCAGACATCCCATGTATTTAATGCAGAGGAAATGCTCCTGTAGGATGGGAACTGTGCCAGAAAAAAATACTGTGCTTTGGCAACACCTGGGTAATATGGTTAAATTCTTTTCTAACTAAATGCTTCGTTACCGAACTACCGAGAAGATGATCCACTTCAAGGCAGTGAGTACCTTTAAGAGTCTTTAAATAAAACAATAACTCCATTAAATTACAAGTGCCTCTGTCCTTCCTGGGTATTAAAGTGTGAACCTCTTCCACTGACGTAGGGAGGAGGTCTGAAGAAGAAAAATATTTGTGGAAAAATAAAACCAACACAGCCTCCTGCCCTAAAACTAGGGATATGTCTAGAAAAGGCCAATTCTAGTCAAACCGCCTGCTGCTGACACAAGGCACAGACTGACAGCAAAATCTTAGGACAGGTAGCAGAATTTTAGGACTTTAACAGAGTTGGTACCAACACAAAACCAGCCACATAATATACTTGAGATGAGACACTCAGCTGAGGCTGTGGGCTGTCCTGTTCCTCACGCCATGTAAGCAGTGCCACAGGCCAGGGTGAATTCACCTGGAGGATGTACACCAGGCAGCTACAGCTTGGGTTGCTGTGCTCTGACAAAAGCCTGGCTATGCACAGCTCCAGGGCTAAGCTGAAGCACCTGAGATTGGATCCTATGCCTAATAGAGAGCAACGCAACTAAGTCCTTCCACCGAATTATTTTATGTATCATTACATGAGAACTGTCACTTAAAAAAAAAAAAAAGGGGGGGGGGGGCAAAATTCCCAGGTAGCCCTTTAACATCTTCTCATCATGTTATGACACCTATAGCCGTTTCCAATACTGGGAAGTTTGAATTATCATACAGAGACTAAACCCAGCATCCATAACTTGCACGGAGTGCATCAAGCTGGGTAAGTGCACTACAAAAAAACTAATTAAGCCCTCACTGGTGCTCTTCTTGATTTATGGAGTATTTCTCTGTTAGTTCATTCCCCAGTGTGAGCACTAAAACATGGTGTTTTGTTTCAGTCTCTCAAATCTTAGTTGCTCAATACTGACAAGATGAAAAAACAGCCTTTCACCTGTAAAGACTTCCTCAGCAAAGCTGCAAGCTACAAAGACACCATTGCCCATCTTAGCTATTCCCTTGCATGATTTTTTTATTATCTTCAGATTATTTATAAAGCCATTCCATTTACCCCAAGCAAAGATATGTTAAGAGATAGCCATAATGAAAACAGAGGAACAGAAACCCTTGTTCTAGTGGCATCACAGCACTTGGGGTTGAAACATCTCTGAGGGAGGGACAATTCTCCCTCTTAAATATTGAAAAAGGCACAGTGCCTCTCTTCAGCCCCACAAAATCTCTGGGAGAAGATCAGGACAACAGCAGCAGTGTCAGAGATGCCTCCTTTGGCATCCCCATTTCTTTTTCTTCCCCTACCCCCACCCCCCCTCCATAACACCAGAGAGAGAGGGAAGGGCAAGGCAAAGCCAGGCAAAATTTCAAAATCTGTAGCCAGATTCTACGTTAGTGTACTCACTGACATGGTCTAGGAATAGATGCAAAGCTTAAAGGGGGAAAAAAGCCCCAAATCCCAGAAGAAAGGGGAAAACTTGCACACACATAACTTTACAATGGCATTAGACTCTGAGTGGGAAAGAAAAGTCAGCAGCTTTTGTTTCCTCCACACATTCTTATTTCTTTTTTAAAAATAGCAAGCCAGTGGAGTATCCTTTGAAAGCAGATAAGCCTGGATATTTCTGTCGGGAATTACTGGGAGCAAGCTGCTAATGCTATTATTTTTCTAGACCAGCTACCTGAGATTTGCTCTTACCCGTCCCCCCCCTGCCCCAGGGCAATCATTGGAGATTCTTATTGAAAAAAAAATTAAAAAATCACCACTTCAAAGATTTTTTTTTTCTTGGGGGGAGGTGGGTGGTGGTGTTTTGGTTTAGGTTTTTTAATACAAAGGTATCACTATCACAATGGCTTTCCCCATGGTAATTACCAGGAATATACCTCAGACACTGGAATCCAAAAAACAGAAGAAAGGCTGGAAGTATGACCACTGTGCCTTAAAAAAAACACAAAAATCTTCATATATTAACTGTCTTAGTCTGCTCGCTTAGACTTTACACTATTTCCAGCCTTATGAATTTCCCAGGCTTGAAAACATTTATCTCGGCAGGTTGCAGATCTTTCTGCTTTTGTCTTTATTACATATAGTTGCACCGTCTTAATTTCTCGTTTTCTCTCTTGCAGGGGGTTGTTTTCATGGGCAACCACTGTTTGTTTTGAAAGATTTGTGATCACTCCTGTGCCAGGCCATGAGCCATCTCATCAGTTAAGGGTAGGAGGAGATTCCACCCAAATATAGCTGTCCTCCAAGTGTCTATCACAGAGTCACTGTAAAGCAACTCCATTAGAGATACTGGTTTACATTAGTGCTTTTTTCTTTTTTTTCTTTGCAATTAAAAGGGTATCTCTGCCTTGACTTGTAATCATGGAGACATGTGGATTTGCAACTAAATATAATCTTTATGGTAAACCTGGTATCTGAACTCCACCCTCAAGGAAAAATTCTTCAATGTAGCATGTGTTTGTCCAGATTCTCCCTTCACATATCAGAAAATGATTACTGAAATTTCTTATTTACTGGATTATTCACAATTTAGTCATTATATTCATTCAGGTACTTTGAAATGGAATTTTGTACAGAATTTAGCATGCAGAAAGCCAGATGAGCACAATATACACACCCTCCGTACACAGTGTCAGACACTATGGATACCTAGTGAAAGAGCATTTTGAAATGAAAAATAAAAGAGCCTAAAAAAAAAAATCTGAAAAAGAAGTTTGACCTGTTTCTGTGTGCATCCATTGAGATTCTTGAGCTGGTGGATGTTCCCCATCCCATGTACTGGAAAACTCACGTTCCACATGGATCAGCCTCCCAGGCTGGCTCCCCAGTAGCGTGCTCTTTGTGCAGACACATGGCAGCTCTGTCTAGGAGAGCTGGTTAGGTTCTGAAATAGCTTCACATTTACCGTGCTCCAGGGACATGCCGGTGCCTTTATAATAGATGCCTTCACCCCGGCCACCTCGGGAGACATCCGAGCCTTGGCAGCTGCCCACTGCACAGCAATACAAACACTGGCATGTGTGCCGAAGGTCGAGACATTTGGAAAAGCTGGAATTAAATAAATAGATAAAACAAGGAGAAAAGAAGAAACAATAACTTTAAGAGCCGTTTCAGAGATGGAGGGAGTTGCAGGTGTTTTATCTCAGGTCTCCAAAGTAGTAGGGGTGCTCGCTGGTGTAGGCAGGTGTTGTGGAGCAGTGGGCAGAGCCTGGCATCTTCCCTAAAAGCAGACCCAACAATGTTAATCACACGCCTCCACGGACGCACACTCTCGGTTAGCAACAAGCCTGCTTACGCAAGGAAGATGACAGCCACGGAGGGAGTTGGCTGGTCAGGCAGCAGGGGCAGGAGGGCTGCTCCCAGGGGCTGCCTCCACCTGTCCCCCCCAAACACCACCATTAATCAGTTTCCCCACCAGGTCACCCTGGCCAAAACAAAGTCAGGGTTTGGGCAGCACAGTGCCCAAGGGCCATGCTAACCATGAGCATGTGCAACTCTCCAGCTGCTCTCACCCCAGCACCCCTCCTTTTCCCACATCCCCACCCACAGGGACCCCCATAGCAGCAGCATGTCCCCAGAGTCACCTTTCCCACCGCAGAGGCAGTGCCTGGCCCCAGCCGAGGAGCTGTGGCGGCACACATTCCTGCAGAGACCACTGCCGTGCACGGCAGCTCCCTACCACCACTTCCCAGCAGGACACGAGGATCACCTCATCCAGGAACATTGGCTTTCCTTACTATGAAATCAATCTAGTTTGCAAAACTCTTTCTTTCTTTTAAAAAAACCCAAACTCCTCATTACAGGGCAGCAAGCCAAGCAACCATTAAAACACATCCTCACAGAAAGATAAATATGAAATAAAACTTGCAGCAATTGGATTGCTAGAGCTGTCAAATCACAGAAAGACTGATTTTGGAGAGAAGCTTTTTTCCAGTATGCTTAGCCAGGCTATTTTCTGATGGATTTTGTCACGTTTGATTATCAATCAGTTAAAAACCAACCCCCTTTCTCGGGAAGCACTGGCTGTCCACAGTCATTTCTCCAAAGATAACATAAGCAGGATTTCCATAAACTGTTTGCTTCAGCTCCCCGATAGACAATTAATTCTTAAACCACTAATACTGGATTTGCTTCTGCGCTTGGATGAGAGGAAATCCGAGATATCAAAAAGTAATAAGGAAATATCCTTGTTCGTGCTTAAATACCTTTTTGCTATATGCAAATATGGCTAAGTATGCAAAGAAGCTGCCACTGAAAAGTCAGCACAAACGTCTGCAGTTAATCAAAAATAGCTTATGAGCAAAATTGAAGTGAACATTTCATGCTGCTACTAGGATTGCAAGGGAGCGTTTCTTGATTGGACTGGCTCCAGGCCAGCAACAAATGGATTTTCTAGAACCACCAAATTTATAATAGATTTTGCTCCAGAAGAAAGTTGCGAGCAGGAGGTGGGATCACCTCCAACATGCATGCCCATAGCTCTCCCTGTACCAGGTGAGCACCTGGGTGCCCACACTCATCCCACCCTTGCTTCCATTTGCGTCCCACGGGTAGAGTCTGTCACTCTCACAAGCACTCAGCGACAATCCTGCTTGGCCTGGGAGCTGCTCTGGAAGGCATCCAGGCAACATCCCCACAAATGGTAGACTACATATTTTGAAAAGGATTTTCCGAAATGCTCTAATTTGGCTTAACTCCCACTGAATTCACAGTTAAGTCAATGGTGGGTGTCTTGGAAAAAAAAAAAAAAAAAAGAAAAAAAAAAAAGAAAAACAAAACACACAACAAACCACCATCCATGAAATTCTGGACAGTGTTAATACTTTCTCTGGGTAGAGGGGGTAGGAGAGGAGGCATTGCCTGCCCCAGCATGTGCTCCACCTCTTGTCACCTCTGAGATACCTTCTTCTTTCCTGCCCTCAGCACTGCGTGGTCACTCACTCCTGTGCAAAGCTGCCTGTGTGTGAGCACAGTTACATGCTGGCAGCATTGCTTCCCCAGTTTCTGTAGGAATGAACTCACAAGGAGCAAGGCTGTGAGAAGTCAGAAAATAGAGAATTTTCCAGTATGCTCAGTAAGGTGGTTTGCTGATGGATTTTTATACGCTTGAACACCAATCTGTTAAAAAACTTCTTTGAAAGTACTGGCTGCCCACCATCATTTCCTCAGACGATGTTCTCATGAGCACGTCATGTAAGTGTCAGCCTATAGATGGCAGGGCCCCAGCAAAGACTCGGGTCTGAGACCACCTTTCCCAGGCTCTGCACCAGCAGTACAAGACTAGGACCTCAGCAGGTGGCACAGGCTGACATTGAAGCAGGCTGTGCTCAGCGTGCTGGTCACTGAGCCCTTTGCTCTAAGGGACCCAAACTTGCAGCTTCCCAATCACCCAGCTTGCTCCTGCTGGGTCAAGGCTTGGGCAGGTTTCTTGCCTGTATTACCGTGTCCTCGTGCAGTCGCTGTCTTTGAAAGTAAGACATGAAGAACTGCAACGCTGCTGAGAAAATACGAACCTTCCCTGTGCGCCTTCCAGCCTCATGCTTCAGTCCCAGCTGAGTCTCTTCCTTCTCCAGGCCACCTGTGCCCCCTTACTCTCCTCCCCTGAGCAGCACATTTACCTGCAAGGTCTTGCAGCCCCTAAGTCCACATCCCTCGTTGCCCTGCCATGATGCACATCTGTCACGGAGTCTTTGCCATTCCTCCCAAGGGGTGTTGTCACAGAGATGCTGATCACGTCCCCCCACCCACAGAGCTGTAGACTCCAGGCAGGTTTCATTCTCCCTGGAAACCCTAAGAGATAGCAATGATGGTGGCAAAGAGGTACTGAAAATAGTAGTCCCCTCACCCCACTGGGGGCACTGGCAGCTCCGCTGGTGATAAGGAGAAATGGCAGTCAGGCTGAAGCAACATAAAACTGGCATATCATGATTAATAACAAAGTCATAATAAACCCATGCCAGCTGGCAACAGCATCGTCTGTCAGCGGGCTGGATTTGCAGGGAGGGAACCTGCTGCTGTCTGTGTCTTCAAAAACTCAGAGGCCTGTAGGAATTGTGTGTAGTGAGGATGCCAGGGCACCTCCTCCTTCCCTCAACCTTGTCCTTGCCAACACAAGTCTTAGCACCTACCAACAAGTCACAGCATCTGACACAGTGTTGGCCAGCACTCTGGCCAAGGTAGTGACCGGACTAGTGGTCTGCAGAAGAAAAAACAGTTTTTTGGGCTTGCACTGGAGAACTCAGTAATATGACTGACTTTCATCCTCTAGGTTTGGCACAGACAGGTTCACACAAGACACACCTTGGCAAATGGATTTCATATGCAAGATGTGCAACAAGGGAATGTGAAACATGCATAGTGATTCGCAGCTACAGATAACCAGAAAAAATACATTTTAAAGACATTAGCATCCCTTGGAATGACACACAACCACAGCATGCAGAAATTCAAGCTCCTCAGATATCACTGTAAACACTATCCTGTGACTCAGTCTTTGGGATGCTCAATATATCAGCTCAGCTTAATAGCAAGTAGGTAACTTGACAGTAGTTTGACTGTCACTCATCTGACAAAACTCGAAGAGCATTGCAAAAGCAAGTCACTTGGATGTAAAACCTTGACCTACTTGCTGAGCATACCAGACCAGGCCAGGTGACAGCCAGATCAACCAAGTACTTTTGCCTATATTACACTACAATGTGTGCGACAAACTGTTTCAGAGAAGAGAGAAACATGCAATGACATACGGAGAGAAACCTGAAGAAGATAATCAATCCTCCTAGGATCCCTTTGCAATATGATCATGCTTAATATGATCAAGCTATACATAGATCACTTTATTAGCACTTTAACATCCATGTTTGTGTATGCTTACTTCTTATTGTTAAGACTAAACAGTAGTTTGGTTTATTGAATCTGTCTTATCATAGCCGATACCAAACCTAATAGACTATTCTGCATTGATGTTAAAAGTCTGTGGAAAACATACCTTTTTTGCAATAAGTTCTGAGGTTTCCATGTTTCTCCCATTCCAAAATAAAGTGAGGAATATTTCAAGAAGTATATTAAAAAGAGAACAAATATACAATTTCGTACCAACTGGAGGGAGATTGTGGCTTTGGAGTATGAATCAATTTCATGGATTTCGGATTGCTTTTTCTACTTCACACACTCGAGACTCCTTTCCCCACCTCCGCTCAAGAGAACAAGCAGGGACACAACTTCTAACATTTTTTTTTTTATTATTTAAGAAACTTTTGGTATAGCAGATGACACAAAATGTGTTAGCTGCCTACTTTTGCAGAGATGCGCAGTGAACTTCAGTAACATGCTATGAGCTGAATTAAATTGTCTGCCAAAAGCAAGCAAACTTTTCTAGACAATCTGTTATTTGACACACTGCAACCAGTAAAGCCTGTTGTACCATCTGCTCTGTATAAAGTGCACGGTACATGTTTTACACGGTTTCTAAACTTAGCAGTGAGTCAAAGTCAACATTTCTACAGAGGGGATCCCCTATAAGAAATTCTATCAACAGCTCTTGCCCTTTTGGCTTCATGTCCAAGATCCTAGAAAATTCCTTTCCCTGTAGGCTTCGTTACCCTTCCTGACAGACTACACTGTTAGGAGCACTGAAATTCTTTGCAAAGCACATCTTGCTAGTAATCTCCTGAGCAACTTTAAGGACTAAGAAAGCACTGAGATCAAACCTATGGCTCTTCAAGTTCCATTACACTACTAGGATGCAAGCTTTACATGTATTTGTACATAGAAATTACATGCTTAAATTCCTCTTATCTAAGATACACTAGTTTGGAGGAGTTTTGGTGTGAGAGCTGTGTTCCTCTTGTCTGTGCTGTAATTGTCCCAAAAACAACCTCCAAGCTTTGCCTGAGATGTCCAGCCTTCTATTACTGTTTGCTATTGACGAAGGCCATCATCATGACGATATTTCTTACACACAAGTACGTGCACAAAACTTGCAGAGTGTACACAGAGCAAACCTGAGGTGTCACAACTATGAGCTATATCCTATGCGCACCTAATTCTGCTTGCACACTGCCAGCCTGACACATCCAGGAGAAGTTACACTGCTACACACACAGAGCACAGCAGAGGGTACATCCCTATCAGTGCCAGCTGGGAGACAGGTATCCAGAAATCCCACCCACAACCACAAAAAATCCCTGTGTACAACAGCCACTTCAGAGAAGCCTGATCTGCTGGAGTTCTCAAACATTCAGAAATTTTCAAAACCTCCCTGCTCAACATTTTCCTGCCAAAAAGGGAACACATCCAGAAAAACTACACACAAGACACACATATGACATCCTAACTGCCTTGCATCAAAAGGTAAAATGGGGGTGGAAAACTAGCTCATTACTGGGATCTGGATGTACCTCTGCATCCCTACCATAATGGCCAGTCAAAACACTATCTTCTATCTTGGATTTTTTTTTTTTTTTTAATATATATATATTTGAGAAGGACAAAGGAATTCTTCTTGCATACCATTAAGAAACATTTTAAATTCTTATACAAAGCAGCCAGCTGGTGTTTCCAGATTTTTTTCCACAGCTTTTTTGCATTGCAAATATGACTTGTCTAGAAGAAATCTTCCCAGTGACGCCCCGACAGCTCTGAGCACAGAGAGGAGAAGGAGCAGGCGTTGCAGAAAAGCAGCTGTTTGACCACCTGGGCCAGCAGCATGAGCGGGGCACAAGAGGGAGGAATGTTGGGGGGGAACAAGGAGTCAGAATGCCAAAGTACTGAAATATGCAGAAGGAACAACACATAGAAAAGTCAGATGTTAGAACGAGGCTGTTAATTGAGGTTGATTTTTATTTTTTTTTGCATAATTTTAGTTGGTAAGTCTGTAGAATTACCTGACAAAATACATAGACCTGATTCCACTAAGACTTTTTTTTATATTACTATGACAGTATCATAACTTCATGTGGCCCAAACTATCTAAACTCTTCTCTATTTTGTAACATAATCGTATTCTTTAAATACATTTAGGATCATATCATATGCTTGCAATAGTACTTCTAGTAAAAAAATCCACAACAAGAACTACTTTTGAAACTTGTGGCTTTTTTACTCTATAGATTTTATTTTTCATGTCTTTTGGTCCCTAGAAGTCCCACTAACTCTGTGCTTAGAGATTTTAAAATATTTATTATGGACTCTGTCCTGGGGCTGGCAACCGGGTTATGCAACTGGTGGTCCAGAAAAACATCCAAGCCCAGGGATAAACCTGCTCCAGCCACCCCCCTGGACATTTCAATGGAAGTACACTCTGCAGTTTAGGATCCTGAGACAGATCCTCCCCTGGCATGAAAGTGATGATTGAATATGATGGTTGACATTTTTTCATTAAAATAAAATGCTCCCCCAATGGGAAAATTGGGCTTTAGGCAAAACGGGGGTGGGTGGGTGGGGTGGGGGTGGGGTGTTAAGGAAAGAAAATAAAGGAAGGAGGAGGAGTTAAGTGGGGGAAAAATGAAAAAAAAGATGGAAAAAACCCATATTTTTGTTACACCATAGGCATTTTGGTTCATATCTTTCAACTTTCCATTTACTACCCTGTGCATAACTCTGCAGGTGGGCTCCGTTTCCCAAAAGCGTCTAAACCACCCCAGTGCTGTGGAGCACGTGCTCCCTACAGCGTGAGGACAAGCCCAGTGCAGACTGCAGATCTCTAGAGGAGATGAAGCCCGATGGGCATCCAGAATACAGGTGCAGGGGACAGCATGAACCAGATGAATTCCCCAGCATTTCATGACAGCAAGATTTTAGGACTCAACTTAGATAGTTCCTACCCAAGCATCCACCACTGTTCTACAGACAAAACTAATCAGGTTTTGACTAATCTCCCTTCTCTAATATTTACCTGTTATTTCATATTATTTTATGGGCATCTTGCCATGGTGTGTGAAATTAATTAATTAGCCTGAGAAAGGGTATCAATGGATAAAATCCTTAAACATTCCTAAAAATTTTAGCCAGTGGCTGGAGCAGAACGGCTTTGGGGACCCCATTCATATTGGAATGACATGGGGGAAACCTCTCAGAAATCTGGAGGTGTTAAGGGGAAGCGTCAATAGTAAAGGTGGCCTGATGCACTTTGTTCAAATCAAAATGCCAACAAAATAGAGGTAGTCTGTTGTGGGATGTGTTTGTGGTTTGTTTTGGGTTTTTTTTTCCATTTTTAAGTTCTAGAAAGTACAGCTGGCTGATGGAGAAGATGGGACAACAGGGATGTTCCAGCCCACAGTACTGTTCTCTTGATTTCATTCTCTAGTCTCAAAACTCTTTATCTCTTTATCTTACTTTGTCTCCTGCTCACCTTGTCACCACCCTAGAAAATGTCAAATAACACAGGAAACCATCCGTCTCCACAGCAAGCAGAAGGGCTCATATACACTATTTCATTTCCTCCAAAGTAACGCTTTCATCTATCCTTCATTATAATATTAATTGACTAGAAATAAAAATCACTTGTGTAAAACCTGACAATGGCTTTTATTCTTTGGGGAAATTTTAGCTGCCTGTAAGAGAAAGAACAGCAAGATCCCTTCAAACAGCCACAAACACACACACGCCCTTCGAGCTCACGGAGAGGAGGAATTTGAATTAGCTGCTTTCATGGTTTGAAAGCCTAATTGCCAAAGAGACTTCTGGAAGCAACTGTGTGGATGGCTCCCTGCAAGAAGCAACACAGTAGAAACCATTGGAAAATAATAAGAGAAGGGGAAAACATGAGAAGTAGGGGATAGACACTAAGAATAGGCACCACTGCAGAGGAGTATAGGTGTTGCTTCCACCCGTCAAGCACATTTGGGGGCTGCCAGCATTTTCCATCTGGAGTTTAACTGCCTGGTTCCCAGAAAAGCATGCCAGCGAGGTCCCAGCTAGGGGGCTGTAGCCACACGAGGGTGTGAAGAAAATGGCAGTGTAATTCTACAGGAGGTAGATCCTGAGGAGAAGGAGGGAGTTGGACAGTAGGGACATATCTCCAGTTTGCTTTCCCAGGCTTTACAGCCAGTACCTGTCTTGTTCTTTTAATCCCATTAAGGAAAACTTCTGCGCATCCACTGCTTCCCCTAAATTATCGTGGTAACTCTGCCCCTTCCACCTGTGCTCCTCTCCACAAACCTTGCCACTCTGCCTGTAGAAAGACATTTTTATATGTACAAGGCCGTGTGTTTTGGAAAGACAAGGCAACAGAAAGATAACAGCAAACAGGAGTTAGAAACACTTCAGATCTGTTCCATGTCCTGGTAGTTGCCTTGCCGCAAGGCCACCACGCCACTTATCTTTAAGACAAGGATAACAACAGAAGCTCCTTGTAGGGCTCTTCTCTGGCTCAGAAATTCTTGGACCATTTACCGGTTATTTAAAAGATAAACAGACTGCATTTTCTTCCTTGGAAAATTCTTCAAAGGCTGTTGACTGTTCATTTTTCCATTACAGTTAAACTCACATACCTAGCTACGGAGCACGATTAAAAAAACCCAACACCTTAATAGTTCACCCTGCTTTTCCATCACAAAAGGCTTACTCTCCAGGATTTAAGCATGAAAACTGTAAACTTAATTAACGGGTCAGTGAATGGGCTTGCATAGAAAGAGCTCAGTTTATTCTAAATATTATCATTAACTTGCCAGCTTAAACAGTAAGCAGCTTTGTTTTTCATTAGCTTACACTTGTAAGAGAAAAGGGAAACAGGTTATCTTGATGTAAGGCAAAAGTAACATATGAGAAAAGTAATATAAATGTATCTTTTTTTCTCCAGTTCCATACTGTTGGAATATTCTTTTTAGCTCTGTCATTTTATATTTATTATTAAAACTATGCCAAGTCTGTGACTACATCTCAAATGTAAATAGTGCACTTGTATATTCTACACCAACTTATGGAGTGGGTGCTTGTATGATGGATTAGTAAAATTCTGTATGATGTTTTAGGAATCAAACACAGGCTCTTTATCAGAGTGTTTAGTGACATCAAACATGTTATAAATTGGCTTGTAGCATAAAAAAACAGATTAAAACATTCATGTTTGGTCTCACTATATTTTTGATTCAAGCATATTAGCTGTCATTTTTCCCCCCTGTATGTTTTCAAAAGAATGACTTGTTCAGAACAAGTTTAGTAGGCAAGCTGGTGCTGGGAAGGGAATATAACCCTTTCTTTTACTATCAAGAACACCACTTCCCCTGCCAGGGATCTGCATAAGTGCAGACGCCGGGTTTATTTATGCCAGAGGAGTGGGCCACAAAACTCAGAACACGCAGAGAAAAAAACAAGCATTTCCTTGAGCAGTAATAACCATCTACCCAGGACAGCATCAGCTAATCCCCCCCCACTGACTCTTTCATAGCTTCTGGGTTATACCTAAAGTCACACACTGGAAGTTACTTCTGGTCCCAGCATGGGGGAAGAGATTCAGGTTGGCTTCGTAGATGGAAAAGGCCACGGTGCTACCATATCACCACCAAACGCCCTCCTGCCCCGTGTCCCTGCTCTCCACAAACCACATCCCAGTTTTACCTGCTCAATAACTATTTATTCTACCATCTACTTGCCATGTTACAGCAACAGCAGCCAGGATCTGTGAAGCAAGAACAAATTTCTCAGGTCTCCCAGTCAATTCTTAGAAGCCCATTAAGGAACAAAGCAAGATACCTACGGAGACTTGCATGTGAGAAAACAAGTACTCTCTGCTTAAATCATTCAAAACAGCACACATAACTAACATCTGCTAGGGAAGCAGCTGATTTTCTTGTAGCTCATTGGCACCACACATTGGATTTTTCTCTGTAAAAACATAACGAGGTAATTATTTGTGCGAAAAGGATTAGGCTCAGGGCAGTTTGCAGACCTCTTTCCTCCAGCAGCTGTGCTATATTACCATTTTCAAAGGCAAGACTTGAAGACTTATCAGCATTGCTATCTAAGGACCTTTCTTAGGCTGCGTGATCCAGAGGTAGACACAACAAATTCTCATCTGTAAATGTCAGCACTTGCACTAGGCGAGCTTTGGTTTTCCGTAAACACACAGATGGAGGATCAGATCAGAGATCAAATGTCAGATTCTCCAACGACAGGAAATTAAATCAGTTTAAATGAAAGCCAAAATATCATCAAAACCTCTCTTTTTTTTTTAATTAGATCTCAAGCTTTATGCAATACAAACATGACATAATTTTAAGGTTAAGGGAGTAGACTGAGGGCTTGAAGGAGTTCTGACTTAAAACCACTGAGAAAGACCAAGGGTGACAGGCAACACAGAGAGCAGCTAGCCTCACTGCATCCAGAGGGAGCTGCTGGGATGCCTGGGGACAGTCGCTGGACTGACTAATCCAGCTAGGAGAGTGTCAGAGGAGTTTGAGAGTCCCCACAGCACAAGTATGTTGTCAGAAGTAGCAGAAGGTGAGAGCTTCACTACTCCCGTTCACGATGGGCTCTGCTTCTACCAGCTGCAGAGGAAGCCAGTATCTAACCACCTCCTATCGGAGAGAAAGCACTCATGTTAGTCATTCCTACAACACGGCTGACACAGGAATTAGCATTCCCACCAGTCTGACATCACATTAGTGCTGCAACAGGCTGGAGCTGACCACAGTTTGGCATCAGCTTAGCAAGGAATAAGGGCATCTTTCTACAGCTGTGCAGGAGATCCCTCTGCCACTGCAGTCTCATGCCAGCATGTCATTCTGAGTCCCTTTTCCATATTTGAGCAGGCAGATGGTGAAACTTTTATCATGCACTTGATGTGTTCAGATTTCATTTCTGCTGCCTATTCATTTGGTGTCCAATCCATATCCTCTTGTCTGACGACAGCTGGCTGCCTGTCTAAAGAAGGCTTTGAATGCCATCTCCCAGAGATGCCAAGGTGGGTCTTTCACCACTCTGGTTTTCAGAATGACTTAGAAGTAGGAAAGTGGGGAGGTTGCAATAACAGCTTCCCAATTCACCTCCAGACACATACTTACAGTGACTCAGTCTGTGTATGTGAAACATTGCATGAGTACATACTTGCATATACAATGTTAATACAGCAAGTGTCAAACACAAGTGCAAGCACATAAACAGTAGCAAATAGAGCTGGGAATCCAAAATTCAGACCATGACATGGTAGGAGAAAAAAAACCCCAAAAACAAAACCAACAAAAAACCCCGCCAAAGCTCCTGGCCTTGCTCTTCATGTTTCTTTGGTCTTGTATTTGGAATACAAGCAATACAGAATCCGCATTGTAGTCTTCACATCTCCATTCACAATATCTGTGGATACACAAACCAGAAACAACAAAACCAGATGGGAAGTATTAGCAATCCCTGGAATAGAAAGAGACTGCAACTGCCAAAGATAATCTTCCACCTTTCCCCAATTATAATGTAAACTTAGACAATCTAATTGTAACAAGAAGCAAAACAGCAACTACAGAGCTAGAAAAAGTATTTATTCATTAAATTAACTTAAGGAAAAGGTACTTTCATGCACTATCTTGCTGGAAGACAGGATAAAAAATGCAGAGTAAGAAATAATTCTTCACTAGCAGAGAACAGAGTAGACAATTCAATAGGACTTTAAAGCTTTAGGTTGGTTATAATTCTTCTATGGCAGGAATCATGATGGGAATTACCTGATGCTTTTTTTTTTTTTTTTTTGTTATAACATTTCCATCACATTTTGCTGCCATTGACTGTTTCTTTTTTCCAATTACTTTTCAGCTTCTGTGTTCTTGGCTAAACAAACTCCTCTTGTATTTTTAATAATTGTAATGGAAGAGGGTAACGGGTAACTGATTGAGAGGGTTTTACTGTTCTTACAGTGCTGTAAATCACTGAGAAAAAGACTAATAATGAAACACTAGTAAATGAGATCCTTAAACGCTCTAAATAGTGTAACCGTACTAAGTACCCCTAAATCATATTAAATTCAATCACTAGCTGAAGATTTTCCCAGTGAAGCTAAAGGAACTGCGGATGCTGGCACCAATATTTCTTATGCTGATCAACTCTGTTTGAGGCAGTGCAGAACAGCCAGAGGGAAGGAAAGAAAGCATGGGTTTATCTCCTTTCATACAAAAGGTGGATCTCAGCATGGAGACCTGAGCTCATGCAGATTACTCTTTTCAAAGTTAATATAAATAGCTTTCCAAACTCCTAGCTCTATGTAATATGGCAAAAAGCCCACAATTTGTGAATGCCTGTTATGCAAACTGCCAACATTACCAAAGCATTAGTGGAAAAAGAAAAACCAATGAAAGCCCTAAATTCTAGCTTTCCCTCTCCATGATGTTACGTACTAAACACATGCGCCTACTTGCTTAAATAACTAACGGGAAGAGATAATGCTTTGTATTCTTAATAAAGATTTGACTGCCTTATTGAACAACAAACTTTTGAGCTTGATAGAGGAATGATGGGGTGAGGTTATGTACCCGGCAAGAGGTCAGGCTAAGCAGTCAACAGCACCACCCACTAGTGTAACCACATCCTGCATGCCACCAGGAGCTGGTCAAAAAATTTTCTGTGGAGCATTTTTTAAAATTGGAAAATTGCACTCAAAGGAAACTTCTTTTTTTTTTTTTTTTTTTTTGTGGTGGGGCAAGAGAAAGGAACATGCATGTACATTAACTCAGCAATTATTCACTTGGATGTAGGAGATCAAGATTCAGCTTCCACATCTGAACCTGGCAGAATAGCAACTTAAAGCCTATGAATTTCACATTCAGGAGACTGACCCACCAGCTTTTCTGGGTTTGAATAGAGTGGTAGAGCGGCCGGTGTTTTTGATTTTCAGGACATATTCTGCAAGGTATCTTCCCACATGAAACAAGCTTGGTTTTAACACAGTGAAACTTCTTACGAGAAAGGAAAATAGCTTTCCCTCCAGCTCAGCCGCTCTAATTTTCCTAGGAGCTACTTCTGTATTAAATCTTTAACAAACAGTTAAACTGACTTACTAAACAGTTTAAGTTTAGCATGAACTTACTAAAGTTAAAACAATCCAGCCTTTTTAGTATAGACATAAAGATTGTTCAAGACAATTCTCAGCTTTATTACTATTCATTCCGAATGAGGACCTACGGGGCAGCCATATTAATGAAATGTCTTGGTGTCACCCTGAAGAGCCTACTTTCCTCAATTACTCTAATTTTTGCTAAGCTAGGATAAAAGCAATTCTAATTCTATTCCAGGCAAATTTGCATGCCATGACTCACCTTCAGAGTTCACAGAAAAATTCAGAAGACCTCCGTCTGCCAGCAAGTCTAGTGCAAGGTTAACATTGTGAAGCTGTTAATGAGACAGTAAGAGAAATCAATATAGCAGAAAATATTTTCCACCCAATGGGGCAGTGGCCAGGAGATTTTTTAAAGTATTTCTCTAGTAGTTGAAGATACCGATTCATAAATACGTACTCATATTCATCTCCTTAGTTTTGATGGAGCGCTCTACCAATTTTCATGAATAACTGGATGTAAAATCCATCTCCAACAAAACTTATCCCATGAAGTGGGCTGAAGAATCCATTTATTTAAAAATAGACTTTGCACGTGAAAGTCATGTTAATGGATGTTTCCATGGCGAAAATAGGCTAGATTCATAACTGGATCTAATAGATGCATGGAATTTTTTTTTTTTTTTTTTTTTAACAATGCCCATATGCTTACCACATATGGAACAAAAAGTACATAAGGATAAAGTTCTCTATATTTCATTCAGAATTACAAAGATTCGAAACATTCCTGTCAGCTATATTTGTGAGCTAGAAGTTTATGTTTTAAGATAGAAAGATGTCTATACACAGTAACAGTAGTGATGATATCCTTAATATTACTCATGAGAAATTAAGTACACGTCTATGAATGAAAGCTGGGGGTTATTTTCTCATTTTCCCTCACTGCTTTTTCTAGCCTTTTCCCACATAAAAGCAGCATCACATGCATATGCAGTAGTCATGAATGATTTTTTAAAAGTAATATAACATCTCATTACTAGCTTCTAACAGCTTAAGGGCAGTTGTTTACTTGGCTGGTAATTAGGCAGCTCCCTTCCTCTAATGAAGTAACAAGACCTGAATGAATGTCAAATCATCTCTTTGTACATTCTTTAGGCCACCGAGCAATTTATGCTTTGGGAGGCACATCATAACTGCTGCCATGCTATTCCCTATTATCTTCTGACAATAAGCACAGGAGTCCCCCATGCATAAGCCACGCAAAAGCTATGTTCTTTGAAGTGAAGCAATAGATTTATGTTTCACCTGTTTCTCTGGTTTACAAGTAACAGAGACTGACAGTTTGGATTCGGGCTTATTTTCTTACTTTGACAGTCAGCAGCCAGGAGAGCTTAAGCTCACACAGATCTACACATTTCTGATCAGAATGAATAAATCAAATGTTTCCTTAATGAACCAGCACAGGCAAAAGGGGCACATTTCCCCTTCTGTAATGCATATGAGATTTGCAAGGAACAGTAACATGCAAATTCCAAAATAAATTTTCAGACAGAAATACTGATAATTACCAAAGAAAGGCAACGTAGAAAAATAAGTTGTTTCATCCAGCTGCACTTCCAGACTCATAAGAGCTGGACAGTTGTCCAGGATTTACGGCTGGACAGAGGTGAGGATGTTTTGGGGTATTACAGCTCTGGGCCTGTTTTGGCAAAACTACAGAGTTCACAGGTTTGATAAACTACACAGGCCCTCTATCATCATCATCATCTTCATCTCCTGACTGCACAAAGTTTATCCCTAATTTCAACCTGGCCTATTTTGAGATTATATTCTTTGCCCCAAAATACACACCTTCCTATACACACAAGCACCCAGATGGACTTTCTTTATAGCTACTCGTAAACCTCATGGTTTTGGGGTTTTTTTGGGTTTTGTTTTTTTTTTTTTTTGGGGGGGTAATAAATGCCAAAAAAACCCTGCAACAAATCTACCCACTCAGTGTTGTCTGCTTGCACCTGTAGATGGGTCACCTCCTGAATATCTGCTCCTGTTTTCCTCACCCTTCTCATCCCTCTAAAATGGGCTCCTGCCCTCCCTGTTTCTTGTTTCTATTTCCTCCTCAATATCACTGCTTCCATCCCAATTTCCCCTCCTCGTGATTCAGGAACTTTCTGTACCAGCTTTGAGCCACAAGCTTTCAGCTTGAATGAAAGGTGATGCACTGCACCGATCAGAACGGTGCATGTGGTTGTCACCATTTTCATAAGACAAATGATGTGTTTTAAGCCTCAGCAAAGGTTACATTTTCATACTTTACTGTACCAATTAATGTCTAAAATGACAGGGAGTTAGAAAGCACAGGGGATTTGAGAGACATATTTTATGTACAAATGACAGTTGAACTATGGTCGCTCAATATTTTTAGTTATATTGTCATCCTGCTTTTCATCTTGTAACAAACATCAGAGGAGAAACAAATGGTAAATACCACTCTGGCAAACTGTTCAATAATAAGCCCAGTACCTGGAAGTAACTTTGCTAAAATGAAATCACTAGGATGCAGAGAATTGTACTGAACCAGTACCCAACCCATTATATTCTCCTCTAAGGCCAGTGACCAGCACATGCAGAGTAAGAACTAGAAAGTCTGAGCTCTGATTTGTACCTGAAATGTAGGGGTATCTAATTTCTTGAAAGAAATCTGTGAGGCTTGAATAGGGCTGATTCAACAAGGAAAAGGTTTTCTATGAAATTTTAAATTGAAAAATATATTCATTGATTTCCTCTAAATAAAGTTAATGGAAATGTTAAAAGTGTATTTCCAAGTCAATGGTCCAGAACAAATAATTTTGAAAACTGAGTGGAGGAGGAGAAAAGGAAAAAAATACATGCAAGGAAATGCTTTGATTTTGTTTGATTCAATCCTTCAACACTGGATTTTCCCTGGTTTTAGATTTCTAAAAGATTGCATTTTCCTAATACTTTAAACAGTCACCAACTGACAGTAATGCTTTTCTGACAAAATTTGAACCTAGGTCTTAATTCTGCTTTTAAATGTTTTAATGAAAAGCTCCACAGAGGTATTTATTAATTAATATGGGACCTCTGAGGATTTTCATTACAAATAAGCGTTGCCCAGAGAGAATAACTGCAGTGAGGCTGGGAATCAGACAAAAGCCTCATCTGTGCAGGGAAGCTGTAATGCAAACCACGCCAGAGGAGAGATTCCCTTCTCAGGCAGCTCTGAAGCAAAATGGATCTGACGTATTTCACCTTCAGAGACCTGACTGAATATAACCCAGGAAAAACAGCTAGAGTTTCAAGATTTTCAGAGCTGTTCAGTGACCCAAACGACAAATCACTACCCACACCAGAGACAGTTTGAAAATATCTCAAATATCTCAAAATATATGAACATTCTAGATCTGTGGAGGAGGCATTTACACCAGCAGCCCAGCACACACTATATTCTAGCTGATGACACCTTTTTATTTTAAAGCACTGATGAAATCTGCCTGGTGCAGGTTAAAAAAGGAATCAGGCAAGTCTGGCTGGGTAGGTTACAGCCTTAGGGCTGTAGCCTTGAGAGAGGAAAAGATGTAAATTCTCAAGGGCTTCCTAAGCACAGAGGGAGCCTTCAAAATGTTCTGGTCATGTCTTGATTAAGGTATATTTTTAGAACAGCGTAAGGAAACCTATAGGGATCCAGTTCTGCTATGCAAGGGGTGTCCTCCATGTAAAACATTGTTTGCAGGACAAATTTGTAGGAGATAGCATACCAATTCCCCACCACACCTTCGTATCTCAGTTCCCCACCAAAATATCTCTGTGTTCAGAGGGATGTATATGCCAAATAAATGCAAGTAACAATAGTTTGCCTCCCATGAGACAACTAATTTTGAAGAGGACACCAACCTGGTCCAAGGTATTTTAACAGCACCAAGAGTGTGCATTTGTCCTGTCCCAAACCACTATCCTGCAACACTGCATGCATAGGACTTCACACACAGCCACAGCAGTTAAAGCAAGAGGCAGAGCTCTTCACTGACATATGGAAGCATTAAAAACACAAGTATCAAGCTCTGAAGTAATTAAATAACAACCTACCATCTCCGTGGTGCTGGCTGGAGTCAGGAAAAAATTCCTTAAGTTCAGAAAGTAACCCTCTAGTTGTCCAATTAACAGAAGTAAGATAACTCCATCTGCAAACTAGATGACAAATGATCTGAATATATATTATACACTGGCTTTTAGTAGATTATGCCAATAAACGGCATTTTAGCAATAAATGAATCTAAATGGTACTCTGGCAAGCAGGCAGCCTAAAGACTCAGTTCCCTCAACCTCTTCCACAGCGAACTTCATATTTAGTTAAATAAGGCTCCCAAGTTCATATTAGTGAAAATATGACACTGTAAAAGGACAGCTATTAAAACAAACTATTCCAGATGTGGAGAGACTTCAGATGACCACAAGCGACAGAGGCGTAACTACAAATAAAAGAAAATTGTGCCTAGTGCCTGAGATTTACAACAGAACACTTGCGAAACTTCCTTTCTCACAGCTGCCCACTAGGAAAACCCAGAAGAGCACCGCAGCACAGCTCCACTTTTCATCTGCATTGTATAAATCGCAGGGACTGCCACTGCACCAAGGTTTTGAATGCTTAGAGCAAAGCAAGAACTGTGGGCTGATTTCTGCATATGTGTCTGCAGAAGTAGGGAATGAGAAAGCCACGAGGGATGTCCCCAAGCTCATTTCCCAGCGCTCATTCACTCCCCAGAGAGGCATGAGAGGATGCTGCGGCTCCCCGGCTCTGCAGGAGATGCTGTCTGCCCTCCCCAGAGGCAGCAGAGGAGGACAGCAGAGGTGTGGTTGTGCCTCTCTTCACCAGCACCCAGGGACCTGATCCTGAGGTACCTAATGAACACTTCTTTTGCAATTTCATGGACTTTAACAAAGCTCAGTGTTCAGAGGATGGGACTTTGAAATGTAATGAAAATGAGGCCTTCCTACTGTGAAGCAAATCTACCATTAAAAGTCACTGAGCACCAGTAATCAACTGGACTTCCAGTTTAATTGTCAGAAAACCTTTATTTCCATACTGACAGAAAGAGCATCCACAGGAGTTGGGCAAATTCCGAAAGTTACTCCCTGTAGCATTACAGGGGCAGCACTGAATACAAAGCTGTATTTTTTTCATTACTTATTAGCTTCAGAAACTTCAGAGATTAAAGCCTAGTATCTTAACCTGAAGCTAGAAATAATTGTTACATTGCCAAGTTTAAATTACTACAACAAAAAGGAGTAATCCTAATGGTGAGGGAAAACAGTCAAACGGCTGACAAAACATGGTTAACATGTAGCTTAGAGCAGGCTACCTGAGATTCGATGTCTTTCACATTTAATCCTAATTTTCCAACATGCTGGTTGACAAATTGCAAAAATACCTAAAGAAAACAGAAGGGGAGGAGAGAGTAGAAGAAACTTTTTCCAGTGAAATCATGAATTATGTTTTAACTTACAAATTTTGATGTCTACTAAAGAAGTAAATTACCTTTTTTACAGCATCCAGTTTATCTGGAGCACGGCTAAATAATTCATCAAAGGCATCATCTTCTGTATCAAAACAATTCAAATAATACTAATTAAATGTTAACTGTCAGATCAGAGGTTTAAAGTGGCTCCAGAAGGAGAAAGGTGTTCGCACCTTATAAGCCAGGGAGGAAGAAAGTTGTAGGGAGACAAGGAAAAATCCTGCTTTTGTATTTATCAGAAGACAGAGTTAGAGGCTTCCCTTCAACCTAACTCCAAGAAAACAACTTACTTCATTCAGGTCCATAATCTTAGTCTGTAGAGGTTCTCAAGATTTGTGCTGCCACCAGTATGAGCAATGACTGAGTTTTGCATCTCTACAGTTTATCTCTTTTCAGTTATGTTTTTTTAACCCTGAACCTCTAGGTTAAAATACTGTAAGCAGAGAAGAGCAGCTGTATATTTTACTGCTCTCCCTCAACAGAAATATCAGTTACATCACATTTGCAGAAAAATGGCCCCCTTCCTTAAAAAAAACAAAAAACACAAACTAGATATTGGGTTTGGAGACACTTCCCTTCCTCTGAAAACTCACAAACCTCAAAAGTGACCAGTGCTGCCACCCAGTTTAAAGGCAGGCACGAGCTGGTGCCAGCAGCACTCCACCAGACAACTAGCATGAGTTTAAAGATTTCCAGGGAAATGAGATTCATTGAAGTCCCTGTGAACACCCACCCTTCACGTCCATTTTCTGCCCAGGTTTAGCAAAAGCAGGACACACATCCTCCCAGTAACCTGGCCACAGGACTGCTCTGGTTCAAGCAATGAACAGAAACATTTGAAACACCCTTCAAAATGACGGGCACTCTAGCAGCATAACTAAACGGAGAACCGGTTTCTGTGGTGCAGGAAAGCAAAGGCAGCTTTGCTTAAGGAAGATTCCTCCTCAAAGCCAGTGACAAATATGCCTCCACTCCAGAAGGGAGGTTTCTCCATTCTCCCTGTTAGGGGGTTGCTGCAGGAGCAACGTCAGGGAATAGGTGAATCCATCGAAATCACTGAGCGACAGTGTGAAACCTGCAATGGTCTTGCAAGCTAGAGAGCCCTCTTCCGAAGCCATGCTTTGGGACTCCTCTCTTTGTTAAGCAAGCTGTGTCAAAAACAGAGTGCATTTTGCAGATTTCTCTTCCCAGCAGAATCAGCCCACTGGAAGAAACACCTAATTACAGGGGGGGTTATTTTGGTTGTTTATTGGTGTGGTTTTTTTCCCCCCACAATTTCAGCCCACATTAGAGACCACTCAGTGGAATAAATGATAAATATGTATTAAATGATACAGTTTGCACCTCTGCAAAGAATGAAAACACTAACATAAGGGGCACAGCAGAATTAAAATGGTTGCCCTGATTCACTGGGGATGCAATGTGCTCCTTTGCAGTAGGGAAGAGCAGCTCACACGGAAGCCTGAGCAGTGCCCAGACCTTCTCCAGGCTCTGCATACATGGACATTTTTCATCTCAAGTATTTCATAGCCCTTAAAAATCCTATGGGCAAAAACTCTGGATACATTGGTTTTACTGCACTGCCGTCCATAACTGAGTGCAAGTAGATTTCAAAACCTCATTTGCAAACTGCAGAAAGGAAACTATGTTGAAACTGGTAGCAACAAGAATGAGGTCAATGCATAAATCCAAGACATACTTTGCCCCTAGCCAGGTCTTCTCTGTTGGGTCATCAACCCACTGTTTCATTTCTTGTCTCATGTCCCATCTGCTGCCTGTAGTCCATGGACGAAGTGGCCACCCAATTTCCAAACTATATTGTGTTGATACAAACAGACATTAACAGGAAATGTTTGGAGAAAAACACTAGGAGAAATCCATGAATCACCATTAAATCTGGTGGGAGCACACAGATTTTATCATGAGGTAAAAATTGTTCAGAATGTGGTGTATAACAGCACATAATGGTGAAACACTGAACTTGGCAATGCCAGTACTTACTTGACTGCACTTCTAAACTCTCCCTAGAATTGTAATAAAAAGCAAAAATTAGAAAAAGCATTCAGCAGAACTAATCTTATTCACAAGCAAAGCTTATCTGGGCCATCAGCTATTTCGTAAAGCAGGAGACAATACAAAGTGCCATTAACGTTCCATCAGAATAACTCTCCAACAGACATTTTTAAGTACTCTGTATATTTGCCCAGGCTCTTGGAAGTATGTGAGATTTTAATTGGCCCACAGACCAACAAACATTTATTTTATAAGCGCAATCCAAAATATCCTCTTCCAATAAGCTGCTCATGATATTAGAGTTTGAAGATGCTCTAGCATATTAAAGATGAAAGTAGGAAAATCTGTTTCTAGTTCTTGGAATAATGTCCATATTTTCTCACTATACAAATGGTATCCTACTACTAACCTCCTTTAGTAATGACTACTTCACACGCTCAGCAAGCTCAAACCTTTCTTTCACAGCAAAATCAGAAAACAACTGCCCCCTTTCTCTTTATTTAATAATACAATAGCAACAAATTAAAAGTAGATTTAAACAACTATGGCTTTAGAAAATTTCCAGTTTAGTCTGGGACAGGTGAATTTACAGTACTGGATTTGTATTATTATATTTGTTACTATATTTCATGGCAATAAAAAACACTAGGCCTCAGAAATAATCATGCACATTATTTTAGAGAAGTTCATGTAAAAAGCATTATACTATAATACTAAATCTGAAGAGAAAAAAAAAAAGAAATCAGAGAAACAGTTTGTATGCATATGCATGTCTGGGTTCACACTTGTTGTCATCATCATGATACCAGCTATTTTTTCTAAGGGGGAAACACCCACAATATTTCTTTTCTGATTGACAGTGTAAAAAACAGATATATCCCCTCTTACTTGTTTTCTGTGATGTATTCCACCGCATTTGCTGTCTTTAATCCTCTGGAGGTGTTCTGTTGAAAGGACAATAAATATTTTTGGGTTTGTCACACAGAAAAAAAAATACCCATAAGCATTAGTAAGTCTTTCATGACCTGTTTGCTGCCTTAAATGACTACCAGAGGGCATTTATTCAAGAAGTCCAGTGCAACTAGTACAGGCACTTTGAGAGGTTGTGGCTCCCCTCTGCTCTCTTCAGTCTTCCACCAGAAGTTGGGTACTTCCCATCAGAGGAAGCCAAAGGAGAAGCACGTGGTCCCTCAGCTGGTGAAGTTTGGAGGCTGGCATGTTCACCTGGATTCTTGATGATGCTTCAAGCTGCTTTGGGCAGGCAGCAATCTCCTTGTGCACCTCACTGCACTAAGGACACTTCAGTTTTATAGCACTGGAGGTGGTCACCTCTGCCTTATAACAACCACATGCCGTGGCCTGCCATTGATGAATGCCCCCTGGCCCCGACAGAGGACTTAAGATGTCAATTCTTAGTATTTCTGAAGCTAATTGGGATCATCTTTGCTGATGTCCTTTTATTTTTTTCCTCTATGCAGATCTTAGTACCCCACATAGCATCAAAATAAAAAGTGCTTCAGCCCAGCCGACAGCCCGAAGAGGCAGGAGAGGCTGGGCATGCCTGCTGCTTCACATGGGTACACGGAAATGTGTCAGCACAGGAGCATCCTTGGTGTTTGCCGCCACATCCTCTCAGGCAGTGAAATACATCCCCTGTTTACGCACTTCAACTCCTTTGGGTCAGCTCATGGCCAAGGAGCACACCCAGCCCCGCCGGGGCCGCGGCAGGCCCTTCCTGCAGGCACGCGTCGCAGGAGGGCTAGGCCTTCCCTGGCCTCCCTGGGCTGCTCCAGCACTTCCCCCTTCGGAGCACTGCCGTCGCGGGCTCTCCTCACTTTTGACCTAATGACTATCGTTGCCATCACAGGCATTGATTCCTCCTCCAGGGAACCACCTCACTACCATAACCCATTACCCCTCTTGCTCCTCCTCTCCCTCCCAGGGTTAACAGCCCTTCCTTTCTGATGCTGCAATTTCACAGATAATCGCTCCCAATTTCTGTGCACCTGAGGCAGGGCGGCCCCGTAAGGCACCAGATGGAGGGCTGCTTCCCTCAGAGCGTGGGTCTGATCAGTGACAAGTCCAACACACAGGCTGGGCTCCCCTTAGATACCAGAGGGAACACTCCCCTGCTGAAGTGCCCAACTGGGATGGGGCCACAACTGCTACCTTTGCAGAACCCAGCAGCTACCTCTGAAGCCTCAGAAGAAGCTTCTGGGGGACGCTTAAACCTCCTAAAGTGGCACACATAGCTTGAGGACACGCTTTGTTTCAGTTCCAGTTATGATCCTCCAAAGAGGGAAGAGCGCTAGGTAATGCCATACAGACCGCGTGCTGGGCCTCCAACACCACTGCACTGCAAACCCTCTGTTAAAACTGTAACACGGTGGTACTAATTTTTGCAATTATATCCCAAGCTGCACAATATTTGATGTTCTCCTAAAGTCCCATAGTTGACTGTAAGAAACAAAACAGAGGAGGAAAGCATCGGCTTGTAGAGCAAAATACCAAAACGTGACCTCAATGGAAGGGGGTAAAAACTCCCTTCCCCTAAAGAAATAAACCCTCAGCATTAAGCCAGTATCATGGCTATTTCAAAACACTTAAAGACAGTGACAGCAGAATTTCTTCTTTGTCCTCTTTACAGACTTTGGACCATTCCTTTTTTTTGATCAAGGAGAAAAAACAGCATAGTGGTTCTGCCCTTTCCTACCCTGAACCGAGAACAACATGGTAGTCTAGTTCAGCAAACGCAGAAATTAAAAGGCACAGTTCATAGAAAATACTTGAATCTCCTTCACAGCTGCACACACATTTCTCCTGAATTCTAAGCAAATTAGTCTCATCAAAGCTCTTTAAGATCTACTGTAACAAATACTGAAACTATAATTACCTCAATGGTGATTGTTTCCACTTGAACATTTGGAGGCATGGCCAGGCTGGGTTTGAAGTGCTTTGCTATTGCAACCAGAAGATGCAGTGTGCTCAGTAAGTCCTTTGTCAAGATAGCTATTCCATGTAAAGAAAAAAAACCAATGTTTAGCGTGCAAAACTGAGTAAACCTCACTCATATCACAAATTCTCCCTATGCAGAGGATTCCAAAGTTATGGAGGACCATAATACAGGTGGGACATCAGATTGGGGTTTATATAATATCACAATTCAACAATACCGCACCTTAAAAGTCCTATTTGTGAGACATACACATGGACACCGAGGGGTTTTAAGTGGTCCAACAAGCCATACAACTTAAAGGATGCAGCTTGCATGACTCAGGGTCAGATATTCCTGTCTCACTTTTGATCCAACTAGTAATTGAAAACAGGTTGCTTAATTACTGTTCTGGTACCCCTTTGCCTCATAACAGCCTTATAGCAGAGGAGGCTCTGTGATGGACAATTTTCTCCAATTTCACTTCTGCACCTACATTCCACACTCCATTTCAGCTGACTTTCTTCCAGTTGCAAACACTTAGCCACAGCTTCCAGAATCACAGAGAGTTTCTGTCGCTGTTTTTTTTCTGTTAACGCGATCTTGTCAACATCCAGCTTGAGAGATCCTAGGTTTTCTTTGACAGAGAGTCCATAGGAAGAAAGATGTATTTTTAACATCACCACAGGAAAAATAAATCATAAATACAAAATGACAGCAAAGCACACAAAGTCTTGTTTAAAATGTTCAGTAACACTTAACAGCTTCCACAGGCCCACATCCCACAGCTGTATGCCTTGTTAAAATCCTGTGCTCTCCGAAAGCCTCAGTAAAATGAGTGAAGCTCTGAAAAGGGGAGAGGAAAAAAGTCATTCCTTGCTGCAGCATCCCCCAACCCTAGCACTCCACACTCCTACTTTTCCTAGTGGAAGCTACAGGAATCCAGTGAGTGAATCTTTCATGTAGGTAGTGTACAAAGGTAGTATCAACTCACATATATAGAAGAAATGCCAGCTCATTGCTCAGGGATGTAAACTACGAAAATAAGCCGATCCTGTTCATGCTACTGGCCTCAGCCTTGGTGAAAAGGAGATATGGTTTGAAAGACGTCCCCAGAGAGAGTGAGAAAGGGGAAAAAAAGTGAAGCAGGGACAGGAGAGATGGAGAAATAGAAATAGACTAACAGGCTGTTCCAAGAGGTCATATCTTCATGCAAGCATGTTGTTGCCTAGAGAGCCTCTTAGACTTTCATCAGTTTCAGCCCAGTGCTTTAGACCTAGAATATTTATTTTTTTTTTAAAAGCAGGAAAACATATAAATGATAGTGCTGATTCCATTCAATGTTTCTGGTAGCATCACAAGTCACCTTTGTGCTCCTGCCTTATGAAGCACTCCTTACTTTCAGAGGCACTGTAATTTCACACTTCAAAGTTACCTTATTATTATGTTAACTAGCAGGTAAAAAGACTTTCTTAGAAGAAATATAATTATATGAAAACAATAGCAGATCATCAGGCATTTGTTGTTCAGAATTGCTGTTTTCACAGATAGTACACAATGTAGTGCTTTCTCCCTTAGTGAGAAACAAGACTCCAGCAGATCACTGCTATTGCGATTTGTGGGGTTTAATCTCTAATCTAGAAGTTTCTCCATGATGTGTTTGCAAGCTAAACTCCAAGCAGTAGCTTACCCAAAAGATGATGAAGTACCAGCCCGTCATACAGATCCTCTTCCAGACTTTTAACTACTATGTGTTCCTCTTTCAGGGTTGTGTTAATCCAGTCAATCAGTAACTGTGGAGGAAAAAGCAGCTGGCAATTACATTATTGCTGTTTAGACAGCAGAGGACTCAGTGCTATGTTCTATTTCACCTTTCTCTTTAGTCCCTTATTTCACATCTTTGTTTGCTTTCAACCTCCACTTCCTTTGTGCTTTTTGGTTCTTTTTTAAAGGGAAGTTAAGCATCAGTTAGTTCTCCCTAATTTTCAAGTGAGATAGACATCTTACAAGTTATATTCCTATGAATTTTCTAGAAATAGTTATACAGATGGAGAGACAGATCTTATTCCTGCTTCCATCAGGGAAAAGCCTGCAGAGTACACTCCCCAATCCCTGCCTTCATTAGACATCACAAAATTCACACAAATACAGTAGTCAGAAATGGTTTGTAAGAAAAGAGGCTTCACTCATTCTGTTGGTTGTCTCTCAATCATCCATGTTACTAGCACTCTCCCTCTTTCTCTCGTATTTTTGTTTTCTTTTTCATTCTGTAAATTTGTACTAATTATCTCCAAAAACCTTATTTTTTGGTAAAAAAAAAAAAAAAAGGGCATTTTGTTTATTTTGCTTTCTTATGTGGCAGTCTTCCCATTGTCCTTTCCAATATTCTTCCTGCCTTTGCAAGGGCAAGCTGCTCAGGAAGCCATGGGCTCGGCTACAGCTGGAAAGGAACCACGTTCCCAGTTACATCCCTTGGTCCTGCACCCCTTTCTTGAACACCATGCTCCTGAGGCCAAAGGAGCTCTTCAGCGCTTCCCCAACCATGTGCTTTATCCACATCTGTTGACAGAAAGGGAAGATGACCTGCTGAAGCAGAACTGAAAAGCAGTAGCCCCCACTGGCTGTTAGCAAGAACCTCTTGAAAGAGGGATGGGTATTGCTTGTATTGCTATTATTGCTACACAAGTGAGTGTCTGGAGTTAGTTTTATGCATAATATCCTTCTCACTTTCTGTAAACAGAGGAGAAAATTCATAGCAGATCCCTGTAAGTTAGCCAACATTAACAGAAATGTAAAAAGCAGTATGGAAAAAAAAGGTTATCTCTGAGATGCTTGGAACTGCACAAGAGACAGAAATGCCTGGTGCCAGGACTTGCATGAACTGAGAAGCTGTCAAAGTGTTTGCAATATACTTCCTCAGCTAAGAAGTAACAAGAATTTTCTGGAGCAGAAAGCTGTGCTCCTCAGCTAATGCTTGCATGTGAAGAACTGGCGATGCTTTAGGTGTGTGAGAGACAGAACGGTACCCCAAACATCACAGTACAACTAGACGAAAGTCGGAAAAGGCAAAGCACTGCTGAGTACAGAGCTATGAGATCCCTCGTTTGCTATCTCAGCTCTAAACAGCCACATCCACAGCCTACAGGGCACACAACTCTGCTTTCAGTCCAGTTGTTGAGCAGAGCGCTGTGTCTAAAAATGAGTAAACAGGGAAAGGAGAAAAGGAATACTTCAAGAAGCTTGCTACTGGCTTCCAAATGTAACCATCTTCTATCTTACAAGCAATTCAATATTTATAGTAACTACGGTGAGCCATTTCACATTTCTTATTTTCCTAAAGCCACCTCAAAATGAAAATGTAGTGGAACACAGTCTTTCTCCCAAGCGAGTTTCTTTGCTTCCCTTAAAGATACCTCTTTGTCCCTGCCTCCATCCCAGTCTCTTCTCTAGAGGAACCATGAACTGTTTAGATTAAGGTGGCAATCAGTGCCGTCAATGGGCACCCAGAGGATTGCCTCCCCTGGGACCCGATTTCCACCTCCTCTTCATCCAAAGAAGAGCATTTTTTCAGGAGTCTCTGATGGAAAATGGATTGAGCACTGAAGCTCACAGAATTCTCCATAAACAGGAAAGCTCTTAATTTTTGGCAGCACAGAAAGAACAAATTCAGTGTCTCTGTAGACAATATAATTGCATTTTGCAGCACCACCTTTCAAATTTTCTCTTTTGTATAAAAACATTGTGAAAAATTAAGTCTTTTTGATCAAATGTGCTCAAAACTTTAAGAAAACGTAACTAGAAACATGCATATTTCTGGATTTATGAATGCCATATAACACACCCATCAGCACGAAGCCTAAGCTGGCTTTTATAATATTTATAAGAGTTTTAGTATCTCCATAATGCAAGAAGTGCTGGTCTTATAAGAGACATGCCACTTTTCTTCCAGGAAATTTCAGTATGCTAACCTTCCCCTGAGCTGTGCCATTACAGAAACGCAGTGACTGAATGCACAGGGAAGATTTTCAAAATTACTTAGAAATAAAGTACTTTCCCATGAAATAGGATTCATCATTCACAGCTACCTCAAGCAGATGATGTACTATACAAAAACCTTGTACCATACTTAAAAGCTTTTCCCCAAATTCTTGGTGACTGGTATACCTTTCATCCCTTTTCCCTCTGCTCTGTGCTATCCCCCTCGGGCTGCATCACAGCTGAGCCAACTACCACTGGAGGTAGAAGACAAGACCAGAAGACTGTTGATGATCAGCTTGGCAATCCCAAAACTTGTTAGCATGGGATCAGGGCAGCAAACCTGCACATACCCAAACACACGTTTTTAGTCACAGCAAATGCTGATGTGGGTTTGCTTTCAGTCATGATCGTTCCAGCTGACTTCTAATTGCTATTACACCATCATTACAACGAGGTAGCAACTGGGTGTAGAGGAATGAAGCTGGGTTAATTAACATTGATAACAGAGCTGTGGGCTGGCTTGGGGGTGTTGGCAATGTAGATAAGGTGCCGCTGTGGCTGGTTCTGTTAGGGGGCTGGGCAGCCAGCGAAGAGGGAGCAGCCAAGGAAGAGAGAGAGGAAGAAGCAAGAGAAGAGGGAGCGGGCCCTGGATGAGGTGAGACTAGAAGGCAGCAGAGGGACGGGCATGAAGAGTATGTTGATATGACATGGTAAAAGACCTTGTTCCAGCTTAATAATTTTGAGAGTGCTGTGACAGCTGGGTACTTCTGGCATGGCTCATCCACATGTCCCAAGTTAGGAGAGGTATCATAGTAGTGTTTAAACCTACGGTCCACTTTACACACAGCAGTGACCACTCTTGGGTGATGCAGGCATTTGAACCTTGGTCCTGTGTGGCCCCAGCCGTCCTAGCACCATGCTTAAGCAAAAGCTCTGGTTTACTTGTGTGGAGCCCATGTGCCAAAAGCAAAGCTCATCCCACCCCTAGACAATGGGGAACTGGGGCCAAAGAGCTGGGTAATTTACAGGGATGAACATTATCACAACAGGTTAAAACAGCTTGAGGTGAGGGTTAAACAATACAGTAAAAGAAATGGTACCAGTTTTAATTCTTCCAATTTAGTATTGTGGCTTGAGGTCGGTTTTATGAGTTTCTTCTTCTCGCCTATGAAAGGAAGCAAACAAGATTCATTACAATTATCAGATACGATGGGGACAATATAAGTTTGCTGTAAAGTCTGCCATCAGTTTAATATTACCCAATATCATATTGCCATATGTAGAAACATTATCATTTTTTATTTTAGCTGATTCCTTATGAGCAAGAAAATGGTATATCACGCTATTAATGCTACTGTTGGAAATTATGCTTCTATGTAATTCAAATCAGTAAGATCTAGGTGGACAGTTCTGGAAATAAGAAAACAAATGTGGTCAGCTGGAAAAGACCTTTAAGATCATTGAGCTTAACTGTTAACCTAACGCTGCCAAGTCTACCACTAAACCATGTCCTTAAGTGAAATTTAAATTTCAGTTAAAGAACCAGCTAGAATTTGCGTTGTTTCTTCATTATCTGCCTCTAGAGAGTCAGCAGCCAAATTACACACACAGAGTTTAGTCGCTGCTGATAAAACCACGGGACCTCTGCTGAAAAAAAAATACACAATTCATTTGTACTGCACATTTTCTGCTTGGTTTTTCAGGTCATTCTTTGGACCTTTTTCTGTTCTGGTTCATAAAGTACATACCTTGAGCAATGGCATTCTCAGCTAGGAATTGATTAAGCGCAGCAGGCTGTGTAAGCACATTTAAAGAGGCTGGATCCATTGCCTTTTCTCGCTCCTGGTAAACTGGTAAAAAATATGGGGGGAAAAGGAACATGAATAACAGCATGTAAAGATCAAAATCAGTGCTAAGAAAAAAACAAACCCAAGGGATTTTTTTCAGTTACGATTTCATGACTGGTAGATTGCTTTTTTAAAAAAATCTGAAAATGTATTTAAATCTGTGTAAAGAAAAAGTAGTTAAAAAGAACTTTCCTTTTTTTTCTGTTAATCATCAAAATATAAGAAAGAAGCCCTGAAGTAATAAAACTTGCCTTAATTCCATCTAATTCCATCTGAATTAGATTAGTAAAATCCTATTTCAACTGAAATGAAAAAGCTTTCAGTTTCTAACTATCAATGGGTATCTGCTACAAAAATGACCATTACTTAAGTAGTATTAAATCCAGAATACAGCAGTTAAATTACTGAGACAAGCTTATAAATATAAGGAGTTTCTTTTATTGCTGGTATAGCTTAGGGGAAACAATGTCATGTTTCTGGGTAGATAATCCCATCTCACGTTAGATTAAGTTGCATGGCTTCTTGAAGATTTCTTTATTTTAAACACAGATTGGAGAATGACTTTCTTTCCCAACCTAGATGTCCTCAAATGAAAGCAGAATCACAATACAGCAGTGAAAATACCTTGTCAACAAACACAAAACTATGGGCAAGATTATCCAAAGCAGCTAGGAGTTGTGTTGGAGGACAGCAGAAGTCAGAGAAAGGAATGGGGTTATCAGAGCTGGGTGGCGAGGCTGCATAGCCATCCATACACATGGTCCTACCACACATCCAGCTGAAGTTCATTTCTATCACCAGCTATCATCTATGAATAAGAGGCAATGGTATCCCCCCAATCTTCTAGAAGCCATAACTCAAACCACAGTGCAAGCAGAGATGAGTCTGATTTTCTAACCATGGGTGTGTAAGGCTGTGCCATGCTGCCTACACAGAGAACACAAAAGATAGAGCCAGGCTCTACAGGCAGCCTACATAGTAGGAAATATTTAAAGTGCTGGCTTTTGCAATCTTAAATGTTCACGTACAGGTTTTTCAGTCAAGTCCACAAGACTCAAATAATTAGGATGCTTTAGCCTGGCAAAGACTAAAACTCAATAAAAAGTTACAGATAGTAGAATCTGAATACACTCTTTTACAAACTGTACTAAAGAATCATAGAATCATTTAGGTTGGAAAAGACCTTAAAGATCATCAAGTCCAACTGCAAACATAACATGGCCAAGTCCACCACTAAACCATGTCCCTAAGCACCACATCTACTCATCTTTTAAATACCTCCAGGGATGGTGACTCAACCATTTCCCTGGGCATCCTGTTCCAATGCTTGATGACCCTTTCTGTGAAGATTTTTTTTCTTAATACCCAATCTAAACCTCCCCTGACACAACTAGAGGCCATTTCCTCTCGTCTTATCACTTGTTACTTGGGATAAGGGACTGACACCCACCTTACCACAACCTCCTTTCAGGTAGTTGTAGAGAGCAATAAGGTGCCCCCTGAGTCTCCTTTTCTCCAGACTAAACAGTCCCAATTCCCTCAGCTGCTCCTTGTAAGCCTGGTGCTCCAGACCCTTTGCCACCTTCACTGCCAGTCTGTGGACACGCTCCAGTGTCCTTCTTGCAGTGTGGGGCCCAGAACCGAACACAGCATTTGAGGTGCAGCCTCCCCAGTGCCCAGTACAGGAGGACAATCACTCCCCTTGTCCTGCTGGCCATGCTGTTCCAGATAACAAGCCAGGGTGCTGTTGGCCTTCTTGGTCACCTGGGCACACAGCTGGCTCATGTTCAGCCAGCTGTCAGCCAGCACCCCCAGGTCCTTTTCCACCAGGCAGCTTCCCAGCCACTCTTCCCCAAGCCTGTAGCATTGCATGGGGTTGTAATGACCCAAGGGCAGGACCCAGCACTTGGCCTTGTTGAATCGCATAGAGTTGTCCTTGACCCATAAACCAGCCTATCCAGATCCCTCTGTAGAGCCTTCCTACCCTCAAGCAGATCTACACTCCTGTCCAACTTGGTGTCATCTGCAACTTACGAGAGCGCACTCGATCACAGAATTGCGACTGGCCTGTAGTTCCCTGGGTCTCTCTTAATTCCATTTTTAAAAATGGGGGTCATGTTTCCCCTTTTCCAATCAGTGGGAATTTCACCTGACTGCCACAACTTCTCAAATATGATGGATAGTGACTTAGTCACTTCATGTGCCAGTTCTCTCAGGATCCACAGATGCATCCCACCTTCAGGTTCCTTAGATGTTCCTGAACCTGATCTTTCCCTACAGTGGGCAGTCCTTCATTTTCCCAGTCTCTGTCTTCATTTTCTACAACTTGGGATGTGTGGCTGGAGCACTTGCAGTGAAGGCCAAAGCAAAAAAAAAATTGTAGTATACCTCAGCATTCTCCATATCCTGGGTAACCAGGTCTCCCATTCCCTTCTGGAGAGGGCTGACATTTTTGCCCCTCCTCTTTTTATCACCGATGCAACTACGGAAGCTTTTCTTGTTGTCCCTGACATCCCTGGCCAGATTTAATTCTGTCAGGGCTTTAGCTTTGCTAACCTGATCCCTAGCTGCTCAGACAATTTCTCTGTATGCCCCCCAGGCCACCTGCCCTCATGTCCACCCTCTGTGGGCTTCCTTTTTGTGTTTGACAGACCCTCTCATCCAGATCATCGATAAAGATATCAAACAGAACTGGCCCCAATACTGAGCCCTGGGGAACACCACCTGTGACCAGCCACCAACTGATTTAACTCCATTCACCACAACTCTTTGGGCCTGGCCATCCAGCCATGCAAGAAGTAAGATGGCTCTTTATTAAACCAAACTTATAATGATTTAAGTGCAAGAAATCAGAGTTATATACTGCAACTGTACAAATAAAATTGTTGGCTGCAGAGGTGAAGGGAACTATGGAAGGATCATGGCTCTGAGCCCTGGACAATCATGGCAGCATATGGTTTGTGTCACAGTAATATCTGTACTAGCACGAGTAAGAGATCTCATCTTTCCCAACAGTCCTAAAATATAAAAAAGCCAGAGCAAAGACGACAATATAATGACCAGGAAGACTTTTTACACTCCTCTGAATCATCAAACCCCAGCTGCTGCTGAGCGCAGGATACCTGGCACAACAGCCTGCTGCTCTGCTCTCTAATTGGGAGCGCTGCCCGTTAGTGGATGGAAAATGCTCTCCCTTCTCTCTGAAGCTCAGTGCTGCAGGGCCGCTGAAGGAGAGGGGAGGCTTCTTCTAACAGAAACCAAGGAGATGCCCCGTGTTAAAGGTTCACACAGGAGAGGGCTCCTGCTCCCTACCCAAGACACCCATACCAGGAGCCTTGTCTCTCAAGGTTCCCTGCGTAATGAGTGGACATGGCACCTTTAAAGAACAATCCACAGTATTTAAACAAGGATCTAGCCCTGGCTTGCATTTTTCAGTTACCACCTCCATTCTGCTACCAAAGAGACAGCCTCAGCTGCTACCACAGGTGCCTGAAGTGAGATGCTATGATGACCCAGCCCTGTAAGTACAGTGGAGCGAGGCAGTTGCTGCAAACACTGTTGCACACTGCCCACGGAAGACCTCCAAAGTGACATTTTCTCTCCTTAATAGCTTTATACACACCAAACAACACGGTGCAGCTCTGCAGGCTCACTCTCACATATTTATTAAAGGCTCCAGTCAAAGTGCATTACGAACACATATTTTAACACAGATTTTGTCAAGCCAAGAATAATGGTAGAAAATAGCTACTGGATGCTTTTGCACATCAGTCTGGTAAAATGAATTAGGTACAAAAATCCCAGCAAGCCACTAGGGGAAAGGGTCACAAGAGAATTAAATTTAATTATGGTGGCTGCAAAACTGAATTCTGTCTCTAAAAAGATGCTTGGTAAAATAAGGTAGGAGAAATCGAGTCATTTAGTGCCTTAGGAACAACAGAACGGAGATAAGACTCCCAAAACAAAATTAACAGAGAGGAAAGTTTAATACAGAGCAACCTAAGGACAACTGACTTTCAAAGTAGGTTTCTGACAGCTGTTATAGCTGTTATTCCTTGGGATGTCCTGCTCAGAAGTCTTCTGTAGTCATCTGCGTACACCACAACTTACACTAACTCAGCCTTGCTGCAATACTCAACTTGTGTATCTCTTACTTCCTTCGACTGCTTACACATCAAAGTAACGTACTGCCTGCTGCATGCTTGATCTCCGGCCAAGGAACCCAAACATCAGAAGCCACTTTCTAAAAATTTGGAAGCCTGTAAGAAAAGGCCTGAAATTAAGAATTTGCAATAGTATAAGTTCATATCCTCTAAAGCTTCAGTCCTGTGTCCTAGAGTGTTAAAATTGCTATACAGGGTAAGACTAGCTTGCCTAGTATCCAGTCCCATACAGCACCCAAAAAGCAGAAGATTACAGGGAAAAAAGAACCAAACCAAACCCAAACCAACCCCTCAAAAAAAAAAAAAAAAACCAACAAAACAATGGAGCAAGCATATACAGGTACTTCCCTGAAACATTTCAACAGCTTACAAATCAGCCTTCCTAAATCAAAACCAGGGTCCTGGTTAATTAGAAGCTATCAACACATTTACTTCCCCTTCACCTCTTGAATATGTGTACCTCCCACCATTCAAGAGGAGCTGAGGAGCATGGCTTCCCCTTGCCTGAAGCACCACCTCCTGCTGCCTGCTCTGACCTGCCACCTGCCAGCATCCCCTGAAGCTCCCCGCTACACACAGTGCAAAGAGGACCAACTGATTCACATTCTTCACGTCACCGTGTTACTACTCCATGTTACTACTGTATTACCATCCTACACCCTCAACAGTCATCTCTTTCCAGAACTGAGCAAGTACAGCCTACATCTCAGTTGCCCTTCACACGGAAACCACTCCACCTGAACTCTCTCCAGCATATCACAGCTTGTTGAAGTGCTGGGAACCAGACCTGCCCAGATTTAGAGAGGAGCACTGCAGCATTCACAATGTTGTTCTCCATTCCTCTCCCCCTACTCCCTATTGCTGTTTGCTATTGTGATCGCCACCACGTGCCGAGCTGACACTAACGGAACTATCTATCATATCCCCAAGATCTTATTTCTAAATAGCAACACATCACACTGAGCCCATCATTCATCTGCAGAGCTAGTATTGTTTTTTCCCCCCTCATGTGTTTCACATCACACTTATTGACACTGATTTCCCACAAAGAAATTTCCCATTTCCCATTTCAGAGCCTGAGAACCGCAGTTCCTTGACAATTAATAGACTCATTGCTTTTTATACTAATCATTAGCATTTGTGAGCAGTCCCTCATGTCGCAAGCTGCATTTCTGTGAGGCTTGGTCCTAGACAGCAGCCTTTCAAAGAATAAACCACTGCAGGAACAACATAAAATGGAACATGACTTGGTTTGGACACCTTCCTGGGGTTAGCTGTTTAACAAGAAATAGGAAGGGGTGCAAGACTCTGTTCTCACACACAAGCTTCCACAGTTGCTGCAACCAGCCTCTGCAGCCATCGTTCAAATTTGCTATTCGGAGCTGTGACTGACATGCCATTTTTTCCAGCCTCCAGCACATGTTATCTATCAGTACTTGGAGAAGAGATCACTGTAGGAGACAACTGCTTGAATACTGATTCATTTTGTGATGACATTTCTAAATAAAATTGAGGTTTAATTATTGACTATTCAAATGAAATGGCATAATTTGGTCCTTCAGTCCCTGAGAACATCATAGATGTACAGGCTTGTGTGTTTTGAAGTCAAGAGGCATTTTTTTCTCCTGTGCCACCTGCTGAGGCAGCCAAGAAGTTAAGACTTCTTAGGTCAAGAGGTAGACTACTGCACAATGTTGCAATGCTACAGCTATCAATAAAAGAGCAAATTCCCTAGTTGGGTCAGATCAGCTCACTTTTCCTCCACGAGTCTTCACACAGTCTGGCTCCCACAAATCCCTGATGTATGATAAAAAGCATTAACGAGCCACCAGTGGTCCCCGGCATACAAACTAGCTGTAGACTATACACAAGGTACTTACCAATGTTACCAAATTGTTTCAACTGTTTATTTCCTGTTTGAAAAGACAAAAGCTCTACTCTGCGTTAGCTCAAGCACACTTCCTAGGCGCAGTTGACTAAATAGATCACACAAACGAGGGAACGAAAACCAACTGGGAATGTTGATGTTAACAGTGATAGTTCTGCCTTTGGAAAACCAGAATTAAATAAATAAAGAAAGAAATAGAGAGAGAATACGGACTGCGTGCCCAATTTAAAACTTCCTTTTACTTCCTTGTTTAGTACCAGACCTTTCAAGCACCATTTTTGCTCATTAGCATCAGAAGAGATGCCATCGTAACAAGAATAATCCACAGGAACACAGAAAGTCTTACAGTTAAAAAAAAAAAAAACAAAAAACAAAAAACCACGCATTAAAAACCACCCAAGAGAGTCCCTTTTCCCAAACTTACTATTCTCTCCTTCAGCAATCCTCTGAAAGCTCTTCCAAGACCTTCTCACAGCAGGTGCGATGAAATTTGTGGGGGGAGGGGACGGACCCCCAGGCTCGGCGCGTCCTGCGCCAAAGCTGCAGCCTCCCATGCAGCACGACGCACCCCGAGTATGCAAGGGGGAAGTTGTGCCGCACGATACTGGCTTAAAAACGAAACCACAGTCGTATCCGGAACTTAATTGTCTATGTGCTTGGTCCCTGCTGGAGACTAAAATAAACAGAAATACAAATGCAGGAAACATGCAACCCTGCAATTCCTTAAATACCAGAAAGCGTTAGAAAGACACGCTCATTCCTCCATGGTACTGCATGGCATGACTGCTTGCTAGTCTGCGGCTGGGGTGACTCCCAGTGCACTTTTTCTTTGCATAAACAGCCAAAATCGTCATGCTATATTACACCTTTTACCCATGGTCCTTTGAGCATTTCATAAAGCAGATCAGCACTACTCTACTTACCTGGTAGAAGGAGAAACCTAGGCACAAGGAGATCAACTCATTTGTCCTTAGAGAGCAGATTAGCCACACCAAGGCTCAACACGCTCATCTGACACAAGTGTCATCTCCACTGGGCAGTGCTGCTGCTCTTCCTCCCCTTTCCCATCACTGATTAAAGAGGGAAAGCTCCCTACAGCAACCACTTCCCCCGGACATTTGCTTCAGGTACCAGTTGCATGTGTTAACTCTTCTGGAAAGCAAAAGTAACTCTGCAGTCCTCCATGAAACCCCTGAATGACACAGTAGACAGCCACACTAAGATGGTCTGGTTTAGCACTGCTAAGAGACTGACTCCTGTGTTTAGCTCCATGCCATAGACAAGAACGGATAGTTCAGCATGATCTAAATGGGATAAAGGAAAATGGGTTGAAAACAGATTTCCAGCTGCCATGAATTCTTAGTAACTGAGAACTTCACCCAAAATCCTTAATCAAAAGGAAAACTTAACTGTACAACATATCCCATTAGCAAAGACCCAGAGTACTTTACTACCTATGCAGAAGTGCATGCAACAGCCCAGAAAAGTTGTAAGTGAAAAACAAAAGTAAGTATAGTTAGAGATGCTATCGGGAACTTTGGACAAATCCAGTTTCATATCAGCAGGCAGAGAGAACAGGAATAATTAAACATTAGGAAAGCCATTTGTAATTACTAGGTCTCTCCTTGCTTCAACTGGCAACTCAAAGGACTTCTTTCCTGAAAGCCTCACTCACAATACAGTGCAGCAGTGCTAAAAGAACAAGTCTGAAACGTGATGGACAAGCACCTGTTTTCCTCCAAAAAGTAATGTTGCCACCAGTGTATGAAGTATCCAGTCTTCTGTAGAACAGCACTAGTAAATTCTGTATCAGAGTTCATTGGACTTCGTACCCATCTCCCCCAAGTTTTTCTGTACATTCCCAAAGCACACCTCATGCACACACACACCGCCACACCTGACCCTTACATAAAAATAGCCACTGAAGAACAATTCAAGGAATCAACAGTGCTCCCACCAAAACCAACTTCTGATGATGCATTTTCCTGCCTCTCCACACAGCTGTGCTTTATTGGAGAGCCCCTGTACGCTCTCTCCATACCAGTGCAAGGGGAAGCCTACAGGCATTTTCAACTTCACTCCAGACTTACTTAGGCTTCGGGCTTCCCAAGCGCTCTGCAGACGCATACGGGACTGGCTTCAGCACACCAGGCTTCCCTCCTGTGCCACTGCAGAAGAACTGGGCCCCAAGTCTCCTAACAGTATCACAGAGTGTAATTCAGCTACTTTACCTTTTCCTTCTTACAAGGGAAAACAACTTGATCAGGTCCAGTAGCTGAGCAATATAAAAAAGATCCCACCCCAAAAAATGTGGCTGACAAAACCTACAGAAGAAGGGCTCATTTGCATCTGCCCATAGAGTCTCATCACCTGCACCAGGGCCAGAAACCTGAGATCACTGCTTTGCTAGGTCTTTATATAAAGTAGGACCCTTGATGAAGACAACAGATGAAGCTCACCTTTCAAAAGTTCTTCCCACAGACTAGCCCATTTGGGGGGGGGGTGGGGGTGGTGGTGGTGAAAAAAAAGACATAGAAAACAAAGTTGTCATTATTTATTTATTTGAATAAATAGTACAACTGTTACAAAGCATGCATAACACTCCTGCTGTCATTTTTAGCAAACATAGCATTGCATTGTAACTTGCTTACAGTACACAACTCTTGTCACAGCTGGATGTCTGCACATGTGACAAGTCCAGAATTTTACCTGCAAAGCTGGTTTTTAGTAGTTAGAAATCCAGAGTAAACACTGTTAAAAACAGTAGAAAAGATTCTTAAAAAGTACATTAATACTGAAAGCACTGAGGTGTGGGGAAGAGGGTTGGAAAATCCTGTAAGGTTTAAACTGATTAAAAAAAAAAATATCTGCCACTGTTGCTTTTTCATCTTGAAAAACAGGATGCAGCTGAGGAGTATCTGGGCTTCTGTGGTAATATAACTCACTGGACCCGAGTATGTCAAGTAAATGCACCTAAAAGGCAGTTGTATGGACTGGAAAAGACGGACATTCATTAAGTACTTGCAAATGGGGAAGCTTTAATGCTGCAGAGCGTTCAGCATTCCAGATGAACTCAACAGGATTTAGATCTACCCCATTGGCACACAGGGAACATATCTAAAACCCCAGTAACAATGAGTTCATGAATAGTATTTTAAATGTTGACTCATCTTTTTGAGAAGTAGTAAATATCATGCATTTGTAACAGAAAAGCATGACAAAAGCAGGTGTTTAGAGAAGCTTTACCAACACTGCTCTTCCTAGAAACTGGATTGACTGGGATGAAGCTCCAGTTCAGTTAAGTCCATCCTGCCAGCCATCCAGCTAACAATACATACAGCATCTACAGGGAGAATGAACTGGCTAGACAGCAAGGAGCCAAGGAATGAAAAAACATATTTTTCCTGTACAACATTTGTCAACAGACTTAAAAACAAACCAGGGTATGACACCTGCCCCCAGCCTGTTCAGGGCATCAAGCCTGCAGTCTCGATTGACAGCGATATTAATGTAAGGAATGCAAAAATGGATCCATGCCTCAGGTTGTAGAGGGGGGACTCTGGTTTCTGCAGAGTGACCAGAAACACATATTGAACAAAACAGAGACTCTTAAAATTTGGTGGTATGTTCACATCTGCTCAGATGCAATGAAGATGCCAGCTGTATAATCCCACCTCACAAAAAGCCATTCCCCCTCCCAAAGCCAAACTGCTCTTACCAGTCTCTTCTTGTTTTTGTTTTCTGTTTGCTTTTCATATTAATATTGCTTCCAATTTTGATAGATTCTCTGAAGGTCTTTCTCAGCAACTCAGAGAATATAAACAGTATTGCCACTTCCATGTCACCTGAAGGGAGGTGGGTGGAATGACAGCTCTTTAACAGACTGATTTCCAATAAATAAGACAGCATTAAACTAGAAGTTTAAGATACCTTTCAGTTCAATCACCTTCCAGCCTGACGATACCCCAGTTCACAGCACAAGTGTTAGACCGATTTCATTAACTTGCCAGGAGAGCTGACCCACCAGGCCTTAGTGCTCTACAAGTCTCCTCTGCAATAACTCCTAGCGTCGTGGCCCCACCTGAGATTCAAGTCCAATTGTTCTAGGCTCTGCATGAACAGCAAGAGGTCAGCTCCCGTATAAAGGGCAGGCAAGCAATGATTCCCCGCAGAACCTTGTAGAGCAGATGAGATCTGAATTTTTCATGGAAAGAAAGGGCAAATTCCTTCCATCTTTGTTTTGGAGGTGTGAGGGGAGGTGACCCAAATAATTCAAATACTAGAACTCAGAACCCCAAAATACAAAACCAAGAAGCAGAAGCCCATTTCTATCCCTTTGAGATTAAAAAATATTTAATTGTAAATTGTAAAACTATACCATTCAAATAGCAGGTTCCCTTATGAACTCACAGGGTAAATAAAGTTTGGTGTAAGAAATCCATTTTTAGGGAAAGAAGATGCCTACTTTGAACAGGACTCAGGTGAGCCCATGGAGCACAGCAATACTACCTGCTTCCTCTCTGGAGCACTCTGACTAATGTTTCACACAAAATCATGGCCGCCCATAAAAGAAAAGTTGTTGCTGTGATACATAAAAGCAGTAGTAAAATCTCTCCCCTGTGCACTCCAGGGAAAAGAGTGCTATTATATCGATATTCCACAAATAATTTACCCTGGAAATTACAGTCCAATTCCCTTCACAAAGCTCTCCTCAAAAATCTACTCGTAGAGCTCATGTTCCAGCACAGCCTTTCATTCACACAGCAGCACCGACCATCTCACCAGCCAGGAACAGCTCTACAAATGAAACCTGCTAAGCACTGTGAGGTAACCAGAGCCTACTGGATAAATCTAGAAATCCATTTTTAAAAACAGATTCCCACTAAAATCCCTAACAGTTTAAAAGATTACAGGACTAGGCCAGAGCCTAGGAGAGTATTTCTTGGGATGGCACAGGGCAATCCGATGAAATTAGTTTGAAGCATAACTGATCGCTGAAGAGCTTCACGTTTTGAGTGCTTACCATTGATTTGCACTATGTGTACCACATATTGCATAGCCCAGTGCAATCCATAAGTACAGACAAGCTCTTATTTATGCAGGAATTCAGGTTTATCCTTTAGGAAAGAAAATATATAATCCCCCATTTATAAAAGCCTGACCTCCAGAACTGTATAGCTGCCAATAACTACAACAGGAATGAATCTGACCCTTTAACTCAGCTGTGGGAAATGAAGAGTCAGCCTTTAAACTGGCAAGTTCATTATTGCCCATGTTTGTTTCAGAAAGGGCCGGGGGCAAAATGCATTAATCCAGCCTGTGCCTACCTGACCAGCTCCTGACTGACGTGACTGAGGCTGCGTGCTTAATGGATGACAGTGGCTCTAGCTACCAAATTTCTCCTAGAAAGGAGATGAAATAAAAAACAGACAACAAAAGATTAGCTGGACATCCCATTGCAAGACTTATTCTGTGTAAACAAACACTGAATGGAAATAACACTGAATAGCATGAGGTTAACACAAAACCTGCAGCTTTTGACATTAGCTTCAGATAGTGCCTGTAATTCCCCTCAGCCCCACCCACCCAACAGAACGTATAAAACCTTATTTAACAGAAAAGGCTCATCTTCTAAATAAATTCCAATGCCGATTTTCTATTGCTAACACTTAAGCCTGGAAAAACAAATGCCAGTTGCAGCCAAGGAGTATGCAAAAGAAAGTCTATCATAGAATCAAAGAGTGTCCAGCCATGAGAAAGGTCTCATGTTTTCCCTGCTTAATAAAATAGTTAGTGGTATATTTCCTTTATCAAAAAGAATATTTGTTGATCGTAACAAACAACAGACCTAACAGTATCTTCTGGTAAAAGTGTGAAATATTACACATTTTTCAAGTGACCTAGAGAATATGCATGCATTATTTTAAGTGAGATTGTCAAATAAACAACTACAGACAGACCACATCAACCATAGAAAGAACGCATGAAGTATAGCATAAGGCACAACGGGAGCGTGCAGAGGGTGAATTTATTATAATTTCTGCCTAAGGAGGTTGGAAGGATGAAGACCTCAGCAGCTTCCAGGATCATTCAACGTTCTTGTACTTTGTGAACAGGTTGTATAGAACCCTGAGGGTAGACTTCAGATCCAAGTTGACAACATCTGTGGAAGAAAAGAAGAAAGCCTTAATTTGCTTTTTGTTCTCTCTCAATTGTCCTCAAAGGAACAAAAGTCTCCACATCTCTGAGCCAGCGGGACCAGCAACAAAAAAACCCCACAGAGTTCTGATCTCCTCAAGTCAAGTATTTTCAGTGTCCCATATGATGCACTTCAAAACAGCCTCACGATAACACAGTCACAGCTAACTTCTTTGGGAAATGGAAGAAAGGTAATTCCCTTCCTCACCTAAAACTGGTTACAGAGAAAGTACTTCTGCCTGAGATCTAGGATAATGGCTTTGCGAAATACTACCACTGGCTTCACATGACTTCACTGGCCACAGAAGCAGCAAACAAGTAGCCACACACATCATAGGAGATACTGAACCTCACACACACATAACTGTAATGATACAGTCTATGAATAAACAAAGCCTGAATTCTCTTAGCAGACTCAAGGCTTTCGATTCCCTTCTTACCATGCTATGCCAAGGAACAGGTCTGGAACAGTTCTCAACAAAAAGCTTTTCTGCTCACACCTCCCAGTGCATCACTATGATAAAATGCCAGGAAATACCACTGACATGTAATCCAGGGACTATGGGGAGAGGCATAGCACAGAGAAGGCTGAAGAGGTGGAAAGAAAGGTTGGATATAGTACCTAAGAAAGGAGGAGGAGGAAGCAAAAACTACACAGTAAAAAATATATATGGAAGCAGAAGTAAGGAACAACAGATAATGAAAAGAAAAAAATCATTCAAAGTACCAGGAAGACAGCAAACAATTAACAGACTAAGTACAATTAATGCGAGGTCCAGGGAAAACACCTACTGCCCGCTTTGAAGAATCATTGCCAGGACCTCTCCACCCTTCCCTCCCACCCCACGCTGGGTAACACACTAAGCTCCACACTTCATCTGGTATCTGGTTCAGAAACTTCTCAAATTTTTCTTTGTACCCTTTTTCCTGTATTATATTACATATTTCACTCATGATTTTTTAGTTTGCATTTGCAAAAAAATAATCTCCTGCCTCAAAGAAAGGAAAGTCCTAACTGCTGTGAAGTAATACACCCTGAAAAAAAAGAGATGTCTTACCTGGATAACCTAAATATGAAACACGTTTCTAATTTTCCCAGGTATCATAGAAAGTTGCTTACTACCACAGCAACAGCCAGAATTAGCATTGGCTCCTCTGTATCAAGATGCAGTTCACTCAGAGAGAGCTTTAAAATGTAAATCTAGCCAGATGAAACACTGCAGCAGCCATGCATTTCTAAGGCGGGGAAATCAATGCAAGTATCTGGAGAACAGACAACTGACCCTACTGATGCTGGTAGTCACTTTTGTTTGCTAATCAAGTAAACAATTAAACCAAGACCAAGGTGCCAGTGGAGAGGCATAGAGATCTGGAGGACAGGGCAGAAACATTGCTGAAAGCTAGAAGCACAGCTAGGAAACTACAGCATGTCCCAAGGAGAGAGCAGCCGGGAGTAAGAGGCAGCAAATAGCCAGAGCAAGAGCTAAGGGCACCAGTAAGAGCACAGGCAGGAGCTGGAAGGGGGCCCATACCTGCAGCAATGTGCTGAGCAGGTACCATCCATCCACCCTCATGCAGATATTTAAGGCTGACTCCTACTAACCTCCATCAGCAATATGAGCTAGACACCTGCTGCTGTTCACCCCTGGTTACCCTGAGGAATGAGAGGTACTGGGAGGTCCCCCATCACTAAAAGACGGAATGGACCCAGCTCTTTTAAATGACATGTAGATTTAGCATCAGAACTAACTATTAAGGTCACACAGTCTGGTCTCACATACAACAGTCCTTAATTTTACCTTGGAAATCCTACACTGAGCTTACAAACCGACCTTTGGCTGAATTAAAATACAAGGTTAACATTGCATGTCTTTTCTCTGTTTTTTCTTTCTTAAATCTTCCAGTAGTGGAAATTCCACCTCCATCCCCTGACAATTCAGACTGATGGGTAATTACCTTCTCTGGTGCAAAAGTTATACTGTAATTCTAGTTTGACATTTTCCTAACTTTCAGGCCTTGTTATGCCCTTGTTTGCTGCATTAAAGAGTACAGTAGTGTGAGATGCATCCTCCCTGTGTGGGTGATTACAGTGTTCCTTATTGATCAGTGCCTAACAGGCATTCCCAGGAATAAGCATACCCACAGCCTCCCATTTATTATTTTAAGATGAAGTCATAACTTTACCAAAAACAACTAATAAGATATTAACTGAAAGTGGCCATAAATAATCAAAATAGTTTAAAATATTCCATTAATTTAAAATGTTCACACTCCATAACAACCCCATTATAGGTTAATAAATTAATCTGCTACAACATACTTTTGCGGCAATAATTCAGCACCAAGTTCTGCTACTGGCTCTATCTACTGAAATGGGCTGGAAGAACAGAGAAAAGGAGCTGTCCTGTATGCTATTCTTGTTTGCCACCTGTACTAAGGCACCCTAAAATATTAAACAAGACCTCTCTCTTGCAAGCACTGCATAAAGCATGGGCTACAGAAACAAAAGTTGTGATGTTCTGCTCTAGACAAAGTTTTACATGAAAATCCTACAACTAACTCAAGATGCATTTACTACCCAGTTCATGCCAAAGGACATGATTCACCTAACAGGTTTTCCAACCTATTTAGGAACAAACACTAGATCAGTATGGCATTAACAGAGTATACTATACACAAAACATTTTGCAGAGCATCGGAGTCTGTGACAAAATGAATTCCTGTTCTAAGGAAGACATATTACATGACTGTACTGCCTGTCAAGATCCTGCAGAGGATTCCACAGCACTATGGTGACAAAGCCCAAGATGTTACTGTCCTCTCCACAGGAGCAGCTTTTCAAGAGCAAGTCAGTTTTACAGGCAATTTCAACACGCAGGCACCACACAAACACATTCAGTCCAACAGCTGTAAATAACTGCTGCCAGGAATGAGTACACACACAGAAAAGAAAGGAAGACACACAAGAGACCGTACATCTTGCAACAGCAAAAAGCAAAGGAATGTTCTATGACTTAATTTGGCTCTCTAGCTTCTATTAATAATTAAATTTCCAATCAGTAAAATACTTAAACATATTTTGCTGCATATATCTACACACCTTGTCCAGAGCAAACAGAAGATCTGCTTTAGCGCTCTACCACTCATAATAGTGTAAAGGTGTAAGATAGCCTTATAGGAAGGTAATCTCTGTTAGATCAACCAATGAAAAGAAAACAAAGGGCAAGCTTTCAACAGAGAAATTAGGATTTTAACATTCTCTCTCTCAAAACAGGCTTGTCTAGCTTACCTGGTCTCCTACTGCAATCTTTTTAACCCTTTCACTCAAAAAAACTGCCATTCTTGATTGTGCATTTGTTTTTCTCCAGTTTTCTCATCCTCCTCATATACTCACTGACTGAGCTCTAATACTCAGAACACTCCTTTACTTTCTCAAGTTAGTGTCTTGTTTCACCAAATTCCTCAGCAGCACTTTTCATCATTCATTTAAAAGAACAGTGCTGACAGAACACATATGCATTCAATATTGTCTTCTGCCTTTTTTCCTCACTATAACCAGCTCCACTATTTGTTAACCTATCGCCTATCACCACTTTGTCTCATTTTAAGTCAGACTGAACATTTCCTGGGGACTCCTCATTCTTTTTTCTGCAGAAGCCTCCAACACCTACGTAGTTTGTAACACAGGAATAAAAATTGCTCATTTAGCAGTCATAAAGTTTTAATTCCTCTGCTTATCCCTAGTGCAAGCAACAATGCAGACCTCATCATTAATTAATTTCAAGGTTCAGAGACTTCAAAGGAAAAATTTCAGTTTTTACGCTTTTCAGTTCTGACTCCCAAGTCCACATAAATCAAGGAGAGTTCGCTACCTGTTCTCCTAAAAAAAAAAAAAAAAACACCAAACAAAAAGCCTTCCAGTTATCTGCCACTGAAATCTGATCACAAGAGTCCAAACTAGCGCTAACTGTAAGAATTAGGAGAATTAGACCATGAAAAGCTTCCTGCTTGGACTGCTATTTAGAATACCAGCCACATTTATAACACAGCACTGAACAGCTCTCGGATCATTCACTGAAGTTAGACTTGTACACCACAGTGAATCTATTCCAGACAAGCAATACAGGTAAAGATATACCCCAGACACAGACAACGAATCCTTTGGAAAACTGTCAAGGGGGGCATTTACAGCTCCATTTTGTGGTAGTACTACTGTACTACTACTACTGTCTTTAAATAGAGTTGCACTTGAAATGCACCTGTTATTATGTCTTTATATACAGTTTAAAGCTGTATGGCATGTCCGTACCTTCAGGGCGAGCTTTTGGTTTCTTCAGTCCTCCATCCTGCATCAGCTCAAAAGCAAAGGAAACATTATGGACCTGAAAGAGGCAAAGTGTTTAGAATCTCAAGGTTACATAGGCATTAAAAACCTTTAATCATATTTTAAAAAATGCTTTATTCTCTCCATACTTGACATAGAGGATGATAATTCTATTTAAATCAGTATTAAACATTTACGCAGTTAAGCATGGCAGAAGGTACATACGAGGCTAAGAAATGAAAGCTTGTATCATTATAGGGCAAATATTCACTTTTTGATACAAAGTAAATATTTAAGATTTCCAAATTTCAAGTGGAAAAATGTGAGCGGGTACCTCATGAACCAGGAAATCCCATTATGCCCCAATCTCAGTTTCTATGGCAGAGGTCAGAGAGCTCCCAGCGCCAACTACAACAGAGCTGCATTTTGCAGAGTTCTTGCTGCCTGTACCAAAGATCAACATTTCCGACTACAAGGCAACAAGGAATGTAACAGAAGTGACATAACTGAACAGAGATGGGTTGTAATAAAGAAGAAGTAAAGAGACTAAACGGAATTATTTTCAAACATTAGTCTTTTCTAAATTATTATCAGCTGCATATCAAGCAACATCAACATCACATCATCAAGGAGCCTGGCTGCTTGTTGCATGACTTTGTGCTAATCCCTTAGTCTCTTGGTGCTTTGGATTCCTCTACTTGAAAACAGAGATAAAAGTCCAATTAGGTTTCTCTAATGAAGCAAATGCTTCAAAAAATGCTTGTTGGTGGCAGTTCCTAGACAGACTGTGCAGTGAACTTGCAAAACAAGCTAGGCACAACTGTACAGAGCAAGCTTCTTGAACAAGCCACCAAGGATCATACATGAATATAAAGTCAGAGGAAAAAAAATGGACAAGAAGGAAAAATGCAAAAAAGTGGGTGTCTTCTTTTAATCTCCCCTTTGAGGAGTGAACATTATGGTTTAAAAAGATCTGCGTAGCAGCTTTCTCACTCATGCTTACTGAAATTCAAGCAAGGTAATTTGGATTATGAATTCTGTGCATTTTTGTTACTGCAAATGACAGTTCTGGAGATACATAGCAAGTGGAAGAGATTTAATTAAAGCTACTAATCTTGAAAATCAGGGAATTACACATACAAAGCTCCCCCACAACAAGGAAGCAAGGCCCCTTTCACTGGCACTTATTGCTCAGGACTTAATTTATTCATTGTGACAAACCAATAACTTTCAAGATGAAAATATTTCTTCCTTTCCCAAAAAACACAGAGTCTATCTCTGCTGCTTGGATTTACAAAACTCCTTTCCTCAAGGCAGAGTCTTCACACAAAACCACAGCATTACTTCAAGAATATTCAATAATCTTTATGAATTTAAACTGCCAACAACAAAATCATAGCTGAAGAGGTACTGGCTACAGCTCAGCATCCTGCATTTCTACAAGGGCAAAAATTCAAGATACCAAGATACTCAATTTCCTCTTGCATTGCTGATAAGATTCACCCAGACAAAGCTGGGTTATTCTACTGATGATGAAGTCTCACCCCTCAGAGCATATAACTTTGCTGAAGGGTGCTTGACAGCAATAATCTGCACTAAAGTCATTATGAAAAAGGCACCATTTTAAACAGCCCTTGCCTTACAAAGCACTCTGTCTTTTAACTTTTGCCAATGTTTCCACTCCTGACCTAGCCATCACCTGCTCCAGCTCAGCCAGCACAATTCTCACATCCTCTGCACTGCAGAACCTGGCAGAATAAAAAGCCGGGGGCACATGCATTACTCCAGAACAACCAGGCTCAGAGTATTCTGATACCAGGCACTGAATATACACAGATGTGCATGCATGTTGGGGAACAACTGCAGAGAGGCAAACTTTTGCTTATAACCATAAAACAGGTTAAGCACTCTTCTCATCATTAACACTAGGAAGGACACAGGACAATGGAGCAAGTGTGGGGCCAAGAGCAAGACACTTATTTCACCTCCTTCCATCTCTAATACCCTGATTATGAGCAAGACAATCAAACGCTGCAAAGAATCCACTCTTCTTCCTCAAAGCTCATTTTGTCTGAGACACTGTTAGGCAGCAAGTCATTCACTCCTTACCAAACAGGAAGAAAAATCAAAAAACAGGCAAGTTAGCGCATTCTCTCAGAAGTTGAAGTTAACAACATTGGCAACGATCCTGCCAGGAACTGGACACAGAAGCAGTATCTGTGCTCACAAATTGACTTCAGACAGGCCACTTTTTGCATACTCCCTCCCTGGCAGGATCAGGGCATCCATCTTGGCTTTAGATGAGCTTCAAAACATCTTACCTGGGAGCACTCAACATACAGTTTCTAACCCCAGATCAACAAAAGATCATGGCCCAGGTACCACCTCTCCTGCTCCATAGTATCTCTTTTGCATATCAAGTAATAATATTTATTCGCTTGGTTTGTAAGAACATTAAATAAACTACAGAAAAAAGAATTAATGGGTATTAGGCAACTAATGAGGCATCAATGAGATGACGGGGCAGTTTTTAAGGATGACATTCTGTGACCTTGGGAAGCAGCTCTATCTCCATGTCAATCCCAGCACAATGGATGCGGCTAAAAGAAAGCTTCCCATCTCTCACCGTTTTGCCATTCTTGTCTATTTGCATAGTACATGCTAGGCAAGGCCAGGCATCAGCTCTGCTGTCTAGCATAATAAGGCATTCCTGTGCAAAATCACAGTTCAGGCAGTACTACAATTTAATAAATCACTTTGATTATGCAAAGTACTAAACAGTACAAAGCACTTATTACCGACTAATTCATTATGGATATTTACAAGCTTTACGTGTCATTTGATGCTAGTAACAGAATACCCTTCTTCCTTAAATGTGAGGAATTTACCCATTGATTTCATAAGCAACTTTTAGTGATATTAACTATCAAGTGTCACAGCTAGTGTATTTTTGCTATGGTTCCTGAAGAGACAAATATACCAGGTTCTGATTTACTGGGCCCAAAGAGAAAGGGCACAATGATTGGCAAGTATCATGTCGTAAAAAGCGAAAAGAAACTGGAGTTTCCACTCACCTTTTGATCAAAACTTTCAGGTGTTAAGTAGAAGTTATGAAGTGGAACAAAATAGTCTTCAAGGAGACCCATGAGTAAAACCAAGTAAACACCATCTGCAAACTAAATAGAAATACTGATGACATTCCTAGGTGAAAACATCTGTTTTCAAACAAGCATTCACAAACAAGAAGAACAAGGAATGCTTGGCCCAAATTATGTACTTTTGATTTCTGCCACTGTTGTTGCTAGCACAGAAGTGCAAGATAGTTCAGGAGTCACAGCCTGCTCCTTTCAGGCATAACAAGTAATTGACAGCAAGTGTAACATTTAGGGCTTTCTTTCATCTGCTCCCTGGATTCACCTATACCCTTGCAATCACCAGTGCAGCTGAACAAGCTAGATCAGTCTTTCCTTAAGAGCCTGTTGATATAGCTGCTTTCTTGTCAGTTCTCTAAATAAAAGGAAAAAACACAGGATGCAAGGCTTTCTCCCTACATCTGGTAGCATTATTTCCCCTACTCTCATTTCCTGAGCAAAACAAAGAAGCCCACCGCTTATTGCTATAGCATTAACCCATGCAAGATCATGTGCCAATGACTATTTAAACTACTCGCAGTAAATCACTCTAAGCAGAAAAAATGAAAAGCAATTCACCTGGGGGTTATCTACAGTTCGTACTCCTCAGTTACGCAGCGTACTTGGTCTGAATAGGCAGAGACTGAAAACATCATCTTCTCTATCCCCAGCCAGTTACCTATTTACTAGGCTACTGAATACTTTGGGGTGAGGTTAGAGTATGTATGTTTGTTCTTGCTTTTGCCCGTGTTCATTTTATTTACTTGAGGAATCTTGTCAACTACCCTACAGTATTTAACAAGGCTCTTTTTTTTTTAATCCAAAGGGCTTCGAGAAACATGTTTGCACATTGTATACTCCCAGTCCTACTACTACAGTACCTGGTCATTTCAACCCTTCTTAAATGATGCATGCTGGACATTCAAACCTCTGCCCTTAATCAGAACTTGAATGGAATCAAGTTTCCCCTGTCACAGTCTTCCCCATTTAACTTCACCAAATAATTTTTATTTTCCAAGTCAAAATAGATTGTTTAGAGTTTCAGTAAATACTAAATAATATACTGAATTTCACCGATACTACTCGGTGTTCCTACCAGATAGGCTGACTACTAACTGGCTAAGGGGAGTAATGTTATGTATTTCTAATAGACTTCTCACTTGTGTCCTGATACGGTACATGTGACATCCTCTAACCTTTTCAAGAAGAAAAGCTGGGTATTTCCAAGGCATTAAGCAACAATTTCTTGTGATCAGATCAGATCCAGTCACACCCATTTAGCTCAGCAAAGCTATAAAATAGCAGTGAATGACTGGTATTAAACTAGGACAGGCTCAAACCAATTATACCCGTTCTCCTGGTATAATTTTCTAGACTCTGTGCTTATGTTTTTTTGCCAGGACAGTAAGATAACCATCTTCCCACAGTTCACTGAACTCTGGAAAGAATATCTGCTTTTGATTAGCCAAGCCCATGACTGCAAATTGTTTAATTTTATCTGTCAAGTGAGAACCACCCCACTGACACCGAAACTCATACTCAAGTTTTCGAAGCATACTCCGTACCTAGTTCTGCACTAGAGACAGAGGAACCCCTCAGAGCAGACACCGATGGTTGACAATCATCTCCACTACCTTTACACAGACCAACTTGGATACCACTGCCAGTCAAGCCATTGCAGCACAGGAGCTTCGAGTCATTAATCCACACTGCTGAGAAGTAAGCACTGCGCACGTGCTCACGAGATAGCAAGGTAAAGAGGAGGATATGAAGGCCTTTGCTGTAACAGAACTGTTTCCAGTCCCACTTTGATGGGATCAAAGTTAGCACTGGTATCTCTGCCATGAACGGCACACTGCAGTCCACACTCTTCCTGAGAGCCCCAGGCAGCCAGCTATTAAAACTTTACACCAGTTCATCACAAACCCTCACAGCTAGAAAAGACACAACCCAGCATCCACCCATAACTATAGCAATTGCTTTGCAGCACTCCTCTTTGATCTAAGAGACAAGCTGCCCTGAAATCTAGTCATATTCTACAGTCATTACTATGGCCCTATTAAATATCCGAGAATTTCACCTTATAATGCAAATCAACAGCATTACAAAAGTCCATGTAAACATGAGTAAAGGAAGCAAGCATCAGTGAATGTCACTGCTACTTAAAAGACAGAGCCCTGATCCCATAAATTAACATGTCCAAAGACAAACAGTTCCATAACATAGTTTTATGGAGCAAGGGCCTAGATTTGCAACTTACACAGTTTAGACTACATACAAAAAAGACAAAGCCTCCTACCTGGGTTTCCAACTCCGTTACTTCCAAATTCAGTTTATTCAAGTGTTTATTCACAAAGGTGATCAGAGACTATAAAACACCAGAAGCAGCGATGTTAGTTAGATACTACAGTCAGTGCCTATGTGAAAGGGTTAACATCATCTTTTAAGATATTTTTTGAGCTTAATAAATATGCATGTGCAATATTTGCTTTTGCGTAAATAAGCGCATAAAACTGAAAACAGCTCAGTCGTATAGTCATTTTTGTTGCACCATATGCCAGAAGTCGCCAGATGGTGCTATTAGATACAGCTTACTAGTTATTTTTCCTAGCACATAAAGCATACTTTAGTCTTGAGGGGAAAAAAGCTGATGACATTGGTTCTTTTGTAGGCTCTTTGTGAAGATGAAGCAAGCAGTAGGTGCATTTCCTGTCCACACTAATCTCTTCAGGTTTCTGGGGAAGTTCCACTGCCAGGGAGCAAGGCATCAGCAGCACTGAGCTAAGACTCCCAAGAAAGGATGCCAACAGCACACTGTTCTGCACGTACCTCTGTTCCTGGAGTGATGTATGCATATCAATTAGCAAATTACAGTCAGGATGGAACCTGAGTCTGGCATTTCTATTCCTCTAGGAAGCAGACATGCAAGATCCTGCTACTATGAGCCAGATATGTGCTAATGTACCGAAGCAGAGCTTCCAGCCTGCTTAGGACACTTCCAAAAGGGATGCAGAATTGGGCGTTAACACTTCTATCGCATGGATACAGTTAACTTAATTTTCTATCAACTTTAAAAACACACTTCTAGAAGATGTTTCAGACTGGGAAGACAAAATTTTCCATGGACTGCAAAGCATTATTCTAAATGCATACATCTTATGTTTCATATGCAGCAAAGAGACAAATTACAACACTGTATACTACTGCTCCAATAAGTAACTTAACAGCCTTATTGGAACGAGCTGATGGAACAACATGGAGTCTCTTCCTTATGTGTTCTCTAAAACTGACAAGAGATGGCAGAGATCAACAGCTACTTTACCCCTACACTCTGCCTAGCACAAAGAGCCATGTCAAGAATATGTCTGGATAGGTGTGCTTTGCGATGATGCCTGGGAGGACAGACCAGAGGACCACGTGAATTAATGGCAAGTAGAAGCACCCTGGGACAAAAGCAACTCCTCTTTAAACCCCTTATGGATAGCAAACTTATTTTTGGGTGAATCACATTTCAGGGTACTGTGGAAAATATCTTCCAGTTGCCAAAGATCATCTTTAGAACAGGAATGAGCTGAAGACCAAACAGCAAGTGCTGCCTGGGGAGACTGAGGCTGAAGACACATGCACGACTGAGTCGGTTGCTGCTGAGCCTAGCAAAGGGGTCCCCACCGCCAGCTGCTCACTAGCCTACAGCCCAGCCCCCTCCTTGCTGGAGGACAGCACCAGCGATATAAAAGCAAGTACGACTGTCCAGTCAGAATGATCTGTACCACTGCAAATACTTAGCAGAGTAACTTTTTCTAACTTGTGTCATTTTGATTGAATCTAGCAGCACTACCCAGAAAGACCTTGGCCAATAAACCAGAGTAATGAGACAAGCCTGACTGAAGCCAATGAATCCAGGTATCACCTGGAGTGAACTCTGGGGGATAAACACTCTTTTCACTATTTCAGAATCCTCTTTGCTATTTTCCAGATCCTTCTGGATATCATTCCAAAATCATAAGGAAGAAAAAGGAATGCAGAAAATGAAACTTGAATTTTATTTTTTACCTTTTTGACTACGCTGAGTTTGTCTGGTGCATGATCAAAAAGTGTGTCAAAGGCATCACGCTCTGATTTTAGAAAGAAAAACAAAATAAAATTAAAACACCTCCAACAGCCATGTACGGGAAGCAAGTTCTGTGTCCCAAGCTCAAAGGTCTCTCTCAGAAAGCCACATAACACAGTCTCAAGCTAAAAGTTATCACCCTATTTTTGTGTCTAGCTAAATGCCAGAGCAAAGTCCGCTTGGAATTTCAGAGGTAACTGAAAATAAACATATAATTCACTGAATTCCCTTTTCTGCCATTCATGAATATGAGCAAGATCTAATTCAGCAGTGTACGAAGAGCAAAGCTTACATTCAGTACGAAGATTTGAATTATGTTTAGACATTCAAAGCATTGTGTAACAATATCTAATCCAATCTAAAAATCTACAAAATTGACTACATTAGTGCAACATTTCACACTGTGGCAACTTTGGGTTGACTGAAATTTTCCAAACACTGACTTTTTCGGATGACAACTGTCATCGTCAGGTAAAGCAAGAAAAATTTAGAAATCCAACCAATTGCAGCTGCATTAAACATACGAACAAAAGCATTAAAATGCTGGGAAAAGTGTGTGGGGTTTAAGCTGTTAAAGTTTTCAACATAAAACTTGGAAAAACTTAAAAACTAAGGGTTTTTTTTTATTTACAGAACATATTTTCATAGTCTTATATTGTTAAATAAACAAACACATTTATTATCCAAATTCCTTTGATATCTGAAGGTATGTTATTTAGCCCCTATAGCCCCACTCATTTCCAAGTACCTTATTAATTACTAATGCAGATATTCTGCAAGAGGAGAAATAGTAGCATTCACATATTATAACTGGGGGAACAGAGAAACTAAATGCCTTTATCTCACACAGTCCTTTACAGAAGCCCACATCTCTTTGGTGACAAGTGGTGACTTAATGCCACTAAAAACTAAATGCAAAAAAAGAGGTCTCTTGGCAGCAACACCAAAAAAAAAAAAAATAATTTATTTAGAACACCAGATCTACTTTTGGTAAGGTCTAAACTCTAAAATCTAGCGAATAGGGAGGAGATAAAATACTCCATGCAAAGGAATTAGAGGGGGCTGACTGGTGGCTGAAAGGGGACAGATAAACGTAGCTTTCTTAGACCTTGTACCATCCACCTCTGCATCAGTAATTTTCATGTGTTCATTTATATATCACTTACATGGTCACATTATGAAGGAGGTGTAATTCTTAATGCTGGAGGTTGCAAAGATTTTTACTTGAAAGCCACTAACAACAGTACTAGGAAATACTGCCCCTGTGCAGCATTTTCACTATTTGTTACTTACAAATGGAAACATACCAAGAGACCTGTCTAAAGAGCACAAGCAGTATAGTGGGTCATCTGGTTCTACCCAGTATGCTCCACATTTGTGTGAAGTAACAAAACCTGTTCCCATAACACATTCCAACCCTGAGGAATTCCTCAATCCATTGTCTTGATCTGCTGAAGAAAAACAGGATTTCTGTGTCTGACATAAATAAACAAAAAAAATTCAGCGTCAACTTTGTTACTTACCAAATCTTCCCATCATCATCCTGCAAGTCAGAGCATTCAAAAATACTGGGTTAGTTCATGAATAATCACTTTGAAAAGACCAGGCCATAGACTTAATGGGCCTTCTCCTGCAAGATGCAAAGACTAACCACTTCTACCAAGTCAGAAGGTTGAGCATGTTGCAGACCAAACCCAACGTGCCACAGGAATGTCCCCAGCAGACCACCCATGATGCCGGGGAGATAAATTTGAAGTTAATGGAAATGCGTAATTATGTTTTACACATAATTATGATTTCTTATGCATAACTATCTTTATGATGAAGAGTGAACGAGCACATGTACTTCCGTGTACAGTTTCTACCAATATAGTCATCAGACTACACCACACAGCTCAGAAGGAGCAAGGCCATCTATCTCACTTTAATCTGTTTTCTCTGAAGAAAGAAAACATACATCATATCTGGAGATTATGGAAATATGAATGATATACGCAGCCAGTGACATCAGACATATGCAGATGTTTATCAGCTGAGAATCAAGTCCTGATTCGCACAGAGGAATCTGAAAGTATTCAGTGAATGTTGGATTATGCTGATCATTGCATTTTCTGTAGCTATACTTGTATCTGGGTATGCAACACATTAAACAGCAAACCTCTTAATATTGTGTAATATTAAATAACTTAATAAAATACGTGTATAAACATACATGCAAATCTATGAACATTTGGCTTGCTGAAAAAACCATCTAAACCCCACTCCACAGAATACATCTTACAAACCACATCTGAAGGAGAGGACACACTAACTATATTGTTCAAGAGCATAGGAGGGAGGGGAGGAATTCTGGCCCACAAACCTGAAGCAGAGCTCTGATCCTACAAAAACACCATGAGATCTTTAATGTCCACACAGAGATGTTATGATCTCATTTTTGAGCGTTTCCATCTGAAAGCTCTTCCCCACTGAGCTAGCCACATGGTACTTCATTTATCTTCAAAGTCACTGAAAGCTGAGCCAACTCTACAGGGAGCCAATACACTGATAAACTGAAAGAGGGCTCATGTTAAGTCCCTCTTAGAAGAGATGCCTTCAGGCCATGCAAAGGAAAAACTCAGCTTTTATTTGCAGCCAAAGTGCATGTCTAGCCTTCTCCTTATAAAAAGGACTGTAAAAACACAAAGCAAAGCAATCTGTTGCAAAAACTGGAGAGGGAAGAGCTGTATTTATTTTATTTATTTTTGCTGAGCTCTAGTTAAAGTTACAATTTTAACAGGGTATTACTTCAGTTTTGAGAGGTATTTCAAAGAATTGCCTTTTGTCAAGCTAATTCTTCTCCAAAATACCTACATTGGCCCTTCACTTGAGACAGGCAACAGCACTGGGCAGAAATTAATTCTATATGGCTACCTCCAGAAGGCAGGAGGGAAAAGTAAAGAAAAAGCCCCACAAAGGGCAATGAAAAAAAACTGTAACACAAGAACGTCAAGAAGACACTTTTCTCCTTCATAACATATTTCCATAGACATTCTCTATGGTTAAAAACGCACAACATAAAGACATTAAGGGACTCTGTTAATTTAACAGGGGCAGGGGAAGATTGTCTCTCTCTCTCATCTTTGCAAACGGTCTCACATCATGCACCACAGCCACATTCTGAAGCTCAAGTGTTTTGTGCTTACTCTGTTGTAGTTGTCAGCTCCTCTGTAACATGAGTGGTCTGAAGGAGGCCTTCACGTTTCTGGTAAGGAAGACAGAGTCAGAAACAGAGATGGCATTAGTAAAGGAGAAGCTCATTAGGGCCTCTGCAGCATTCAGCATCTTTCAGAATTCTCAGAGCAGAAAACTGGATAAAGCGTGCTCACTAAGTTTTGCAGATGTAGAGGTGAAACAGCTGACACAGGAGGGCTCACTCCCAGAACAGTGGCATTTATCAGGCTGACAGCCAAATGGACGTTTGGGAAATGCGTGTGTGTACATATACAGATATATATATCTGTATGTATTTGCAGCCAACAAACTGGCTAACAATTCTCCCAAGACCACAGTCACATCACGCCTGGAACACGAATTAGAGACAGTTTGTCAGCCCTGTCTTAAAATCCCCAAGGCCACTTGCTCATGTCACGGCGTCAACCAACAATTTGACACAGTTGGCAGCCTGGGTCTGTGGAGAGGTCTGGGGCTGAAATAACACAGATGGCTGCCCCCAGGCCAGGGCTCCAGTGTGCTGGCAAAGCTCTCTGGGCACAAGGGCAGCTCTCCTAGAGCAGGCAGGTTACTGAGGCCACCAGCCACATGCCTTTCAGGCACACATCCACCAAGGAAATGTAGGGAACATAAAAAGCCCAAGTAGTGATTTCACAATGAATATTATTTCCCTGTTACATGGTTTTCTCTCCTTGGGATAATTTTCTGCATGAATAAGGAGTCTCCTACCCAACAGAGTTAGCATGCAGTGAGATTCAGTTTCAAAACAGCTTTTTAACAGCCTCCTCAGCTCTGTTAAGACACAGCGCCTTGACACAGGTAGGGTCAAATGTTTCTGAGACTCTCCAGAGTTCTGGAGACAAGGCACATGCCTCTCAGAAGCTGGAAGTGCTTTCACCTGAATCAAAAACTTTCTTAACACCTCTATGGGTCCCTTCCAAAAGTATGGGATATAGCCTTATGCCTGAATGAAGGAACTTCTTTCCTCCCTTATCTGCACTTAGAAAGCTGACACAAAGAGCTCAAATCTCAGCAGCCATCTAGGAACCAGGTCTGTCAGAATGACTTATGGCAGGGTTAATAAAGCTGCTGGCTCAGGTAAGCAGGGAAACCACCACCCCCAGGCACAAGCTCCATACACACGTGCCATCTCAATCATTTTTGCCAACTGAACCCCAAATAAGAACTTAGTAGAGAGAACAGCTTTGAGGAGAAACGCATCCTTCCCCAGAAGCAATCTAAGAAATAAAAATTGAAATCTGAAAAACAGAAGAGCTGCCCTTCCAATCCCTACTCAACAAATGAAGGTAGAGTTGCGTTCTCAGGCCACCACCAAGGGAGCCTGGCTGAAGGCACGGTGAGAGCCACGGTCTCCCATAGCTGTGCTGTTACAGCTCCATGCCTGTGCTGGATGCCGCCAGTTGGCCGTGTCTTCACAACACCTCACTTCCCTATCATGCATACATCTCATCCTGCTCCCCCAAGGGAGCCACAGCAGCGGTGCCAGAAGGTTTGGTGAAACAAGCCAGGATGACAGCATGGATGGAAAAATGAGGAAGCATCTGACAGGGCAATGTTTTCTTGCATACAAAACAATGTCATCTTTATTCCGTTCCATCACATCCATGCTTTATTAAAACAGGTTTTGGGACCTTCCTGGCACCACACACCCCAGGGAGAAAATGCTATAAACTGTGAACAAAAACTCAGTAAGCGATGACTAGCCACATGCCTGATAAGAAAGAGGAAGGGATGCCAACACTGACTCCCCAATAGGTGGAAATGGCAGCATTTCTGTGTAGTCCCCTCCAAGGCAGCTGAGCACGCTGCTGGCACAGCAAGCCTAGGTCCCTTGGCCTTGGAATCCAAAAGCAAACATCATTCTTTGACTCCTTGCACCACTGCTAAGAGACGTCCTGCCTTGCCTCTGACCTTTCAGTCTGCAACTCTGACTAGAAGGGAATTATTGTAAAAATACCTCAGATCTCCCAGCAGCACCAAGGTGGGACATGCTGCAATTTCAAAAACAAGAATGAGGAATGCTAAATGCAAAAGATGGCAATTCCTGAGCCTTGTGAAAACAACAAACACAGTGAGCCTTCAGAACAATTTTTACACTACTTCTTTCTGAGAATATTTTCCTGAATTAGGGTGTTTCTTCATCATCAAGTTTACATTTCAAATATCAGGCAGTAGAGTCAGCTGGAAGAAAACCCTCAGGGTTTTCAGTTTTCACTGGAAGCACACAGCAAAACCATGAAGTTTCTCTCCTCCCTGCCCTCACTGGGGAGGGCTGGAATGACAGGCACATGCCGAGTGACACCAGTGTGAAAACACGTACTATCTTAGACTCATAACTCAGCACTTGGAGTAGCTATCAATAGGATCTTAATTAGAAGACCCACCTAATCCCTTACCCTGCTAGGACAATTCATGTGTAACTTGGACATATATTGCCACAGTTATGAAATTTTCTGTTTTACACAAAAACTACCAATAAAAAACATTTCTGGAGGTTGATTTAAAAAAAAAAAAACGTTTGAAAGTAACTAGGTTTCAGGAACTCTACTCTTGAGAGAAGCTACCTCATGGAGTTCACTTTATAATACAAAATAATATAAACAGAAGTGTTTTTCTGTTGGGTTAGTCTTGTAGTTGTTCTAGGTAACACTGACAGATAGATAGGTAAAGGTTCTTCCTTCAAGTAAGGTAAAGAGAAGGCCCTCTCCAAAACGCTTGCGAGTTTCTGAGCAACCTATACAGTGCAGGACCAAAAGAGGATCGCTTATTGTTTGACAGATACAGATCCTTCTCAGACTCTAAATTAACTATTTTTAAAATTAAAGAAATACAACACTTTATGACAGTCTCGGTCTGTCACCTCAAGACGCTAAAGGAAGGGATAAAGGAAGGGAAGAATTTAAGGGAAGGGCAGAATCACCACCCTTCTGTTGAGGTCTTGGTAAATACTTTCCATGTAGCACAGTGCTGTCATAGTATCTCATTTTATGGAGCAGGACACTAAAAATTAGAGAAGAAAAAGCCCACAATACTTACACAAGCTAGTAAGGCATTTTGCATTGCTCCAGGATGGGCTATGGAAATGCACACAACTTGGCTAAGCAGTAACTTGCTAAACCAGTACGACTCTCTTATACTCACAGTGTAAACACAGCCCTTCTGGGCAAGCAGCACCTCATGCATCTGCAGTGTGAGGGCAGCTCAATAAAGTTGGTAATGAAAATCCTGAGCACCCAAGTCACTCATGAAAGTGAGACTTAATGAGTTGAAAATTTCAGTGTGGGTGTGCTCTTGCACAACACTCCCACAACATCTTGCAAGGTTTTCTTGCTGTGAGGTCAATTCTGCAGAGCTTACAAAGAAGGCACCTAAACTGTTGATTAATCCCCTTAAATGCATATTCAAGCCAGAAAAGTCATTTAAACTAAAACCTCTCAAGAGAAGACATTTTATGGTAATTGTGATCTAGTTTGACAGAACAGTAATCATTAGTAGGATCTGTAATAAGAGCCTATTTAACAATAAAGTAATAATTATAATAATAATCTTCTTAATAACGGTTTTCTTACTTGGATTAGGAACGATATTAACCTCATTAACACTCTTCTGTTTGTCATTAGTATAACAAAGGCTAAATAAAATCTATTTAGAGAGATCTGTGTTACTGAACCAACATGTATTTTTAGACTAGATTATGGATGTTGAACTACAAAAATTCAATTTACCAAACTGTAAGGCAAAAGTTATTGTTCCAGAAGAAACATGCTTTGGTTTATACCGTGCCTTGCTTTCCATTTAAATAAAGTTGCAGAGTTGCAAGCCTTTCCTAGCAGTATAATAGGGGGGCTGAAACAAGCCTCCTCTTGCCTGGGGCCAGCTGAGGTAGGCTCACAGCCAGCAGCTGTCCTAACCACCGCCAGGACTCCAGGCTCTAGATCCAACAGCAAGAGCTTAGAGCTTAAATTAACTCTCATTGTACCATTACTCTCACACCTTCAGGCACTCCCTTGGGGACACAGAAGCGGCTCTTTCTCTCTTTTGTTTCTTTTACTAGTTTCTGTCAGCCTTTATCTCACCCCATCTTCACCTCCGCCTTGTCTAGCCTCAAGATGCATGAACTCTGGTGAACCAGATGATCTCAGTAGGTGTCTTCTCTGTAGCCCTCCAACATGAAAAGATGTGAAAACACCTTCTCCGTGGCCTTTCCCTCTGCTATAGACGTGGAGGGTCCTGAAGCTTGAACTAAGGACAAGGAAAGGGAGGCTTTACCTCTTTACCTAATGATGTTTTCCAATTTATCAATTATGGAAGACACTTCACTGTACTGGGCAGAAGGAGATTTCTAGCATCAGGGTGTCAGAGCACTGTTGACCACTTTATATTTGCTTTTTCCTCTTTACCTTTCCAAGACAGTAAAAAGACATTTAAGAAGAAATTGGTGTCCTATTTACATTCATGTTACTTTATATCTGACTCACCATTCTTAACATGAAAAAACTACAGCAGGCTGCTATCAGTTCAAAATCACCTCTTAAAGATAATACATATATTTTTTGTGAGCCAGGGAGTATCCATCAACTACTCATTTACATCACACCCTGTACCTCTAGACCATTCAGGCAGGCAGCCTGGAAAATGACATTATTTAAATGTAAAGTAAAATAAGGCTTGCTAAATCAACAACCATGCAATCACATCTTGTAAGAGGATCCACGTTTGCAAAACAGAGCCCAAGATCACTTTATCCTCTCTATTCCTGCAAGGAAACCTACTACCGCTTGACAGCTCAAACAGTGAATGGCATGAACAAAACGCACTTCAACAGTCTGCTGCCAGCAGCTGAGCCTGCCTTGCAACAACAGCACTGAGCACCACAGCAAACAGTCACCACACAACCAGAGTGCCAGCTGGAACAGCTCTGACTGGTGTTTCAACAGCGGTTGAGAAAAGCTGGGTTTGCATGCTACAGACTGTACTGCCACAGGAGCTTCCGCTGGGATAGAAGGTGAGGTAACAAGCAAGGGCACATATGCTCCAAAAGTACAGTCTTTGTAGAGTGAACAACTTGGTCAACACCAAGCAGAGAAAGGAATAACTAGAGCAGTATCCAGGGCAGGATGGAAAAAATCAGGGTTCCTCAGGTCAGATCTCTTTTCCATATCTAAGGAAAGCTAATAAAAACACAAGGCTGTGAAAGAAATGATAGAAGTCTATTAGCATGCCAAGGAAAACAACATGTCTAAGTCTGCATAATAACTTATTGGGGCAAAAACAACATCAGTAACAGGCTTCCCAGACTAGGGAAATTCTATGTGCTGAAACTCCTTTGTGTGCTGTTTGTGTTTCAATGGCTTCTCTACAAAAAACGCATGCCAAAACCCATTTATTAAAGTGCCAGAAATTACAGACATGACTCTCTCTCTCATAGAAAATCCCATCACATGTTTTTAGGATATTGCAGTAGCAAATGTTGGTACCAAAAATATTAAAGATACGATGTTCTTGGGGTGACATTTAAGCACAGCAAAAATACATTCCCAGGACTGGGACTCACTGAACAACTGGGCCAAGAATTTTCTAAATGACAAAGAGATCAGGGGGGCAATGGATGAGAGCAGGCCAATACTGCAAAATCAAAGTTATAAACAGTGACTGTTCTGATCAGTTTTGAGTTCATACTCACCCGTACAACTACCACTTGTACAGACACATGTTCAGGCAGTCGAATGGGAGCTCGGAAATGCATTGCCAAAGCTACCAGAAGGTGAAGAATGGAAATCAGATTCTTGCCATGGATTGCTAAAGGGAACAAGGAAAATGAAGCAAATAAAATAATTCTGAAGACTTATTTTAAACATACAGCTCTGAGAAAATCGCAGGAAAAAGGCAGTGAAAAATCCCTTTGGTGAACACAGACTTTTTTTGCTTTAATCCTTTTTCCTCTTTTTCCTAAATTTACAAGGCCTACAACACAATTTTATAGGTAATAAAATCTAGATCCAACCCCCCCTTCAAATTACATGTCTAACTTAGGAGTTCAAACACTTCAGCTCCCTCTCTTGTCAACAAAGACTGGCAGACTCAATCATTGTCTTCCACTGTACTGCCAAAACTGGAGAATTCTGCTTTTAGCAGACTTCCAAAGTGTTAACACAAGCTTTCCTGGCTATATGAGATGAACCCCGCTCAGTGCTTAGGGGAACAGACATCTCAAATTCCACTCTCACTTTTGGACTGTAACAGGCCATGCTTGAACAGAGGACACTTTTTGCTTAGCTTGTCAGAAGCTGCATCCTCCAGCAGGACACAGGATCCTTTTGCTCTCACTGGGGTGGCCTGAAGGATTAGACCACACTCTATAGTACTCAAATGACTAATACATCTGTCACACCTGTAGGGATTCAAATTCAGGAAGCAAACAAACAACTTTCTAATGAAAACATAACTTTAAAAGAAAAAATTACTTCAGTTATCCCATAGCCATGTACATCTGTCCTTAAACTAAGACCACAGAAGAAGGTACCAGTTACAATCCAATACATGGATGTTGCAACACCCTCTACACAAACAAATAAGTAATTTTTAAAAACACACTGCATCACAGAGAATATGATCAACCTACTGATTATCATACCCTCCTTGCCTGTGAAGCCGAGACAGAAAGCCTAACAGAGTCCTTACAGTCAACGTTCCACTTGATTGTCCAGCCATGGGGTCGGAGTAAATCATGGACAGCTTCCAGTACTGTCTGCAACTTTTGTTTCTGACCAATTTCAGATTGCGTCACTTCTGCCACGTTCAGTTTACGGTCAGCCAATTTTTCTGTATTTGGAAAGAACAACAACAAAAAGAACAGACAAAATAAGATTAAACAAGGGCCTGGGTGGGATTAATGAGCACAGAGCACTGGGTAGAGCTGGACTCTGCTAGAAATTTTCCAAAAGAATGATCTTCCTTAGAAAGCAAAATAGCTGAAAGCAAACCTTTCATCGAAGTGCATCAATTCCAATAAAACCTGTGTTAGAAAACTGGTAAGGTCTGGCAGAATATGCTCATCAACCAGGTGTCAAAATACATAACAGTGTTCAGATAGGCACCAAGTTAGTAATAATATTTATTGTAACTCCCATTTTCTTTCACTGTTGAAAAGCATTTGGCACAACACAGCCTCCACTACACACGGAAACTGCACAGGTTTAATGGACTTTTCTAACAACAATTCAATTTAGGACAAAAAAGGGGAAATTTTGTGTGAACATTTACTTCAGCTTGATAAGCTTTATTTCAGGTTAGCTAAGGTATGAATTTAAGCTAAAGCAAACTGCCTCCACAAACCATCATTTATGAGTCACAGACTCATATGACCCACAGATTTGTACTGGCTTAGTGGAACTAATTTAAAGAAAGAAGTAAGTTGGTACAGTCTTGTCATGTTGTTATGACATTGTCACATCATGATTGATCACTTCTAAAAATGAACTAATGCAGGAAATTTTGTAAAATGTCATTACTAAAATTTGAATTCTGTTTCTGTAACACAATTATTTGTTGCCAAAGCCACAGACAAGTCATTCTTCTCTTCCTCTGCACCGCGGCCCTTGCCAAAGACACAGAAGCAGAACTTCTCAAAAAAAAAAAAAAAAAAAAAAGAAAAGAAAAAAAAGGCGAAGAGAGCTGAGAAAGTGGGGTAGAGTCCTCCAGCCATCAGAACAATGGGAACAGCTAATCTCTTTTCTGCCTTCCACCCTGGAGAAAAAAATCATCAAATTCACTGTGCTGCTGAGACTACGAAGTCAGGACAAACAAAACATACTTCACCAAAACTTTTTTCACAAAGTGGCATGGGCTTCAACTCCAAAGATTCTTTCAGAAACATTTCAGAGTTGTCAAAACCTGTTATACCAATATTGAAAACGGTTCTGCTCTCAAGTTCAAGAGTATGTTTCTTCTGGACATTTTACATAGCTGAAGATGTATTTTTTAGTTGGTTTTTTTTTTTTTTTAAGAAGTGACAGAAATACAAAAATACTTTAGTAACCCAAACAGAAGAGACTTGAAGGTTATCAAATCACAAATACCTTGAAGATTTTGACTGCTTCTGTCAAACTACAGTAGGAAATTTTTATCAATATCTAAGTAATATTCATTGGGAAAACGTTCTGTAACTAATATGTGTCTGAGTTTTTAAAACTGACTACCAAAACATGGAATTATTATTTTAAATTATTTTAGATGTTTTTACAAAAAAAAAAATATACTACAGCATTCACTCTTTGGACATGAGTTATGGCTCCTACATACTCTCAGCCGAGGTTAGCAAGCAGAAACTTATTTCCTTTCACCCTGACACCATGTATACCAAGCCACTGCAGTCCCTCTGCACCTCACTACTTGTACCTTGATAAAATTAACTAAACAAGCTGCCTCAGTCAGACAGCTATTTCTAATCTCTTACTCCAAACTGCTTCAAAATAAGCCCACTGACAAGCTGTGGTCTTTCATCTTTTTTGTGTGTCTGCCTGCTAAGGCAGATCTTCTTGAAACATCTCTCACACACAAGGAATGGTAACGACTGCTTGAAGTGTAATGACCCTATTTTGTTAGCCTTTCTTGCAGGCAGCAGAAGACATGCACAACAGAGGGCTGACCATTCCAAGGTCTTGAGCAACAGGAGCACCACCAGAAGCGTGACGTGCTTTGCCTCTTGGATCAATGACACAGCACAAAGATGGACAGATTCAGTAATATAAAGTCTTATTGAAGAAAGCAGGAAACCACTTATTGAAGAAAGCACTGAAGAAAAACACATGATGGTGGTTGATTTGTGATAGCTTCAGGTCGGGGGAGAAGCATTTGCTGTCCAGTCAAGGCCCAACAGGAAGAAAATGAGGAAAAACCAGCCCAGTTAAAGTGTCAGGCTGCAAGATATACATGCCTATGTTTCCTCCTGTAGGATACGCAAAGTCCAACTGAGCTACACGTGTACATGTGTATGTAAAACTAAGCACTTTCTAAATGTCTGCAGGCCTGAGGGTGGAACCGTAGCCTCCACAGGGAGCGTAAGAAAGCAATGATACCTACAACAAATGCCTACAATGAAATGCACTACCACCTGCTGTAACAGCAGTGTCTCTATGTTAAGAAGTACAACTGTATTCACACAAATACTCCCCAGCTAAAATGAACTCTACACCCCTGCTCCCCACCATAACTGCAGGGTTCCAGCTGCAGTCTAACCAAGCAGTGTTAAAAAGTACTCTTGTTTTATTCCTCACGTTATTTTTGAGGAGTTTTATTGCACACAAAATTAATTGCTGTTAACCACTTTCAAAAGTTTGTGAATGCTCACCAAAATGCTGCAGACCTGTTATTTAAGGCGCATACGCAGAAAATTCAGTAAGCAGCATCCGTTAGCACCAGTGGAATTAGCACCGCTAGGTCCTCTTGCCCCACTCTGACACATACATCCCACATCCCAGCCCACTCTGGAAAACATGTCACAAGTAAACCAAGAAAAGTTCTGACTATCTGTCTCCAAGAAACAGTGTGGATTTACAATGGCACTTGAAGCTTCCAAGTCTATTTGTTTGCTAAAAGCACCCCCCCATAAATCACTACATCATCATAAGGTTTTCTCCATTGTGCTTCTTGTGTGAACACACACATTGCAAAGATGTAAGGGGGTTCCAAAATTAAAATTCTTTAACCGAGTATAGGTTTTAATGAAATATTCACACATAGGCGTGTATTATGAGTACATGCCTGCTGCCATGCATTCTCTTTTTCTCATTTTTTTCTCCCTAAAAAGTAATTCTATCAGGACCTCAAAAAAGTTCTCAGCCCAGCAGCTTTCAGAAGCTAAATACACAGACAAGATTTTGGACCACATGGCCTCTACTTGGTTCCCCACTGTAAACACCAATCTCTTCACCTTTTTTCTGCCACATACTTCAGCTGCCTGGACTATACTTAGTCCACGAAACAAATACCTAAGAATCATCTGGATTTCCTCCCCTTTCAGCAGACAGCCTGAGAACAACAGATGGAGAAGCTGACACTGTAGCTATCAGTAAAACAAATTGTATCCCTGGTGAGATGGTGAGTTACTGCATAGGCCTGCTGCTGTCTGCAGCTTTGGAAGAGATTAACTTTGGGCCCCCTCCAGTCTTTGGGGACGCCTTCTCTTGTGTGCACTCACCTAGCAGCTTTTGCAGCACCTGCCCATCATAAAGGTCCTCTTCAAGCTGTTTGACAATGATTCTCTCCTCCACCAGCACATCATTAATCCAGTCAATTAGAACCTGGAAATACAGAAAAAGGAAACAAATGTCTAAAAACCACTGAAATATGTTCCTTTCATTCAAGACAGTAATCAGGAATATAAAACAGAGCAAGAGTAACGATATTTATGTATTTCCAAGTTACAGAGACAAAGAGATGATTTTGCTCTACTGTTTTTAATTCAGGTCTGGCAGCATGACAATTTTAGTGCCCTCTATTTTTCCTCGTTAAAACGTCTCATTGCACCAGTTCTACAGCAAGTAGCAACTAGCAGCTCTGCAACAGTAACCTTTGCTAGTATCTATATTCTCCAGGTCCCACAACTCACGTCTTACCTGCTTTATGTGAGCAGCAGACCTGCCAACAGATAACAATAGTCCTATGCTCACACCATGATCTCTACCCCGAACAGATGAGTGGTGTGCCAAAGAAGAGCTTCAGAGAGCAAGTACGGTCCTACTACTAGAAGCTAAACAAACCCACTAGCTAGATCCCTGCCATCAGCAACAGGATAAGGTACTTTATCTTAAGTTGTTGCAGAGTACAGAACTCTGAAATTAAAAATTTGGTCAAACAGGCCTGATAAACCATTCTACAACACATATAATAGTCCCCATATGCTGACTAACATAACTATAAAAATCATTCAATCACCTACAAAACAGGAATGAACATAAAGAATGTTTAAAAAGAAAAGGAACTGAATTTATTTTTCCAGGTGCCAAAGATAATAATTTCAAAACAGTTACAGGAAAAATAGCCTTGACTGATTGAAGTTGGCAGTAGTGCTTTCCTCCAATTTATTATTTGGAAAATGAAATTACTTTCATAAAAATATCATTGTGTGGGAAGAGACACAATGTTAAACCCTGCTAAATCCTTGATTCTGTAAGACGGGAAGAATATTGACAGTCACAGACATGCAAAATCCATTAACTAGAGCCACCCAAAGCAATAAACCTCATTTAATAATTCTGCAGTTTTAAATTTGCTTCATACAAAATTGTGGATTCTTTAAATTCACTTTCTGATTAAATCCCATACTTCTGCCTTTCCTCAGTAGTCACGATGGCTAAGAAAGTTTTGGTGTTTTAATATACAAGAGAGAGTGAAACAAAAGAAAGTAAACAAAATATAGACAGGTTTGCACTGGATAACATCCACCTTGGCAATCCTAGGAAACACAAGCATTTGAATGTGTTCATTTGAACATGTTGGTCACAAGGACATTTAAGTTATTAAGCCTGGCTACCGAGGTTCATTGAATCTACCAACCTCAAGTAAGTTTCGCAAGGTTTAGTGTCCACAAAGAAGTTTACAATCCAAACACAAAATATTAATGTTTTATGCACGTCTAATCTCTATCTTTAGTACTTCCAAAGCATGCTGAAAATGTGCAGGGCTGAAACACAGCTCTAAAAATAGCATAAGTGGCAAATTTCAGCTGAGTGATATGGCAACTAGCCAATTTATAGAAAGCAAGGATCACCATCAATGCTCACATATTCAAATCACTTTTGCCCTCTCTAAGCTGCCCAGAGGGATTAAAAACCTTAATAATAAAAATGACTCCTCTAAAGAGGAGCTTTATTTCTTTCAAAATAAAACTTTTCTGGTAAGTTATTCACTAGTCAGTATCAGCAACTTGTATCAAAAGCAATCTTCTCTAGAGCAGGTAAAGGAAAAGAGGAGGTAATGCTTGAGACAAATGTGGACATACAAAGTTGTGCTCTGCACCAGTATTATTTCCCCAGTGCTCCCCTGTAACCTTGCAGGAACCTTACCTATCACTTGGGCCATTCCCCCTATCAGATGGTCTCTGCTGTGTGGTTACAGTGACCACCACTGTTCCAATACATGCCGCCAAGTTGTTCCACACTTTCACATCCACCTAATGCCTTTTGTTAGGCAAGAGGGTCATACAGTTCCTCCCGCTCCTTCCCCTCATGCAACACCTTCATGGCTTGTAACGCCAATGAATTGACAACTGCACTTGAGGAGCCCAGCCTGCTGGCACAGCAGCTATCCCTGGCACCTGGGGTGCTGGATTGAAAGGGGTATTGCAGCAGCATGCCCTGGCAGGTACATCTCATCCTCTCACTTTGGCTGTGGTCACGGGAGCCATGCTAGGAAGCCTGTCTCCTGAAACATGCTCCAACATGCCCTAGAAACCATCTCCTTCCACTGTCACACAGCTTGATATATGTTACCGCGTGGGGGCAGAGAAAAACGTCAAGACAATTCTTCCTGCGTTTCACCCTCTATCCTCTCAGGATGCCTCTTCAGCAGCCTCTGCATCAGGTAAACTCTCCCTGCCTAGTCCTTCTCCTCTATATTTAAAGCTATGGTTTCCAAAAAAATTGTAACACATCAGCTAGCATCTGCCACAAGGCATCAAACCTTTGGAACTCCTTTGAAAACCCCAACCAAGATTATCTTATCAGGGATTATAGCCAGCAAAACTTAAAAGCAAGAAGATGCAGCCTAAATAAAAGTTAGCAGAGATCTGCTCCGCAGGTGGGGAACCATGACCACATTTGGCAAGAAAACTCCAATCAGCTATTCTTGTCTCTTTTGATCTTTTTCAGGGTATAGAAGGACATTCACGTTAAAAGGTGGAGAAAGACATTAGGCCAGACTTCCAAAAGTCCTCAGAAGCTCTGTTAAAGGAAGACTCAGGATGCTAAACTATTTGAAACCATTAACATTTTGTCTGTCCTGTCCTGAATGGTACTGAAGTCAGAATCCAGAAAATGTCAAGGAATTAAAAATAGAAGTCTGGAAGTACCTTCTAATGTAGAAGTCAACATCCGATTTCCAAGAGTTTAGGTACACAGGAATCACAAATTAGCTTTGGGTACAGGGTGTTAAAAAAGGGAAATACGTACACTACGTCCTACTTAAATGTTTCAGAGAAATTTAGCACTGAAGAACTTGTGGCAAAAAAGTACATAACAGAAATATAAGTTAAAAGAACTATGGCTAGACCTTGTTTATTATTTTAATATTTCAGAACCTGAATGAAAGAAAAATATCCCAAAGAACTTTTTAACTTCTTTAGTATTCAGACTACAGCTCCAGCTCCGCCACAAAAAAAATGGATCTGCAGTTTATACTCACAATAAAAAAAATAAATCCAAGTGTTCTTTTTTAACAGCCCTTGAAGACTGGCAAGTGCTGCAATTAGAAAACAAAACCAAAAATTAGATGTCCCACCTCTTGATTTCCTGGTTGTGTCTTAATTCGGAGTCTGGAAAAATCTTTCTGCACAGAATTTGTTTTTTTTTAAAAAAAAAAAAAAAAAACAACAAACTCTTACAAGGGAAATAAAGCACCATATTGCTTATTGAAATGGTGAACACACAGAAATACGTTGACTCTCTGCTCATGAAAAGTCAGTTCTCCTGTTCTTTGTAGCTGCTCCTCCATGCAAAGACAGAAGCAGAATATATTTAATAACGCCTACAAATTAAAAGAGCCTGATACAGGCATGTAGTACATGGTGGGAAACACACAGAAGGTGTGTTTCCACACAACCTACGCTGTGTTCAAGTTTTGGGGCAAGACACTGAGGTGTTGGAGCATGGCCAGAGAAGGGCAGTGAAGGTGGTAAGGGTCTGGAGCACAAGTCCTATGAGGAGCAGGTGAGGGAAATGGGGTTGTGTAGTATGGAGAAAAGGAAGCTCAGGGGAGGCCTTGTCACTCTCTACAGCTACTTGAAAGGAGGTTGTAGCAAGGTGGGTGTTGGTCTCTTGTCCCAAAGAACAAGCCATAGGATGAGAGGAAACGGCCTCAAGTTACATCAGGGGAGGTTTAGATTGGACAGGAGGAAACAATTCTTCACCAAAAGGGGTCATCAAGCATTGGAACAGGCTGTCCAGGGAAGTGATTGAGTCACCATCCCTGGAGGTATTTAAAAGACATGGCACTTAGGGATGTGGTTTAGTGGTGGACTTGGTAGTGTTGTGTTTGCAGTTGGACTTGATGACCTTAAAGGTCTTTTCCAACCTAAGTGTTTCTATGATTCTATGCTTACCTTCAGTCTGCCTGGTCTCACGCTTCTCTATCCATTTTTTCGTTTCTGTGCCTGCATTTCATACACCCGCAGTTCAATATTGACCTTTACGCTCGGGCTACATTTGCTGTGTTAAATAACGGGTGTAAGAGGAACACGCCAGTGCTGAGGAAGTGCTTTACTGCAAAGCCTCTTCTCCCAATGTGAGCCCTAACATCCTTACACACAAGGGCTGGTGAACCCACAAGATCCCCCACATAGTTAATGATCTTCAATGCACCCGAGACTCAATCTTTTGCAGTACTTGGAGACTCACAAAACAGCACGCAGGTACACAGAAGTGTTCATTAGGTCACTTGTCATACCTTTATATAAAGCTGCTTTTCTATAGTCTTCTATAGTATTTGGGATTAGCAGCTTGATTTTAAAACCTTGATACAGTATCTCAATGTCCTGACAAACATGCTTACCCTTTCAAGCATATCCATTCTCACACAAAACATCTCTGAATTGCATCAAATGCTCAGACACATGCATATGCAATTGTTGCCAAATTTCCAGTGGTGCTTTAAATTCTGACACATCCACGTATCATTTTTAGGACAAATGCATATGTCCACTTAAATGAGCCATGCTACATTACTAAACACTGGGCTGAAAATTGAAATCTGCCACGTGGCAGACAGCAGAAACAAAAGTGATGGAAATCTAGAAAGAAAAATTAGCGTGCCTGGCAAATTTGGTTTTTTAGTTCATGTAAGATGGGTTTTTACATCACACTTCATCAGCTCAGTGAAGTATTTTTGTTCTGCAGGCTGGCTGCTCCCATCGCAGTGACGCACATTCAGAGTTAATCTGTAGAGTTCAAGGGCATAAGGACCTCACAATCATCGCTACACAGCAATAAATAAAATGAAAAATAAGACAAAATACATGAACACATGTGGCACAATGGGAAAACAGGAAGCCCAGTCACCAAAAACAGCAAAGAAAGAAAACTGATTTCAATGACCCTTTTCCCCCTGACTTCTGGGAGAATTAGGAAGCAGAGATCAAAAGGTATGAAAGCTTAACTGGCTTCAGGGTTTAGCACGGAAAGTAATATTAAGAATTCATATTCAGGCCTGGAAACTGTTGACTAAGCACAAAGCACTGGCAGTAAACACAGAGAAGGCTTCTTGTTTTCAGAAGCACACCACATAGCATTTAGGAAGCACAGTTTCTTCTGGTCACTTGCAAAACCTTACCCAAAGGCCAGCGGCTTCATTTCGGTTTTCTCTTCACCACAGTGAATTTTAAGAAGCCATAAAATTAGACATGGAAAAAAGTGATAATTTACTACAAATGAGAATGTTTACTCATTTTAGGAAGTATCTAGATCAGCAGTGTTTGGATCTGTATTAAGTTTAGATGAGGCTTTAAAGGCCACAAGTTGTTGCAGTATCAGCCAGTTTTAGGGAAGTCTTTGCAGGGACAGAAAGTGTCTTGCAACTGTGACTTGCTGTCTTTTGTCAAGGCAAGGCACTTTGATGAGACCCAGCTCTTGCAAGTTGCTGTTTGGATTCAATTAGTAGCAGCTCTTCTTCATACTTTTCCCACTGAAATACATGAGAAAACCCTAGGAAATCTGCCACATATGTGATACGTTAAAATGTTTTTTCAAAGTCTCTGACTCAATTCCTACAGCCTGTTAAGTCTAATTATGTTTAGGACGACAACCAGCAATGAAGCTTTTGAAACTTTTACCCTTCGGCAATATCCAAACCAGAAAGGGGGGAAAAGATTCTTTCCACCTTTACACCCAATGGAAAGGGATTGTAAACAGATTCACAGTAACATATAGACTAGAAACCTGAGTGAAGAGTAGAAAAAGAAGCAATGTATCACAGGACACCTCTATATCCCATCACAAAACCACCCAAACTTACAATTCAAACACTCACTTAAGTCAGCAGTGCGCTTGTCACTTGGCAAATATTGGGAAACGAGTAAAAGAAGCTCACACATTCAGACACCAGAAACAGTATTTTGCAAATACACACACACACATATAAAAATATAAGTAAAACAGTAACTCATCTCTTTCCCTGATTCAGATTTTCAGGTTTAGGTCTGCTCAGCCATGTATCAAACTGATTACACACAGAGCAAATGAAGTGAGGAAGAAAAGGCTTCTGGCCACAGCCTGTGGCCAACTATTTTTAGAGTTCCATCAATGATGATAATGAGCAACATTTTGAGACATAATTCTAGTTCCTGATGATTTTCCTATGTGCAAGAGGACTTAAAGCTGGTATTTTAGCTTCCCAAACTACGCAGCCTTCAACAAGGAGATTCACTATTTGCTTTAATAAGAGTGAGGGTATGAGGCTTTTTGTTGCATTGGGTTTTTTTCTGTTGGTGTCTCCATGTTACCACAATGTGATACAATCTGTCTCTCCAGAGTTACAAAAGCTCTGTCAAAATCACTTCCAAACTCTCACACATGGCTTGCACTATGCATGTAATTCCTATGGCATGAGGCTAGCAGAAATTAAAACAACATTCTGTGGAGACAAAGAGATATTAAAGCAGTGTCAGCAACAGATAACTGCAGCTTCTTTGCACTGAGATCCATTTACCCAACTGCATGTAACTGACAGAACAGAAACACTCAAAACCAATGATGGTAAACCATTGGCATGTCTAACTGGTGTTGAAAGAGATTTGGGCTGGCACCAAGGAAATGAAGTCATACTGCCAAATTTCAAAAGGCATGAGGCTCTGTTGCTGCTATTGACACATTCCTCTCAGAGGGGAAAAGAGAGAGAACCACTCTGAACTAAAAACACCCTCCATCTATTCAATCCTCACTCTTTGCTAGTCTGTGGAAATCTTTCATTCCAAGCTCTGTGGGGCAGGCAGTCGCAGTCTTTTCTGCTGGCTGCTGCTGTACAGCATTTCGCACAGCTAATTCTCATCCCAGCACTGGGGCTCTTGGAAAATATCGTTAACTACTGAAGAACAGAAAACAAAGAATAAATTGCTCATTTTTTTTCATTATCCAACTCTGTGGCATAAAATAGGTTTTGCCAACATAACTCAACCCCCTCCCTGCCTTACAGATTCACACCAACGTAGCGTTTAATATTTTTCTAGCTGAATCTCCATAAAAACTCTCAACTGCTGAGAGGTATGCAAATGATTAGCCATTACCTAAATTACATCATTTTCAAGTAGACACTCTACGGGACACATCTCTCCTTTAAGGATGATCCCAAGGAAACAATTTCCAGTTATGTGCTGTTCCCCGCACCAGCTGCTCCAGTTCAGTTGGTAATATGCTGCTCTCTCTTCATGCAAAGTGTAAACTGGCACGGTGAACCACAGCCTGATTCTGCAGCGTGCAGTAAGCACTCAGATACATTTTCAAGTGCCGCTCTAGCCCTGATTTTCATTCTTCCTGAAGCTTTTCATAACCTTGCTAGACTACGACATCCATGGAAGACTCACCAACTCACATTAAATTCAACAGCAAAATTCCCAACTTAAAAGCAATTCTGATCTCAGTATCAAGTCTCCTGCATCACAGAGTGCATCTGGTTCCTTCACTGCAACAACTCTGTTTCAGCCAAATTATGCACGAAAATATCACTGTCACACTAGCAGAGAAACCACAGCGCATTTTAAAAGAGTGGTGCAAGACCACTGTACCTTTTGAAAGAATTAATAGATTTAGGTACTAACAAAGAAAGAATGTGCAAATTCACTTAATTTAAAACCACCATGTATTCCAGGTGAATTAGAATAACAAAGAAATTTGATCACAACTCTTTGCTAAACTCGATTTGATGTGGTTTTGTAATCCTAAACATGTTACTGCAGTGTTAATAAGAGGTCACTAAGCTTGTTTTAAAGATGCACCAGACGAGCAGTTTGCTGAGGCATTCTGTGAAGCACATTTGTGCAGCCAGGGTGCACAAGGTTTCCTGAAAGGAATGTACCACAGCTCAACCCTCTATCCAGAGACGGTATACACTACCCAGAGTTCTAAGACCCACCCAGCTACAGCTGCATGGTTGTTTCCAAGAAGTGCGTGCTTGTGTTAATTTTCATGCTATACTTTGTCTGTATTATTTTTAAATTATTTTTTGTTAGAAAAAGGACACATTTGTTTGGACTTGCCGTCCCTTCTCTTCCTGCTCAAGTTTTCACTATGTTAACCTCAACGACTTACTGCATAGAAAAGTTTCTCCTAAATGCTAGACCCTCAAGATCAAATCTTTCATCATGCCTGGCAGAAACTATGAGCACTGCTTCGGCAGGAAGCCATACTTCACATCAGCACAGCTGGAAACACCATTATCAACACCTTGGGCAGGCATCTCCAGTGACAATACAGATTCAGGACAATCTGGTCCTTGCCCCAAGTAGCCAGGTAAACTGAGGACTTCTCTTAAAAAAAAAAAAAAAACAAAAAAAAATCACCAAACCAACAGAATATAGGGCAAGAAGAATCTCAGTTCCAACTTTTCTGTAACACTAGAGGTCTCCTCCTTGTGCCCTACCATGCCCATGCTCATTTCAGTCCTACTCCTTTTTTCTCCTGAAATCTCACTAAGCTTTCCAAAACTCCTTCCCTGTTTTCATAAACAGAAGGAACCTATGTTTACGTGCGGTGAGTGCAGGTAGATTCAAGCCAAGCACTGATCCTCACTGTGATAATCACAAGGATATGAATGGACAATGGAGCCTTACTCTGTACTTACATGAGCACTTACTTACTTACTCTGTACCATCAGCACTCTGACATTCAGCCTTTTCTTTTTTCTCTCGTTGTTACTTTCAGCCTTACCTTGTTGATGACCTCAGTTTTCACATATACTTCAGTAACAAGTTGCTATTCCTCAACTACATTCTTAGTAATCAGCTTGTAAATTACTCCAGCTTACTAGTTGAAGATTTGAAGGAGGACAAAATTTCTTACCTTGATCAGTTCTTTGAATTTGGGGTCTTCTTTTGAGTTAGGATCAATCATCGTGCGTTCTTCGTTCTCCTCTGTCGAAGTAAAAATAGGAAACTTTAGCGAGAACCACCTCAAATGTACACTGCTGAAATACTGCAACAATTCCTAATCATGAAGTTGCCTGTCAGCTGATCAAGAAGTGACAGTGCCTAGTCATCATCTTAGCAAGGGAATTTCCGATGATCGAAGTGTTAGGCATTTTTAGAGACACACAGAAAGATAACACAGCTCTAACTTCCCTAAAATAAAATTGTTTCCACTGATTTTCCCCAGCTCAGACCCTGCTGTATGCAGAATACTTCAGAAAAATTGCCATCCTCTGTACCCTGAGGGGCATGATAACATCAACATACCAAAAAGTGCAGTCAACTAGTTTTCTCCCTCTCCTCAATTTTTATTTGATTTCTATTTGAAAATACCTGTCCCAAATTACACCATCTTGAAGAGTACAGCAAGCTTATGGTACTGCACTCAGTGTAGCTGCTGAGACTTGGGCTGACACTTTGTTCCTGTGCTCTCTGGTTCCCTGAAACTTTGTCATACATGTGGCCCCGAGTGCATGAACTCCTTAACCTCTGGTTAAGCTGGAGAATGAAAATTACCCCAATTTGTATCAGTTGTACTTGTGCATGGTGAAAGAACATCAAATAGATTTCTGAGGTGTAAAGTCTTCCATTTCTTCCATTGCTGGGAGATGGAGAGATGTGAGAAATGCTCTCCAATGGCCAGCAGGACAACCACAAGAGGCGCAGGTAAAGATTTATTTTTAGAAGGGATGATTTGATGCAGAAATGTTGGTAGCAAAATTAACTTGACTTCAGTAAGGTTAACAATCAAACAATCTTTGGCAAAATTATCTTCAAAACAGCACACATGGACACGTGCGTGATGTGCATGTTTGTATGCTACCATAAATATGGACACCAGTATTTAGGAAGCAGCTGGAGTAAGTCTCATTTTAGATTCTGGTGCTTGCTTTCAAGTAGCAGACCTCTCCCTGCACCCTTCATTTTAGCTCCTTCAGTAGCCAAGTAGTAGCTGTGACCTAGGTTAGATCTGTTACTTTCAGTGGGGTGCAAATCCTGGCTACTACAAAACAGGAGCACAAGGATGGATGGCAGTGTCACAGCTATGCAAGGAGATCCACATCTTTTCAGCTGAAATTAATATATAAAATATATTAAAAATAATAATATATATTATTATTATTTATAAACCCCATGGATTTATCTTTAGCTGAGTCTAGACAGTCCATATGGAATTCTATTTTCCTATTGATTTCTTAATTCCTTGCAGCATGACAACAGAGGGATTTCGGTATGACCATTACTCAGGCCACTGCCACACTGTATAGAGGAACCCTTTAAAACCTGACAATGCCCAGCCTACAGTGACTGCCTATTGCAGTGCTAGACTTCACTGCTATCAGATGGGAAACACGACACTCGCACATCCTAGGCAGAAGACTGACTATATCATCTAACTGGTTACCTTAGACTTTACCCAGACATTTGCGTTCAGTATTTTCCAGGGCCCCTTATCTTTCTTAAGTAAGACCTTGCTACCTGAACATACTTGACAAATTTCCACAAACCCAGAAAGAAAACCATGAATTCTTTTGCTGCTTTTTTCCTCCATTCCTTTACTTCATTACTGCCTAGGATGAGTCAGGCAGTCTAAGCACAAGGAAGTGACACCCACTACACACCCAAAATATTGCTAACTGAAACCGTGGACCAGATTTGACCCATAATGCTACACGATTCACCACAGAACTTTGCTTAAGGTTCACAAGGTTCACTGGTGGTCATGTCTTTACATGGCAGACTTTCAGCAGTGATTCTGAATCTTCTAAAATCTCACACAGCTTTAGTGGTACCCAGAAGAAATCATTGGAGACACTCCTAATCCACATACATACACAGAGCAATCAACACTTTGTCCGCATCTCAGGAGAACAGTACTTGCATTTGCTACTACTCTTTTCATCAGAAAGTCTAAATAACTAAAATTTGTTTTTTAATTTACTGTCTTAATATTTGTCTCCACGACAGCTTGCTTCAGCTAATTCTGTAGATTAAGAGACATATGGCCAGGAAAGAAAAAAAGTCTTTTATTTCAACAAGTTTTAAAGACTTTCTGCTGTTATAGGGACTTGGGGAGGAAACTGAGAGAACAGGTGAATATTTAACTTTTTTCTATAAAGAATTACTTCTTTTACATACTTCTATCTTAATCACATTTAATTACTATTTTCAAAAGCCTAAATGCTCATCTGTTCATCCATTATCACGTCTCATTTTGCTGCACTGTCATTGCAAAGTGGCAGCAGTAACCCAAGGAGGAACATGGCATACGCTAGTTAACAGTGTAGTATGTACATTGAGACAAGGCAGTTTTAAGGGTTCCACAGGAATCATGACACACACTTCTGCCACAGACTTTCTGTGGGCTGATCCTTTTGCACTTCAGTTCCCCATCTATACACACAGAAGAGAGAACATACCACTTCCTTACTGAAGGAGGATGCACTTGGCCAATGGGTTAATGGAACTGAAGTAAACAGGCAGTTTTTCAAATTCAGCAGTACTTTCCATGTAATTCTTTGCAAACCTCAACTTTCTATCTACTTTCAGGATGATCACAGAAGAACTCAAGCTCTTTGCCAATTCATTGAACAAGTCCATTTTTGCCTAAACTACCTAGCTTAAGTGTATCTGCATAATTGGCACTGCTCTTTAAATTCCATTTTAGCCCTTCTAATTTCTAATCTACATGTAACATGCAACAGTTCTCAATTCTCATGCCCAGTTCTCTCAGTTCAAACTGAGCAATCTATATTCAACAGTAAAGCAATGACTACAGGAGTCACAGTGGTGACCTTCACTAATAATTGTTTAGTTGAAGTCTGTAGCATGAATACTTTACCTAATAACGTGTCTTCTGGATGGATGTCTACAGTGCTTGGGTTCATTGGTGCATTGATAGCATTTTTGCCTTCTTCTTGGAGGTCACTCACTGAAGACATGGAAGAAACAGAAAGACAGACTGTAATGAACGCAAAGTTGGCAGATATGTAGGGACTGAAAAAGGTATTTATTCACAGTAAGAGAAAACTGGATCTGGTAGCTCAATTTCAAAACAGGTGCACAGTTTATGTAATTAAGAACTGCACCCACAGTGGAAAATAATATCAAAAGCAACATCCTTTTATATCTTCTCATTAAACCGAGCCGCCACGCAACTGGCCAAAAATACTTCACAAGAAAACCAATTATGTGGTAAGAGCAACCTCAGAGTGCTTGTTTCTCCAGAAGGAAGGGGTGTGAGCTTTGTCTGCAGGACAGCCCAGATCCAGAAAAGACAAACTGTAAAAACAGACTCCTTTTCTGATAGCATGACCCCCACTCATCACCACCTTTTCCAGCTGCAGAACACCAGGAACTGTAGCTTGGTACTGGCCTTATTAAAAGCCTCAGAGAATTCCAGGGAAACCTCCCAAATAAAGATGAAAAATTATTTAATTCTAGCATTGCCACTGGCTAAAAATACATGTAGCATGATCCGGTAAACACAAATCTGAAATCTGTGATTTCAAGCTCTTGTCCTAAACCTACAGCTATCATTTAGGAAAGTCAGTAAAGTACCCTTCATCAAGAAAACAGATATTCAAATATTTCCCTGTGTCCTGCCAGATGGGAGGAACTGAACTTGAGGACAAGTACCGAACAGTTCTTTAGTATCTTCAGAGCCTGACTGTAAGAAAAGCACTAGCAATGCTGTAACACTTTTACACTCTCCGAGGCACATCTCCCTCCTAAACTCAGATAACGATTATTTATTTATAATAAGCCAAGCTACTGAAATAGATGCATTTGAATTAGGAGACACAAAGACACTGTAACAGCCCCATCTATTCAGTGACAGTTCTGCATTAGCATGGGCTAAGATCATCTGTAGCAGCATCCGAGGCATCACAGTCTCCTTTGAGAGAGGTCCAAGCCCCATACTCTCTTCAGGAAAAAGCAAGGACTTCCAAATAAATAAGGTCTGCTAGGCAAACTTTTCAGGGAAAGAAAAGGAGGTACAATTAACTAATAGTTACAATACCCCAAAAAGGACTACCTTCAAGAACCGTCACTATTCCCCTTTCCCACTGGAAAAATCAAACCACAAGCTAATCATTTGCACACAGTCTGCAAAGGTTACAAAATCCTGCATCAGTACTGGCTCTTTTCCTGCTTGACTGACAGAGAAAACAGATCCTACTGCCCCAGAGGACAGGGAAGAATGCCCACTCTTTTCACAGATACTTGAACCGGGTGCTTAAATCAAGTTACCACATTTCTTAATTGCAGTTCCAAGATGTTAGTTAATTCTTGTCTACAGCATGATATTGAACACAACTAAAAATCTTCAATTATGAAATACTGTTCTTATGTTCTGCAAGCAACAGACACCAGTCTCATATTTTGAGACCTTATGGCTTATGATCCATGTTAGAGCAACTGGTTGGAGCTAACGAGGAGCAAAGACTGGTGGAAGGGGGCTGCCAGCAGTAAGCACAGATTGCTTTCTGTATTCTGTACCTTCTGCAAAGGGAAGAGGAGAACAGTGTTCTTGACTGCAAACATAATACAATGTCTGCAGGCTGAGATTTAACCTCCTGAATAAATGTCATTATCAAAAGAAACTCGTAATTACACCCCTTTCCTGCATTCATTCTCATTTTCTCAGAAAACTCTTCAAACAGAAGTCAGGGAGCTAAAAGGCCTCACGCAACAGACCCCAGCAGCTCTAACAGCGTGCCTTACCCAGCCCTGTTTGCATTACGCCCGTCTAGAGCTTTCTCACCCCAGCAGCTGGTACACCGCAATGCCGACAGGAATACAGCCACCAGGAGGCAAAAGAAAAATCGTGTGGAAACCAGGCATTAAAAGTAAGATTTTTAAAACCCTGCTAGGACTATAAACACCCAAATTCCACTTAAATTAGACTCCTTTTGGAAGTACCAGCCTTGTTTCTAGACATAAGTTTCTTCATTATTGTAGCTTTGCTGTCATTATGGGAACGCCAAGCGTTCAATAAGGTCTGGGCATCACTGTTCCTAATGCTCTGCAAATGCAGAACAGAGCTGCTAAGTTCCTCCAGGCAGTGAATACACAGTACTATCTTCAGTGCATGCTATAGAAACTACATGTGGCATATACGTCAAGCCAGAATACTTTTAAATGCAGCTATACTAGTTTTATTTCCAAAAGTTCATTTAAGATGATACACTTTTTATTTTTAATATGAAGATGATCCCTACTCTTCCTAACAAAAATACCTTGTTTCTGAGCAATTTGCTAAACTAAAATATTAATATGAACTTGTGTATTAAGCCCCCATCCCTCACAACCTGAAGGGCTCGCCTTCAGATCCAGTGCAGCTGGGCCAGATCCCACAGGACCAAAACATCCTCTTCCACCACCACCGGCAAAGCACGGCTACGGCAGCAGAAAGCCTCCCAAGGCCTGCCACCCAGGGAGAGCCCTGCTTACAGACAGCCCAGCCCATACACCAGGCCCTAGGCAGACAGCTTATGAAGAGATTCTTGCTACAAACATCATGTTTCCTACCTCCTTTTTTGCGCCTCTTGCACAGGAGCCCTGCCATCCCAACCCCGGCAGCACAAGCAGGTCGCAGACAAACGGCGTGAGCTGTCTGAATGCTGAAGGAGCAGCAGCAACTGGATAAGGGGCTGCCACCTCGGGACTGCCAAACCTACGTTATTTGGGCATGGTGACACAGGAGGAGTCACTAAGATAGCCTCCCAGCTGCTAGGTGCCAGGGGGGCGGGAGGGAGGGCACAACACTTGTCCATAGACTCCCAGCCAGGAATCCCTCCGTACCCTTGCTGCTTCTGCAGATGGCCAAGTGCCTCCCTTGGCCTGCTGCTGGCCACCCAAGAGCAGGTGCCTCAAAGATGGTATTTTCTCTGCAAGGAGCTTCATGACAAAGTAATCTCCACGCTCTGGCCAAACCACAGCCAGTTTCCCACCACAACAGCTTGCCCCAGGAACATCAGGCTTGCAGAGCAACAGCCAGCATGCAGAGAAGCAATTCCACTTACAAACATAAATTTGCCAGGGTATTTCCAAAACCTGCACTCCAGAACCCTTTCACACTGCACCTGAACAAATGCTGAGGACTTTTTCCCCTGCTCACTGCCCCCAGTATTCACTTATCACTGTTGAGCAAAGAAGCAGAAGCAGGAAAAGGAAACTGAGCCATAACACTGCAAAATCAGCGAAGCCACAAATGAGCAAGTGGAGACAGTTAAAGTAACAGTCAGGATGGAGCAACAGGTACATTTCTCAGAAGAACCTGATAGGTGTTTTCATGCAAGTTTACAACAAAGAGCGGCTTTCACAAACCCAGAAGTACTGTAAAAGATAATGGATTTAATCGGCTGGCAAACACCAGCCTCCTCAACTTTGTATCAGCAACAGTGGCTTTGCTGTAAGATTTATACCAGATCCTCACATCAAATGAGTCATCCATGCAAAAGGGCATTTTACTGGTAGCACAGAGCTGCACTTGCCCAGCAGGTTATAATCACTGGTAGGTCCCACATGAGGTATTACTGCTCCTTGCCTGCTCTCCATCTGCCCATTCACAAGTCCCCCTTCTTTCCCCCTTCCCTTCCCCACAGGGAACATCATCTCCTGTTGTGCTGGCATAGTTCTTTGCTCTCTAAATGAGATTTGTGTAAAACATCTCTCTCTAAAGCCTGATCACTTCATTTCATAGATCGGTCAGAGGAAAACTGCAGTAGGGAAAGACACAAAGAGGTAGGAAATCTAGTACAGGCTGGAGTAGCATCATTTAGTCCAGGCCGGTCCCCAGCAGAACCTTTCCTGTATCTTATCCCTGTGCTTTTGTTGCTCCTGCAGGTTTTTTTGCTCCTGCAGGCACACCACGCCAGGGCAGAGGTCTCCCTCAGATATGCCAGCAAAACTTGTACAAGCAGCCCCAGCATCCAGGGAATGCTCTCCTGCCCACAAAAAGTTTGCCCTCACCTTGACCCACAACACAGGCTCTGCTAAATGGTTACAGCCTTAATATAAAACTTGCCAATGGTCTAAATGACTCAGCTGTGAACTTACACAGAACAAGTCAGGTGTAACTACAGACACAGAGAGACGATGCCTTGGAAAGGTACCTGGCAAAATTCGCTATGATTTCTCCCAGATGTCTGCTAAGGCTTCCCTCCTTTCTGGCTAGATATCTCCTCTCTGAGCAGATCCTCAATTAACAGGCAGCACTAGTCCTCCGAATTGCTTCAGTACCCCATCAGCCAGCACGAGCAAAATCCAAATGTAACAAGGGACGGGCAAGCAGCCAAGGCATTCAGCAAAAACCCTGAGTATTCCCCTAAACCAGAAATTTAAATTCACGAGTAAAAGGTCACTTCTCTACCAGTCCCAAGGAAAGCAGCAAGGGTTCCTGGCAGGCTTCCGATGTTTTAACAGTCTCCTGGCAGTGCCAGCAGTCAACATGATTTAGTCACATTGGAAGCTGTGCTGGCCTTTCAAACAAATTAATATAATGAGCAGACTGCATGCACAAATGTTATACAGCACTACATCTGGAAGCCAAGCAGGCTGTCTCGATGCATGGGATTACATGCAAACTGCACAGAACAGGAGCAATTAGCTGCAGAAAGTTGGAAGTGCCACTGTCAAGGATTTCTCGCAAGTCAGGAAATGGCCTTTAAAGTCAGCAGGAGTGCTATAAAAAGAAGAGATGTCCCTGCTGTGTCCTTTTTATAAGGAAGAGTGAGCTGATGTCAACAATTTGATCCTTTCTGCCTTCACTCTTCATAATTTTAGTGTAATTTTCAAGGATAGCACCAACAGCACAGTTCACCTCCTAAGTCTTTACCATTCATTGTCCTGTTATCAAAAAATTGACCACAAGCCTCTGCCCCTTACAAAAATAGATGGTAAATGCTACTTAATTTTAGCTCTAGTTATTTCTGACTGCAAGGCTGAATCCCACCCTGCAGAGAGCAGCAGCTGTCATGATGCTAATCATGGGTTTCTGGATACACTACTTTCCTTCGCATTCAACCAGTGCTGAGCTGGCGCCACAGCACAGCCTTTCCGCAGCTTTTATACGATGTACTTCCATCTCATGATTAAACCCTAGATTTGGAAGTTATTAAACTGCTTTGTTACCCTTGGCTCCATTACAAAAGATTTGTTCAAGTAACTTTGTCATCCTCCGAGGCAGGAGCAGCACACAGACAGGAAACATGCAATGACCATGTAACTCAAACTGCATTGGAAACTCTCTTCCCACCCCAATGTCTTACTGCTTCCCAAGTTTCCTTGCTCCTTCCAGAGAAAAAACTACAACCAGCTGCACTTTTTCAGACAGTGACTCACCTGCCTTCAACTCACCTCCTAAGAGTTCAGACAATAACACCCAAAACAAAGTCCATACTCAAGACCATTTCTACCCCATTCAGACCAGCAACACAACCCTCGTTCACTCACACCTCAGGTGAGACGTGGCCACAGGACAAATCCCCCTGATGAAGCACCCAACCCTTGCATAAAAGGCCCAGTATCTGCTGGAGCTTCTACTCCCCATGGGAGATATCAGACCAGAAGGCAACAGGTCCCTGGTGGGTGAAGACCCTACAGTGTCTATGCCTTAACCTGCTCCTCTGTTTGCCTGTCGCAGACCAACACACACAGCCATGCACATGCAGAATTTCCACCTGACACCTAAAACTCTTTCAGGAAAAGTTTTCTTCCAAACTGTAAGAGTTCTAGAAAAATTGAAAACAAAAAAAAGTTTTATAAAAACTGGCATTTTCCAAGAAAAACTGTTGTAGTGAAAGAGTTCAAAATCAGCCCCAAAGATAACACATACTGATAAACTGAGACTCTTTGTCTCTTTTCTACAGACAAACCACACATACAACTCAGTCTGCCACTGCACTACTAATCGCTGAACATTTACAATAGGCTCTGAGATCTTTTCATAGAGACTGCCGGAGAAAAGACAAAGCCTCCATTAATTATAATAGAGAATTAATAATCCCAGGCAGATCAAAGGCAAAGACTTCATCAACTCAACATAAAGGCACTGTATCAAGGGACTGCATTCAAAGCAGAACTGCGGTAATAAAGGACATTATTTATATGCCTTAGCAGGCAGACAAGGTACTTGCAACAGTCAGGCTCTGTCATTTCAAGAAATGGAAAGACCTTGAAAAAGGAAAAAGAAAAGCTAAAGGCAACTTTAAGGAGAGGGCTGTAACAATGCTTTTGGTTTAGTTGCAAAGAGCAGGCCACGCTTGCTTATATGGATGTATTACACTTACACTGATGAGGGGTCTATTCTGCGACTGCCAGAACACAGATCCCCGCTTTATTTTTACCAGTGGTAAAACATATCTAGCACACTAGCAGTATATTCAGTATTTGAGCCGGTTGGAAATGTTTGTGAGAAGCTGGGGCTCCGTTTTGTTTGTGAAGGTGAAATACCACTTTCAGATTTTCACCCACAAAAATTCTTATCTCGCTATGGAGTTGGGGGGGGGGGGGAGGAGTGAAAAAATAATTTGCATTTTTTTGTAGGTGACACTTGTGTTGAGAAAGCCAATAGTGACATGGCTACAGCTGTTCTGGCCAGCCCTGCACAGGTACCAGCCCTCCTGAAGAGGGGAGGAGTGCAGAGGTAGAACAGGGACAGAGATGCAGCGGCTTGGGAGAAAGAAGCACTGAACAGACACAGCGACGAGCATCTCTCAGCATCACCAGCACTGGCAACCGAACACCAAATCAAACAAAATAAGACTCTAATAATTATATATATATATAAATATAAGCAAGTAATTGCTAAGCAGACAGATCTTTATCCAGTTACATGGCCTGCTTTAATTCAGCAAGAAAGCAGAATCCTGCAAAAAGCAAGCTGCTGTGCACTGAACCGGTCTTCTGCTCCAGCTCCCTCCAGGGCCCTGCAAATGCAGCACTGCTGCTGCTGAGGAGGGAGGACCCTGTCCTCACCCAGCTGCTGCCACACTGGGCAGCCTTACCTTAGTCTGTCAGCTACCGACAATGCAACAGCCAGGAAAGCAGGACTGACTACCCCTGCCGTCACACTGCTGGAATAACCGAACGCACAGATCTCCCCTGCAGTATTTATCCAGCTCTGATAGCAACTGACAAAGCCACAGTTGACCCACAGCTGCCTGGGCATAAACAATGATAAAAGCCAAGGTAAACCCACAGTAGCCATCATATAGCCCACATAAAGCCATCATATTTAACAGCCAGGTCTTCTTTCCAGCAGCCATACTAATCCCATACAAGTCTTACAGCTACCAAAGGACCAGACCAGAGGAACTCGACTCAGCATTTAGCTCCTCAGCTGTTTCAGTCTCCTGCTCAGCTCATGCAACAGGTCTAACACCCATTTAGTAAATACTTAACTAGGAATCCTTCAAAATAGGTTCTGCAAGGCAGAAAAGCAAAGTGCAGACTTTGACAGAAGCATACAGAGAGCTATGGAACTAAACCTGTCAAATCTGGGATTCATCATATGCTAGGTAGCTGTCTTCGTCAGGCAGGCATTCACTCTGTCAGGAAAGGGGCACTCCATCTCTAGCTGCCACTCACCCCTTCCCTTTTGCTGGCACTAGCAGTTGCAGAAGCCACATTATGGGACAGAAGGAAAAAAAAATATATATAATTTTCACTGTGTAGACACGCAAACACCAATGCTGGCAAAAAAAACCACATACACACACACACACCCCCCAAACAAAACTCCAGCCAGCAAAAATGAGGAGTGTGGACAAGAGTGGTGTTTTAAAGTATTTGTAAAGTTACACCTACAAAGGTGAGGTTTTCAAGTGTAGAAAAAGCCACCCTGTAGGATACTGAGCAGACATACTGACCTAGTCAGTTCTGTTTCAGTCTCCCTGCAATCCCACAGCTTTGAAAATGACACATTAAGTCACCTTTCCTCATGCCTGAGAGGTGTTTAAGCAGCTCCCAGCAAACAGTTCTGACATTTTGTGTCCCCTGCCTGAAACAGAACAGTCCCCTTCATGCAGATGAGCAAGGAGAGGTCAACAAGCTGCATTCGTTACTCATAACATGCTGCAGTACTCTCAGGATGCACCCTGGCTGTTAACAGCTCAGTGTCACTGAGACCCTGTGCAAACTCAGGTCTGGAGCCAGCACCTGGCTGGAAGCAGGACCCTGCAACTTAACGCCATGTATCCGTTCATTTCACATAGAGATTGTTCTCCCCCATTTCCCACCTCTTGCACTAGCCTTTGCATAGCCTTGTTAATAAATGGGAAAACATTTCCGGTAAAGAGAGGGTCCCAAGCACGTATTTTATTTTTAAGGCAAAAATAAAATATTCTTTAAAGTACCTACCCCTTACCCAGCTCATACACACCAAGCTATACAGCTTCTACACTCCAGGACATGAACCGGGCATACTTTTGGCATTTGCTTTGTCCTAAACTTGTAAACAGATTGCTTCAATCCCAGAGTTTTTTGACAGGGGAAAGCCAGGCTGCTGCCTTAATCATCACAAGCATTTACTGCAGCTTGAGAGGACCTAAAAAGCAACTCGGGAAAGCTACGTTCCTCCCTCTGCACACAAGTTCTACTTGAAAATGGGGAAAACATACTTTCTCAGCCTCCCCCATTACAATTCCATCACAACCCACAAAAGGTCATTTCTTCACATGAAGCAATGATAGAGGATTATGTTCTCATGAACATACCACATGAGCACCAAGACAACTTCCACCTGAAACAAGGATGTGGAGTCAAATCTGCCTAATGACAACAGAAGGAAACAAAAAGTCTGGGAAGAAGAGGAAAGGACTGAAGGAGAAAGTCTGGGAAGAAGAGGAAAGGACTGAAGCAGACTTCTGGCTGTACCTACCCCCAGTAGAAAAACTGAAAGGCATTTTAAATTTACTGCCATCAATTCTCCATGAAATACTGTATTCTACTATATAGCGCTTAGCACTCTCCAAGGCTTCTGTGTACTTCTACAACCAAAGCTGATGGGCACAAGCAGGTAGAGAACAGCATGCTCAGCCTAGAAACTCAGTCTGAGATCCCCCAAAGCAGGTTGATTTCTGCAAGGCACCAAGCACCAACAAGACCTTTGACCAAAAGCAATTCCAGAAACCAAAATCAACTCACTAAAGGTATCCAAGTTTGATGGGTCCAACTTCCAAGCAAATAACCAAGGGAGAGACAGCAGAAGCTGTCAGAAGCAGAGCTAACAGCATTACTCTGGAATAGAGATGCCTAGTCTACCCAGTTCTTGTCTTCTACATCATGAATAAGTCTGGCAGAAAACGGCACTTGAGTTGACTGCCTCCTACAAGCTCTCTCTGATCCCACATACAAATCTAACTGTGCAAACGTCAAGCAAAATCTATCAAGCAGAACACACAGCATTAAAAGAGTCACTACTGTAAAATGTGTTACCACTAGCCACAACTGAGCCAGTTTCATCGTTCCACCAACTTCTTTCCACCTGCTTCTCAAGGTTTGAGGGTTCATTGTAGGCACCCAAATGAAACCCCCTTAGTTAACTGCCCAAGCAGTTTTCCCTGCTTCAGTTTACTGCTTTCCCCACATCCTTCACCCCTCTTTCCAAAGGCATGAAAAGGCTAACAACTACCACCAAAAGCAGTCTGCTGTGCAGATATGAAAACATTTGATGTTGCCTGTTCTTCTTAACCTGTCAAGAGAAGCACAGAGCAACAGACTCACTTCTGAAGGCAGCAATGGCAGGTGAGCACAAGAAGTAACAAAAAGGCACCGTCTTCTCCAGCTGATACTACAGAGCTCAACAAACTTCATGCAAATGAAAAGGCGGCCACAACTATAACTAGCAATTCAAAAAAAGAAACTTTTTTGCTTGTGCAACATGATTCTGCAGGAAGAGTAAACTGAGATAAATGATCCTGCAAACCACAAAAAGTGCACATGGCCTAATCGCTAGAGTTGCCCAAATGTCACCCAGAAAGACAAGGGAAACCCTGAAAAACACTCACACATAGCAACTGTATCTGCAACGTACACATTGAGGGTTTGCTGGTAAATACTGGGTTTGAGTTCAGCAGAGCACAGGACCAATGGAGGGACAGACCGTGCTCCAGACTAGAAGTTTTAGCCTAAACACACAACAGAGTACCATATACCAAGGCTGCTCGTGCCTAGCTCTACCTTTCCTGTGTCCTACCTGCACCCACGGCAGTAAAGCAGCATATTGAAAATGAACTGAAGTGTCTCGCTATACAAACAGATGCTGCAAAATACAAAGAATTTTTCTCAATGGTTTCCAGACAAGTCATTTGTGGAAAATTATTTTACTTGTTGCTCCGAGCACCACAGGAGCCTGCCAAGACAAGCACTTCAGTGATAAGCACTGCAGACCTCACAGTAAAAGAAAGTCTGGAACTCAGAGCCCACGGTCAGATAAAAGCCATTCCACAGGGAGCAGGTACAGTGAAGACAGAAGCTGCCATAAAAGCATTCAGATGCCTAACTCTGCTAGGCTTACGCAAGAAGTATACAGCACCATGTCCTAACAAAGCTGATGAAGACCACATAAAAAGAGTGGAACCCAGGCCTCTGACTGCCATTCCAGTTCAGTCCCCAAAACACAGCCCTCAAGGGATAGCAAAATGCAATCATGAAACAGCCAGCCCAAGAATCAAATCAAGTCCAAAGCACAAGAAAATGTCACATTTCATCAAGTATCACAAAGACCTGCAGCTGTTGTTACTTGCCTACTTAGTCAGCACACCAAAGTTTTACACAATTTGCAGTTCTAGCTCTCTGTGGTCTCTTTTGAAACCTTTGCACTGATAATACCAGGTCCTATGAGTTAGACAAGCTGGTGTTTCAGTGGAGCTAGACATCTTAAAGACTTTCAAGCTCAGCTACTGGTCAGTCCCAAAATAGCTTTCCAAGTATACAGCCTCTCCAACTCATCCTCACTAAAGAAGGAGCCAGAGCAGCAGCCTAGTAGAATCCATGCTTTCCTCCTAAAAGGTTAGACAGGAAAAAAAAAAAACAACAAAAAAAAAAAAAAAAACAGGGAAAAAAAAATCATACACTTACTAGTACCTCAGTGCCAAACCAGTAAAAGAAGAGAAGCACAGCTCCACTGCACACCCTTGTATTCACATACTCATAAATCATTAACCCACAGATTTCACGCTGTTTAAGAAATGTCCTTACTCCAGCCTTTAAAGGGTCTAAACTGCCAGGATCATTTGATAAATTCGGGGTGGTAAGGACCTCAGGAGGTCTCTAGCTGAACCTCCTCCTCAAAGCAGGGTCAGCTTTGAGATCAGACCAGATTGCTCAGGGCTTTATTGTGCCATGTCTTAAAACCTTCAAGGGCAGAGGCTGCACAAACTCTCTAGACATCCTGGCCCACTGCTTCACAGTCCCAAGCATGAAAAAGTTTCTCCCTTTGTCCAGACTGAACCTCATTTTTTTCAGTTTATACCTGTTGCCTCTCTGCCTTGCTATGCACAATGATGAAGAATCTGGCTGCACCTTCTCAATAACCTCCTCATAGGCATCAGCAGACTGCTTATTAAAAGTCTCCCTGAAGCAATCTTCCAAAGGCTGAACAAGCCCAGCTCCCTCAGCTCTCCTCACAGAGAGAGGTGGCCCACTGTTGAAGGCACTCCAGTTGAGCCACCTCTTCGCTGCATTGAGGCCAAAGCTAGACATATCAGCTGGGATCTAAGGAATGCAGCCTAGAGGGGGATAAGGACTTTGCTCATCTGCTGGTGTTGCTTCTGTTGATACAGCCCAGGATACTGGTCATCTTCACCGCAATGTCAAGCTGCTGGCCTGTGGTCAGCTCACCAGGGCCCCCAGTGCCTTTCCAGAAGATCTGTCCCCTGGGCAGGCAGTCTCCAGCCCCTATCACCAAGGGGGGCTCTTCTTTCCCAAGTGCAGGACTTTTCACTTGTCCTTGTTGGATTTCAGAAGGTTCCTGTCAGCTCATTTCTCCTGTCTACATCCACCTGAGCAGCAGCCCTGTAACAGCCCAACTATATCAGCTGGTCACCCAGTCTGGTGTCACCTGCAAACTGTATGAGCATACACTCCACCTCCACCAGGTCATTGATGAAGATGTTAAACAGCACATACCCCAGGTCAGACCACAAAACAGATCACAGGACACTGGGGCACTGCCACAGGCAGCCATGGCGATCTTTTCCTCCCCTTTTCTTGCACAGGGATTAGTTACTCTGTTTTCACTCTTCCAATGTAATAGATATGAAGTCTTTCACACTCTAAATACAGCTCCACAGAATCATCTGGCCAACTCTGCTACGACACACCAAATTACTCAGCCTCCCTGGAACAACAGTGCCCATCTCCCTGTGCATTCAGTACAAAAGCAGAATTCCCCAGCTCCGACAGTTTCAAAGTAACTGTGTTTGCATTCTTGGAGAAGCCTCCTACCAACCACTGGGTCAATAGCACATTAGCTTAGCAAATGACAGAACCCAGTGAGAATGCTTTCTACCAAGATTCTGGGCAGCACAGCATCTGCACGTAATGTCATTTATGGAAAGAAACGTTACTCCTACAAATTACAATTTGTTTTACCATTCTGCCCACAGAAAAAAAATCCATCTATGTTCCCCATTGGTTAAAGAGCTGCCAAAGAAAGGCTTTTTACCAGGTGCTGAGCTAGCTTGGCAAATATTGGCTCCTGTGACCTGTTTGTTAACATGTAAATGACAGGAATTAAGAGATCAGAAATACACAGTTGGAAAGACAGAACAAAACTAACACACACCTTAAATGTCAGAGTCATGGCTTGGTCAAGCATAGCTCCATAGCCTTCTTATTGCTCTTACTGATGTCAGCAGAGCAACAGCCACCACAGTTTATTTTTTTTAACTAAATTATATGAAGCTAAATGACACTGAGGATCCAAGGTGATGATTTAGACTATGGCCCCTCACTGTGTTAATGCAGCTACAGTTGCAGTGCTACAGTAAAAGTGAGCATTTTCAAGACAGCAGTCTAATTAAGTACATCGTAAGTGGTCAAGAGGGAAACTATTAGTCTGAATCTGTATGAGCAGTCAGAGGAAAAAACTCACAAGCGCCCAGTTATCCCAGAACACATCATGGAAACAAATACATACCTTTCTCCTTCAACCATACAGCAAAGAGTGGGTACCAGGTCCAGTCCTTCTTCCCTTCCCATTATCATCTCTCTCCCTGACGAGGAACCCCAAAAAATCCCAGCTCCACAAAACCACAGAAATGCTGCTTGCAAGCAACTGCCAAGGTCCAGCTTCAGGCTGGACTATTGCCACATTAGATGAGGTCAGTCATGACTGCTTCATCCCTTCCACATGAAAAAAAAAAAACCCAACCCTATCTGTTTGTGTGGCAGACAGTATCAGATTTGCCATAGAGGCAGATCTGGTTTGCTCCTAGCGCAACAACCATTTGGATCATGACATCCTGCACCCAATTCCAATCCAGTTTCCCAGTGGTAGGGCTCCATTATACAGGCTTATTTAATTGCTTACCCTTCCAGTTGTAGGGAATCATAAGGAAAGAAATAAGAAGAGCCAGTAGATCAATACCTGGCATGGAGACTGGTGTCACTAGCAGAATTTGGGGGTTTTTTTCATCGTGGGTCAGTTTACACAACAGCAGACCTGCTGGCAACAGATAGGGTACACCAGTCTCAAACGGGGAAAAGGATCTTTGCACAGGAGTTAGCAGGGCTCACCGAAAGACTTTTAAACTAGGTTTGAAGGGGGAGAGGGATAAAACCAGGTTTGCTAGAGATAAGCCTGGGGGCAGCATGCCAGTGTTCGAGGGATGGGTGCTAACAAGGTCCTTCTGTCTGCTATCTCAGTGGAGGTAGAGGATGGAGATCCATGCAGCAGCAGATGTGCAAGGGTTATCAATGTGTTAGAAACCACGGAAGCGCCTGAGAATGGTAATGGAGAATTAGGGCTTCTCCCTCAAAAAAGGTGGTGGAATCAACAGCCCTACTGAAGTGCACCTACACCACTGCACACAGCATGGGCAACAAACAGGAGCTGGAAGCCACTGTGCAGCAGGAAAACTATGATACGGTTGCCACCACAGAAAGATGGTGGGATGACTCACACAACTGGAGCACTGCAATGCATGGACAGAAGGGACAGGTAAGGAGGGAGAGGTGGTAGCGTAGCCTTATGTATCAGGGACTGTTTTGATTGTCTAGAGTTTAACATCATTAAGCTGAGTGTTTATGGGCAACAGCTGGGGGAGAGGCCAACAAGGCAGGAATCACAGTGGGAGTCTGTTAGACCACCCAATCAGGATGAAGAGGCAGCCAAAATATTCTACAAGCAACTGAGAGAAGTCTCATGATCGCTAGCCCTTGTTCTCATAGGGAAATTCAACTCAACAGACATCTGCTGGAAATACAATCCAGCAGAGAGGAAACAGTCTGGGAGGATCCTGGAGTGTGTGGAAGATAACTTCCTGGCACAGCCGGTCAGTGAGTCAACTAGGGAAGGCGCTCCGCTGGACCTGTTCTTTGTGAACAGAGAAGGACTTGTGGGTGACATGATGGTTGAAGGCCATGTTGGGCATAGCAATCACACAATTATTGAGTTTTCGATTCCTGGAGAAGGGAGGTGTAATCAGCAGAACTGCCAGAACTTCCAGAGGGCAGACTTTGGCCTTTTTAAGAGCCTGGATGACAGAGTCCCTTGGGAGGCAGTCCTGAAGGGCAAAGAAGTCCAGGAAGGCTGGACCAGGAAGGTGCAAGGAGCAGGCCATCCCCAAGTGCCAAAAGACAAGACAGGGGAAAGAAGACTGGCCTGGCTGAACAGAGAGCTTTGGCTAGAACTTATGAAAAAAAAAAAAAAAAAAAGATGAAGAAAAAAATTGAGTTTGTGACCTTTGGAAGAAGGGGCAAGTAACTCAGAAGGACTACAAGGATATCAGAAGATTATGCAGGGAGAAAATTAAAAGGGCTAAAGCCCAGCTATAATTTAATCTGTCTACTGCCATAAAAGATAATAAAAAAACATTTCTATAAATACATTATCAGCAGAAGGAGAGCTAAGGAGAATCTCCACTCTTTATTGGAAGCAGAGGTAAACATGGGGACAAAGGATGAGAAAAAAGCTGAAGTACTTAATGCCGCCTTTGCCTCAGTCATTATTAGTAAGACCAGTTGCTCTCCAGGTACCCAGCCCCCTGAGCTGGAAGACAGGGAGCAGAATGAAGCCCCATAATCCAAGGGGAAATGGTCAGCACCTGCTACACCACTTAGACACACACAAGTCTATGGGGTCAGATGGCATCCACTCGAGGGTACTGAGGGAGCTGGCAGAAGTGCTCACCAAGCTACTTTCAATCATTTCTCAGCAGTCCTAGCTAACCAGGGAGGTCCAAGTTTACTAGAAGTTAGCGACAACCATCTACAAGAAGGGCCAGAAGGAGGATCAGGAGAACTACAGACCTGTCAGTCAGATCTCGGGGCCAGGGAAGGTTATGGAGCAGATTATCTTGAGTGCTATCATGTGGCACATACAGGACAATCAGATGATCAAGCCCAGTCAGCACAGATTTATGAAAGGTGGGCTCTTCTTGACTAACTTCTTTGACAAAGAGACTGGGTTAGCAGATCACGGAAAAGCTGTGGATGTTGTCAACTAGACTTTAGGAAAGCCTTTGACGCCACCTCCCACAGCATTCTCCAGGAGAAACTGGCTGCTCATGGCTTGGACAGGTGTACTTTATGCTGGGTAAAATAGCATAGAATTCTATTGTTGAATAGAATAGCATCCTGGAGAATGCTATTCTATTTAGAATAGAATAGCATTCTCCAGGAGAAACTGGCTGGATGGCTGGGCCCGAAGAGTTGTGGTGAATGGAGTTAAATTCAGTTGGTGGCTGGTCACAGGTGGTGTTCCCCAGGGCTCAGTATTGGGGCCAGTTCTGTTTAACATCTTAAACAGCTATCTGGACAACAGGATCTGAGTGCACCCTCAGTAAGTTTGCAGATGACACCAAATGGAGCAAGAGCGTTGATCTGTTTGAGGGAAGAAAGGATCCACAGAGGGATCTGGACAGGCTGGATTGATGGAGGCCAGCTGTATGAGGTTCAACAAGAGGAAGTGCTGGGTCCTGCACTTGGGTCACAACATCCCCACGCAACATAAAGGCAGGGAAAGAGTGGCTGGAAAGCTGCCTGGTGGAAAAGGACCTGGAGGTGTTGGTCAACAGCCAGCTGAGTATGAGACAGAAGTGCACCCAGGTGGCCAAGGTGGCCAATAGTACCCTGGCTTGTATCAGGAATAGTGTGGCCAGCAGGACAAGGGGAGTGATTGTTCCCCTGCACTTGGCACTGGTGAGGCCACACATCGAAAACTATGTGTGTTTAGTTTTGGGCCCAGCACTACATAACAAACATCGAGGTGCTGAAGCATGTCCAGAAAGGGCAATGAAGCTGGTGAAGTGTCTACAGAACAAGTCTTATGAGAAGCAGCTGAAGGAACAGAGGGTTTTTTAGTCTGGAGAAAAGGAGACTCAGGGGACACCTCATCGCTCTCTATAACTACCTGAAAGGAGGTTGTAGCAAGGTGGGTGCTGGTCTCTCAAGTAACAAGTGATAGGGCGAGAGGAAACAGCCTCAAGTTGTGCCAGGATGTTTAGACTAGACATTAGGAACAATTTCTTCACCAAAAGGGTTGTCAATATTGGAGCAGGCTGCCCAGGGAAGGGACTGAGTCACCATCCCTAGAGATACTTAAAAGATGTGTAGATATTGTGCTTAGGGACATTTAGTGGTGGGCATGGCAGTGCCAGTTTGGTGGCTGGACTCAATGATCTTTAAGGTCTTTCCCAACCTAAATGAGTCTATGATTTCATTGGAGAGTCAAGAGCTGTCAGACCAAACTGAGTACAGATCCCAGATATACCTATGATGTTAGCATTCTTGCAGCCTGCCTGATTTTCCAATGGAACCAATTCGCTGTAACAATACTGGGAGCCACACATAGGGAAGAAGACAAGCAGTAATCCCGAAGGACAATTTCATAACCCCTGCTCCTGAAGAGGAGTATTAAGCAGAAAATGCAAGTCTGGATGTCCTTGTACTCGCTTCTATTCTACCACTTCTGAAGAAAATCCTGTCAATTTTGCAAAGCCTCTAAATTCATCTGCTGGGCTAGGCAAGCCAGAGAGCTAACAACAGTATTCTATTTTAAAATGACAGAAGTGTCTGCATCTGTTTAATAACACACATGCATACATCTGCCAAACAGACCTAGTGGGAAAGACACTTTCCGAGGATTACACATTTTTCTGTTTAAAGACAGTAAAAAAGACACCATGCCTCTATACAGATATCAGAATAGCTCTCCTCCTCATCCAGCTCTCACAGTCTCCCTCCTTACTCCAAAAAAATCGTGTATGCAATCATCTCAGCTAATTAAAAACTGGCAATAAGGCCATGTGGCAGCTATAATGGAAAACACACTATTTCTTTTTTTAGTGGATTTCATTATGGTTCAGCCACACAATGAAAGAAGCACTAAAGAAGGAACTGGAATTGGAATTCCAGGAGTCAGAACAGCTTGCTTGTTTTATAACCAAAATGCAGCATACGTTGAAAATCGATTCTATAAGAGTTTCTATCTGATTGCCAGACAGGTCTCCAGGATTATAAAGAAGTCTCTTTTAACTTGGAGAAACAACCACTAGGAGTCAAAGCTGAATTCCCACAGATCCTGTTACTCACGACTAGCAAAGCCAAAACCAGAATCCCATCCCATGGCCTCCCCTCTCAGCATAAGGGCTCTGGAGAGGGGTCTGCTGTGGGCGCATGGAAACAAATCATGTGTACAGGATTTATAATTAGAAGCTTTGTTGTGTGGATATATGTTCCTCCACAAGGAACTGACAGTGATTTAAGGGCCCAAAGAGTACGGAGCCACTGCTCTTGGCCAGTACATGCTGCCAGGTGTGCACGTTCTCTCCACATCTGGTTTTCAGAGCAAGACTTAACTGGATTCAAATTACAAGACTCTGAAACCACACGTTAGCCCTAACACTTTTCCAGCTAAACTGGACAGGCACAACAGAAGTCACGGACTTTGGGTCGCAGCTTTCTACTTGGCCAACAAAAGGGTACAAATTAGGAAGTCTATACCCGAGTAGAACATGCTTCACCCTGGAGAGATCACTTGGCCACTGACCTAATAGCTGTGTAACACAGAGGTTCCTGTTCCCACTTCCCTTCCATGCTCAGCCCACCCCCAAAGATAAATGGGGGTCACTGTAACCATGCAAGAACTGCTGGGTTAGACCACATGCACAGAGCCCCTTCTGCAATGGTGGGGATAGCACGGTGCACCAGCACTGAGGCAGCCTGTCCTGCAGCAGAGGTCCCAGGATCCAGCACTCCTCCTGAGGGCAGCCTGGAAAAGCCCCCTGAAAAGCAGGGCTTCCCCACTGCTCACCCTGCCCCTCTTTCCCTCACACTTCCCCCCCTCCTCACCGCAACACATGCCACACATCACCCCCAACCCCTCAGCCCAGGCAAGGAGCGCAGATGCAGCCTGTAACAACAACCAGAGGTAGGTACACCACAGCCACGAGGAGGGCACGTAAAGCAAGGGCTGGTTCATGTATGCCATATAGACCCTGGGGAAAACCTGCTGCCGACGCGCATACTTTAGAGTTAGAGTAAACAACTCTGACAACTGCATCAGTTGATTTTGCTGTGCCCTGAGGAAAAAAACCTAAGCTTCATCAGTGACAATACGTATATATGCCACATTTCAGAGAGCGGGCAGAGGACATACAAGGGAGAAGATAAGCAACTACCAAAGTCACCATGCAGAAGAGATCAATTAGAGGACTGCGCAGAGTAAGGCATGTGGACATCATGACTGCTGACCAGAACAGAGTCTGTGCCATCACTCACAACCTGACACTGGCACAGGTCAGATCTTTCTCTGGAGTCACCTGGTTGACTTTCAAATGGCTGGCTTCTGCAACAGAATACCCAGATCCCATTAGTTCAAAGAACCTGCAGGTTTCCCAAAGTCATGATGGCTATAACGAGCAGAGGTCAGCACAAGGAGAAGCCTTTGGGAAACAAGGCTTCCCTTCCTTCTTTCTTGCTGGCCTCCAGGTCTGCTGAAACAACCCTGAGGAGTTTTGAGGGCTGGCCCATGAAGACCTCACCCCACAGGCACAAGAATATGGACAGACTGAAAATGCTGAAAAGGAAACAAGGCTCCAGGATTAACTAGGCACGCACAGAGCCTGCTGTGTTACCAGCCACAGCAAGGGTGACATGGATCACAAAAACAATGTTATAAGGAGAAGGAATTTCCTGCCTCATCTGTGATACATGTCAGTATCTCTGTACAGTCATTATGTCCCCATCAAGACACAGATAACCCTGACACAGACAACCTCCCAGGTATGTATCTGCAGACCAAGATTTACAGCGGTGCCCAAGAGATGTGTACACTCAACGTCCTTTGAAAACTAACAGCCATTTAGCATCCAAATCCCTCATGAGCAGCTTTGAGGCACCAGCTACACTAGCACCTCCACAGCTACAAACTTCAATCTCCTCAGCTGTGTCTGTAACATTTGTATGCATGAGGTATACACACTAAAGTTTGCTCCCACTGAACAGCAAAGCTCTAACTGCTGACACGCCAATTCCTGCAACTAGCAGACTGCCTTGCGCTGGTCTTGCCACAGACCACATAACCCTGGATCTCTTAGCAACAAGTTGTTCCGACATGCTTTTGCAATGGAAGGAGCTTGCCAGCTAATCTCCCAAATCTCCTAACATCAAAGTACAATCCCAAGCTCAAAACAGTGCCTTGGAAAACTTCACCAGCTTCATCTGTTTTCGGATCAGCCAGCCTGTAACAGTTCTTAAAGTACATGAAAAGACATTTAGCACTGCTGTGCATAACTATACTAAATCTTATGGACTCCTGTGCTGCTGACGTGCAGATCAGTAGGATGCATTTGTATTGATAAAAAGATCTAAACACCACAACTTTTAAAAGCACAAGCACTTAAGTCAATATGATGAATGCATTCATGACAATGCACTGCAGAACACAGCCTATCTCCCTGCACAGATCCACCAAGGGATCCTGTGGTCCCCAAGGGGACCAAGAATCTGCCGTTCACACCATCCAGCATAGAGCATCTGCAGACTTAGCATGAAGTCGTGACTTTGCAGCTCCCCCCATTCAAAGTCTCATGTGGCTCACCCACGTGCTCCTTGAAACAGAAACAACCAGATGCCAGCTTCTAGAAGACTCTCTCATGATGTTAGCATTAATAAATCCTTTAGAAGAAATGAAAACAGGTATCACTGAACAATTGCTTTTAAGTAAGGGCAGACTTTAAGAAGAAAATTAGTCCCTTTCCAAATCCTTGCATTAGTATTTTTAAGAAATGGTGTTCATAACCACCTTGCTAAGGTTTTATGACGAAACGTAATAGTGTTCTTACAATGAATCTTGTTTTAAAGATTGCAATTCTGAAAATGTTTTATTTTCATTTAACTTTAAAATGTCTGGTTTTCTTAAATAAAAGCAATTCACTTTCTTCAGTCCATTACTGTAGCGCTTCAGAGCTACTCTGCATATCTTGCTGCATGCTGTCTGGAAGAAAACTTTCAGCTGTAATTTAAAACTCCATTGTCTCACCAAGAGACTGTGCCTAAAGCTGTACTGGGTGAACCATCCTAGCCTAGCTGCAGTTACAAGAGAAAAAGATGGGATTTATGACACTATTAAAAGGAGGATTCCTGTGCATGTAAAGTTCATTTTGTTTGAGACATTGACACAAACTATATCAACAGTACAGCTTTTGCCAGAACAGAACACTGTCAGAATGTAAACTGGCACTGCTCTAGCAAGACTGAAACCAGACCTAGTCAGAGGTATGCCTGAATCCTACAGGAGGAACTCAGCAATTAGGCTATGCAGGTTCCCACCGGAAATTTAGGTCTGTCTGTTCCAATTAGTAGTGGAAAGTCTAATAAATTGGACCTGAATTTGCATATGTCTGCACAGTCTTTCTATTGATATACACACATATCTGGAATGCTATGCAGCTTCAATATAATCATATGAAAATTCCTCTCTTAAAAAGCAAGTAATTCTGCTTAACCAGCACCCACCTCCCGTTTGGATATTTCAGCAGCAGTACCCTTTTACAATGCACAAACATGCTTCCCCAGCCAAGCATCCTCTCAGACTGCAGCAAATGTACTTGTGTGAATCAGGACCACAGAATTACACCCTACGTCCTTTGTATTTCTCTCTTCATCTAAGAATTCACTGTCTCATACTACAAGCATGGAAAGTGAGTGAAGATGGGAGTGAGCTCCAACACCAGTCTATTGAAAGGAAGAGCGTTAAAACTGCATTGAGGATCAGGTCAGCAGACAGTGAGAGGCAACCAGTTGAACCCAGTATCTCAGATGACGCCTCAAGGATCTGCAAGAAGCCGATTTGCTCATGAAGATTCCCAGCAAGCACCCGGCAAGTTATCTGGCACTTCACCACTAGTCAGAAATGCAGACATGCCTCAGGACAAAACCTAGAGTGCAAGCACCACATCAGTAACACACCTTCCCCCCGAGCTTTCTAGGCACCAGGTGATGCCAAAGTCCCAGTTCTTCCACATCAGAGTGGTTAGAAGAATTACCCTGCCTGTTCATGAAGCAGGTTACCATGGGCACAGCCAGAATGAAACACAATCTACAACGGCCAGGAACGGTTGTGACTGGGGCACATCCTGGGCATGAATAATACCACCGCCATGAGTGACACCTGCAAGGTGAATGAAGATTGAGTTAAGGATGCCTTACAGCTTCACATCTTTTTAAGATCTATTGAACAGCCATCTTCCAGAAACATTTTAAAGCTAAATACACTAGGCAGTGACTAATACAAAGGTGCAGCACACAGAGACAGAGAAGTTCAGTTTTTTACAACCTGTGTACACTGATACACCTCAGAGACCATATAACAGACAGCATTAAAAAGAGATCTTAACTATTTTCAGTATACCATATTCAAATGAAACATGAGATCCATTTTCTCAGCAAGTCCATTTTCCCTATCCTGTTGGGAAGCCCTAAAGACTTGAGATGTGCTGCTCATCAATACAAAGGCAATGAAGTAGATCTTGTTTTGAACCTCTTTTCCCTCCAGAGAGCAATTACCCACAAAAACAGCCCCATCAGTTTCAAAGGAATGATAAAGAAACTGTTTCCTCCAACTTAACTCTGCTGTTGAGCTTATTTCCCCACGTTCTTCCATTCAGAAAGCCAAAGTAGATCGGGCAGTCCCACCTGAACAATTTGGAGCTAGGTTTCAGCATGTGCAGAGCCATGGGAAATAAGCAGATTATGCGGCACCTTTGCCAACGGATCAGAGCACTAGAGACAACGCAGGAGAAAGTTCCTTTCCCTGCTTTGTCACTGGCTTCCCAGATGACCTTAACAAACCATCTCTTCACACCTCCACCTTTTCTCCCTGCAAAATAAAGGCAACAACTGTCACCTTTCTCTGGGAGAAAAATCTTGCCATCTAGTGGAAATACTAGTCCACCAAGCTATTTACCAGACTGGTGTACCCCCAGGCAATTGCAACAGTAAACTTTTCACAGCCAGGCTAACGCACCCTTACACTGAGCCACAGACCCCAAGAACAATACTTTAACATTACTCCCTTGATATGTGTAAAACCTTTGTATTATTCAGCTGCTGTTGCAATAATTCTGCCCTCTGCAGCACTGTCATTTCCATCCTCCTTTCCCCCTCTCCTACTGATTGCATCAGGCACAACAAATAATGCTTTTCTGAAGCAGTTTCCTCACCCCTATGTCCACCCTCAAGCATGTCACTAGGTAACAACACTAAGCAATTAAGTTTGCTCTATTTCTCTCACTGACTCCTCCATATAGGCTTTATATATATATTCACACACACAGATACAGTAATAGAAGGTTTATTTAGCCAAACACCTGCTGCCCAGATCTTTCATACAGTGTGTTATGAGGAAAAGAAAACAAAGCTTTGCAAGAAGGCTTGAAGCAAAGCTTGCAGCAAACTCCTTCCTTTATTTCAGTACAAAGACATCACTCTGACTGACAGGAAAGGGGAGATTTTTTAAGTTCCGTTTACAGATGGAGATGAAACACAGCACTATCTGAAACAGCATCTGAGAAGAAGCAAAGGGATCATCTAGCTTACAAACCGTACACTGCTATGGGCCCTGCCAGCACCCTAATAGTTTCCCAAGGTATTTAAAGATTTTGGAGCTCCTGAACAGGCATGATAGGTTTATTAAACACATTACAGATGTGGCACATTTGGAAGCCCAAGATACACCAAGACAGAGTCATGTCACAGTAGCATTAGGCAAACTTAGATTTTTGCAGATTTCTACCACAGCTTAAGGGGTGGGGTGTGGGGGGCAGAAATTAAAACCAGGTGGGCACACGAGCACTGGAACTAACACATCCCACTTTTCTAAGGATGTGTGTCATGACTGATTGTAAGATTAAGAACACACATCTCCATGCAGCACTCTCCCCATAGACACGTCCTTTCTCTGGCCATGTTCCTACCACATGGGCTATCTAATAGCTCATCTGTATCATAGATGAGCTCATCTGCAGGTTTTCCTGCTGCAGGACTCCACTAAGGGACACCACTACTCACTGGTGACACATTTTGACACAATCTGAAGTCATTTCATAATCCTTAAGACCAGTAATTTTCTCTCAAGGGCATTTTCGGCCAAAATATCAGTTAAAAACTTTCCTGGGAGGGAAGAGGAAGGGAGGAGCCAAACAGACAGTGAGATCACCCACCCCGTACTTCCATAGGAAACCAGGGTAAAAACGGCTTCCCCGTGAACAACGGTGGCTGCTGTGTTGTTTAAGTCAAGGCTCCCTAACAAGTCAGCTCATCCATAAAAATTCAGAAACATAAATATAAGGCGTAATAGTGTAAAGCAGAGGTTTGAGGTAGAAATTCAAAGGCTTCCTCAAACAGTTACACAACCTATAGAATTTGGCTTAAAACACTGACAAATTTGACCTGAGGTCTTAACCCTACCTCCCATGCTAGCACTCACTTACAAAGCACTATGTCACACCATACTGCTAAAGCAAGAGCAGCAGCGCAGTTGTTTACATGCTACAGTAAATACTTCAAATACTGCCACAGCGACTATCACCAGCGCACCCCAGAACGTTACTTATCCTCCCGTCATAAAGCAAGGGTATGAACTTACACTGGCCACCTTGATAAGCCTAATAAACCCTCCTCTCTCGACACAGTCTCTCTAAAAATAGATTGCAGCACGTTATAAAGTAGTTAGCCAAAAAATTATTTAAATTTAGTTGCTTATGTGTTGGTAGCCACACATTTTGGTTATTTATGACACAACCGCCACCCATGATTAAAAAAAAAAACTGCGTAAGTAACAACCAAAAACTTTTTCAGTACCACCACAAGGATCTTTAAGCTCAGAATTTGTGCACAAAGACAAAAAGGAATAATATAACTGGATTACAGCGCTTGCACAGAGCAGGCTAAAGGTCATTGTATCAACACTGCTGAGATGGTGATAGCAGGCCCATATTTACACTACAGTACAAAAGGCAGGCAGTGAATGCAAGAAGTCTGTATAAAGAGCCCTCCGGCTTGCTTGCTTTTCGTGCTGTTAGAGGCAGAGGAGGCAAGAATGATTTTTGTTTGCGGCAAATCAGCAGCCAGCGTTCCCATTTGCTGTTGTGGAGTGGGCAGTATTTGGGAAGTGGGAAGATCACTCCGACCTCTGCTGGTCCCCTCAGAGAAAGCCAGCAGAAACCGCCTGAAGGGAAGGAGGAGATCCCCCAAGCGCAGAGCAGTTCCCAGGCACACAAGTTGACCACATGGCTTCTACGTGGTCTACCAGCTCCTTCAAGGAACGCCCCTCGGGTGAGCTTCCAATTTACTTCTGCTTCACACATACAAAGATTTCATTTCTAGCTATGAAATTTGCTTCTGCAGCTGTGCAGGTCCTACTACTAGCCACAGACCAGCCTCTCTCCCCCTGGTGCAGACCCCACCCCAGCACCTGGTCACTGCTTAGCCCTGGGTTCCCTCCGACTTCACAGTCATGGTCTGGACAACCTGCATTTGAGAACTACTGCACAAAGAAAGTGCAAAACATAGGAGGGTAATAAGCATTTCCCCCTCCAACAAAGGGCCTCAGCTGCCTGGAGCACCAGCATGTCACACCCAACGGGTGGCTCCACAGGTTCTGCAGACTGTCTTTCCTCCCTTCGCATTTTCAGACTGGAAGGAATACTCAAACTACAAGCTGTGTCACATGTTTCAGCTTCCTTCCCATCCCACTGACAGAAGTGTGACTGTCATGCTTTACTGCAGCAGCGGTTCCCCACGAAGAAGTACCAAGGGCAGGAGCTGCGGCCACAAGAGTAGGCAAAATAACAGGCAAACTCAGCAAAATGAGTGGGTGGTCCCTGCTAAGGTCCCTGCTGAAAGCAGTCACCTCAAAAACATTGCCTAGCATGCCAAAATGTCTCATTTAAGAAGGGATGCAGCCAATCTGTTTAAGCTTAGAAGCCACCTTTGAATGAAATACACCCTTTCAGAGTGTGTGGTCAGCATCTCCTGCTAGAAATGAGTTTTCCCCACCATCTTCCTTCAGAAGCAAATGAGATCAGGAAAGCACAACCATTTCTGCTGCTCCTCAGCCGAACCACAGTTTCTCTAAACTTGATTAAAAATAGATAATAAAGGAAATACCAATAAGCCACACCAAAACAGCCTGCAGAAGGAAAGGGAAGCAATTTCCCTGAGCCAGTTTTGAGGCTGCATATTTTATTTTTGAGTATTAAAAAGCTGCCTTATAATGTTGTTGCCAATTAATAGACTCAATATGGATAAAACATGTGCTCACTCAACAGCCAGCTGAAAGGAGGCTGAAACTCAAGTTACATCCCTACCCTACACCCATCAGACACTTGAACAAAACTAAGGCCGGTTTTAACCAATCAGAAAGTCAAAATCGCACTAAACAGCAAGGCAAGGACACCCAGATTTCCTGCTAGCAGCCATCTGGGATAACGTGGAACAATTTTCTCTGCAGGAGCCAGTACTTGGAGAGATGGGGAAGCAGAGGACAGAGTACACCATCATCGGAGTAGACGACACTCCGGAGAAAGGGACACTTCGCGCATGCAGGGCTGGATCATCTTTAATGATAGCACCATCTCCCTATCTACAAGCACGACAAAAAGTCACGTTGCTTCAAACAGCGCTATCTCCGCACAGCCCCTTGTGCGTGCGGACAGCCGAGGGCAGGCCCCGCACGCGTGCCCAGGCGAGAGGCTGTGCCAGGGCACAGTGCCTAGGTGGCCCAGGGCAGGGGCGGGCTGGCATGGGTGAGCCACACTGACACCGGTGCTGGCCCACTGGGCTCAGGCTGCGGGAGCCTGCCCTGGCCCCCCACACCGAAGGGGGAGGCCAGCGCTGGCAGCGACAGCCCGAACGCACACACTGGGTGCGCCCCAGCGCCTGCGTACCCACGTGAAATCCGGGAGCTCGAGGACAAGGTGGTTTTACTGAGTATACTTGGTTATGAAAAACATGCTGAGCAAAGTATCCACACCAATGTAGACCCTATGGATGAAGCGTGCCTGGAACGAAACACGGGTGGAATTAACCGTCCCCTCGTGGCTTCCTTAATGCTCAGACGAGAAGAAAAGCGACGCCCACAGCCCCCTCGGTCACCAGAAGTTTGTTCCGCCGCAGCAGGCGGGTGCTGGGGCTCCCTTCCCGGCGGCGGGCGGGCAAGGCAGGCGGGCCAGCCCCGGGGCGCGCACGGTGACCGGCCGCCCCACACCGGCGGGACGCGCCGGGAGCCCCCGGGCGCAGTCACCCCCCCGGCAGCGCCCCCGCCGCAGCCGCCCCCCCCCCCGCGCCGCCGCCCCCAGCCGGGCTGAGGCGGGCAGGGCCCCGTTTCCCCGCCGGGGCTGCGGCCGCTCCGGGGGCAGGGAGCGCGGCCCCTTCCCCAGGCGACGCTGCCCCCTCCGCGGGGCTGGCGAACAAAGGGCGCTTCTGCCCCGCAGCCGCCGCAGGCTTCCCGCGGGGGGACGGGACGGGGCAGCCGCAGCCGCAGCCAGCCACGCCGGCCGGGCACGCTTTCCTTCCTCCCCGCCGCGCGGGCGAACTCACCCTCCTTGGCTTTCTTCTTCCTCGCCAGCGTCCCGCCTAGCTTGCCCAGGAACGACTCGTCCTTCTTCATCCTGTGGGGCCGCAGCGTCGGGGATCGGACGGGCGCGGCGGACATCGGCTTGGCCGGGGGGTCAGCGGGGGGAGCCTGCCCGAGTCCTGCCCGAACCCCTGCCCTCGCCCGGCGGCTGAAGCGGCCCGCGGAGGCGAACAAAGCCCGGGAGCGGGTGAATCACCCGGCCAGCCGCGACCGAGCGGGGAGAGCCGGCGGTGGGAGGCGTGCGAGCCGGAGCCGCACGGGGGGCAAGGGGCGGGCTGGGAGCCGCAGCCGCCGGCCACAGCGCCCTGCCACGGCCGGGAAGTCCGCGGGAGGCGGGGGGCGCGCCGCCACGCCCACCCGGCCCGCAGGCCCCCCGCGGCGGCGGCCCGGGCCCTGAGGGGGCGCGGGGCGGTGGCCGCGCCGGGGAGGCGCCCGGCCGGCCTCGGCGAGCTCCGAGGTGACACCTGTGGAGAGCCGTGCGGGCGGGCGGGTGTGTGCGGGGACAGCCTGGCAGGGGGCTGCGGCACCCCCTTGCCGAGGCAGCGGCAGAGGTGCAGGGACCGGGTGGGCCCAGCGGGTGCAACCACCGCTGGGCAGCGGCGCCGCCGGTCCCGCCGCGGCCGGAGCGGAGGGAAAGCGGAGAGCCGGCTCCCGGCGCGCGCTGCTCCTCAGGGCTCTGCCCCGCCGCTCCTTGCGGGCCGCGCTCGCGTTTGCCGCCGCCTTTCGCCGCCCAGCGCCGCTCGGGCCGGGCTCTCCTGGCGCAGGGCCCGCCGGGCTCGGCCTCCCGTGCGGCAGGCTGCGGGGACGGGCTGCGGGGTGAGGGGAGGGGGCTGCGGGGTGGGGGCTGAGGGCCCCGCGTCCGCCAGGCTCCCGCCGGCGGCGGCCCGCACTCCTCCGGCGGGGATGCCACCACCTCGCCGGTCTCCAAGCAGTGCCGCCACTGTCACCAGCGTGTGTGCACGCAAAAACGGCCAAAAACTGGAAAGCTGGGTTTGATCCCACAGAGAGAATTTCTTATTATCATTTTACAGCACCCGGGAGCATGATGAGGGCTTTGTGGAATACACATTAAAAACAGATCCTGAAGAGTTTATAGCCTTAGGCTCTGATCCTGCGAAGTCTTACGCACATACTTAATTTTAAGCCCCTGAAGCAGTCCCATGGACTTTAATGACCCTACGGGGTACCTACAGCCACACAACCTTTGGCCCCGCTCCTGCTAGCAGCTCCCTGTTGGCAGCCCTCGCCCCAAAACAAAGAGCCACATTCAAATCAACACAACTTGGCACAGGATCCGCACACCCATCTTTCAGGACAGATTTTCATGCTTGACCAGACAGTAGAAATAATGCTACATGACACATCCAGCGCATAAGACAGCAGAGATACTTTTCTGACTGTAATTTCACAAGAGATTTAACCCAAGCTAATCCCTTCGGTCATGAAGATCCACTTTTGTGCCTCACCTCCAGCTGCTCATTGCTTTTCTAGAAGCAGATCGGTAACTAGCCAAAAGAAAAGCACCCAACAAACCAAAACCAAAACCACCCTGCCCAGCCTTCCAGTATCACTGAGCATAGAGTCACCCAAGGGCAAGTGCCAGCAGAAGGGAAGTGGAGGGAGCAATGACTGGGGCTGGGAAGATCCTTCTGAAAGACAGCACAGACTTCTATGAACTGGAGATTATCCTGAATTGACAGCCCGATACAGGATGGAATGATGGCTTGAGTCTATGCTAATTCTTTGGGGCTCCAACTCTAAATAAATTGAAGCGTGAACACTATCCTTTTTTATATTTTATTTTTTTTAAGATGATGCTTTAAGAGGAAGGTGCCAGACTGCACGCATGCATTTTATTCCAGCTTTGCAATTACCAAAATATTACCAAAGAACAGGAAGGCTATTGCTGCCGTCAGCAGCAGAACAGCAGATACAGGAAACTCGGATTCTTTTTAACAAGAACTACACATCTCAGAGAGTGAACAGTGAAGCCCACCAGCCAAGGCACAGCAGGGAACTTTAATCAAGAGCCTGTAACTCACCCTGCGGTCACAAGCCAAAGGGACCTGCTGCACCCAGCAACTATCCCACCATGTCTGCTGAGAATACAATACTACTCAAAACAGGGCAAGGCTGCCCTAAACTGCAAGAAAAGCTGCACAACACTCAGCATTTCATGAAAATGCCCTTTCGTTAACTGAGATGGCGGCCATGAAGGATCCTTCAGACTACAAATCCAAAACAGGAGAGTGTTTGAGCTGAAATGTGGCTTTTTGTCCAAAGAAAAACACACCGCAGGATATACTTTGATTTTGCCTGAAAGTGCATGTTTGTAAGAGACTGAGCAATCTGCATTTCTGTCATAACTGCTATTAGCAGAACATGGGGCAGTATCTACGTATAGAGATAGTTAGTTTACCTATGTTGCATTTTAAAATCTTTAAATTTTTTTGTAAAAATCTTTTGCTTTTTCCCTGTTGAAAGTAATATTTAACACAATAGCTAATGAAAGATTCAAGAAAACAATGCTGGCTCACCAGTTTCTCTAATCAGTTTTCTTTCTGCATTTGAACCATAGGTTTGCCTTACAGGCTTTATTTCTGTTATGATTTGTAAATCAACAGGAGAGTGGCAAATAGACAAATCAGTGTTTCAAAGCATAGAACTGAAGGGTAGCGACAGTTTTGGAGTAGGACCTGCACCTGCTTTTAATATTCACATTTAATGGATTAGTTTCAAGTTTATAACATTCCCCTGCTCAAGCCACCCACTGCTCCAGCGCAGCGAGGTCCAAAGTTGCCCACAGCACTGCTGTGCGTCACTGGCAAAAGCAACCAAGCACCAGGAGTGCTGTTTCTACGTCTCACAAGTCCTGCATCGCAGACAGCTTGGACCAAGGGTTCCTCATCAGTATGAGCAGTTTTCCACATCTGTAATTTCCTCCAGCCCCATACTACCATTACTTTATGTGCTATCACATCATTTAAAAATCTCACAAAATAATATATACTGTAGATTTTAATGTAGTGGTCACTCTCACTGGCTGTGCAAGCAGCATTCGCTGTTCCTGCAAGCCATGCTTCTTACAGTCTGCTCCGCCAGCCAGGCTGCTGAGTGGTGATGCTGCCCTGCTGAACTTCTCCATTCGGGAGCCCCAGGAACGCTGAGTTTAAGAATGGATTGATGATAAACAAAAAATCAAGAAATCCTGGACAAAGCCCCTCTGAAGAAAGCATGACTTCTCTAAAAACAAGCAAGCCAAACCAAAACTGTAATTGCACTATGCTTGAGAACTTCAGGGCACACAGAAAACCCCAGTGTAAATTAGGGCAGTCCCTTACATCTGGCCCAAGTCTCAGTGTAACATACGGATTCACTCTACTTGATCACAGAACCCGTCACGGAAACAATTATAAAACTTCACTATTTTGTTTGCGTAAAAAGCAGTGAGAATTATTATAAAGAACATACAAACGAGGCGTATCCTGCCACTGTTGCTTCAACAGTGCATTCTGCACATTTTCCAGCTGCCAGTATGTCTACCCCCAGACCAGACCAGTGGTTCTCTTCTCGCCAGGGAACTGTAGACTACAACAAAGGCTCCTGGTACCTGAGGAAATGACCTTCACTGACCAAACCACTCAGCCCATGTTCTGTCTTGGAGGATGCAAAACAGTTTAATAATTATGATGACCCATATGTGCGCCCAGTATGTAAGTGGCACTGCTGGAATGAAAAGAACCACTTTGCCAAGTTTAGGAGCTGCACAAGCAGAAGATGACGCCAGAGATCTTTAAGGGCTCATGTGATAAATTGGTGTCCAGACACTACATGCACTACATTTGCAGTCTAGTTTGTTGGGGGAAGGGGGGGTTAAAGCATAATTTCTTGCTATAAGCACTCATCAAAGGTACCCCAAATCTTACGCAAAACCTATTTTCTCATTCATTCCCAAAGTTTCTTTTTCCTGATTTTCAAAATCAATTTCAATAAGTGGAAATCCTGCTTAAGACTTGGTTATAACCTCAACTTCTCTTCCTGTTTCCTTGGCAAGTCTCAAACCTGCCGGTGGCTTTCCATTCTGACCTGGTTCTATCACAGGATATAGGAAGCATCCTGTGACCAGTGTTGCATGGACCATCCAGAGGGGATTTTATGAGTCTGTCTGCACTAAACGTTTAATGCACAGCTGTTGCAAGTTGTAGTGACCACAGAGTCTTATTCCACATCATCTCAACTCTGTGCTCCTGTGTACCAATCGCTAGGATTTTCTCCTCACATGCTCACCTCTCCCCCAACCAGGATTTTCTTTAACTGCTGCACCAGAGCACTCATGTCTTGCTTTGTTACAGAAATGTGTGCCTTAGCTCATAGATAACACTGCCTTTAAGAAGCTGTGAACCTAATGCTATGCTAATTTTGGAATGCATAGAAAATCTAAATCTTAAAATGGAGCAGATTTTTCTTAATCAGACAGCCCACTGCCCCAGCTCTAGTCAAATAACCTCCTCCCTGCAAACACTTCATCTTTATACATCACAGCACGCTAAGCCTGTCTTGTGTTTCCCCATAATGGCAATGATGATGATTATTTTTTTATTGATACTGCTTCTTTGGAAGAACAAATACATTCTTCTTCCTGGGACAATAGCATGTTGCCCATAGCAAAGGCTTCTAGACTGTAAGAACTCACCAAGGGTGGGGTTAATACCAGCTACAAATCTGCCTCTCATTTAAATTACTTTGAGGTTTCAGGCTATACCTAATCAATATTTTATGTTGATTTTCTGTGCAGGAGGGACTTCTTCCCTGTGCTCTTACCAGTGGAAAAGGTGGATTACCATACCAAAAATTTCAGCTATTATACTTTGTTCAAATACCTACACTTCAATTATTACACATTTTTCTAGTGAATATTTCAACCCTTGGAGTTGCTAATGGAGTTTGCCATCCAGATCCACATACAGTACTAGTAAATCAATCTTTCACGCAGTTCTGTGTCTACATATCCAAAAACATGGCTGCCACGCTTCTTCAGCACTAGGTTTGCCAATTGTGTGTTGTTGCAGTCAGTAGTAGTGTTACTACAGCAGTAGTGCCACTACAGCAGTAGTGCCAGTGCTGTGAGTGTTGAAAAGTTGCATCATTCCTTAAAGAATTTAATTCAAATAAAGCTCCTGCAGCTTTTTGGAGGAATGCTCTCAAAATCTCCAGAGAGTGGACCTTATGGCCTATGAGACTTGTGTGTACAATACAGTGACGGTAAAATCAAATCCCATGCCCAAGGACCAGGCCCACATCACATCCACTGAGAACAGTCTCTGCAGTTCTTACTACATTGTATGTTAACATTATAATCAATACATCAGGAAAATAGAAAAAAAATTTAAAAGGAGTAGCCTTAATTATGCTGAAGAAGCACATAGAAAGACAGTAATTGGTTAAATTACCCATATAATCTTTGCAAAATTAAATAATTAGCAAGGATATCAACTGCATTCTGCTGGCACAAACCAAACGAGACACTTTACAAATGCAAGCCCCATTTTCAATGCATCAAAAATAACCTGGATCCATATGAAAAACACTAATAACACCAAAGCACACACAAATGTTGATCTGCACACTAGCAGAGTGGATGTTTTCATTTCACAACATTCACTTAGCTTTAAGGCAGCATGGAAAAAGCATTTTATCCAACCTCTGATGGAAAAAAATAAAAATCAATCAGTTCTCATACTAGATTTTTTTATGAAATGGTAATCACAAAATCTGTAAGTACAAACTTCAGGCAAGAAAGCACACAAACTGGTTCACAAGCTATACACACAGTCCAAACGGCATATAAAACTTTACTAACTCAATATAGCACTCAAGATGTAATGACTTATAAGCAAGTTACCTTTTAATAATAGAAATAAACCCACACAGATAGATCCAGTCACCTCTGACTTCGATATCCTATGTATTTATAAAGAAATGCTTAAATCTGTAGCTAAGTAGAAAAAGTATGCCAGCCTATTGCAAAGTAAAAGGTGGCAGGGTTGTCTGAGCCTGGGAGAGAAAGCCTATGGCAACAGAAAGTAAAAGGACACTCAAAAAAAACCCAAAACAAAACCTGGAGTCTTTCTGAGTCCCATCACGGTGCTTCAAACAAACAGTGCTCTTCTAAACAGGAAAGTTAAGAGCTTGCATCAGTACTTTCAAGTGTGTGTTAGTCTTTGATAATTTAATTGGCAAATGGCCATTAAAACTGACACAGCTGCTGGCCTTCGGTCTGAAGCAGATACTCTGTCTTAAAGCGAAGCATGAAGGCGGCCAGCTACGCTCTTTGTTTCAACCTTCCATACTGAATGAGATACCAGCACTCTGCATACCAGACAATACTCTCTGGTACCCTACCCCTCAGCAGGGATGAGATTCTTGTGAGCATATTCATTAAAAAACCTGTCAGAGCATAAACACATCTTTTCAGAAATACAGAATCACATTGGAAAGACTAAACCTCATTCAAAATCTGTTTTTAATTTCAGCTCTGAACTGTTAGCTTTAATATTTAGCTGAGCTTTTAAATGTCTGAAGTTACATTTGCTCTTTTTAGCATTGCTCACCTTTTTTAAAGAGGTGTTCCGTTTCCTCTATTCTAGCCTTGCAGCATTTTATACTGTTCTCAAAATTGTAGACTACCTCAGATTACTGTAATTACATGTATCACAAAATAATAGTGATACTATGTGGTCTCTCACAGTTCTTCACATGTTGAAGCAAAGCAAAACCACCTGGTTTTTAAGCCACAAAATCATTATATACAGCCTTGTTCTGTAATAATACCTGTACTCGTTTTCTAAGATGATAGATATCTTCTAGACATAAGACGCTGTTACAGTTAATTTTTCTTCCTGGTCTGCCAGATGAGTGAAAAGGTGGGGGTTTGGGGGGTTTGGAGTTTGGGGGAGAGTGGGAGGTGTTCTTTTTTTGTTGTTTTTCTATTTTGATTTCTTTTCAAAATAATGCTATTTATTCAATACTGAGGTAGAAATGTACCACCTAACTGATGCTACTGATTTGCTTCAGAATAATTTCTATTATGTACTCTATTTAACTGAAAACTTACAAAGACCATTTACTCCATGCAGACATTAGCTCTTCCAGCTGCAGACTGGGTTGCATTTTTTTTGTGTAACAACAGAAGAAAGCTGAATGCCCTGACTTGCACAGCATACATTCAGCATAAAGTCTCATCCCAATTAAGTTAAAATCATCCAAGAGCATCCAACAGCAATTTAGCACTGCTGTCATGAAAACGTACATTCAATTACACTATTTCAGAAACCTTTCCGTGGTAGAGAACTGCGTAAAAATCTTCCTGAAAAGGACTGCTACTGCTGTGGCTGCCGGGCTCCAGCCCTTTTAAAAGCAAGGCAAGAATAGCAGAAAAAAGCCTACCACCCTAATCACTCCAAGGCTGTAATTTTAGGATGATTTTCTTACATTGTCCCATACAAAGTTCAGGATAATCTCCCAGACATCTGACCAACTCCTTAATATTCCCACATGAAGGAGAAAGTTGGGTTTTTTTCCCCCATCACATCACAGTAAAAAATTTACACTTTTCCATTTGAGGAACTGCTCCCACTCCGTAGAGAAGAGAGAGCTAGCCTGGCCCTCCGCTCCTTCCCTGTGGGCCCGTGCATTTTATTGCACACAGGAAAGGAAGACCCTGCATGCTTCCTCAACGGGCACAACATGGACAGCGATTTCTACACAGATGCCCAACAAAACCAACAGGTATTTCGGGAAGGTAGTAAGTATCAAACATTGGTTGCTACAGCTCTGCAAAGATTTCCATTGGCAGCAAGTACAGACTTGTATTAAAAAAAACACACAGAGAACAGCAAACGTACTTATGTTGAAGCGTGCTTCTGTATTATTGAGGTCAGCATTGTATTTTATTTTTAAAGGTTATGTTTTTAAATCAAATACAGTTATGCTTTTAAGAAGATGGCGGCAAACTGGCCCCTTACGTTCTAACAACCTCCCAATTTCCTCTTCCACCTTCCCCTGAAGCTCCCTAGCAGCTTGCTCATTAGCAAGTACCCAATACCACCAGACCTTCCAAATATGCTCTTTATTTTCAACTTTTTAATGGAAGTAGAACAGCTCCAAGGAATCGCCCACCACCTGAGAACTGGTGATACAATTAGCTCTGCTTCCGACACATCACTGCCCCCATTATAGCAACAATACCATGCAGACGTTGTCCCCAAAAGCTCTCCTCTCCTCCCCAGGCCACCTTTAGCCCCTAGAAAGGATTGCAAACAGTAAAGTTACAACACAGCTGAAGAAACTCTGCACTTCAGATGGTATTTGCAGCCTCAGCACCATTCACATAAAAAGCGTCCACAAGCATGTGGGTGGGCACTTCAGGTGCACCATTTGAAGGTATTTATCAGCGTCTTACTGTCCCTAACCGTGGGCATGGCTATAAAAGCAAGAGCATCTTAACTAGTCAATAGGTAAAGCGATAGCCACGCTTTTGAATCACAGTTATGACTGCAGGCCATACCCTTAGACCTTCTACTCTTTCAGATACACTCTGGCCAGAAACACAATCAGCCAAGAGAAGAATCAGTTCACATCTGTCCAGAGCTGTTCTGACACCGAGCCTGCCCAGCACGACAGCAGCTTCTAGTGGGATTCCGATTTCTGTCTTATCCATCCTCATTATTAGAGTCTCTGCGACAAATTTCAAATGGGATTAAGCATACCAATATTCTATAGGACTAACTGCATAATCCAGATGTTGCTTCCAGAGGAATACATGAATACTTTAGATACTGTGATAGCTTTTGTGCACCTGTTATATACCATAAAAAAGTTACCTTTCAATGTGGTGCAATACAGGTGGGGAAACAGTGACCCAGGTAAAGGAAACATTTTCCTCTCTTTACTCTCCCTGGACAATTCTGTGGGGTGTGGTACAGCGTGGTCTGTCAGGATGCGCTTGAAAGGCCTCTTCACACTTCAGCAGTTTCCTCCATTCATCCCTTATAGATCACAGTTCTTTCAAAACTTAATTGTGGACTAGCTGCTTCTCAGCATGCAAGACCAAGGTGAAGGCTGTTTCTGTAGGCCTGCTCAACTCGGAAAGACTACTGTGCCCTCTGAAATGGGCAACTGATACTTGCTGAGGGCACTCTTGTGTAGTATCCAAGTGCTACACTGGAGCAGCCTTTAGTGATAAACAATGTGCACAGGAAAACATTCTTAAGGCAAAGAATACATCTCATTTTATGAAAAGGACCAAAACGAACTTTGAACTCCTAGGAAAAAATCCTAACAGTATTATGGTATCTAAACTTTCCCATTAAAAATATTTTTGTATGTCAAAACATAGATAAGTGCTGGAGGAAAACTAGTAACATTTGTTGACATTCTTGACATAGTGTCACATTTTATCTTGTAACAATAAAAATCATCAGAAATGTTTTTTTTTACTATGTATTTGCTAGAGTAGCTGTTAGATACACACACACCAAAAAGGGGGGGGGGGTATATTAAATTTTGGTATTTTAAATAGACCTGACTTCCATCATTCACACAATTTTCTGTTTTGAACATCTGCGAGCCTGCTGCTGCTGCAACTTTCTAAGGGAAGGATGTTAGGTCAAGCGAACCTCTGCAAAACTAGGCAGATCTAGGAAGCCAGTTACCAACATAAACCGTTAGTTACTATATTGCAGCAACAGTAATCATACCAATGCTAAAGCAATATAAAACTGTGGTGTCTTTAACTGGAGTGGAGTCTTAGTGCCAGCCTGACTGGCAGCAAGATTTCATGACAGTCCTGACAGCATTCAGCCAAGACAAGTAGCATGCCAGTATGTCCAAAGCCTGTGTCTTCAGCTCAGTAGAAGAAATCAGGAGTATAATAGCTTGTGTATTTCTGTTCTACTCTCCCAGAATCTTCTTTGTAGTAAGATTTTAAATTTGCCAACACTTAATAACCAAAAAAAAGTAAATTTAAAGGCAGGGAAAGTGAATTCTACGTTCAGATCCTCTTAGGATGACATCCCAGGATTAATACATAGTAAAAAAAAATTAGTACGTAACTATCCTCAAAGATGAGTTGTTAGGACTAAACTAGTGAATTAGTCCAACCGTACAGAAACTGGAATACATGCCGAGTGATAAAGCAGGAGGTCACTTTTAAGAGAAATTAGCAGTGAAATAAGTCAGTAGAGAGGCACGCCTCTCACACAAAAGCAAACCAGGTAGTATCACATGATCACATGTCTAGACATCCCTTTTTGCAACTGCTACAAAAAGATGTTCACAAGACCCACATCAATGGCTTCACTAAGAACATTAAAACATTCCCAACTGCCTCACAGTTGAGACCCCTGAACCTTTCAAAGTTATTTTTGAATTTTAGTATTTACTGTGCTAGAGCACCAACTTGAATTTTTACAGTATGCAATTCAGATTGTAGGAGGTATTTAAATATAGATGATTTACAATAAAGAAATATATTCAAAGGAGAACATTTTGGTTCACTTACAGTCATTATTGGTCCAAAACAGTTTCTGATGCATTAACAGAATTTTTTCAGGGTTATCTGCTGACAGAAGTTGATGATGGACAAAACCTGTTCCCCCTTAATTTCTGCTCCACCCATATTCACACTTGGTCATCCCACCAGTTGTGAGAATTGTGGTTGGAAGACTGAAGGCTATACAGGCCAATGGCATCTATGATCATGCAAACCATATCCAAGAGCCAATTTCTGACACAACTCTCATATATTCAAGTAACAACAACAACTAAAAGCTGTAAGTCAAAGTAGCTAGAACCCTACAAACACTCTCCTCTTTGATAAGAATCAGAGATACAATGAACCTTTAGAGCATAATTCTTTAATGTAGTTTCTTGTGGAGTCTGAGAGGTAAATCATTCAGATGTATATCTGTATTTCAAGAAAAAAGTTAGACCACATTGAGATACATTATAGTCTTGATTTCAATTACAGAACATGGTTTCATAAAATGATGTAAAAATGTTTGAGTATTATAGAAATCTGATTCCTGCTCCAAACTGAACACCATCACATATCCTGAAAAGAAACAAATAATAAACAACGTAAGTGATAGGTAAGTTACTGATGAAATTAAAATCAATTCTCCCTATCCTCAATTTCCCAAGCTTTTCAATCTTTGGGAAGTTACAATACAAATACTAGCTGATAAAGGCTTTTTAAAATAAATACCCTGCCAATCTGTCATCCATATGGAGTATTTACATCTGCAAAGTAAAAACCATAGTTTTCAAATTGCCATTATTCACATTTCACATGAATGACAGGTAGAAGCATAATCCAAGTCCTATACAAAATACAGAGTATCTCACAGAGTATTCACAGGCAAGAACAGGCTCCTTGAAGCTTTTTTTACTGTGTACTGTAATATTTGCTTGATGTAGGATAACTGGCTGCTAACAAATTAATTTGTTCTCCCTTTCTCTTTATAGTTAATCTTGTTTTTGTTCTTCAAGCAAAGATATTAAACTAGGTATTTATCTGATCATTTGATTTTGGAAGGCTCAAGAAAATCCCATGAGCTGTTTGAGCGATCATTTCACCTAAACAAAATCTGCTACACAGCTATTCAGACATTTCAACAGCTGATCTCAAGTTTGAACTTTGAAACTTGACAAACACAATCTTAAACCAAGAAGTACTGTGAAACCAACAGGAATATAGAGATCTGAAAAAAGAGTATCAAGTGCTGAAAAATCTCTAAATTGGCAAAGAGCAAACAAAATTAAAAGGCAGCAATTCTCTCTGACAAAACCAGACAGAAGTGCAGTAATCTTTAAAACCAGTTAACTAACAAAATTGGTGTAAAAAACTAACCTGTCACCGGACTGTACTCCCATGGGGAAACAGTAGTTAAGCTCTAATCTAGCAATGTTTCCAAGTCGAAGCACTATGCCGGCACCGTAAGACCACCGGATATACTCTGCCAGCTTCTGCAGATGAGCTCTGGGACCATCACCTGAAAGCAAACCAGCAGCAGAACAAGCATCAAAGTTGATTGTCAGGGTGGTCAAAGGCTAACTGGGTTTTCAGAGGTAGAAGACACACTACTTAGGAGCATCTCCTGCAGATTCAAAATGTATGTACTACCCACAACTCTCAAATGCCAAGTACCTTGGACTCAAACTACTATGGTTTTGCTGGTTGATCTTCATTTCCCATCGCAGGGTACCTACTTGCATGAATCTGGAAACAAGTACCAAACACGTAAATGTCTTTAGTGGGTCTCTATTAGTTTTGAAGTTAATTAATCTGCTTTTCAATTGTGCATAAAGTGTTTCACTCCCATACGGACGCCACCTCTCTTCCATCAAGCGAGGCAGACATCAAACACTATATCCCAAAATTAACTGAAATTATATTGAAAAGTCATACACAATTGGTGATGGGAGAAAAAAACCCCGAAGGCACATCAGCTACCACACCCGCATCTACACTCTAATGCCACCACTTTTTATTTAGTTAATCCCAGTAAACACTGGAATCCCACTAAAACATCATCTTCCAATCTCCCTTCAGAACGGTGTAAGCAGCAGGTATAAATCAATTACCACACTGGTCTCTGAACTTCACCAATTCACAGATACTACTGTCACCACCCCAGCTCTCTTTTCCACAAGTTGTGCTAGACTTTCTGTAAAAAGCTAAAAAAAATACTGCCAATCTGTCAAATATACAAGTTAATAGCAGCAGCTTTTTGACAGGCACCAAAATATACATAGTAAACAAACTGCTTCTGAGTAAACAGGCACAGAACAGCTCTCATCATCTTTTTACTTTTACATATGTAGACAAGCAGGTTTTGTTGTATACAATTCTATCGAGTCTTACCATAATTGAGATTGCAGAGGTTTCCGGCATTAAGGAAGAAATGTGTTCGGAAAAGGTCTCCAAACCCTCCCCGGCCTGGCCGGAAAGGCAGAGGGGTGTACAGATGCAAGCCTCCAGCCCAGTAGGCTTCTCCTCCCAGGTAATCACCTATTTAGGTAAAATGTTGAGATAAAAACATTTACTGTGGAATATATTAAAAGAACCAGTTGTTAAAGGTATGAGAACGCATCCTTAAGTTGTTTTACATTACACTTCTATCCTTTACAACTCTTGCCATTTGCTTCTAGCTCTCTCCAACCTCACCACTATCAAGTAAAAAAATTAACACTTACGCAATTCTTTCAACCTACCAAGTGAAGTGCCCTTTTGCTTCATTCCCTCACTGGAACAGCCTGAGGCACACACCTACTTGTGGTTCATCAGAGACTACCTCCTGAACATCTCTGAAATACTTGCCTTCATTTTAAAAACGGGAAATTTATGCAATTAAGTTATTAGTTTTAAAATATACTGAATACTGAATCCACTGATAATAGCAGGTCATCAGCAGGGTAAGGAATAGAACTGAGGAAGCTTCTGGCTGTCAAAACACCTTTGTTCATCATGTAATCTTTCCCCTAAGCTCCCTGAACATATGCTGTATCACACAGAGATTGAACGTGACTGTTGCTATAACCATCATTCAGGAACTTTTTCAACTTGAAGATTGCTTACTAATTAAAGTGACATACTGGAAGTATGCAAGTCTGAACAACGCACTTGGTTTACAAAATTAGCTTATGGCTTAATGAAGAACTACTGGGCTTTATTCCATTGTGAACTAATATATAAGGACAGATCAAAGACATAACACTTCTCAGATTAAAAGTGCAGAATGAGTGCAATGATTTTTAAGATATACAAAGCTTGGGGACAGAACTGGAGACTGTCACACACTGATATTTACAGTATTGTCAGAGGAGCAGGATGTAAAAGTTTCAGACCTTCACTCTGCGGTCCAATGCTGTACATACTGAATCCACGCACACTTGTTGGTCCACCAAGGTAAAACCTAGTGAATACAGTCAAATTTAATTTAATGCTTCACTTGAAAGGATGTATTTGAAAATACCTAGCCATACCTCTAACATTGCTTTTCAGAGTTACAGGTAACTTTGTAACGCATTTAGTAAAGTCTATTTAAAGAAATATAAAAAATCATATCTAAATCTAAACCACGTATTTGCAAAAAAATCAAAATAAATAGAAGTATTAAAAATAAAAATCAGTCTTCCGTTACTTACAAAGATCAAAGCAGAAAGATTCTCAGCACCAAAGAATCAGAAATATTGTAGTTAAGATCTATCACATGTGAAGTTGACACCTAGTATTTACTGTAAATAAATGTAAGTCTAAATGATTTATTTAAACACAGGCATTAGAAGGCAAAATTGTCTAAAAAGCCACCGTAGTTACAATAGGCTTTACTTCTAAAAACACCTACAGTTTTACATATGCCTGACACAAAATTTTGCAGATAGTAAATATCATTTTGTAACCACAAATATTGGCAGGCAGAGATACCATGTAGCAAATCACAAATTTAGACTAACCTAATACAAAAATCAAAACCAGAAGGCATGGCTTGAATACTAACATGCAATTAAAGCTAACTAGAAACATTTTAATCTCCTCAGAACCAGAACTACTACTGCTTCTCTCTTCTACTATAGAGTTTTCTTTATACATTACCTGGGTTGACTGAAAAACATAAAGAAACATTTAAAGAACTTGCCTGTCAGCTATACTGGATGGCTTTTCTCCAATAGGTACTAGCATTCCACCCCAAAGCGATGCTGAGAATACCTTTGGAGAGAAAAAGAAGTTGTTTATTAATATGTATTACATAATTTCCCCAAAAACACTCTTAGTAAAATTTCATTGCTCAGTAACTGGCAGAGTTCTCATTAGTCTGACAAAGTTGCAGATGATCACAGCATACGCATGGATATCACACCATCAGTAATGGTATTTTCAGGGAACTCTTGATCATTGCTGCCCTCTTTCTTTCATATGGTGCTACATCTTGAGGAAGTCAATGCAGCAGATTTGAACCAAGTGCTGCTTTCACAATAGCTGAAGGGAACACTCATCAAGCTCCTATTTTCTTATGCATTTTCATGACTTTTTTTCATTTTCAAGAATACACTGCTGACATAAATTACTCCTGGCAATTTTAAACCCACAGGAGGCTAAGTCCAACGTATAGCTACCAAAAACCGTACAATTATTAACTGTCTGTAAATTAGCCTTATAATTAAATGAAACCACCTTCTGCAACTCACTGTACTGACATCAAACACATATACTAAGTAGTTATCTATACAGTAATTCTTGGGAGCTAATCACTATAACAAATACATTTAATCGCTTGCTGCCTGCGTACCAAGTAGAAGTACTACTGCCAGATGGTAAGATCTATTGTCAATACTTAGGCTGAAGGTATTGGATAATGTCTCTAATTTTACAGCACCCTCCTGCTACCTTCTGCCCTGAGAGTCCCCAGATGATACAAAATTTTGCAGATGATAAATACTGCCTGCCATTATCAGACATAAGCTCATCAGGCAGCGTACAGCATATGCAAAAGTCAGTTCCACGCAAGTCTACACTCATGAACAATGGGTGATAATAAAATTATGTACACCACGTGATGAGACATGCTTCACTTTCATTCACAATGTAGGCATATTAGCAGTCATGGGAAAAAGCAAAGCCATGAAGCCATTAAATTATTTCATAGAAGAATACGCCATCTTTCTCAGCTGAAGGTCAGCAAATAAATATAAGATGATTACAAGTACGCTTATCAGGCAACGCCCTTTCTTCCACCATATGGAAGGTGCAAATACAGTGTAATAAGAAAGGGGTACAGCAAAGAGCCTTAAAATGCCCTTCTGTGTTGGCCTCATTGGTCTAACCCAAGAACTTCATTGCACTGAGTCGCCTCAGAATAAAAGCAGGAAACAGCAGACTGACAGATCCTTCCAGCATCAGTTGGTTAGTATCTGCACTATGGAAGTAGTTTGGAGTTTTTCAGTTGTACTGTTGGCATGTTAAGATTCTTCCAGTCTCCTAGAAGTTCTTCATCATTAGTGTACTTCTATAAAAACTATCAAGAGGTAGACATCTTCTCAATGCTTTTTTGTTTTTTGTCAGTATGTTGGGATGCAAATATTGTAACCCTCTGATTTTTTAATCTTCATAACAGAAGTTGCTGTTTAATTCCCCATTCAGCTATGAGACAAGAACTTACTGCACCATCTCCATGTGATGATGAAATTCTTTCTAAATACAGACAGAAGTATTTCTAGGATATATTGAAATTCTTATTTCACTAAGCAGAAAAAAAATATTTCCACCTAATACTAGGTCTGTGCTGTTAAAGCCACTCGAAACTTAAGGTCTCTATGTTCTCATAAGCAGCTGAAGTTCTTTAAACATGAACTTGGAGTTATCCTGTCATTTCCTCTGAAAGAAATCTAGGTAGTATACACAAGAACTGCTCTGCCAACCAAACCCAGTCTTTAAGTGATGATATAGGAATTTATTTCAAAACCATGCAGTGACTGCAAACCAATGCACTAACACAGACACCACACCATAAAATCTGTGACGTGTTCTGCCTATGGGGTGGCAGACTGGGGTCTCATACAAACTTCTCATGGTAACATGTTTCTTTTTTATTGGAACTTAAGTTTTTCATTGTGCACAAAATGTTGTAGTGCAAGCTTAGTGTTGTAGTGAAATCAGTCTTCCCATTCTTTCCCAATAATTTTACATAGCAGAAGTAATTACATGCCACGATACCAAAATTGGTAGTCATATATTCATAATTTACAATGACAAAAGAAATCTAAACCATGATTAGTCAGAATATTCATAACCAAGGCTGTAATAAGTTTTTGAAAAATCACTCAAGAAAGATCACAAAGAACAGACATGCCCAACATTACTTCTGAAAGGAAAAGAGTTCATATGGTTAACTGTCAAACAAGCTGTTCTTTCCAGAATGCCCACTTCTCAAGTGACTGCACATGCCAGGAACATCAGGTTAAAAATAAGAGGCTTTCACTTTCAAAAAAACAAATCAAGATATCTATGCCATCCATCTTTTACTTCCACAATCTTTTTCTAACCCATGGTGAAAAATCATCATAGACACAGATTCAATAATCTAATTTGCTAACTCAGATTAATTACTAAAATATCCTTAAAAAAATTACCGAATCCCAGATGAGTTGCTTATTCAACTGAAATTCAAAATCCTCTTTCAGAAAGCTCACGTCTCCACCTGTATAGCCAGCCAACTCCTGTAAAGACATGTTTATGAAAGCTGTAATGGGTATTACATGTTTCTTCCCTCTAACGGTTCATCATATCTGCATCAGCATAGGCAGTGTTTTCTGTACAAGAAATACAGATATACTGGTATGGAAAGACAACAGAATTTTGGGTCAATGAAAAACCTTGCATGACCCTCAGAACAATGAGCTGCATTTTTCTCTTCCAAATATTAAACCAAGCTATTGCTTTCTAAGCCATTTTGTATATGACAGCAAAATAAAATGGAGCAGGAAAATTCAGCACCCAAAATCAAAACTCTTACTGTATTTACCTAGATCGAATAAGATTTCAAATGTACTAAAGCAGGGCTGAAGACCCAGACAGTTGCATTCCACCAATGCAATTTGAAAATAACAAGTGAAGTGACTGAATCAGTGTTAGAGGCAGCATCTAACAAATAATTTGTTATCTAAACCCTGAATTATAACACCTTTCTGACTCAGAATACTTCACTGTTGCTTACAGGAACAGTAGCACTTAACAGGAACAGCACAGAGTCCCAATGGCATTTCAAAACAATCTGTTTCTAAAGCATCGCAGAAGTTAATGCTTCTGAAGTCTTAACCCATACAGCAGAAAAGCCAGCTTTTCTAAAAGCTCTGAAACTAGTAAGAGTGAAAAACATTTTCTGTGCCAAAATGATTCATGTGTATGGCGTTGAGAGTTCTTTTTACCCCGTCTCTCATTTTTAATTCTAAGACTTACAAACTTTGTAAGTAGCAACAGGACCACGGTCTGGTAGTCTCACATTACAGTGTTAGAAAACAAGGACTAATATCTACTGGAAAGTGTAGAGTAAATACTGTAAGGGATAATATATCTCAGTGAGTAAATAATTTACTGCTAATGGCAAGATAAAATGGAGGTGCTGTTTGACCAAATGGTATACAAATGAAAATTTGCCATCATAAAAAAGGTTTCATGATTTTAAGTGTCACACACTGTAAAAATCAAAAGTAAATACCGGTCATCACTGTCTCCTAGTCAATTTACGATTGAATTCTATCTTTAGACATTTCTAAGATGAACATCAATTAGGTAAATTAAGACTTACTCAAACACACTTACAGATATAAATACAGTAATAGCATAAGTCACTTAATACTACCTGATTAATTTTCAGCAAAGCCCCTCGTCTTGGCAAGATTGAGGAGTTCCGGGAATCAATTACCATGGCATGCTGAAAAAAAAAAAATCAAAAAAATATTTTTAGGTTCTCATATCTGTTGAATACCACAGAGTGACACTAGTATTTTCCTTCAAAACCTGTGCAAACAGTGGAAGACAACCACAGCTCCAGCTAAGGCTAGTGCAGCTTCACAGATCTGCGAATAACGTAGAATCACAGAATCATTTAGGTTGGAAAAGACCTTTAAGATCATCAAGTCCAACTGTTAACACAGGACCTACAGACTAACTTAGTTTTGAATTTAGAGGCTACATGAAATGCATACATTTGTATCTTTTGGGCATGGTACACACCAGAAATACAGCAGCAACAATGCCCCAGTGTAAATCATCAATTTTGTGACAGTAACCTGCAAATAGTTTATCTCCTACAATTTCTAAGCTACAAGTTAAAGATGGCAAGTGACCAAAAACTACTATAGGTAGGAAAGAATATTTACAAAGGGCACAGCAACTCTAGGATGAGGAAATTTACTGATCTCATCTTCCAGAAAATAAGACAATTGTGCAAAAAGAGAAAGCAGATGAGACAGAAGGAGGCCCTGCAGAAAGAACAAGCCAGCCTATGCCACAGTCAAAACGCAAGAGCCAACTATGAAAATACGTTTTCTCTCTGGACCTCCTGGATGGCTCTGTGTGAATGACCAAACCCAGCAAAAGATGTCTGAAGTAAAGCATAGTACCCACTACGACAAAAAGCTCCTTCAGTTCATTCGTAAGTATTAGATGACTCAAAATAATGTGTTTTAAAAATTATCATCAAAAAGTCTTACAGAGAGAGAAGATTTAAGAGAGTGTCCGCTTTCTTCTCGAACAGAAAAGGATGCTGTTCTAGCAAGGCAGCCAAGCTCTCTCCACACGCCCTCCCACTTCAGTGTGTGATTCGTCTTCCAGATTGGAAACTACAAATGAAGAATTAAGTAAGAAATTTTAAAAAATCTTGCTACAAAATTAAAATAAACATTTCCCTGAAAAATCTTTCTCTCTGAAGTTTTTTTTATAAGATTCTATGCTTTTTCTTTCCAAGCTTCTTGGATCTGAGAGAAACCCTTTTTCATTTCAGAGTAATACTAATTCTGCTCCAGCCAAGAGAGTTTCTCCAAGTAGGTACACACTACTTAATCCAACCCAAATGAAAAGTATCTTGAATTGGGCTGATAAAGTGAGCTAGGCAACAAGCTGCCTCTCTGAAATCACACTTTAAACATTAAAATTTTGGAGAAAAACACACTGGTATTTTTATATGGCCAAAATAAGATTGAATTCTAGCAGAAAGACTAAGGTGTATTACTTCTGTCATTTTAAAATTGCTGACCTCTTTCAAATAATGACAAGTTAGCCCTATGCACAAGTGTCTCAATCATTAAAAAAGTAAACCAAATATTTGTGAAAGCCATCTGTGACCCGAATTAAATCTAAATGAAGCATGTGTTCCACAAACCCTTGTGCTACACTTACATTGAATTCTGTTGATATTCCTCTATCCGTTTCACGAAGAGAGCTCCAAGGGAACTGTCCAGTTACTTTATACAGGTTAACTGAAAAACTGAAACACAACATTACTGGTAGGTTTGAAAGTGAAACTATGTAATTAAGTGGAGGTTTATCACAAAAACTTAAGAAACTAGCTCTGCTACATTATTAACAGACCCTCAGGAAAGAAATACATTTAATTACTACTCACTGGAAGATCTTATTAATTGTTTTATATTCCTTCACTAAAAAAAGAGTAGTACTCAAAAATGCATCCCTTACTTTCTTTCAAAGTTTCCAGGCTGTGGTTTGAAGAATGACAGGCCATATGAAGTTTCCTTTGTTCCATAGGAGAACTGGAAGGTTACCTTTTCTGCACGTCCAAAGAGATTTGGGAACTTGAGCCCAAGTACCTATAGAAAATAAAAAAAAACCCTCACAGCATTTCACAGTTTGTTGTCTTGCATCTTAACCATATGCTGAACGCAAGCATATCTATGATGAGAATGAAAAATGAAGACATTAAAAATAGCTGCAACTGAATGTGTTTTTCTTTTAAGTTAGATTTCTTTTTGCACTGGCAGCAAAAGCCATCACAACAGCACAAGTTACAGTTAATCATCCACTTTTTATTGCTGTCCAGTAGCTACTGACTTCATCTGCATTCTTGGTGTACCATCAGTACTGCTATTACATCAAGAAAAATATCCCAGCCAGTCTCAAAGCCCAGGAGAATAAGTCTCTGGCATAATAAGCAGCTGCTCTACCAACTGCAGACTTTCCAGCTGATCATCAGGAAAAGTACCCATCAGGTAGGGTTCATTGGAACCTCAGCAATAACCCAATGGAAAATTATCACTACAGAGTCACTTCTCCATATTTTATTTCTAGTAACAAGATACTCTTGCAATCAGTCCTGACAGCACTACAACATACCATTACAACTCTCCAGAAACTAGTCAAACACTTTGGCCTGTTCCAACATAAATTTCTTACATCCCTTTGGCAGTACTTGGCCCTTTGGCAGAAAGGATAGGGCAGGTTTCCTCCAAGCACGGACACTATGAGGACTGTTCTATTGTGGAGTGCTCTATTTTAAAAGAGCATAAAAAAGCTACCAAATCCTGACTGCCTCTGTCTAACAGCTATTGGAAGCAAAACAGTCACCTGAACTTTGTGATGATGGCTACTATGCAATTATCCAACTAACCAGAAAGGGCTATTAGGATGAAATACTAGATCTATAGGCTTCAGATGAATTTTAGGCATTAGAATAAATGTCAAATCTATTCAACTTTTCAGCAAACAATCTCTGCTGCCAATACCAGCATGTAAGAGTCATGCTTTTACATCACTCAAGTGTTTTGCTTTGCTGTAGAATTAAAATCAAATGGCAGGGGAAGCTGAGCACAAAAGAAACCAAAGTAGCTTTCAGGCTGTTTTCAAAGATACTAGAACCAACAAGGAGGACTCCCCACTGGTTTCATTCGGGTCATGATCCTCTGGACATTGCTCTTAGCAGCAGAGCTGCATAAGCAGCTCTCAACTCACTAATTTCCTATTCTCCTTGCACCTACAAAATACCATCACCTGAGTCATACAGAATCTTATCCAGGTTAAAAATACCTCTAAGAAGAAAAGGATGAGTCCCTTGATCTGGCTTATCTACCAGTCCCAGGCACAGCTGCACTGTGCACATGAGAAGGTAGGAAGGGTGCAAGAATGAGCACCTGAAAGCACCATCTGCTTACACCAGCACTTCTGTTAAAAGGACATTAACAGAACAGCAGCACAGCTGTTACTTTTTTGCGCCAACTGGTAAACATTTTTCACACAAGATTTTTAATGTGATGCATCCTTAACTGAATCCAGCGGGGAACAAGTTCCACTGTTTATATGGTTCTAGGAAACCTTACCCTTTGCAGCTCAGAATAACTGGTATTGGGCTAAAACAGTGAAAAACAAGAACAATTTTTAAGTCCTATACAAAGCATTTCAACTGAGAAGAAAAACACTTTAAATAGATCTCACAGAAACTAAATGCTAAACTCCTTACTAATTGCTCCAGTAGACAAAGCATCTTAAACATTATCAAGAAATAACGTAAAGCATTTTAAGAATTAACATACTGAGTTGGAAGTTACAGCATTCTTCCCTAGCTCAAAATAGGCTTTTGCTAAATGAAAGCATGACTAATACAAAGACTCTTTAGAGACAAGGGTCTGGCCAAGCCTCAGTAAAGCTGGATCAAGAAAATAATTTGGCTTGGATCACCAAATTCCTTGCTAGGTTTGAAACACAAAAGACAGACAAATATCAAAAGGAATTAATAATTATTTGAAATTATCCATACCATACTGCCTTCATTGTTGCCAACCATAGTGTTATAACTTCCAGTTAGTCTTCTCAGCTCTGTTACCTCAAAAGTTACATCTAAACCATTTGGAAGGGCATCATCTCCTACATAAACAAAAAAAAGTATGTTATCTTTAAAGAGATATTCAAAAACCACGGAAGGTGACTTGAATTACTTGAAAACTGGTTGAATTCAATTACAATAAAAGTCCACATTACAAAGAAAAATGGCTTGAGAAAAAGATGTCCTTTGGATATGAGTGGATACATGCCATCATAGCATGCCTGGCTTTAATCATCAACATGTTAGTTTAATTATGAAATAGTTAACACCTGTTTGCTACTTACCCACTAAAAACAAAAGATGTACACAACTTCTTATATTAGAATAAACAGAAATTAAAAACATGGCAAGAACAATGCTATCACTAGGGCAGGGCTCCCAGCATTTTGCAGGTAAGTGCTGATCAACAGAAACCACACAGTTCCCTCAGGGCTCTGGCTATGGCAGCTGTTCCAAAACACACCCGTCAAGGGTACCTAATTCTCCTTGAAGCAAATGGGACAGAATCCCATCACCAGCAACCTGTGGGACTGCAATGCATTTCCTTCTCAGTAACACAACTTCCCTCTCTGCTGAAGAGAACAACAATGAGTTTGAAAAGCAGCCACAAGCCTGGGAATACCAACTGAGCGTTACTGTGAAGCCTGCACACATTCAACTGCCCCATATATCATACAAGCCAATTTTTATTCACAAGCACTGATCCAGTTACTAGCATTTCCTTAAGCACCAAGGATGTGCTGATATAATGTCAGTAATGGGATGTGTAATACATGGAAGTACAGGACACATCTTCAAGTTTTTCCTCAAGTGTTCCTCTGAAACTCTGGACTGAGAGATGTGTACTGGAATTATTTTAGTGCTGGAAATACACTCATTTTTGCATGTATACAAGTAGTATTTATATACACACACATATACGCAGACACACATGCAAGTACATCTTCATAAGGATAATGGATGTAGACACATACATTCGTATATGTAGCACACCTAAATGTACATGTAAGATATGTAAAGGTATATGAGAAAGTAAGTTATATACACAAAAAATGTCCAGCCTCTTACACGGGGAAATATAAATTATAAGCAAGCACGTGTCCATATGTGTGTGACAAAACAGGTGAGGATTCATGAGGCGATACATACCTTGACAGGTATCAATCAGAACATCTACATGTCTAAAGATTCCTAGACGAAGCAATTTTTCACGCGCTTCATGTGATTTTCTCATCACCTACAGGATGAGACAAGTAGCTTAGTCATGGAATCATGGAATAATTTGGGTTGGAAGGGACCTCCAAAGATCATCTACTCCACTTGAGTCTTTCAGGTTACCAAAAAATAACTAGGATAAAATAGTTAAAATGCAGCTAAGTTATACAATATTCACAGATTTTGTGTACAAAGACACATATATGTACCTTCAAAACATATCACAGCCACTTTTAACACTTGAATTGATAAAGAAATAAATTAAACCCAGAGCATCTGGCTTAATTCCTACCTTTTGCTAGTATGCTTCCTAATTGTTTTAATATTTAAACCTATTACTCAAACAGGTTTCAGCAGTTAAAACTTATACACCTATTTACAGGCCCCATGCTTTTGGCAAAAAACCCAAACACCCTAATCTGTTTAAATGTAGACCAATTTACAGGTCTAATTGCCAGCCATACTCCAGAAGGAGTCACCACCTAAAACTGGAAGGACATACAGCCTAACTCCCACTTTGACCCATTGTGGAGATTGGTATCAATCATCTGTGCTGAGATCCAGTAATTCATCTTTAGCAAATTAACTGAAAATGTCACCTGCACGGTTAGCAATTCTCAAATGGAAGGAATGAAGCTGAGAAAGTATCCGAGAGTACTGTTAGCCACCTCACAACGTGAGCTGAACAAATCAGAAAATGCAGTACCTGCCAGTATTTCATATTTAAGTTTGGCTTTCATATCACAAGATCAGAATCATCATAAGATTTGACAAAGTTGCCCCACATCTGAAGGGAGTCTCCCAAAAGCAGGAAAAAGAGAAAATAGTAACCTGAATTTTTAAACAGGAGGTCTGATACTACTACAGTACTTACATCAATGAGATTTTTAGCCTTGAAAACATCAGAGATTTCATACATTATAATGTCATCTTTGGTCCTTCCAAGTCCTTCGAAGTGCACATGCTGAACTACCACCTAAACAGAACAGATGTTTAAACACAAATACTTAATTTGAATCTAATAACGAGTATCAAAAATCACCAACACACACAAAAATATTGTTGTCCAAATGAAAAAACATATAGATTCCTAGGATAGTCACTGCTAACCTACATTATCAGAAATCAGTGCTACTGACAATCGTGCAAAGTTGTTCCCTTAACATGAAAATTAAAGAAAAAAGAACTCTAACACCAAAGCTAATACTGGTTGTAACAGAAGAGACAGTAACAAACTGTAGCTGATGGGATTTTAGTCATAAGTGTTGTAAGGACAAATAAAGTCACTGCAGAAATAACACCCAGATATTAAGACACATTAACACAAAACTAGTTAGTCATTTCTCGTATCAGCTATACGTAAGCAAAGAGTTAAAGGAAAAAACAAATCAACCATCAAGCCATAAATATTTAAACTACTATTAAAATTATCACTGCCACTGGAGCATTCTAGTTTAAAATGCACATTAAGATCACTTCCATTATGAGGTTTTATATTTTCTTGAAATCATTCATCTTTTATATAATCATCTGAGGTAATTTTATCTTAAAAATCACAACACACTCCAAGTTAGCTGGTACAAATAGACTACAGTGATTGCATTTCCCTTATTTTTTCAACCTTTTCAGTGTATACAATTTTAGGAGTAGGTGTAAAAAAAAACAACTGCAAATGTTTCATGTATTCACTTGTAATAAAAACAGCAGAATAAGAGCAACCTAGCATTACTGCAAATTGCTTAAAGAAACCTATCAGAATATATCCATAATCAAATAAAAACATTATTACCAAGCTTCTAGCGAGTGTGATTCTGAATAGCACAAAGGAAAGGAAAATTTTAACAAGATAACAGTTGTTATCTCACCTCTCTAGCCTGGCTAAATATATCATGGGCCATGACAGACATGCTCTTACATGTAAACTACAAACAAACAAGTTACCATCCTCTGCTGAATTTAGTATTTCCCTCAGCAACATAATTCATGTTGGTGGCATTTTACCCGAAGCTGGCTAATACTGCACTCTAGCAGATTAAGGACAGTTGCTTTGTTTGCACCTAAGCGGTGTTGCAGAAGCAGTAATCTCTTATGAGAGAGAGGGGAAAGCAGCATCTGGAAACAAGTCTAGTAACTCAAAGCTGAATTCTAGTAACAACTACGGTACGGAAAAAAAATAAATAACAGAGACTAGACAACATCAGATTAAACTCACAGCATTAAATTTAATTCTTCCACATCTCAAACCATAATTTAGAAAGCTCCCTTAGGAAAAACATGCAAGCAAGGGTGTCAAGGCATTTCTCTTAAGAAAAAAATGAGCATGTTGTACAGGTACTTACATCTTTGTTTTCAAGAATTTCCTGCTTGGCCTCAGGTTCAACTTCAACCAGTTCAGCTTCCTCTCCCAAGGCACCAAAGTCTGGCCCACCCATTGGAAGAGGCTCCAAGCTCTGAAAGCATAAAAGAAAACTGAATTTAATATGGTATGTGGATTTATGATTTATGCCTTTTGCAAAGGAAAAAAATGTATTGTTCTTGATACTGTGCTTGTTCAGAACCTAAGGGGAAAAAAATTAAAAGAGAAGAACCCAAATGAGGGGAACGACGAGCACACTTGCTACCTACCTGCTTGCTGAATTTTTTAACAATAGCTGAATAGCTTCCATGCCAAATGAGTTCTCAAAAATACTTTGCACTTTTCACAAAATAACCTTATTTTTAAGGCATGCTTCCTATTTTATCTTTTAAAAAACAAAAAAAAAATCTAAAAAATCAGGGTGCCACTACTTAGTTTGGGTTTTGGGGAGGGAGAGGAGTGTTAATGTTGAACAATAAAAAAACACAAAAGGTGTTCTCAGCATGTTACTTCACATATATTTATATGTTTTTATATTTTAATATTTCCTTTAAAAGTAACCTTCCAAGTAACGCTCAAGAACCTCAGTCCCTATCCATCAGAAGTGTGCATTTTAATCAAAGTGGTTTCCAGCACAGCATGGCTTTATTTACTATACCTGAAAGAGTCCTAGAATAAGACTTATCAGAAAATAAAGGATTCAAGCATGAATGAGTAGAGAGTTACCTGCAAAAGCAGAGGTCAGGATTGGATAACTCTGTAAATCTACTTTTAGTCTTAAGTGACTAATACAGTACTTGCCGTATTATGTAGGGATAGTTGTTTTGCTGGAATAGTAAATTGCTATTACATATCAGAATCAAGTTAAATGAGGACACAATACTCTCTCACTCCCAGTAATTTTCAGGCAAACATGAAACGCTCTACATCCACACAATATTGTGTATCAGTTTATACTACAGATGGATACAAAACCCAAGCATACAAGAAAAAAAAATTTTAAACCAAAATTAAATTAGTCATGGTAATGAGATACTCTGGAGCCTTTACAAGCACCCGGCAGCTGTCCCTCAGTCTAATGAAACACTATGTAAAAGCCTGCTGCTTTTCAACCGGCTCACAGAAAAGACTTAATTGTACCTGGGATCTTGAGGAGTCACCCAGATCATTCTCAGACTCCAAATAAGTCAGTCACTCATTAATCATTCCTGAATTATCTACATCACAATTTTAAACACCCCTGTGCAGGCTCCCCACGGTTACTTTAAGGGGCAAGTACTTTTAAGTTCACAAGGTCTTAACATTTGCTCTGCAATTCCTCTGCTTTACAGTCAACAGCACTGCTGACCTTTTTCTGCTTTACACTGATACAGCCTGACTCTCTCACAACCTGTTTTACACATGCTCCTACACTTTTCCATAAAGCAGACTGCTCAATCTAGAATATCCTGAGAAATGCTTCTCTAATAAAGCCTTGAGGCATGGAGAACCCACTGCCTTCCTAAAGTACTTCAGAGCCTACGTATCCTTACTCTTTGAAATTATTTTCTGATAGTTAAAACACAATTTTCCTGTTGCCATTACAAACGCTACTTCTTGTCCTATCTGAACAAACACTTAAACCTTTAAGCTGCTTCTTTAAGCAATGGTATATGGATTTGGAGAGTCACGTAGCTCATCAGGATGGTCTCCAAGTGCTTCAGGGTGCGAGACAGGACAGAGCTCTTTAAGCAACACCACTGTTTACCAGGGAAGTGCAAACCTACAACTCCACTTCTCACCGTGCTGCCTGCAGCTGTGGGGCAGTTTCTCATTGCTTAGTGGTTTGGGTGTTTAGGGGGCTTTTTTATTGGGTTTTTTTTTTTTTTTTTTTCTATTTTGATTCCTACAACCAGGCTCTCTCCAGGCCCCTGCGGTAAGGTCAGCCCCGACCGTCGCCAGGAAAGCAGGAAAGTTCCGGGAAGGGAGGGCCAGGCCCCTCCAAGCACGGCGGCGGCCGAGCCCGTGCCCGGCTGGGTCCCTACCCCGCCGCCTGCCACCAGCCCGGCCCCGCGCAGGCCCCCGGCAGGACAGCGCTTACCTGCCCGGCTGCCACCCAAGCCTACGTGGGGAGCCTCGGGCAAGTCAGGGCACGGCACGGCGGCCCGATCCTGGTCCTGGTCCCAGCCCCAGCGGCCCGGCGCTCGCCCCCGCCCCGAGCCTGGCCCGAAGGTCGCTGAGGCCGTGCTCTCCCCTCAGGCCGTGCTCTCCCCTCAGCGACCTTCGGGCCAGGCCCCGGGCGGGGGCGAGCGCCGTGCCGCTCTCCGGCGAGCCCCTCCCCGCAGCCCCACGGTGCGGCGCTTACCCGTGCGTGCACGGTGCCCATGGCGGCAAGGGGAGGCGGCGGCCGGGGGCAGCGGGACCGTGCGAAGCGGGAGCCGCCGCCGCTTCAAGGCCGCGACACGGGGGCGGCCATGACAGGTAGCCCCGCCCTGCCTCCCATTGGCCGGAGGAGCGGGAAGAGGCGGGTGCCCCCCCGGTGCTTCCTCGCGGTGAGAGGGCGCGCATGCGCGACGGGGGGCGCGCTCCGCCGTGACAGGGAGGGCAGGACAGGGACGCGTGTGGGCCACCACGGCAGCCCCCGCGGGAGAGGGGCGCTAAGCGCCTCAGGGGAGCGGTGACGAGCGGGTACTCCCTTCTGCACAGCATATGCCCGTTACCTGGCGCTGCTGCCTCTGCCGTGTACATAACTGAGCTTTAACGGAGGAGACAACGCTTGTTTTCTCCCTCCTTCTCTGGTTTTGTGTTGCTTCTGTTCAAATACAAAGAGTAACTTGTGAACTAATGGATTGCAAAGAAAGAAGGGTTTAAACGATGGTAGCTTTCAGGTGCGGCTGGAGCATGAACAAGCATCCATTAGAGTAGCACCCTAAGTTGGTATTCTTAAAAAATAAAAAAAAAAAAGACACCTTGCAGGCATTTACGTCCTTTCAATGTTCAATGCAATTACCACATGCTTGTTTTACTTACACTAGGTGAATTACACTCAAGAAAACATAACAGAAGAGATTGTCTTTTTATTTTAGAAAAAGGACACAAAATTAGAGCTGCGCACAACAGAGTAAGTAGTTGAGGTTGATTGTAGTTAGCAGAACTGTTCTAGTACACAGAAAGGAGACAAAACTTGGCCTTCCTGCTTAAATTCTAACATATAACTGGTAAACCTAACATTTTGCAGCAGGTTATAAAATCACATTATAGGAAGCTTAAAATTATAAATGAAGACAATATAAAACAGATCTTGTTTCAACTTCTTTCGCAAATTTGAAGATGCACACGCAGAAGAAATGAACAAAAGAGCTGAAGTAAAATAGCACCAGCCTTCTGTAGTACAGAAATGGGTAGCCTGACACTTTCTCCCACCCCCCCCCACCATTCTAAAATCAGTTTTCATGTTTTAAAAGTTTAGCACTTCAAGCTTAGTGAAATCAGAACTCAGAAACAAGTGTGTCCAATTCAGAAATGCCACATCTTGCTATTGGACTGACTTCTGGATACCAAAGTTCCCACTCCTGAGCAGCACAATTAATCCCTGCCTCTCCTTGTACAAGGTACTCGCAGGAAGCATCTAGTCTGCTCCCTGCACTGCACCCAAGTTGCACAGAATTCACGTTCTTGAATGAGCAGCTTAAGTGTCACACGCATGCCCCCAAACACTTGCACAAACTCAATTTTAAAGCCATCATTATTTCCACCTACTTAAAAAAAATTGTACAAGACATGATAATCAAACATCTGAAAAGTTGTTAATATTAACAGTTATTTACTTCTCCTGATGTATTCATACACTAATGCATTGTCTTTATTAAAATTATGCAGAACCTTTGTAGTGGAAAGCGTTTAAAATGCTCATCGCTCAATACAGATATGATTTGGCTGACTTTCAACCCATTATTTGAGACCTTCACAGCTCCCTGGAAACTGATACTTCCACTAAGTCTTACAGATTTGTTTCTCGTAACAATCAGTCTTCTGATTTCCCAACTTCCTTAACCCAACTTCCTTTGGGTTATCATACCTCAGCGAGACAGGAGGGACCCCTTCTTTCTTCCCTCCTTCAGCAAGAGGGATGTGAAAGAAGGGAAGAAAAATCTCTCAAGTTCAGGGTGGGGCAGAAATTAAGAATGGTCAGCAGTTGGAGAGAAGACCGAAACATCACCACTTGTTAACAAAAATCAACATATAGCATCTTCTGTGAAGTCTACCACCAACTCAAATTACTGTTTGCTACTAATCACAGTCACTATTTTACCTACTTTTCAATACTTAGTCAAGTATTAAGCCCTTATTAAGTACAAATAAAGTCCTCTAAAATCACTGAAACTGTACTTGTTTACACTTCAGGGGAATGTGTCCCATTTCTTATGTCTTTTTCCCTTGAAGTATATCAAGGGGGGAAGGAGTCGTAGAGGAGAAGCCCTATGAACTTTGGAATATATACAACCACCTAGAATAATACTGTCACTACAGTATCTTGTGTAGACAACTCTTCCATAAACACAACAGTATGTTTAAACATAAGGCAAATGGACACTGGAGGCCACTAAACAGCTCATTTGTGTATTTCCTTTTATGAATTAAAAGTCCAATTTCATTTAAGTGCTGTAAAAGTAATCCTAACACATAATACTGTTAAGAACTATATTTTTAAAAAGCTTTTGTTATTGACACTTGTTTATCTAACAGTGTTTACAGAATTTACATTTTTATGCTGAAAGTGTATTTTTTAAAAAATTATTTCCAGAGAGACAGTTTACTACAAGTCTTAGCACAGCTGATTGAGCTGGTGCTTCAACAGAATTGTAATCTGTTACTTAGTATAGCAGCCACTGTTTTTACAATCCTTAAAACAGTAGAACTCCCAAGGCAGATTTGTCAAGAAGCTGTAAACAAATGATTTTCCAAGACTTATTGGCAATAAAGTGATCTTTAGTCCTTTAGGACTTAAATTTCTCTGCCAAATTGGAATTTTGGAAACTGTGGCATCTACTTCCAAATTAATACTCTGGAGCAGTTTGGAAACTTGTCTCTGAGGAAAAGTCAAAATCTATTTCCAACCCAGACTCATCAGAATTTGGGAGAAAATTAGGATGGGAGTTTAAGCCTGAATGTTCCTGCATGTTAGCAGAAGCATTTTTCATAGCTGAGTGCATGAAGCATGAAGATTCCCAGAGCCAGGTTTCAAGGTCTGCAGAAGAGCGAGGCATTTTAAGGTGGCAGTATGAAGAATGAAATTCCATAGTAGATGGGACAGTTTGACATTTTCTTAGTGATGCATAATTGTCTTTCCTGTTAAAAAAAAATAAAAACAAAAAAATTATTAGTGTTTCTATGATGTTCCTATTACTGTTCAGATGTCTGACAGGGAATCTTCATATAAGGAATACTACTAGAGGAAAATAATTAATTCTAAATGCATTTAGTGAGTTAGGATATGAGACAACAGGAAAAGGAGCTTGAAACTGTCATATCCAAAAGAGGGGCACTCTGCCATTATGTGTTGTTCTCAGAAGTAAGTATAAAATAGTTACACTAGAAGTCACACAATTTTGATAAGTTCAGAGGGGTAGACGCAGCTCGTACATTACCTCTTAAATAGCCCTGATCTCCCCCCAGCTATCCACTTGGAATATTTGCTGATTTACCAATCACAGCACTAACAGAACATTAACAAGAATAGTCTCAACATTTACAAGTTGAGTAGCAAATAACAGTCGTTCAACTTCCCAAACGCCATCTCTGCATTCCACTTTACGTCTAGTTTATTATCACCAACCTGAACAGCTGGGACAGAACTTTCCTACACTCTAAAACAGCACCTGAATCACCAGGTTAGTCTTTTCCAGTTTGAGAAACAGAAAGCTGAAGTTGTCGCCTAGAATACCCAGGGTTTTTTTTAAAGTTCTCTCTCCTCTCTCGCAGTGCTTTTGGGGAAAAACCCACAACAATGCACAACACCTCCTCTCACACACAAAAAACACAACTCACCATACACACACTTCAACACTAGTTTCCATACCTGAACTTTAGGTGCACTGGAAGATACCATCCACCAGGTTAAGTTTCCTAAAAGGATTTTCAAACTGTAAACAGCGCAAATTTTCATGAGATTCAAGTTTGATTCCAAAACAGAAGCTAGATCTGGTGACAGAAGGGGAAGAGCATGAAAAGGGGAGGGGGGGATTACTTTCTGCAAAAGCAGCAGTAAGTTCTTGGTGGATGCTGAAACGAAGTAAAACCCCACCAAGAGTCACCTGTAGAATACAATGCAGAATTCTACACACAAAGCATTGGGATCTAGCTACCTGAAGAGGGAATCCACTTAAAGGAAAGCTTCAGAAAACTTGGAAGTTTGACAGTGTATAAAGTTCAGTGTGAGATGATCACCTTGAAGACGCTGGTCTGGGAAGACCATAAAAGCATACAGCAAAAGCCACATGACCACCATATTTTTCTTGTGGTTTTCCAAGAGGAAAGAAACAATGATTCTGGTTAATCACGACTCAATGACCAACTAACCCTCTGAGAAGGTAGATCTGAGACAGACTTGTGATACCGTGGCTTCCAAGCACCCATTTCAGATGAAGAGTCTCACAACAGCTAAGGCTGGAATAGCAGCAACACCAAGAACCTGCTGAATAAGGGTAAAGCAGGAAGCTGACTAGACCCAAATCTATCATGCAAAGGAGTCAGAAATATCTTCAAGAAAATAAGGAAAAAAAGACACTGGATTACATGTGGTATCAAATAATCAAAGAGATGACAGTAAGATGATAGCAAATATATACCAAGAACTACTACATTTCTGCTCGGGGAGATGGCCTCAAAAGCCAACTAGTGTTACACAAGAAAAGGCTTTAACTGATTTCACAAAGGGAGAAGAGAGAGGTTATTTGCATACAGGAACTAAATGCTGCTGAATTCTGGATAAAACTGAATATTGTAAGAAAAAAGTATCTTTAAAACTTAATATTAAAGCCACCATGTAATACTTCCAAAGGGGGGAAGGAAACACAAGCTTCAACCTCATTAAGTCTTCCATTAAGCCAGAACCTTTAACAGCAAGTTTTATTACTCTGTGCCTCCAAGGGATAAAGGGTATGAATTGGATCTTTCATGATGCCAATCCAGAACCTGGCAAAGCTTCTTATGACTAAGTAGGATCAAAGAGATCTCCTCAGACATATCAAACCTGAATTTCTGATAGGTCACTGTATAGCACTGCCAGGGTGAAAAAGAACATTTTTATCTTCCTCTTTATCTAATTTTATTACTGAAAACAGGAACACAAAAGCTCAAGAACTCTTGGCTTGAATAAAAGGGTATTTTTCGTTCTAATTTAAAAATGTGCTGTATATAGAAGATGGAATGTTCTTATGCTTTAGTTGAAATAACTGTTGCAGTTAAGTCTCCAGTGCTACAGCTATCTCTTGGAAGCTTTTATGAAGCATTTAAGAATTCTGTTCACTCCTAATAGCTTTTCGCACTAATTAGTCTCCCCCCACACCCCCTCCTTCTACCTCCTACCCACCAATTCCAAATTAATATTCATTTTGTGGAAGTTTGCAGAGCTCCTTGGGCAAATACTACACTCCCCAGCAAAAGGTGAAACCGTAACGGTATTCTTAGATTCATACAGAGGTGAGTTGTCACCGATTCCTCCATATACACAGTGCTACAAAGTTTTAACAGAAGTAAAAATTTGAAAGGCCACATCTCACATCAGTTTGGTAAGGGATGCATAATGAACCTAGTTACAGCCAGGTTAGAGCAGAGGTTTCTCTTCCACAGAAACAGAGGTTCCTAAAAACATTCCATATGTCTTATTTTAATTCTTCCCAACTATCTTACAAGACTGTCCTTCACATTCATCTGCTTTTTAACTTACAACCTTTCCTGTCCAGGCTCCTAAGGATCTAGTCTTTCTCCAGTATTTTCCAGTTCCTACCTGCTACATCTGATTTAGAACATCCTGAGCAACCCTTTCCTCCTGATTGCTCCAACTACTGTGGAGCAGAGAAGAAACAAAGTCTTTGTTCTCAGTCCAATGCCTGCTCCATAACCCATCCCTGTCTGCAAACAGTGTAAGCCTACTGATAGGCAACACCTCTTCATGTACAACATGTAGCAGTCATTGATCAGTTATAAACAAGAAGCACCAGAAAATATACTTCAGAAACAATGCTAAGGATTAGAACCACTGAGAACTGTTTTGTGTCACTTTCGAGAAAATTATTAAATCCTGTTTTAAGACAGAAACTTCTTGGTACTTGAAGTTCTGGCAAAAGAGAGAATTTCTAAAAATGCATTATTTGCATGCAGCAGCAGTCCACTTTACCTGGATGTACAGAACAGCTTGCTTTTAGCCTGGGAATAAACTGTACCAGCAATCCGACAGAGCTGTTCCTGCATCCATCGAACATCAGCAGGCATGTCAGGAAACCAGTTTACTAACCTACAAACAAAAAAACAATACCATTGTTTTGTAAGCAGTAGATCTAATTTATATTTTTACATACCATGCCCAAAATCCAACCAACCAACACAGTTTTCATTCTCCCAAGTTAACGCCCCCACCAGAGTCTCCAGTTCTTCCCAACCTCCCTGAAATCCCATCTAGCCTACTCTCCTCTTTTCTGCAAGCCAAGAAAAAAGGCAGTACAGACCACTGGATCTCTGTCTATGCTGAGGGGCTGACCAGTATGTGCATGCTACACCCCACGATCAACATTTAGGAAGCCTGTGAAATACTCCTGTCTCTGAGGCCTCTTTCTCTGTGGTGGGAACTTTCTGGTCAGTTTAAAGTTAGGTGGAAGAGGAAGGAAGAACAGAAGAAAAATACAGCGGAATAACAAATAGAAGGCAGAAACAGAACAATGTCACAAATTTATAGCTTTTTCCTTATGATGCTCTCAACAGAAGTCAGTTACCAGCGGGAGGAAAACCCACATAAAAATTCTGTTGACATTTGTTTCCTCCCCATCCTCCAAAAAACCCACACATAAGTGACATACTAAGTGGCACAGAAACAAAATATTTTACTGGAGTTCTATGTAGTTCCATTTACAGAACATTTTGTTTTTCAAGTGTTTTCTAAAGATAGCAATGACATCTGCTCAAGGACTGGAATTCTCTTAAGCAAGCACAAAGCTTAGGGTTCATGCTGCATTTATTTAGCATAAATTCTCCTTTATGAGGATTGAAAAATTTATAAAATTAAGCCCTGTTCCAAGGGCATAACTTTCAGTCAACCTAAACAAACCTAGTAAGAAAATGTGTATGTTGAGTAAACACTGGAGTTGCCTCCTGACTTCAGACAGAAGCTAAAGCATAAGAAGTATCTGGATAGAGTTTGAACATTGCAGAATACAGTAATAGTAATAATGTGCTCCTGGAAAGCAAAAGTAAAGGTGCTTCCTTTCAGCAATTATGAGACAGCTACTAGTAGAAAGAGTAAACTGTTTAGGCATCTTCTTAATATGTTTATCTAGCTTTAGCCTATTGGGGCTTCAAGAGAATGCATCATTAGGTAGAAATAATAGCCTTTGGACGGTTACCACTTGAATTCTAGAGTACCAGAATGCCTTCAACAAGTAAATTTCCAAAAGTACATTAATTCTAAAATTAGAAGTTCATTAGAAGTTCCTTACCGTAAAGCAACAGAGTAAGCAGACTCCACTGGCAATGTATACGGCAGCATCAGATAGGATATAACCCGCATTGGGAAGAGTTTAGAGAACTGGGTGTAGAATCCATTCTGTTCTTTACAAGCTTCCTGCAGTGCTTAAGAATAATTATTTTTAAAAGTATGTTAGACTATGAAAACAGTTGAAATAATTTGCTCAAGGTTTAGTAATCTTCAGTCAACATTATCAAGTGTTACTGAATAAGGGTCAGATAGAAAATGGAAGAATTAATCTCAAAGCACTCTTAACATAAACATTCTCTGTGTTATTTTAAAACATAGGAAACACAGACTCATACCACAGGGACAAAAGGCATTACCCAGAACTTTTATGCAATAAGTCTAAGAATTAATTTGTAATAAAAGGATATAAAATTCACCTATCCAAAAATACTTATGTATTTTAGATAGCATTCCTGTCCTGTCAAGAGACTCTATAACTCTGAGGAGCTTGTATAAATTCTAGAGTTCTGCAGATTCCAGTGGTTACATATAGTTGTAAGAAATACCACACTTCAAATTTTGCACTGGGATCGCAAATTTCAGATCTCAGTTCTGATCAGCATCCACAAAAGAACCTTGGTAAAAGTTACAAAGACATATCAGAAGTGGGTTTGGTCTATTAACAGCTTATTAAAAAGACAGGAAAGCCAAAGAATTAGAAATCCACAGAAATCTGTTTTAAAAATAAGATGGGGATAACCAGCGTTTGGATTTGAGGTTCAACTTACATGTGAAATACACGTTTACAGAAATACTGTGCATGTACAAAGTTTATCCAAAATCAAATGAGAATTCAATTCATGACCCTGCAGTGTTTAATGTAGCTCCTTCCTCCTGCCTCAATCTTATTACTGTAGCTAAATCAAAATGTACATGTTCACATGTAATAAGCATTTGAAGAACTTTTTTGGGTTGAGCTAGTCTCTAGCATCACAGGCAGTTATAAGATTAAACAAAAAGCATCTTATGCCAATTGTAAGAGTAAACAGGGGAAAAAATAAATCGAAGTTTGCAACTCAAAGTAACAGGAAACAGTCTGTAGCATATACCTTTACGAAGTCTAGGAGGTAGACTCTCGAATATGCTCTTCTCCAAAGGCCATGGATTTTGCTTCAGCTGGTCATTAAATACTGCCATTTTCAAGGTTTCTACTCTATTATTTTCTGTCAATTTCTTTTTCTTCATGTTGTCAACATGCTGTGGAGCCTCATGAGGATTTCTTTTTGTGAAGGACAAGTGGATATAAATTGAGTCATTCAGAATACCTGAAAGAGTCAAAAGCTTCCACTTAGGCTTGATCCACAGGTCTTCAGAGTACTTGTGTAGTACCTGTAATCTGTGTATCTGTACAAAGGCCTGTCCTGAGGGAACATTATCTACACAATGTCAAATACACTTGCTCTTATAAACCCACAAACTTTTAATCATGCTGATGAATACTCCTTTGCAAGTTTAGGTCTTACTTTAGAACAAGTTCTAAAGAAAAGAAAAAAAGTGATTAATTGAAACTGCACTGGAAACTTGGTCATTTACCAAAGCTGTTTTCCAGCAAGAAAGCCAATGATTTAAAGGAGAAGAGGAAAACTGATTTAATATTTATTTGGAAAAACACACCTAAACCACTTAAGACATTTGTGAAATTTGACATGGCAGGTTATCACGTGAGTACTTTGAGGCACTGCTACAACAGGGCAGAGAAGGAAAGCGAGTAGTGTACAATACTGTTTTAAGATATATCCGAAGTACCAATCTAAATCAACATCAGTTGCCTTGCAAAACTGGTACCAATGAAGAAATAGCACTGATAGTCACCTTCGAAACAAGTACTAGGTAATGATGACAAAATGAAAAATAGAAGAAGGGTATTTATACTCAGTTTCCAGAAAATGGTTATAAAGCTATTTTTATATACAAACTACCAAATTTGACTAGGATTTATACCTACATACAACACAATTTGTATCCTACTTACAGTTACTCCTAAAATACAAATGTTAAAAGAATATACGGGAAATTTAGCAAAAAGGTTAACTGAAGTGTTACAGATGGGGGGAAAAATTAATATCTACAGTTGAATTCACAAGAAAGGAGGTGCATAATGAATGAGTTTGGAAAGGTTATAATTATGACTGATTAAGCTTGAAAGCAAGACAAACCTGTGACAGAATAAGAACAAAGGTGACACAGGATCAGTAGCGTGAAAAGGAGGACAACAGTGCAATACACAGGGGACGGGGTGGGGGAAAGACACCAAGGAAGAGTTGCAAGGAATCTCAGATGTTAGTGTCAGATGGAAACATGCAGACAGGAAACTTGCAGGTCCAGTACAGCAACGCAACCTGTTTTAGCACAGACAACCACAAATTATAGGCCCTTTGAATAGCTTATGCTTTTAATCACCTGATAAAAGGTATAAAGCATTACATATTACTAAGAAAATCAAACTCTTAATCAGAATGATGATCTTTAACATTTAAGACAATTTTCCCATGAAAACTTGACATGTAATGTTTAATTGTAACAAAATATCAGCAGTGAGCACATCAATCTATGAACTGCATTACAGTACTGCAGCTGGTACTATCTGTAGTACTGCAAACATCACATTTCAGTTTCCATTCCTCTCATCAGACACAGCACCAATTTGCTTCTGTAACCAAAGACTACAGGGGCTAGGCGTATTTCACCCACGGTTAACTTCATGCTATTATCAGGTTACTGTAACTTGTTTGTCTCAAAGTATGCAGAGAAATAATATTTATTAATATAAAATACATTACTAGAAATCTAGGAGTAGAGTAGAACAACTTTTCAATTCTTCTTCCTAAACTTATCTGGGTCCCAAAAACTGCTACATTACAAGTCATCTTCTTCTAAAGTCTTTCATGATACAGAGTAAGGATTTGTCTGTGACTGAGTTTATATTGTTGTTAGCCAGCTCCCAGTTCTGGGCTGTATGTCTTTACCTAGAAATACACTTGGATGACAGCAAAGAGGAGGTCATAAGAAGATACAGGTTTCACAGGAGTGGGAAACAATAGCCTATTCCTATTCTTCACAATTAACACAAAATAAATTAATAACATTATTTCCCTAAATTTGGGCTTCTTTGGTAATTTCACTTAACAGTACCTTAACATTCACTTCACACAAATTTGACAAAACCCCAAAAGTTCAATTTTTGTGTTGCAGCACAATTTAATTCGGGTGAATAGTTACTACAATTATGTTATTTCTATGACAGCTAAACCTACCATGATCTCTTCAAAAGCCTCAAAGACCTAGCCCCTTCTTAGCTACATATAACTCCCCGCACTTTTTTTTAACTTGGGTTGAGACCATATCAACAGTAATTATCCACAAGTGTAACATACCATTCTCTTTCAAGAATTTAAGAGCATCTGAATATCCTTGCTCACAGATCTCTCCTAGTACCTGCAAGCATAGGGTAAATTAGTCAGACAAATAAAACGAGATTCAACTTAAGATCAACACACTTTGCAGAATAAAAAGCCACCTCCACCCACCCTCCATTTTTAAGAAAAATTTACATTAACAATTGCTATAATTCAACAGACTTAGCTTAACATGCCTGCTGTGAGGATAATACATGATCATGCATACATGAACTTATCTTTCAGCTATTACAGATGCACAGAATTGTTCACCTAAAAGGACAGCATCCTAATGGCTTGCAAGAATTCCCTCCCTTTTTGTTTCTTTGATTAGCCTTTCAGCAGGTGCAAGCAACAATGAAACAGGATGGCTTGGAGTATGCCAATTCCCCTCCTTCCCTCCTAGTCCTTTCCACTTCCCAAAACTATGAGAAGTCAGCTGTGCAATTCTCATGCTCAAACTCAAGGCTTAGTCTTCCATATGAAAATATCTTTCACCAGATGCAACACCAGCTCACCTACACAGTAGTCCTAGACAAAAAAAATAATTAAATCCTACTTAAGTAGAATTTAACAGTTTTCTTCAAGTGGTCAGAAAGCCCTCACTTAAAAAAAAATATATTTATATCAGTCAGGAACGTTCATTCCCTCGGCAGGCTATCCCAAGCCAAATGGCAAGATCTGTTTTCATTTGTTCAGCTTCCACAATGGGAATTCAAGAGCATTTCCTTCATCAGATCCACAATTAACAGTGCTTAGCAAAGTTTAAAGGCAACTTGCCTGTGTGAAGTATCAATTCAGAACTTCACAAAATCAGGAAGCTTTAGAACTTCTTTTAAGTTCTGAAGCACCTGGTCAGCAGGTTAAACATGAAAGGACTACAAACTGACAGTTATTAATTTAGCAGTGTTGATTTTATGATTGAATCCTGAGGTAATTCCCAAATAAATACTGAAAGCCAATAGCAAGAAATGCATTTCTACTCTGAGACTAAAAATAAGAAGACAAACTATGAAAAAAAAAAGAAAAAAGCAGAGAAATGTCACCATAAAAATTTATATGGCTAGATGAAATGATAAGATTACTGTAACTTTCTGCAAAGGGAAGGTTTTTATATGGAATTTTAGTAGATATATGTATAGATGCGTATATATATAATATATAAAATATATAGACTTTAGTAACTGCATGAGAACAGTGACTTACCTTAGGTTCTGGTGGAAACAGTGCTTGTGTTAAACGATAAAGGTTCCCCAAACTGAGCTGAATGCTGGTATTAGTCACGTTCATTTCATGAAAGTTGGCAGAATTCCCCTTTGGACAGATATCACACTCCCCAGCGAAAGGCGAAACTGTGATTGTATTCTTAGATTCATAGTGAGGTAAGTTGTCACTGATTCCTCCATCCACGTAGCGCTAACAAAAATTAACAGAAATAAGAAGTCCCAAAGGCTGAAAATTTCTAACTAGCAGATTTCCCATGCAAGAATTACATAGCATTTAGGACTGCAACAGAACAGTCTCTGCCTGCATTCCCAGGCTAAACGTTTTGAGTAGCATGCTTTGTCCTCTAATACCAATAAAAAACATTTCTGTCTATAGTTAGATGACTATCTATAGATAGACTAAGAGTATTCTATTTGGGATTTTTCTGTATGTTTAAGAAAAAGCAAGTCCATTTTAAAGTTCACAATCCTACACAACACACAGAGAAAAAGTAGTGCAGTTGTCTCTGCCTCCTCTTCCCCAAAGGACAGAACAAACCAAAAAGCCGCCAAGGTACTTCTTTAGAAAGAACAAGTAAAAGAAGAGCTCTCCACGCCAAAGCTCAAATTCTGTGCTATTAAACCCTTCAGTCAGAATAACAGTAACTTAAAATTAGTCTTAGTAATTACAATTTAAAATAAAAGCATCAAAAATATTTGGAAATAAAGAAGCTGCAAGTAAAAATGGACAATGCTTTAGAAACCTCGCCAACAGTCACCAATACCTATTCTACTTTGTGTGCAAGTTTAGAAGTTCTTCCAGGTTATGCTTTTGTCTCCTGTGCATTGAATTGCCCATTTCTGTAGTTTTAGTGCATCATCATCTCAGACATTTTAAGATCCAAGAACTGAAGAGTTCTGTGTGAGGGTAACTAATCTACAGCGCAGCAGCTGCTACTGCTAAAGGCAACTCCTCCACTTGCCCACAACAGCCACCTTTCCAGCAGGGCCAATTGTAGGTAGTTTGCTCTGCCAGTGGCAAAGACCACCAACTTTGCTGATTTAGTGGCTGCATTTTCCTTCTTCCTCAGTAGGCAACAGACATAACTTGTAGGTCCCTGTAAAATGTAAATGTAACAGAGCAAGTGACTTGAGCAGGAGCAACCTGGATTACCAGTTTCACATGCCTTGATACTGACTCCCTGACCATTCTGAAAAAAAAAAAAAATTTTAGGAATTAGGAGGACAGCTCAGAGCACTTATCCAACATGCTCTTGGACACTCTTTAGACCCAGCAGCATGCAGATACTGACAAATTTCCTATAGGTGTATAATGCAATCACCAATTGGAAGTATCAAGTACAATACAACAGGTTGGGCCCACAGCCTTCTCGTGAAATTATTAAAAGGTGGAAGTACATTTCTAAGTCACTGTTCTACAGAGGTAAAAAGTTTTAATTATTTAGTTTCTGCCTATCTGTTCCCTTTAGTAATTTTTTAATCTAACACCATTGCTGTGTTTGAGAAGGGAAAAATACCCAAACAAAATCCACCATACCCAGAACATTCACAACTGGCAGTTAGATACACTTATTGCAAGTTATGTTTGTCTGTCTTAAAGTGTACAGGCACAAAGCACCAAGCCAGTGAACAGCCAGATGCTACGAAGTTCACATACATGACATTCTGCTGTGTTTAAACCCTACAGGAGTCATGCAAAGCACATGCAACTGCGGTATTGTTGCCAAGTTGCATCAAAAATGCCTCCTAAGCATTAAAATCATACCAAATAATTGCAAAGATCAAAAGGATACAATGATTCCTTCCTTCCCTTTCCCTCAAAACAGGACCAAATAAAGCATCACTTGCACGTTTTCGTACTCTGAACTAAGCCTTTTAAAATAACATTGTTGTCTGGTGACAAGAACTGAATAGCCAGATTAGCCTGGATCCACCTAAACCTTGGATTCAGTCCAATGTCCTGTTTTCATAACACCTATAATCTGGAAGAGTTTAAGGAGACACACAAGGTTTAGAAGTACAGATAAAGAAAAATCCCTATACAGTTGTAATCACTTTTGCTTAAATTTCAGCATGAAGAAGAAAACACATTTCACGTCTATCCTTGACCTTTTAGCGCTTCCAAACTGCCGTAAGAACAGGCTGTAATCAACCACTGTGACAGATGTTTTGAGTTTTCTTTCAGTATTCTTCCCCTCTCCTTGTGGAAGGGGCACCAAAGTTGGAAGCAAAGCAAATGCAAGTTAATACAGCACTGTAACAAAAAGCTATGAATGTCACTGCCTTGATTTGAAGTGCATGTCTGCTTCCAGAGCTGTTAAAACAACACCACCAATCGACACCAACTTTTCTACCGTTTTTGCCCCTTTAACAGGGGATTTTAGAAAACCCAGTATAGCCATGAAGTATTATGAGGTTTTGTAACTCATAGTTCTCTGACTAGACTAACACACTGACACTCTACCTTTAAAAAGCAACCTTTCTTACGCTCAATACAAATGACAGAAGACATTAAACATCTTTGTTTATATCTAACTGAACACAGTACTTTAATCCAGTTGTAAAGTGGATTTACCTACAGCAAGAACACAAAGATACACAACAAAATACCTTACACTTCTTTCTTTAAAAAAAATTGATCTTGTAAGTGACACTGCCTATAAATTTGTGCAGATAAATGAGCATCGCTTTCTTCAATTACTATTCATCCTTAAGTTAAACACTTGCTAGCTTAGAACACTCTCTTTTCATTTCTGCATCAACAAGCAAGCAATTGGGGGGGGGGGGGGCAGGAAGAGAGAGAGTGTGTGTTTTGCAGAGTGGAGAAGAAATAATATGTAACAGATATTCCTCACATTTAGTGTTTCCTTGCCCTTTTGCAAAGTTGTAACATACAGCTACCATACGAGAAGCTATGAAGAAGGTCTTTATTTTACAGTAGGATAACTGAAAAGACATACGCATTGTCTCTATAATGTTTTCAGAATAGCTAGAATTATTAACAAAAGAGACTTACCACACCTCTAAATGACGGTGGAATTAGGCCACAATAAATAGGAACAAATGAACTACAGATTAAAGCCTGTAGGAAAATGAGACCATATAAATTAAATGGTAACTGTTGTATTATTGAAATTATAATTTATATTTATCTCTTTAGATGCTAGCAAAACCAACCAAGCAAGCAACCAAAAAAATCCCCAGCAAGTACACTTCAATAAAAAGAAGGGGGGAGGTTATTATCCAACATTATTTTAAACAGGATAAGGGTATTGCACATTTCTTTTTTAGAATGTAACTGTGCCCCAACTAAAAAATTGTAAGACTCACTAAAAGACTTTCTAGAAATGCTAATTAGCAAGGAAGTTTATGATCGTTCATGCAAGCTATGTACTTTTTGAGTAAACAAAGTAACTAACTAGGAACACAAATATCAGCATTCTTGGATCATATTAAACTAGCTTTGTAACTGATACTAAGAATTTTAAAAAGCTATTTGACTGTTCATTGATCACTGCTTTTATAAGAATGACCTTAAAAAAGTCTTACTCATTAAGGATATAATTTCATTAGACACACTGCAGTTAAATGAATTTATCCTTTCTATGATTGATCCCTCACACCTACTCACTAAAAGTTTGCCGATACATTGACTGGGAAAACTATTAAGTTAATTTATTGTAATGAAATATGACCTCATCTTGAGGATACTGTCCAAGTCACAATATTCAAAACTACTGAAAAGAAATCCAATGGGTGACATTAAATGGACTTAAGATTACATAAACTTTTAAAAGTTGCCAATAATAAACGTACCTGGACAACTTCTTCTTTAGAGTTAAAATTAGATATCAATGCATTTTTACCATCTGATACTCTGGTTAGTGAAATACACAGTCTGCCCGATGACAACTGGTGAGTGTTTTCTGGAAGATTTCTCATCAGTCCATCTCTTATTATCTTTATCACATTAAAGGAAGGATGAAGAGGACCAAGATTTCGCTTTCTAGCTTCTTTGGCTAATGCCAGAACATCTGCACAAGCCTGAGCTGAAAATAAAATGCATTTAAGAACAAATATACATCAACAATCAAAAAACAACACTCCCTATAATAAAGCACTAGAGCCAGTAATGAAGTCTAGATCTCTAACTTTTCTCTCTGACTGCTAGCATGAAAGTTTAAGAGCTTTTTAACAGATAATATAACTGTCCAGTAGTATTTGATGGAGTTTAAGAGTTTTCTGCAGAAAAGAAGTCACTTTAGATGTTTAAACAGAAATCCTGGTGAAGACCCAGCCACTAAGTTACTTATCTTTGATTTATATGCAGGCTGTAAGGTGTAAAATACCAATTTCAGATGCTTCCATTAGGAGTTATCCCATTCCAGAAACACATTCTTTAAGAAAAAAACCAAAGATGAGTGTCCCTCTCTAAGTATGTATGCATGGACATATTCCATACTCAATATCCATAAAAACCTACAGTGTATGACACACAGATTTAGGTTCACAGTGTGTCTGCTGAAGAAGCAGAGCACCTGGGTTCATCACAGCTAGTAACCCTTGCTGGCCTTTAACCAAACTTAAGGTTTCAGGGCACGCTGATCTTCATTTATACATAAACACAATAAATGGCACATTAAACGTGGTAAGGAGCATCAGGAATGAAGTTTTTAAAGAAGCACATAAGGAATGTGGATGAGATCTGTAGCACCTCTCACACAAGCCTCCACCTAAATAGGTGCATTTTTACCAATATGTAACAGACTATAATAGTTTTTTCTCCAATTAAATCAGCATTGGGGAACTAGATCAAACCACTACAGAAGACACAATTGTTCCCAAAGAATACTAAAATCGTTGTACCAGCCACACACCTAGTCATAGTAAGAACAGCAGCCCATCTACCCGCAGTGTTTTGTTTGACTTTTTAATGTCGTGTTCCTCCAAAGCATACTTTGAGGAAACTGCCTGATAAGCTTGTCAACTTGGTAGAGGAAAGGGGGTGGGGAGGAAGGTCAAAGTAGCAGGTTATTAACCTGAATGATAGCTACAAGGTCATCTAAAAATACTTCCAGAACTTGCATATTTTAACTTACATAGACTCTTTCTAGAATAGACAAGATTCAACTTAAAGTTAAATGTGAGCACTGCACTGGAAACAACTCTGCTTAAGCTTTTGAGTTCAGATTCGTTTCCCAAAATATTATCTTTGTACAATGTCACTTTTGACCCCTCAAATAGCAATACCTAAACCTGTCTCATTTTTAACACAGTAAACCAAGAGTCTACGTTCAAAAGAGTTATCTCCCAAAAAAATCTGAGGCATCAGACAAACTCCATTTTTACCACTACAATTCTTTTCCCCTTGCAGAGTGAAGCCTTGGGCCATGAATCCACTGATACCAGTAGTCTGACCCCACCTCCCACCCCAGAAGACAGCAAAAAGTTTAGGCACAGCTCACTGCTCATGGTCAAACAGATGCTTATGTTAGTAAAACATATTTTACATGAAATTAAAAAAATGGCACAAGTCACATTCTGGCAAGTGAAGAAGTTATTTCCAAAAGTGGCTATGTAGACGGTTCTATTTTTCAGGCACTCAAATATAAATTACCACCTCCCTTTTTTTTATTAAACTGATTTATCAATGTTCAGTCTTGTAAGCTTTCTAAAGAGGGGAATCAGGCATGTTGCAGGAGTCTGAGGTACTCAACTACCACAACTCCGCCCAGGAACAGCAGCCTTAGCACATGCATTAACGTCCTCTTGCAAAATTAGTACATTTTTGAAAACTTACACACCAAGTGAGTTGCTTGTTCTAAAAAACAGACCAAGAGCACTAGGTGCACGGACACATGATCAAATACACATGCTCACTTCTCTGCCAGATCTTGACCCTGTTTTTCTAGCTAGCGTCCTGTCAAACTGAAGCTCAAGCTATTACTTAGGTTTGAAGCATGGTAACACCTTCACTCATTTGCACTACAGGCCTGTTTCTGTGGAACGAAAATAAACTAGTGCCCGCTACAAAACCTTGTGTTGCGATTATTTACCTCTCACCATAAAAAATGTCAAGTAAATATCAGCTCACTTTCCATACCCTATTAAAGGGCAGCAAAACTAAGGACCTCTAACAGTTTAGATTTGAACGCCTCATTTCAACTTCCTTTCAGAAAATAACTACCCATCAAAATGAAAACTGATTTCACAGTTTACCCATCTCTTCCACATACAAGAATTTCTACACTTGATGTAGTCTGTAGGGAAAAAAATAAACCCAAGTTTACATACTTTGTTTACCGTAACCTATTTTAAATATGAGAAGGGCTCCTAAGGAAAAAACCCACCAAAACCAACAAAAAAAACCCCAACGAAACAAAACAACAACAAAAAAGTGAGAGAGAAGAGGAAGTTGTGTCTACCCAAGAGTATGTGATATTAAAACACTGAAAATTTAAAAAGCTGTTAATTCAATAGACTTCAAAGTATTCCAATTGTTTTCCCTTCTCCTTTCTCTCCTCAACAGGACTAAAATACAGCCTCTTAGGCTGGTGTATCAAAACGGGATCTTCTCAGAAAGCGACAAGGGGCTAGAGCTCAATCAAGTCAGACTAGGATTTTAGGCAGATCTTGGTACATCTGTTTTAGTTTTGAGATGCAAGACAGTTAAATAAATCAATATTCCTACTAAATGTGAACTGTTTCTAGTTAATATTTCTATATTCCTAGTTAGATTTCTATACTCTTATTTTTAACAGTTAAAAATTCATTTCCCACAGAGTAAAACCTGACAGCATATTTACAGCCCCCACCAAACCTGTTCTCTTTAGTTCCCCATTAGAATGGGTGGGCACATCGCCATCGAAATACCAGTCCTCCAAGACATCCATGGGGAAGAGCTAACAAGAGGAGTGCAACTTCACAGTTCCAGTTTGAAACAGCCTGGAATGTACTTTATCCTCATAAAGTCACCTCTAATCTTCTCCCTCTACCTTCCCCCAAATTCAATGAAGGAAACTTCTTTCTCAATCTGGAAAAGTACACTTTCTTTTTTCATCCGTTCAATGCCTAATGTTTACATTTATTGAAACTTGAAATTCTACAGACTCTCAGTTTGCCTATCCAACACGTAACATGAAGCACAAAGAAAACCCTTTATTTAAAAGTCAGCCACAAATCTGTAAGAGAGGAAACATACACATCAATTTTAGTCAAAAACCCTGTTCATATATATATACACACACACTCAAGAGTTTTATGTGCACCAACAAGCATACTAATTCAGGGCTGGATCCAGTGAAGTCTTGAACACCTCCAAGAATGGAGATCCCGCAGCCTCTCTGGGCACCCATTCCTGTATTTTACCACCCTCATGTTAATCTTCCTTATATTCAGAATTTGCCCAGTTTCAGCTTGTCTGCTGCCTCTCACACTTCCACTACCCATCTCTGAGAAGTGTCTGCCGCTGTCTTCCAAGACAGTGAAATGCAACTGTGAAAATACCACATGGTATTGTGGACTTATAACCACAACTGCAGAAATAACAAATACTGTATATTAAAGTATATCAACGTAAGGGAGGTATACAATATGAACTAATGAAATAGAAAAAGTTATTATACCACAAAGTGTTTCTTTAGCGCTTATTTACAATCCCCCACTTTCACAGAAACTCATAAAAAAATAACAGCTAAAAAGATATAGAATTAACTAAAGGAAAATACATTCTTAGTTTTACAAATCTACAATGATTGACAGATTTTAGAACATGGCTGGTGTTGAACTGTCTTCCAAAATTCTCAAGTGGGTTTTTGTTTAATTAAAAAAAAGTTTTACAGAAGAAATACACTTATCTGTGAAATGCAGTACCTTGGGCAGTGATCACAAACACACTACCTATTCTACTAGGGAAAAGCAGAAGTCTCAATTCTCATAGAAAAGAAAGACAAGGGAATAATTTGAAGTCTGCAAGTCTCAATTATTAAAATGGTCAAAATTTTAAAAGCTGTTAATAACATGCACTTTCAGGTAAACAAGGTAAGTTTTTTGTGCTTAAGAGCACTTCAAAAATTCAAAGCCACTTAAATCGCTTACAATGACTTAAGACTTAAAACTGGATACACTCTAAAAATAGATAGCTATTGTGGATAAATATGATTTGTTTTAAAAGCTAGTATTAGGCTCATAAAACTCAAGCACGTTAGGACATTACAGCAAAATTAAAAAGTTTAAGTAGCACAAGTTTATCGCTAAAGCTTTGAAGAAATTAAGCATGTGTTAGACATCAGCGGCTAAGCAGCAAGGCCAAGCATTTCACAATATTATTCTTGCACGTAGAGAGAACTTCAGTCAGTAATTGATCCCTCAGAAACTTAAAAGCAAAACTCAAACCATCTCCAAATTCAAAATAAGTATTTGTTGTTTTCCTCCTCCATCTGTAAGTAAAATGAAACGTGACTTTACAAAGCCTTCTAGTTCTAAAGCTGTTAAGGGTACCATTAACAAAAACGGTCAGTGTTGAATCATGAACTAGAGAAGGTTTTATTCAGTGGATTTCTTTGGTTAAAAAGAAAATTATTTCCAGATTTCCAGATATTTAACACGCTTTTTTACCTCCATTCCAGTCACTATCCTAAACACTTTGGTATTTTACTTGTATTAAGGTGGCTTTAATGCCTACCGTACCTAACTCACTAGGATAAACCTGCATTTGGGTTCTCATGAGCTCAAAATAGGTAAAAGAAAGGTATGCTTCTCCTACGGCTAGAAAATATGCACTTATTTCACAAGAGAGACTATATTTAGTTGCGAACTAACATCTTTTATCCGGTATAAATACAAAACAAGATTAACCCTATTACTTAAATCACAATTAAAATCAGTGATTTTAATCAATCCAGTTTCTAATCATATACCTAAGTGACCTATGCAATACACACTGCGCACGGATTAAAGAGGAAAAGCATGTTAAAGCTAACCTAAGCCCTGACCTTAACTCCCTTAGCCCTACCCCAAGGAAGGGGAAGCTTCAGAGGAAGCAAGTTAAAGCTGACTGGCACTCGGTGCGCAAAGGTACCTACGGCAGAAAAGCGCTATTTCCCGATGATGGGTAAACGATGCGTTTGAGGCCGACGGCGGGGCGACCCCGCTCCCCTGCCCCGCTTCCCGCGCTGCCGGCCGCCTCCCGCGGTCGGTGAGGGTGAGGGCGGCTGCCCCGCCCCCACGCGGGCCGGGGTCCGTCCCCGTGCCTGAGGTACCGAACTCCGGCCGCCTGACCGCGCAGGCCTGGGGCTCGGATGAGGCACCGCCAAGACCGTTTCTTGAGCCCGGGAGGTTACCGAATGCCCACCCAAGGTGGCGACAGGCCAACCGCCGCCTGCCCCTTCCCCTGCCCTCCAGGGAACGGGCGGCCTGCGCGCACTGCGCTCGGAGGGGAGGCGTGCGCGGCGGGAGGTAAAGGAACAAGGAAAAAAAGGCAGCCCGGCAGCCACGGGGCCATATAACCTGCTCGAATTTAACACCACAGAATTGTCACACTCCTCTTCGGGGCAGAAAACGAAGCGAGACAGCGCCGCCCCGCCCACCCCGCGGCTGTCCCCGCCAGACCGCACCGCCGGCTCCCCGGGCTGGGGCGCTGCCCGGGGCTGTGCCCACGCCGGTGCCGCACCTGCCCCTTCCCGCAGGCCCGCTCCCCGCCGCCCGCCGGACCCCCCCGCTGCCGCCGGGCTGACGCAGAGAGCCGCCGGACCCCCCGCTGACCCAGAGAGCCGCCTCCCACCAGCACGGCGCCGGCCAGCGCCCCGGCTGAGGCGCCGTAGATGTGCCGGGCGTCGCGGATGACATGGGGGGCGCGCTCCTGCAGGCAGGTGGCGGCGCCGATGTGGTAGACGCCCAGGAAGCCGCAGCCGGCGAACGAGACGCTCCAGCCGCCCTCGCGGTTCAGCATGGTCCCGGCCGCGGCGGGCGGGCCGCCGGGCACAGCGCTGCTCCTGCCGCCGCTGCCGAGCGACTGGAGCGCCGGCGGCAGGGCCGTCCCGCGGCTTTAGATGGCGGCCGCGCCCGGCGCCACCGGCCGGCGCAGCAACCAATCCCGCGCTCCCCTCCGGTGGCCCCCGGCGCCCCAGCCAACCCGGGCACAGATGCAGACGCCGCCCCGCCTCCGCTCGCTCCCCCCGCCAGAGGGAGGGGCCAGGGCCGGGGCCGCGGCCGGGGCGTGGCGTGGCGTGGTCCGAGTGCCCCGGCCGCCCGCCAGGCCCGGCTGCCGGCTGGCTGCCCCCTGCCCGCCCGGGCCCCGCGGGGCGCGCCCCGCACATGGGGCCGTAACGGCGCGAAGCGGGGCCCGGCTGGGGCAGGAGAAGCTGCGGTGCGGCCGGGCGCGCCCTGCCGCCGTCCGGTGGGGGAGGCAGGCAGGCCGCGCTCTGCTGCCGCTTACAGCCGCGGAGGGGCGGCGGGGTTCGGCACAGCCACGGCGCGGGCCCGGGCGGGCAGCGGGAGGCGGGGGGTCGGCAGTCACCGCGGCAATCACCCCGGTTATCCGAGGCTCACAGGAACAGACTGTGCCAGCCCGTGCTGTCACTTGTATTTCCTGACCCGCTGTAAGAGCCAGCACTATTTAGCAATCCCGTAATAAAACTTTTAAGACAATTCATTATGATAATACATGGCTTACAAAGGGAAGATTAGAGAATAATCTGCTTTTCGTGATTTGAGATATTCAGAAAACTTACACAATTCTGTGCGTTCATGTTCTACCAACACTTTACAGAGAGAATTTCAAGCAAAATGGCAAAATATCATGTGCAGTCTGGAACAGCGTCCCCAAACAGTCTCAGTCGTTCCCAGCTGTCTGATCCATCAAAACCAGGCAGACTTTTGGGGGTCTCAGTTTTTAAGCACCTGAAGAGCTTTACAAAACCTGAAAGGTTGAAATAGGAACTGTTATTCATACACTACTCCTCTCCATCACCACAAATCCCCAAGTTTCTATTAGGCTACGGCTGTAATGCTGATAGAGACTTCATGGCTCAGAAAGGAATTCACAATTACCTGGCCCAGCGGGGAGCTCCTCCCCCCAGCTAAGCTGTGAAAACAAACTGAGGACAACATGTCTGAAATGTTCTAGGATTTAATTGCCTCACTCCGGGCTGCATAAAAGCTCTTTAGCTACCTGTGCTCACCATCGTATCCTAATATTGGGATTTAAAAACATCTTAAGAGTCCAAGAGGAGCTCATACTTTCCAAATACAGAGGCTGTGTTGTGCAATTTTTTTATTTACAGAAAGCACAGGAAGAGAGAGCAGGATTCAAGCTCTCTTGAAGCAATACTGAGCAATCACTAGATAGTTCTACGGCGGACATTGTGAGCAAGCCTCAGACAAAACAGCATGATGGGAAACTCTAAATTCTATCTTTAAGTGAGCATCACAAGCACTGGGCCATGCTTCCAGTTTTCCCACCTCTAACTTAGCTCTCTAGCCACCTGTCTTATTGGGCCATGCATCTTCATCCATTCATCATTTTACCATTTCAATGAGCAGAACAGAGAGTGTCCTAATCCCAATCCTGCCGGTCATTCAGACACTTCCCTTCATTTAGGGAAGAGGAAGGTGTGAGACTGAATCCACTTCAGTTCACAGGGAAGGAGGGAGCTGAAACCATATCCTACACTTCCTAGAAGAGTCCTGTTTCATTAAAAAGGTGACGGTGACCCCTACCTTTTTCCATTCTTTTCTAAAGGAAAAGGCCAGCCACCTCTGCTGTATTTCGTATTCTCTCCATGTGTGTTCTTATGCTATTCACTCAGAGCAGGAGAGTACCATTTCTTAATCCGTATTGTTGGAAGAGAGACACTAAGGTGTTCAGAGAGGGGCATTTCTGAACATCTACAGAAATTTGACAGGGGGAGCCAATTAAATGGCAGGGGAGCAGGGGATTTGGAGAGCATTATCCCATCATTAGGTTTTTTCAGGGCTAATCTCAATTTTGCCAGCAGAGATCAACTCCGTCTAAAAATATTTTTTATCTCTGAATAGTCACTAGAAGGCTGTTCCTGAACCTCGTTTCTCTAATAGTTAGGAGGAGTCTTACTTCTACTGTAAAATTACACACAGCCAGTTAATAACCACCTGCTCTTGCACTTTGTCCTTTTCCATTAGTATCTCCTATATGTCACACTCAGTGTTTGGAGTGATAAGCCTTATTCCCTGCCAGCCATCATTCTGTGATTCTCAGGGAGCTGAGCTCCTCTAGCTTCCCTCTCATGAGAAAGGTGCTACAAACATTCCCCAACCAGTGCTGTAACCAGTCCTTCAGACAGGTTTCACTAGAGCCTTACACGGTCTTTGCTAGGGAAGCTGAATTACTGGTTCTGATTACTTATAATCATATAATGATCAAATGATAAATCCAGGTCTTCCCCCATCTCAGCTTAGATGATTTTTTTTTTTAAATGTATGGCAATTACCCAGTACACAACACCAAGTCTGTTCCCAATGCTGGATCCTCCTTCCTGCATACCCCTTTTGTTTTCAGTACCTGTTTTTACGCCTTGGGTTGCTCCCTAACAGACCTTGCAATTTCTTCACTACATCATCCCCATCTTAGCAAACAGCTTCTCGTGCTGGAAACAAAACAAAACAAAAATCAGCTGAGGTACATACAGACAGGATGGATCCCACTTCCCTTCCCAGGAAAAGCAGCTGTCTCATCAGAAAGGTAGATTAGTTTGACACGCTGAACCTTTGGCTAGTAACTGGCTATCTCATCTCCCTTTTATCTCCAGGCCTATAAAGATAATTGTCCTTCCTCCCAAAACCTGTTCTAATCCCTTTTTTTTCTTTCAGTTTTTTTAGGTGTGGGTTTTTTTTCCCCTCACATTTTTCAGTTTATTCGTTTATTTCCAACTGCAGGTTTTACTGCCCTGCACATAGCTGTTTAGGATAAAGATCCTGGAGCCAGCTCTAAAATCTGGGACCTCTGGGAAAGCTGATGCAACCTCGTCACAAGCACTACCAACTAACCCTACTGCAGTTGTACAATACACAGTTTGAAGATTGTCCCATTTATCTCAAGTATCGCGACACATACTATGCTGCAATCTGTGTTGCAGGCATATCCCAAATTCTTTACTGATTCCAGTCCATAATAATTTCCCCATAACTCCAGGAAAATACAGACAGACCTGAAAGGCAATGTGATGAAAATCAAATATAGTTTGATGGGCGTACAATCCTACCCAATATCTGGTACATAAATTCAACAGGCATGCCATGTGTCCATCATTTAACCACTGAAAGCTTCTCCCTTAATCCTTTCCGTCTAGCTACCATGTTAATCATAATATAGGCATGCCAACTTCCTAAGATACAAATTAAATCAAATCTATTATAAAAGAGAGAAATTGATAGTACACTCGTAAAGCACCTTTAACGCCTTTGAAGAAAGGAACCATTTAAGTACTAGAATAGCTGGAGGCATAGAATTTATAGGAAAAGGAACCACATACGACAGAGCACCAACAGGAGGTAGCAAGAGCACTACTGCACTAGTGATAAGTCATTGGGTCTGAGATCCTGGCCAGCCTTGAAAATCTGATAAGAATTTCTGTCATCAGAAGGCGAAGGATATGAACGCCAAGAGACGATTGCTAAGCCCTGACTGGAAACAGCGAATGTTTTCTGTGATCTTTTTGCCTTTCAGGGATTCATTAATAATCATTGGTCTCTCACTTTTCATAATGCATTTTAGAAGAGATTGATGTATCACGACAGCCATTTTCATGGAGGAGGTGGAAGGATACAGTAGTGAAGTTGGTCCAGGGTCACTCAGCAAGGCCAGTTTCAAAGTCAGAGGAGAAGCCTAATTTACTGAGCGCTAAGCCAAGTCAATAGCCTAGCACTTCTCCAGAAGGATGACAAAGTACCTACTAGACTTTCTGGAGCCCAGGAAAATTGCCTTAACTTGCTAGCACAGTCTATCATGTGTGTCTGTGACATTATTCTGGCCTTATCAAGTGATAATTTACCTAATCTAAAAACATCAAGACATCCTCTCTGCCTAATACCTTTCTGGGAATGCTCTATTGTGAAAATCTTCTGAAGAAACACAAAGCATTTTGTTGGTGTAGTTCAGATGCAATAATGCAACCTTGTCTCATGATAGAAAGCCTTGTTCTCCTCTCCCTAAAAGTATCCAAAGACCAAAATCAAGGGACCACTTACACTCCCTTTGAGATGTCTTATATGGGATGCTGTGAGTTTAACTCTTGTTTCAACGCATGCAGGGGGAGAAAGAGTAGGAGCTATGCTGTCTTTGTTATTCAGGCAACTCCTGGTTATGTTCCCCTGACCAATGCTGCCAGTTTTTCCACAGAAATTATAATCGATAACAGAGATTGATTTTACTCATTTTGTATCATCATTCTGTATGATCATCCTACTTGGGCAGATCATAAGGGAAATCCTACTGGATTGGTGGCCAGAAGACTGTTAAACAGCCTTTACTGTTTAAAATGCATGAGGAACCAGCCACAGGGCAGGAACGGAGAAGTGTTGAGTTACAGAGCCGAGGACAAATACCGATCATAACCTGGACAAGGAATCCCATTACATTCCCAATGCCAATGCCCCACATGCACACTTGCACCGCTCTCTTCACCGACTTCTGCCACAGGGCTGTACGCTGGGGAGCAGCGACAAGGACAGGATATTTAAGTTTTCCTGGCCAAAATAAGTATTTAATCTGTTTGCAGCATCAGCTGAAATGCTTTCACTACACTCAATACTAACATTCACAGAGAAACTATACTTGGCACAGGCATCATTCTTGTTCCATTATTGGCTTCCCGTTCTGTTTAAAACAGTGACATCAACCAGCAAAAACACAGGCACTCTGTGGGGCCTTGTTCCTCTTTGCATGTCATATCACAGCCTATTAAGTTTGCAAAGGTCTCAAGTTAACTGCTCAGGTTTCTTTGGCAAGAGACGGAAAGTAGGTCATTTCAGTGAAAGCTACTTACAGCCTTTTCCCTTGGGCTTGATCTACCAGAGTTTGAGCAACATTATGGGGTTTAGGTGAATAGTCTGGTGATTTATGTTCCTGAGTGATTATGGTAGAGCATAGTAAAGGTGTAGAAATTTAAGAGTATGATCTCAAAAGTTTGCTTGTATACATAATACCGTAGATGCTGACAGTTTGAACAGTTGTAGTGCGGCTTCCAAGCTTCACAGCCTAATCCTAATGATTTCTTTGAACTAAGATAAGAGGCCTGTTCTCTGAGTTTTAGTTGTGACTGTGGACTAGCAGGCTCTCATTTGGGCAAGGAGAAATCAACTATGAAGATCTGTATGAAAGAAGCAATACAAAAATCTAAAATCAGATAGTTAAAGCAACCTCTAGAGTTTTCTGTAGGATTCTGCCATAATCTTTTTTAAAGGAAAAGAAAAGAAAAAAAAAATCAAAAATCAACCATCCATTTCACATACCTTTGGCTAGGATCCAACACTAAGTCATTCTGTAGAGGTAGACACCTATTTTCTTTGTGATATGGCTGAGGCATGGGAGTAGTAGGCTAGCTTTTGAAAAAAGTCTTCACAGGCCCCGTTTCAACCTGTATGCTCTTAGAAAACTGGAGATTTCATTTTGGAAGCTATATCCAAAGTACTTTCTCTGGTTCCTTTGGCTGGTATTGTAACTATTGCTGAATCTCAAAATATATGGGAGGGTCTCTGGTTTAGATGCATCCCATATACTAAAAATTCTGTCTGTTGAAGTGCTAATTCTGCTGCCAGCCCTCACTTACTCCAAGTGATGTGGGAGGGAAGTGATGTAGAAAAGGCACCTATCTTTGACCAACTTGTTTGTAAACGGGTCTCTCTCAAGAACATAATGTGTTTTAAATGACAGCAGGTAGAGAACAGCACAGTGCAAAGGCTACATGCTGTGCATCATGCACTCAGCATCACCGTGCTGCTGGCAAGGGTCTAGTTACTCCACAGTGCGTGTAATCCACTCACCACCAATCAAGAGCTATCCACCTCGTGGTAAAGGAATGAAAACAGTGACTGAATTCTGTGACCAGAGCCTTGCTTTGTCAATTTATTTCTAAAAACAGGAAAAATCCTCCAGCAGTTAGCATGTTTTTCATATTGGAGGGTAGCTGGAAACAAGTGTAACTGGTTCTGGTAGGAGAAACAATGAATTTTTGTATCTTGAATTCCTTGGTGTGATCTGTGTTTTTCATCCTCCAAGTTAAACAGATAAATCCCGAGAGTTACAATTTGCTTCTCAGGTCTGATATCACAACCATTGCCTTTACTCTTCATAATTTCAAAACTATTGCACAGAAAAAATAGCCCAATACTATTTCACATGAACATGGTCTTTTTTTAAAAAATATATTTTCACATTATTTTTGTTTCATAACATTGTGGCCTCATATGTATGTGGCAACAGTTTATTGCAAAAGATCCCATACAACTTTATATATCCTAGAAAATGAGATACAGCAATGACCATGCCCATTGCTAACTTGCAACCTTAGCTTTTTTTTATTAGTTACTTTTGAAGGATTTGTTATTCTTTAAGACAGAAAACTAAGAAAAGAAGAGTATGGCTAACAAACTGGGGGGGAAATTCAGATAGTCACTGGAGTTAGATTTTTCTGCTTGTCTTGCAGAGAACAAGTTCTTTTTTCTGTTTGTAATGGAGCCACTGTTTTCTCCCTTAAGCTGTCATTTCTACATTAACTATATTATTGTTTTTTATTACAATTATGGATATTACTGTATCTGGTAACTGTTAGATAGCAAATAATGTTGCATCTTAAAGACCTAATATCTTGTCATTTAAAGTCCTAATACATAGCACCTTATCACAGCTGCTGAGATAGATTCTCAGCAAAGCCTCCTCCTTGGTCTTGACCTAAGAAAAGACTTTAAACCTGTTATTGCTCTGAGAACTAGATATTTGAATTCTCAACTCTAATACCTGTAACATTTAGGGGATTAATCTAGAGATAGATATGTATATAAGGAACAATTTCTCTGACATAATTTCCCAAGAGTTATGACGCATTTTGAATCTCATCCTGCAGCACAATGATCCATCAGTCAGGAAATACACATGAAGGTTATTTTCATTCACTGCTTACAGAGGTTCCCATTCTGCAGAGAAACTGTGGACACAGAAACAGTTGGTCCTTCATTCAGCACCCCTGAGAGGTAGAAACTCATGAGAACAGTGTGGAACTAACGTTTGTAATAAAATGAAATAATTGCTTGTGTAAATAGTAACCAGTAAGCTGCTTAGCATGCATTAGCCCCTTCTTAACATTTGAAAATGTGGTAAGAAATTCTGGAGAGAAGATTATGGAGCTGAACGTAGGTGAAGATGCTGTCAGCAGCGGGTGTGTGGGGGAAATAAACATATGCACTTTGCATAAATAAATGCCTTTGTTACATTAGTCTTGGTTCCCTTAAGTCTTTAAACACCAGGGATTTGAAATTCTTGGATTTTTTCCTTCCAGTTGGAGAAGGGAAGAAAATTATACCAAACAGCTGCACCTTGCTAAACCAAGCCCACAGGCTGGATGACAGAACCACGTAAGGCCAGCACAAAAGGAGCAGGGACTTCACAAGTGCCACAGAAGTTTGTCCAAAGGAGTTCACACAGTTTGTCTTGCACAGCAAAAATTGTTAGTCAGCTTTCTGGCAGCAATACCAACATGAGCAGTCACTACCAACCCTCTGCCACCCTTGGCTGTGCTCATACAAGCATCCGTGCACAGTGAATCAGCTGGAGGGACTATGCTGCCAGGAAATAACTTTTTCTTCTGGGGTGTTTCTCAACTTAAACCATCCTTCTGCTGAACAGCTACCCACCTGCAGCCTCACCATGGACAAGCTTCCTTGTTTCTCAGGTAAGCCAGGTGACCTGGGAAAAGGCATTCACTGACATGTAAGAGAGGGTGAGGGCAGCAGAGACACCGGGGGTGGGAGGGGAGACAGCCTAGACAGGGGTGATAGATACCGTATGCTGCACAGTGTTTAGGGACCTTTCTGTTCAAATCAACTATTGGAGATCTGAGGAACCTAATGAAAGTTATCCCTGGTTGTGAAGATGTTGGACAATCGGCCAGTGCCTATCATAGCCAGTCACACTAAATTAATTCTGTAGTCTCTAGGCTTCCTAAAAATGAAGAGGAAAGAAGAGACAACTCAGAGAGTCTGCCATTTCCCAAAAGCTCTCTGGGGACTCTGGTTTTGGAGCTGGAAGTTTGGAGCAGCTATTCCAGAAAATAGCTGGAGTGGCTGAAACCATCAAACCTGGCTACACTTCCATCTATGGGCCAACCACCTGTGTTACAGGAGTTGTCATAAGTGACCTTCCTCAGCTTGGACCTCTGTTTTAATCACTGAATTAAGGGGACAACTTGGGGAAAGCCCTTTGTCCTACATCTCTGCTTTAACAGGAAAAGAGCACTTTTTGTTTATACACGAAGGATGTTATTTAAGGTCAGTGAAGAAGGCATCTAAACTATGCATCTCTCATTGGCTTAGAGTAAACATTCATCCTCATCATCCTCCTGACAGTTATTTTAGGCAGCTAACTGTGCAAGGCTCTGGCTGTTGGGAATCCCATTTTGAAGAATTCACCATTCTTCCCAAGTGTGCACAGGAAGTTTAGGCACAGCCTTAACTCTAGGGTGTAAATTTTACCCTAGGGGATCAAGGGTTTCAAGAGAGCTGATGAAATGGTGAATGTAGCAAACCTAATTCCTTTTGTTGGTGTAATTACCATTTCAATTTAATCTAAAAGGCACTAGATACAATCTACTTGTTTAGTAGGCAAATAATCTATACAGCAGACAATGAGAACCTGTTTGTTATGCTCCCAGCTTAACCAGGAATCTTACAGCGGTTCACAATCAGCAAGAATATTACTGTAGACTTCCAATGTCACCAGTTGTTTAAATGCCATTATAAAACAACAACTCCCTATCCCTTTGGTATTAGGATTTAAAAATACATGACATGCGCACATCTTCAATTGCTGCAAATCAATGTATTCACATTTCAAATCTGCTGGTGAATTTGTGTTTAGTTTTAGAAATCAGTGAACTGCTATGCTCAAATAACACTTTTACTTTGAGTGGTCACCCTTACTTCAGTGATGCTTTCCAGTGAGAAAAATAGTATAAAATTTGTACTGGGAAGAAAAACTGTTATTCTATACCCACAAAATACGGCAGCAGGGATTAAGTGAAAGGAGACATGCCACCTGTGTGGTATGGCTGCCTGAACTTCAGTTGTGGAGCAGGGATAACTGAAGGAGAAGTTGTGTGTAGTTGTGGTATCGTTTGATGTGAGGAGGGAGCTGTGATCCTGAGCAAACATGCTACCCTGGGTGATGAATGACAGGATGGGGACTGCTGCCATTCTGTTCTGCTAAAACATGTCCAGAGAAGGGGGCTCTAGCTTCATCTTCGATTAAAGAAAACAGCAAAGAGGAGGAACAAAGGTAGGGGCAGACAGTAAAAGCAGAAATGGAGCACATCTATGTAGTCACATTAATTGTCTTCTACATGTACAATGCTAAGAAGTTGCCCAATGTCCCCAGTCAATGATTAGTATGCTCAGACCAGTGCAACTCCTTATCAATTTGGAAACAGTTGTATGAAAAAGAATTTCTCATAGTACACAAACTCACACTCCAATCTTAGAGTGATAAGTGAGGTCAGAGAAAGTATTTCCCTTTGACTAGAGACCCTGGAGTACATCCTTTAAACATGGGCATAAAGCTTTGGAGAATAAAGGCTTGGGTTTCACACAACAGTGTAGGATGTGATGGTGAAGGAACAGTTAAAACAATCATCTCTCTACAAAGCAAGCATTTGTCAGGATTTAGCACTTCTCTCACTATTGTGCAACAATCTTACAAGTAACTCAGCATAACAAATTAATGAGGTATCTGAGAGCACATAAGATGACAAATGAAAGATAGATTTGCCCCCCCCGCCCCCGTATGCTATTAATGTTTATAATGGAAATGTAACTAGAGTTCCTTCTTCAGCTAAAGACAATTTATAAGCAATGTTAGCATCATTTGAGAAACTTCTATTGGCCTCCATGGGAAGAGACTGAAGGCCTCATTTAAAACACTGTGGTGATAAGAGTTGACTAAAATGCAGCCCACCCCAAGATTTAACTGATAAAACACAAGCATCTCATGTCCCTGTTATAACTGAATCATTCTGAATCTAACTCATGTGAACTCATCCAGGAATCTGACGTTGTATACAGAGTGAGTTCATATTAGAGTTATTTTTATAGGTCAGTGCTGACTACTACCAAATTTTGTTGACGTTTCTCAAGGAAAAAATCCATGCACATTTTCATTGTACCTTTGCTGTTTTTCTACTTCTGAGTCAAATGGTTCAGTCAAATTCACGCTACAGGGCTCATTGTCTAGTGTTACATGAACAGCCCATAGCAATATGCATTTTCTAATACAGATTATACTTTGATAAGCATATATGTTCAGAATTTGTCATTAGAGAAATACCTTCACACAAAGATTTTTAACTAAATTCTTGAAGACTGAAGTAGATTTCCCAAGCAAGCAGTCAGTTCATACACTGTGCTGATGCTCTGCTGATTTTTTTTGACTGCAGCATCTGATCTTCATTTACATATTTGCTAGTTTGATATGAACCTTGCCCTAGTATGTTTTTCCTCTTGATCTGATAGTCAGATGTGATAAATCCTATTCTTGTGTCAGCAAAAGAGAAGCTGAAAAATGAGAACAGAATCAATACATCCTCTTATAGTTGTTTTGTGCTCCATTTTTCATGATTTTACAGCTTTCTTCCTCTAGGAAAGTTCACGTTAAGCCAGCTGTCCTTTCCTCACTCTAGTAATAGCCGGTTGCATCTACAGATGCCCATTGTTTTCACAGTAGAAATGTGTGAATGTATTCCTAGGACGTATGGGTGGTTGTTATCACTTTTTGGTTCCTTTTTTTTGTAATAATTACTTTGTCCATTTTCTCAGTCAGATTTGCTCAAACCCCTCAGGCAGAGGGACACCCTGTGCTCTGGGACCTTCCTCACTGTTTTATCCTTACTTGTAAGATTTCTTATTCTAAAATATTAAACTATGCAGCTTATCATAGGTGTTTCTTTGGACCGGGGGTACTGACATCTTCCCAGCTCTGCTCTACTGCAAGACCAAGGACTCTTCACTTCCTGATACTTCCATATTTCATCCCTTTGCCCCTTGTCCTGGTCATGATTTCTCTGTTCTTTCCTCCTCTTGCTTCCATGTTTGTCTGTTCCCTGCCTTGCTTTCCTTTTCCTGCCACTTCTCTGATCCTAGGCTTAGCCAATTCAATTAGCTAAATTCAGAAAGACAGAAGTGAATAGTTTGTTGGGTTAGAAAGCTGAACTGGCTTAGGAAGGAGCAGCTAAATAAGCACCAGAGGCAGTCTTTTACTTCTCGGCAGAAGCCAGCTAGTAGACTGGTTCTGTCTGTAGCGTAACTTCACCTTAAGATGGGGGTCAGTGCAGCGAGGCTGTGGGTGCCGAGGCACATTTGTAATCATCTCATCTTGTGACTTGTGGGAATCCCCCGCTTCCCTCCTTCGGGTGTGCGAGGGAGAGGGCACAGCACAGTGCCAGCCAAGCTGGTTAGTGGGTCAGTCAGCCGCCTCTGGCACAGGAATAGACTGACCTTCACCTCCCTCTGCCATTTCCAAAAAAAAACATGCCATGGAAGCCAGGCTGCTGCCCTATCTGCCCTCGATTCTATCAGAAGTCTAGTCTTTTGCAGTTTCTGTCTCTGCTGTGATAAGAGTGATGAAAATGTGGGGGGTTTTGTCTTTGTCCACCTCCCCTTCTCCCCCAGTCTGCTCCATGTATATAGTCCCCAGGCATGTATAGATGCCCTCTGACGCAGTTCTGATGTTTGCATGCATGCCTTCTGAGAAATGCTGCAGTGGACCACACTGTTTTACATTTTTAACCATCTTAAGTTGTGTACAAAACAGTAATTGTCAAATTCTCATGCCTTAAGTTCTCATCCATGTACTAGGAAGGCACAAAATCCTTTTCTCCCTTTCCCTTCCCTAATCCATTCTAATTTACTAATCTGGGCCACCGTGTCACACCACACGTACTCACCACTCCCCCCCTTCTTTCTCCCAGCTGCTGAACGTTGGCTTGCTGTAGGGAATTTGGCTGTGGAGTGATATGTCAGTGATGTTGTGAAACAACCAGACTCTGATCTTAATTCCCAGCTGTTACATTCAGAGAAACTCTTTAACTTCAACTTTACCCACAGTGATAGATCTGGCCCTGACTTGTCATGTGGAATGAAATATATTACTGCAAAAATAGCAGTAAATATAATTACTGTCTTTTTCCTATCTAAATGCTGACCTTGGTTAATGCAAACAATTTCAAAAGCAAAGAATAAAGTTTAATCGCACTGGAGTCAAGTTCTGAATAACAAAATCCCCTATTTCTCTCCACCCTTCTTCCAGGGAGCACTGCTGCCCACCGATTTCCCACTCAGCCCTCAGTGCACACACACCTAGACAAGGCACAGTCCCAAACCCGTTACATGTAGCAGAACTGTGCTTCTCATTTCAGCAAAAGATGATGTTTGGAGTTAGACACTGCAGCTCTGATAGCTAGTAGATCAATCCCGTCTTTGCCACCTCTAAAAGGGGATAATATGTATTGCACTGAACAAGAGATGAAGCTAATACTGATTATTCCCAGGAAATACGGCAAGGTCACAGGAAGCTCATATGAACTGCAACACGTGCCAGAGTGTTCACTCTGCGGTAGCAAGCTCTTTTTTGGGTTGGTAGGTTTGTTTTCTCTGAACACAATAGGGTTTTTTCCTACCACAGCAAAAGCATTTCATCATTTCTGGATGCTCCACGGAAGGGGGAAGATAATTCTAGACTAGCTCAGAAGCAACACCATTGCTTTTTTCCCCCTCACCACAGGCATGAAGCAGTATAAGCGAAGATTAGCTGAGGGACTAGAAGGAAGAAAGAGCACAGGTAGTTGGGATAAGCAATCTTATCTTTAGGTGACCTCTTTTAATCTCATTTGTTGCCAAGATCAACATAAGCATAAGTTCTGCATGTTCGGAAAAGAAAAGACAACACACTTGATAGCTTTAATCTTTATCTTGCATTAAATTTGCCAAGCAAAACTAGAAGCTTGGCATAATTTCATGGGGCATTTCAAAGTTCAGCCAGGTAATCATCCCTTATGCACAGGAACTTTCAGTGTATCATCAGGGTAAGCTTCTTCTGGCATAAATTAAGGAACATATTTTGATATCTCTCTACTCAGAGAAGACTTCCCTGTGGCTTTGTCTACCTCCATCGTACCACAAAAACTAATACTGGTATCTATCGAACAACTAACAGCATAAGCACTGGAACACAATTTTAGGTCTTTCCCTGCATAATAGGTTTATAAACTGAGGTGTTACTCTATCACAAACTATTAGCATAAATGGTTTAACTACATAGACACATAGATGCTTATAGACACACTTTCTAACTTTGATGTCTGCTTACACTTTTTGACCTTTTTATGAGTACCAAGAGAATGCTGTTGTGTGTGGGGCTGTGGAAATCCTGGCCCCAAAGAGCAGGGTGAAGTCTCTGGAAATATGATTCAGTCATGATTAGCTGCCACAATGGTGGCAGTCTCAGTCCATGTATGCTGGGCTGTTTATTCGATTTTGGCCTTTGCTATAGACTAAACATACAGGAGATCACACTGCAGCCTACAGCAAGTTTTTCATATCCCAAGGGTCTACATTTAATGGCTTCATTTCACAGCAAATAGTTCCTGAGGCTGAGGTATGTTTAGTAACACAATTAAAATTATAATAGGGAACAACTGAAGTAAAAATTCCCTGCTTCTATCTGCTATCCAGACTTTATGAGAGGTTATTTTTTAAAGAGGTACTTGACAGCTGCATGCTCAGGTTCAGAGGCTTAAGGCATATTGGTGCAAGGGAGCAAGGAAGCTGGCCTAGGGGGCATGTCTAGCTAGACAAAGCTAGCCAAGGGACAGAGTGAAGATCAGAGAGAAAGGCAAAGAGATCAGTCTTGGAAGCACTGTTTTGTAGACAGTTGGCTCTGCCCTCTAGTCTCAGGAAGCCAACCAAGCAGCGTGACTCCTCATGACCCTAGGTAGCTGTACAAGCTGTAGCACCTGCTCAGGAGCCATCAGCTGCTCTCTTTGGTGACTCATTACAATAACTGCTAGAAGAGAAGGTGACAGCAGCTGAGTTCATCTTACCAGGACTACCATCTTCCTGGCATTAGGACAGCACTTGCACTCCTGCCTGTCCTTGAATGCCCCTCCTCCTTGCCCTTTTCCTTTGTGGGCAGACTCCGTGCTCTGCTGCCATAATACCAGGCAGCACTCCAGCCTTCCTCCAGCACATGCTGCAGCTCTGTGCCCGTTAATCTGCCCAAAAGGCTTTTCAAAGTGGAAAAAATTTATAAACGTGGGACTTTCTCATGCTGTCAGGAGCAAGAAATCTGTTCTCTTCATAGAAAACATCTATTAGCAATAGCCGTGAATAGCTGGGTAAGCTGTGAAAGCCAGCCCTTGACATCAACACTCCAAGGGCTGTCTGCCCCATAAAAAATTAAAAATCCAAAATAAGAAACTTTTCATGGATACCTTCTTAAAGAGGTGTTAAGAGGCTTATTGAGTCTACAGCTAAAAATATTTTCATATAGGTCACCCTGATGGGTCAACTGAGATCAGTTATAATTCTATAATTCTTCCCTGATCAGTTTCTAAACTGGTGGGGTAGGGGTGTAGCTAGTTTGAAAAGGTCTTTAGACAAGTCTAAAGTTACCAATCTCTTTGTAAAATACAATTGCATATAACTGACATACAAATCCAATGTCCAACAGAAAGAGCATGTGGGGGAATGTCCCTCATAGTGTTGGGAAGATCCAGCTAGAAGCTCTTAGCTGTGCAGCTGTTAATTGCTCACTGATGTATACATAAGTACAAAAAGTCCAATGCCATATGAAGGCCTATTGTACAGAGCTTGCTCCATACATATCCCAAACTGCGCACAAGCACCTTATTCTGAGCTGTAGAGACCTCAGTCAGCTTTCAGCCTAAGACCTCAAAAAGCCATTCAAAATGCAACCAACGCAGATAAAACACATCTACAGCTCCCAATCTTGTGAGCTGGCTGTGATATCCCCTACTGAGGAGATGCATCCATTCCCTTCCTTATTAACTATTGCTAGCTTTAGTGAATCCAGAACTTCAGTCCCAGTCTTCTGCTTAAACTCCATTATTCCTTGCCCCTTCCTGAGAAATCAAACCAGACCAAAGATGTCCTCAAAATTTGCCAAGTCTCCTGACTGAGGTTGCCCAGCTCTGAAGAAAGTGTGCATACTTCCACTTCAGCTGCCTAAGAAACATCCGGAAAAAATGTGGAAAAAAGAAAGGTGTCCCCACATCTCATTGTGATCTTCCAGTTGCAGCTGAGTAATTCCTCAGATCCCCACATGACCTTTAAAAAGTACAAGAGATAACTGAATGACCACTTAAATGTTTTTCAAATAAACCCAAGGAACTTTTTTCAGTATTGCCATCCTGGTCACCATGTACTGACAGTTAAATATTAGATGACGAAATCTTTTTATTTTCCCATAATGGAATGGACGTGAGATTGTTTCCATTTCTGTCAAGATTTCTCTGTTCTCTTTCAAGTACTGTGACCCATCAGTAGTGCAGATTCTAGGTCAAAGAAACAGTGCCCTGAAGCACCAATAGGGAATGGTTCTATATTGCATTGTTCCATATATATATATATATATATTTCTGGTATACATATATATTTCTGGTTTTCTTGTCAAGAAAAATCTTATTCTGTATAAATTCTGTATTTCATTTACTGATATTCTGCCAACCAGAAGCCTGATTCCCTAATAGAAAATCATTCTCAATTAAGCACTTACTGCCAACACCCTCACACCTTTTATTTCCTCCTCCCAATAAAACCCTGAACTTACAGAAGACTGCAGCTTATCTTCTTTCATCATGGTCTATTTTGCAAGGTGAATGAGCAGTCACAGAAGCAGTCAAAATAACTCAGAACCTGGCACAGAAGCAAATAAGCAAGAACAAACAGGTGAGTTTGAGGAAAAGAAAGAGATGGGGACGTAAGAGATCGAGAGACAGTATGGTGGAACTGAACTCTGAAGCTGTTCTTTAACAGGCTAAGCTTTTTGTGGGATCAGGGTTTTGTGCTGTCATCACTTCACAACAGGAATGGTTAGGTTTAATGCATACAAAATAGATGCTTTAATTGAGTTTAAGAGATAGTCCTAATTCTATTTAAATATTTTATCTTTTGTTTAATAACATTCCTGATGTCAACTAAGCTTGATTAATTTGTAGTTTCCTAGAATGACAAAATAAGTTAGAACCTCAGCAACACTGCAAAGCATGTCAAAGCAACCAAGCTTGTCAAACGTTCATTTCACAATTAGAAAAGAGTACAATATAGAGAAAGACCGTACACAATGACCTTTAATTCTTGAAACAGCTCTTAAAATTATCAGAAAAGATTATAGAGCAGAGAATGCTCATTGCAGTACTGTCATTTTCCTAAGTTCTTTGAAGCATATATCTCAAGCATATATGAATCTGCAAGTACAATCTACATAGTAATAAAATAAATGCTTGCTGCAGCTCATAAGATCCAGTTAAAAATCTCTGAATGTTTTTTTGACTTATAGTCCATTTTCTATATTTCAATAGTTTGATTTCCTCTATATAACAGCAGATTCAAAGGACCACAGAATGTTATTTCTGTGTTCATTATTATTAGCGTAACATCATGTGTAGAAAATGTAACTCCTATTTTCTTATTCTAACATTTTTGCCTTCCTTTCCAGAGAAGGAACAAAAAGCAGATCTAAGACCTAACTGCTCACCCACTTCCTGCAAGCCACAAGGAATCATATATACAAACAAACCTTTTTTGGTTGAGGTTTTGCATTTAAAACTAAGATTTGTTAAGATCTAATGGGCAGTGTATCACTAGACATTTACAGGTTGAAAAAGATAGTGCGCAAGTATTTAGCTGATACAAATTGTCATAGAGCAAAAAGTGAATGGTGTTACATATTTACAAGTAAATATGTGACGAGTAGTCCAGTAACTATTGTTTTGCTTAATCCTACAGCTTTTCCTTTGTAATGCCAACAGCAGTAATCTAGAAGGCAGGTCTAGCACAAATTAATGCAGTCCTATTCCCAACACAGATTATAGTCTCAGTAGCTGGAATGTGTATACACAGGCAATGGGGCTTCCGGTTTCTCAATACCAAAGCCAGACTTATTAAGACAAATTTTCCTTTTTTATTATTTTTTTTCCAGTTTCATTTGCATGTACTGCATGGAATGTAATGCTGATATAAATCAAGTGAGAGAAAAGCCAGGTGCAAGAGAAGTAGAAATGGATTTAGCTTGTTGTGCAAGAAGGAACACTCTCTTTCAGGTCAGATTTTCAAAGTTTGGCAGGCTGCATTTCTTGCTAAATTCTGACAGCATCATTCAACATGTGCCTGGCTTTTGCAAATGCAACAGTATAATTAAAGGATGGTTTAAATAAGAGTTACAAAGGTTAGGTCATGCAGTACCTAGAACTGGGAAGAAAAACAGGCTCCCCATTACAGCTAAAGTGCCATACTTTCTTCTGTTTATTTGCTTTCTCCTTGTATGTATTATTTACTTAGGCCATGAGATGTCATTTTTAAAACAAAATCCATTTAAATCCATATTTTAATCCAAGACTGCTTCATCCCTGTGACAGAAGAGAGATGAAAAGCAATGCAGTTTATGCTAAACATGTCCCTAGTGTTGAAGGATGACATCTGGTAGTCACAGCTGTAGCCCTCAGTTGGAAGCCACCCCCTTGAAAAAGAAAGAAGCATCTGAAGTTCCATCAGTCACTGCAGTTTCAGTCTTTGAATGCAAATTGCATTGTCTGAAATTATGGTGTAGGAAAATGTACATCTTTTTTTTAACTGCCTGGAGTTATACTGCTATTAAGTGTATTCTCTAGTACTGGAAATATTGCCAGATTAAATAAGAGTAGTGAATAATTCCTTATTAATTTTTACCAAAAAAAAGTATTCATTTTGAAAAAAGTATTCATTTTGAAACAAAGCAATTCTGACTCTGGTAATGACTATTGCAGTGCAAACCCAAAGCAATGGAATCACTGAAGACCAAGGATGTGTCATTTAGTTTGAAAACATTAGCTTGGCCACAAGTTCACAGTGTAAATCTATGGAGCAGTTGTGTCTTGTTCATCTCCCTGCTACCCCTTTCTAGACAACACTGCTCCCACAGCAAAGCTGGTAAAAGCAATGGGAGCACACATTATGTGCTTCAATGCAGAGCCATGCATTTTGGTTTAATTTGCTAAAGAAATGCCAGAGTGACTGAGCTAGCCTGGATGACCTGGTAGTAAAGCAGACCAAGGAGTGCTCAGACACTGAGTGTACGTTGCTACTGCGGGACTCTGGCTGGGGGAGCAGGAACACCCATCCAAAACATGGCAGCTCCCCGTGACTTGGAAACAATGGCTTTTTCTTCAGGTGCAGGTCACATCAGGAATGAGTAAACAGTGATTCTGGTCAAAGATAGTGCTCCATTTGAAAATGAAATTTGACAAGAATAATGCTACTTGTTCAGCACAGCCTGTAGCAAATGTATAGTGGTGCTTTGGAGAACCTCTACAGGCTACCTACAGTTTCAATGCAATTCTCAATGTATATATCTAAATAGTTTAGGAAACATTAATGTTTTTTGAACATATGGCCCTCCATTATGAATAAGAAGTTGAAGCTCGATAATGGATTTGGGTCTATATGTGAAAGGCAGAGCAGACCTTCTCAAAGAGTGTTTCCTGCCCAATTGTACCCCCACAGCTGAAGCCTTTGCATCCTTTGTTACAACCTTGTTACAATCTCCTTACATACAGTAGCAATCCAGAATAATACCTTCAGCTTGAGCTTCTCAGAAAAAAAACCCAACCAACCAAACAAAAAAACCCCACCTCCCCACCCCACCCCCACCCCCAGGTGTACTTTGGAAAACTATAGGTGAGCAAGAGAATAGTAAGGACTTGAACAATTTTACTGTTAAATGTTTAGAGAGTGCCCCTGTGCATTTCCTTCCCCTCATGACTGTTCCAAAAAATCAAACATAACTTGTAAAACGTGATGCTTGGCGCATCAGTGCCAGTTGCATCTCACTACCTATTAGCAATGTGAACATCACAGCTATGATATAAGAAGTTAAGGCACACTGGCTTGGTATTTAGAGAATTACAGAACAAATTTCTCCATAGCATGCTAGCTTGAATGAGGATTGACAAGCTTTTTTCATATTATCCTATTTCTCTGGTTTTGACACATTCCTAAGTGTGTAAGACCCTTGGAGTTGCTTTTGCAGTTGGAGTGAACCTCTCTCAAAATCACCTCTATGATGAAACTACTCCTCCTGCCACTGGCTTGGAGTTAAATTGACCAGGAGGCTTTTGTTTGTACTAAGAACAGTTGAAAGCCTTTCACGTTCACCTGCACGTAGCTCCTTTAGGACTGGCTTCTGTCTTACTTCATGCTGATTTCTCATACGCATCCAAAGAAGTCTCCTTTACTACCTGTTTCAAAGGAGTGGCAAAGATTCAGTGACAGCTCAATCTATCCTGATTTCTCTCTGCTATTTAACACTTTGCTAAATAGATCATCCTCAATTATGTGCAGAACATCTTCAGTTATGGCCTGAGGTATATTTATTATGACTATTCAGTGCAATTCAAGACAGTCTGTTTGAGGAACTCTCTACCATAATTTTTAAGAATAGGAGAACGAAAAAATAATACAAATTAAATAAAAAAGCATTACCTGTAGGGCCCTAGAACTGCGTAGTACATTCCAGCCTGATCACAACCATTTCACTAAGCCAGCCAATGCCCCCAGTGCTCTGTTTGCCCAGTACCAGGGGAAAGAAGCCAAAGACTCCTGGGACGTACTTCTGATGTTTTCCCTCCTCCTGGCCCCAAAACTCTTCTGGTCTGCAGCATACGCAGGAAGCGGGCAGGGGCCTTCATTCTTAGCCAATATATAACCCAATGACTAGGCTGCAGTCCAAGGAGACAGATGATGGGGATTTTAAGCTTTCTCACAAATGTGTTTTTCATCTTTGTTTGCCCAGGCCCTTATTCAAGGTCCTTCAATGCAAACACAAGAAAGGCCCATCTGTGAGACAGTGGGAGTTATTTGTGAGGTTTAATGTAGTCGGTTCAGATGGCAACCGAACACAGGCCGGCTCAGACACCTTGCCTTCTGCTCCTGGAGCGGCTTCCTGCACGAGCCACGCGAGGTACTGAACACAACCAGGACAGCCTGCAGTACTAGGTCAGAAACTCCCAGGCCTGTCAGTGCAGATCTCATTGGGCAATAACTTCTTTTTAACAGCCACTGACCCTAGCAATTGTCCTCTCCGTCAGTGCTTGACACAAACAAACTTAATTTCCTCCAAATCATTCTCACCAAAGATTTTAACTATGTGCTCATTGCAGCTGCCTCTCAACCAGAAGTAGGGTTTTTCTCAGTTTTCCTAAGTCATCAAAGCAGCTCCCCTGTGTCTTAATTTCTCCTATTACTCTGATGACCACTTCTCACCTTACACAAACTATACTAAATGTGTGGGCATCAGGTGTTCCCTGAGTGGAATTGTACCGTTCATCTCACTAGGTGGTCACACATACATGTCCTAGTGGCAGAGTCACTAAGCTTGCAGGAGAAGACAAGTAAGATAAATAAGTTGTAAGAGTCTTGCAAAGTCATTGTGGCTCTGCTGTGTAACTGAAGGTTGAACAAGTCTGAAGTATTGGGAGTTGGGGTTTATGGTGGGAAGCACAGAGCACTGGACATGTGTAAACACGTTTAGCTCAGAAGAGGCTGCTATAAGGAAAGAAGCTTTAGTAAATCCATCATAAAGACCCTAAGACACTAAGACAAAGACATTTGCTACATTTTGTAAGTACAAGAAGAGGAGGTTTAAGAACTTGAGTGGGGATTGTCAAGTAAATTAGAGCAAAAATGGGATAAGAAAGTAAGACTTTATTTCCCATCCACATGTTTAAACTTCAGAACAATGCTCTCTCTCCTGGAGTACATCTGACTTGCACTGTTTCTCTTTTTAGAGACTAAGCCTACATCTCTAATTCATATGATCAGTCCCATAGAAACTAGTAAGAAAAGAGTCAAGATCAAGCATTTAAATTGCAGTCTTATGGTTTTGTTGGTTTGTTTTGTTTTTTTTTTTTTAACCCAGCACCTATGCTTTCTTAGCACTCAGTACCTAAACTATGATAATAAAGGTAATTAGGAATAATAAGCAGGTTACTATATTCCAAAGGCTCCAAATTGTGTTAGGAAACAGGTAGGCTTGCTACTGAAGGTGTAATATACAGTGTAAGAAAAACATATAGAGCTATTTGCCAGCCTAATTAATGAGTCTGGTTAAGATAAGTCATATTACACCTGAACATATGACATACTCTTGAAAGATTGTGACCTCTGTCCTCACTACAGGTCCACCCACAGGACATGACTGCAGCCACTTGCAGAAGACATCTTACAGCTGAACTATTCATAGGAGCTTTCACGATGCAGCTGATGATACATCCAGAATCATCATGATGGCCACATGACAGCAGACACTGTACCATAGTCCTTGTGACTGTCTGAAGAACCATATTGTTAGCTTTAAATGTTAGAATCAGGATGGAACAATCCTGATTGATGGATGCAATAGTCAACACGTGGATTTGGCATCTGAAAGGTGTACTGCTTCATTTCAGAATATACTGTCACTAAAAGAGCCTGCTCTTCCACTTGTATATCACTTCACAACTTCAAGGCAGAGCGATCTTGGAGCCTGGCATATAGTAATGCACAGTATTAATGTGGTTTGTTAATCTGTTACAGACACCTGGGCACAATTAGGCCACTATGAATCAATATTGCTGTTCTGACAGAACCACTCATGGAGTCTTACACACAGGGAAGGTTCCGTCAGTTTTGTATAGCCACTCCTGGGTACCTGAGGCTTGGTCTCCCTATGCCTTACACCATCCATGCAGGCAATGCTGTAGGTATTGCTCACATCTCTTCCTGCTCCCTGCTGAACAGACATTTTGTTGTAGGAATAGAGGAAGAGCCTGGCTTCTTCCTTCCTGTGCCACACAAGCCTTCAGGGAGTGCACTTTGCACAAGAAGAAACAGGCAGGATCAAAAAGAAGACACGTCCTGAAGAATACTACAGTGGCTGCCACCACTCACACAAGAAGCCTTAGCAAAACATGGGGAAAGTCTAGGCTATAATTTCTAAAGTGCTGACAGCTATTCTGTCTGCATTCCATTTGCATAATAAGAAATGTCATTCAAACACTTGTATGAGAAAATATCTCATTCCCTTTCACCAGTATATGCCTGCTACTGCACCAGTGTCTGGAATAATTGTGGGGGGAATTTACTTTGCCCTGTGTTCACCAAGCAGCAAGATCATGGTCCACACCTGCAACTTGTACTCTCTGCACTGTGAGCTGTAGAAATGACATTTTGATGCTTTGAGCAGCTATCCTCCTCAAGGCATCTGTCACCACAATTCCTTCTGCCTTCTCAAGTTCTTTCGAGCCACTACGCTTTCCCACTGCTGAGTGTTCTGCTAGAATCTAGCACCCACTTTTTCTCAGAGCAGCTCCAGCAGCAGTAATTGGTAAGTGTCCACAATACTCACCCTATAGAGGCTGCTAGGACTGCCTACAATTACAGAAGAGGAAGTCGTCCCTGAAAATTCCTTTTTCTCCACCACACGCCTAGGAACCAAACAAGTGACTAGGAAAAAATTCAGGAGACAAATTTCAGACTCAGACAACAAAAAATCCAAAGCTTCCTCTGAATATTGAAAAGAACTACTCTAGTTGTATGATAAATCATGTATGGTGCTACCTACTTTGTCTTGAGAATGTGAGACATGTTCAGCTGAGGACAATATTGGATGGCACTACTGCTGTAGCTCAAGTTCACAGGCAACTTACTAGGTACCACTTGCTCCAAAGTGCTGACCAAAGAGAAGGAAGGAGCATGTTTGTATGTTCTTACAAACAGGCTGTCTACATGATAGACATTTTTTTCACTGTTTAGTGTCTCAAATAGAACAAAAGTAGTCCTTTACCACAGGATTGCCCCAGGAGTTAAAAATAAGAAGCAGGCATGTTTGTGAGAACCATGTGAGCCGGTTGCTTAGTGTCCTAGATAAAGTGTTTCTCATTGCACTTCCTGAGGCGTATGCTTTGAGGCTCAGGTGATACAACTCACAATACCGGATTCTCTGGGAATGCCTTTGAGAACAAGTCTAACCTTGACAGCTGTCATGGGTATGTGCTCACATGCAGACAGAATATAAAGTAGAACAACTTGACAGAGGAACTGCCAGGACTGAGATCAACAGCAACTGTTTTCTTGATCATCACAGTTAGCTTGACTGAAAACCGTTCTGAAGTAGTAGATGACTAGTTAAGTGTACATGTATACATTAATATGTACATGACACAGAGGCATGAACATACAGAACATTATGTCTGTTGTGTCACTAATGACATTACTACTACCACTTCCCACTCAAAGTTTATCTATTTCAACACCTTTATTATTGACACATCAGTGAAATAAAGTATTATAGCACATGATCATTTTAAGTATGTGAAAAGTTGTATTAATGCTGATGTAATTCAAGTAACATATTTCTTCAGTGTCTGCATCTTAAGTCTTAATAAACATGTAGGTAGTTTAGTATGGGTCACAGTAGTATACGAATCTGCTTTTACCTTCTTTTAGGCCCCTTGTGTGGTCTTCCATTTCCCACCCCCTTCAATTTCTGTCTTTTATGTTTCTGGGATCTTTAATGCTGCTGCCTGCAGCAGGCTCAGTACTAAGCCATTACCTACTCTTGCAAACAACCCAGCACATTCATTTCACCATCCAGATCCTTCCACCTCTCTCTGCTAAGTGCTTCCGCTCCTCCTAGACTGACTACATTTACACTGCCTTTCTGTGACTGTCCTGTGCCTTCTCTGACATTCTAGCTTGCTCACCTCAACAGGCAGAGATTTATTTCTCTTTTTTTGATGCTTTCCTCTCAGTCTCTGTAATTCTTTCCTCCTGGCCTTTCCTCTCACAGAAATTAATTAGTAAATGAGGCAGAAAGCTGCTTCACAGCTGAGTGTATCCATTTGGTTTCCTGTGTTGATGAGATGCAACGAATGTGTAGCAGAGACTGTTGTTCAGTACCTTTCTGAAATCAGGTGATTGTCTAGGATGACATATTTACGATCTTCTGAGGTAAGTAGTCTAGAACCATGATCAACACCTGCTGATGACTAAAGCAACTCTAGACACTTCTCAGAAGCCTGGCTGAGCAGCTTTCTTTGCTATGACCTTTTATTGCTACATACATCCTCATTGTAAAAATGACTGCACAGCTATAGTAGCTAATTTCGTTTAATTTTTTTTTTTTTTTATTTTTTTTTTTTTTAAATTTCAGTCCTGGAGGCCAGATTTATAAAGCTGTAATTGCTAGATGTTGATCAGGTATCTGAGTGGTTTTACAAAAGTGCCTGAAGGGTAGGCACTGCAAAGCACAGCACAGAGTCCCTAGTCCAATACTATCCCAAGCCTTTAAACTCACACACAGTTGCTCAACCACACACAGAAGCTGCTGTCTGGAAACGGTGAAGCCGTCCTGCACCACTACACAAACCTGGCTACATACACTACAAAGTGACTTCTGCAGATTCAGCTCAGAGTTGTCTTTTCATGTACACATGCTCCCAGTTAGCTGGACGTGACATTCTGCAGCTGTTCAAACAGCAGAAAATTGATACAAAAGCACGCAATTTAAAGTCCACTCACAAATTCATTAAGTCTTGTGTGGCCCATGACTTGAAGAGAATCCAGCCTCATACTTCTATGTGCTTGTTTAGAATAAAAAATACTGATACACTTTTAGAAGCACAATACAAATTAAAATTTTTCTCACTGATTCTTATCAGGGACAACTGTATCTGTGCCATTTCTACAGCAGCTTGCTTTGAGATAGATAAATTCAGAGTCATCTAAAAGGGAAAATAACTCTCATTCCAGAGCACTAAAGCAGCCACATCCAGTTCATCACCTATCAGGCTTCCGTTTCTATGGTGTTGCAACCATAACAATCACAAAATCTCCTGCAAAACTAATTTGGTTTTGTGGTGCTGGATCACTGAAATGTTCAAATCAGGTCCCTCAGAAATAAACCAGTTTTATATGAGATAGCTGTACAACCTTTATTATACAGAGATAACAAAACCAGCATATCCAAAGGCCACTCAGATATCTGGCTCTCCTAACTCATTGAACACTAACAAATAGTTCCGATAAGAATACAGTGAAAGCCACATTGATTACTGCCTTTAAATGATCATTTGCCGTCAGTGCTCTAATCTCAGTGATCATTGAAGTTATGTCTTAACTGTTCAAAATTAATAATGACACAAATAATGAACATAAAACTAATAATTAATAGGCATAATTGATAGTATTGTTATATATCAATATTTAATTTTACTTTCTCCCATGAACAAAACTATGATCAACTGTCTCTGTCTTCCTTTAAAATGACAGGTGACTGAAGTGAAGGGTGGCAAAGTAACTCACCCAACTTCACCTGTAGAAGTGGCAAGTTTGCAATGGGATCCAGGTACCCTACGTCCCAGGCCAGCATTGTGCCTACAAGGCCACATTGTGAACATTTCCAATGAAATCTAGGGCAGATTAAGTTAGAAATTTTCCGTCTTTATGGCTCAGTCCCAGCCATTAACAGTTATGCTACAAAAATCATTCCAAATTAAAACTTAGCCTTTTTTTTTGAATAAAAGTTGCTGTTAAAGAAAGCCACAAATTCAAAATTGTGGGAGGATGGAACAGAGATAGAAAAAGAAATGCGCAGATAGCTAAAGCAATCTACAACCCAGTGCAGAAATACTTACAGTGTGGCTAGTTAAGTTATGCAAGGTATCCCCTACTGTCTTATTTAGCGTAATTATCATCACACAGTCTATGGTGGGGGTTTACAAAACTGCAATTCTGACCTTTCAGGAAAGCAAAGCTATTAATCTGCCATGCTGACTTATTTACTGCTCACCTTCCTCTCATGTGATCTTTGCTTTGACTCACCGAAGATACTGGTGCACCTCTTGCATTTTTCCCTTGAAGCGATACCAAGCCCTGCTGATTATTTTTGGTTATGTGCCTTTTTGTGTTTCCTGCTCTCATTTCATGCAGGATGTATATGATGCATCACCAAAGCGATCACACATTTCCTTATACCACTTAGGCTGGTGGTAAGGCAAGCTCATCTTGTCTGAAAGTGTCTCCCTACATGGCCTGCTGGGAAGTATAGTGCTAAGAATAAAGATGACACATGAGATTTACAGGTACTCATGATCCAAGTATTCTGAATCTGAAATGCTGTAGGGTATAGTATTAGAAGCACTATAATTTTGTGGAAAATATCATATGGTAAGGACCTGCTTCAGAGTTGGTACACTGAGTGATTGACATTGCTGCTGAATTTAATGCTGAGTGGTTTTCTGAAGCCTGGGACACTGAGCAACTGTTTCTTTCAAGTACAAGGTATGAACACCTTTGAGAGAAATACAGACCCTTGATCGTGACTGTATTCATCAGGATCACATCAAAGAAATCATGATTTGCATCAATCTTGCCTCCAAGAAAGACCATGAATCTTGTGCTCGGGTAATGGGAAGCAAGAGATTTATCTTCTTATAGCCTTGTGAGGTGGATTACAGTACTAGCAGTGTCTTGACAGGTGGAAATTAAAGCACGGGAAGACTGAATTAGTTAGGGTTCCATAAACATGCTAGTAGAAAAGGGATCAGATTCCTTAGCATCTTGGCTAAGAGGCCAGAGCAATCATTCCTGGTTTCAGGTACCAGAAACAAAACAAAAACAAAACAAACAAACAAAAAGATGGTGAGTGCTGATTAATGACTTGATCCTCAACCCCATTCAGTAGAAGAATTAAATGCTGTGACAGGATCATGTGCTCCAACCTCACACAGCCAGGGGTCATATTTGGGCTGTGTCAGTAAGAAACATTCCTGAAAGTTCATGTGTACTCACTGAACAAACGTAAACAACTAGCAGACAGCAGTGTTTCATAAATGCTAATCTACTACACAGCTGTTTACTGCATTAATACCCTAATAACACACGTGATACTGTATCACTACATCACCTTCATGCAATATGTACAACAGCATTTATAGATTTCATGTCTAAACCTAAACTGCCATTGGCACCTCAACATGTGAATACAAGTTTATTTTCCTCTGAATGTGACCTTCCAACCTTGATGCAGGTTGCTGTTAAAATGATTTAATAAAAAGGTAAAACAAAACATTGCCAACTTTATCTTTTTTCATCAGACAGACTTTTGAAAGCTGAAACTCCATTTTTGTGTATGCAACAGTACACACACATCTCAAGAGAGGGACATTCTTTACAGATCTTCAGCTAATAAGTAGGCACATCCAACAGCAAAGACAAGGAGACATCTTCAAACCCTTCAGGAATACAAAGGGATAGGAGTGGACTTTGTAGTGACAGACCACAGAAATACAGACATACCAAAACAGCATAGGAACAGTCTGTTTCCAGGGTTAAAACCTAGTTTTGCATATCTTAAAATGACAACATTTCCCTAAGGTCAGCTTCATTCTTTTTCTAAAACCTTCTTTTCCCAAGTTTCTTCTTACCTAAGTTTTATACAGAGGGGAGCCCAGTGATTTCCGTGAAGTTGGTTCCAGTTTACATCATTGTGAGAGAATCTAAAAATTTCATGTACATTTCTTCCTCCTGCTTCATGAGGACACCACATAGCTATACATTCTGGGATTAATCACATTACAGAATGACTTAAGTGTTACAGAAAAGGCTGGGAACACATTCAAACAGACCAAGATACTGTTAAAACATATTTTTTTTTAACAGAAAAAAAATCAATCCACCAAAAATTATTTTGCAGGCTACATGTTCTGATTCCCTCTACAACTCCTCTCTAGTTTGAGGGTAAGTGAAACACTCCAGCATGGTTCATCTGTTACAGAATATCTGACTTTTATTGAGCTTTAATACTGAATCATCCTCTGGTTGTTTGCATATACCCTTGAGTAACTGAATGATGGTCTACCAGCTTCACTATTTTTGTTGTAATTACCCTGTTTTTGAATGATGCACTGCCTCTGAGCACAATGTACTGACCCTAGCGGTTTTTTTACAGGGAATTCCTAAACAGCTTTCATGCATTTTGTAGTTCATCTGTATTTGAATTCCAGCAAATCTGATGTGTCTCAGATATGTCAGATCTGAGTAAGCACTGGGCTGGTGATCTGCCTGCATGCAGCAAATCCTGTATGCTTAATATCCACACACATAGATCAGCTGTGCAATCTGTGCACTACAGGTCCAACATCCCTGCGTCAGGATTTACTGCACTGGTAACACAGGAATGACCTTTCCAAGTGCAATAATGCAGGGCAGCTGGTTTCTCAGCCACATTGGGCTCCAGTTGTTCCTCATTTGAAACATTGTAAAGTGAAAGCATCTATTTATTTTCCTCTGAATGTGACCCTCCAAACTTGATGCAGGTAGCTGCAATTATTTTGGCATCCCGTAATGCCTGCCTGGCTTTTTGCTCTACATAAGCTGATACTCCACCCCGAGACACATTTCTACAACTCTTATTAACTTAAAAAGAAAACAGAAACTGAAGATTTCAATTGTCAATATGGCTTCCTCCACTTGATGTATTGAGCAGAGACCATATCCATGCCTGAGGACTAAGTTAGGAATATTAAAAAAAAAATGTTAAAAAAAATATTAATAGAAACTAGAATTCAAGTCTACCAGTTTTGTTGGACTTTAAAGTCATTTATTACTGGTATAGCTTAATACTTTAGATCATCAGAAGACTAATAAATACATTTTGCTTCAAAGGTTGGCTAGAAAACCCTACAACTCTAGGTTCCATGGAAAACTGCAATTTTGAATTATTTTGTTAAACAATGAAAATAAGAAATCAGGCCATTTAAAACACCATAGGAAAGAGAATAACAGGCATCAGTGCCAGAATGCCAGTTGCTTCTGGGTTTACAATATTGCCTTAAAATACAAAACACCAACTGCCCAGCTGCCTGTTATTCTGGTAAATTTTCCTCAAAAAAAATTTTTTTTTAAAACTAGAAAACTTATTTTAGGTATCAACAGATAATTCTGATTCCAGTGTCTTGAAGAAGTAGACTCAAAACTAAACATAGCATTACAGGGGCTTGAACCTGCATTATGGGTTTCTAGGGCAAGTCTCTACCAGTCAACCACTGACTCTAGGATGAACTTTTCTCTCAAAGGTTGGTTTTTCATTCAATGAAACAACACTTTTGATGTTAGTTTTTGGTGTACTTTTCCTACCCGCTTTAACCATAGTCTGCAGTTTATTATTCATGTGAACAAACATAAGTAAGCTATAGAGAAAGTGTTCATCTATGCATGCTAGTAGATGGAACTCTAAAGGCTGAAATCAATGACTGTCCTGAACTATTTGTACTGTTGCTTTTCCTAAGGTTGCTCCTGTAGAATGGACAGTTTGACAGGACACAACCTCTGGCTGGTTGCTGTTTGCAATTCAGTAAACTCAACTGAAATTAGCTATGATTTACTCTCTAGTACTTAGAGATGTGTAGTTTCTAAGCCATTGTACCTTCTTCCCTGAATTTAATGCTTCTTCGTATGTTTATTTTTTCTCTCAAATGCACATTTAATATAAGCACTTTGTATCTAAAGCTTTCAAAAAAAACCTCTCCGATTGTATTTTAGCACCATTACTAAAGCATATATAACTAAACACAAAATAAAGTAACTGTTAAAAGGTTTATAAAAGTAAACTAACCAAAACTCTTCACTGACCTTTCTGGAAACAATAGGAGTCTTAACTTTGTTGAACGACTGTTAGCTTTTCATTCATGCCAAACCAAACAGCATTGATTTCTTTAGTACAAACAGATCTTAAGAGAGGTTAGAGCTTTTATGCCTTCCCATCAGATACTAAATAGGCCTTAAATACCCTGAACAGCAGCACCTGGATTGTCTTGCCCATAAACCCAACTGGGAGTGCTATTTGAGCTCTGTTCCAGGCCTCATTTGAACTTCCAGGAGCAGCAAGGTTAGAGCCTCTGTGTTAAGGGTGAGCAGACAGGGCTGTAACCTCACAAACCAAGCCCCCAGCAGTGCTGGGACAGGGGTGGTTTCAGCTGCCTAGTTACCACCAAACAAGGTAGGTTAATAAATCAGTTCTAATGCCAGCTTGGGAAGTATAGGGAGCAAGTCAGGGTTGGCAGGTTATGTGCTGGCTGTCTGCCTAGGCAGGGGCTGGATGCTCAGGCCGGACCCCACCTGTGAGATGCCCCATGCTGTAACGAAAGCTGTTACCCTACAGAATACAAAGAGGTCACATCCAAGAGATTGGAAGGTGGGGACCAGAGTGAAAAGCTTGTTGTGTTGAAACACAGGTATGGGTTTAAACTTGAGCACTGATCTGGAGAAATGATCTGCATTGCTGAAAAAGGTGTGTGTGCGTTCCCTTACTGGCTCTTACCCACCTCCCTCCCACGCACCGTGCCTGGGTGCAGTGCGAGGACGGGGATGAGGAGTCCCTGTGCACCTGAGCGCAGCTGCTCGCCCCCCGCCCCCCCGGCCGGCCATGTGCCGCCTGAGGCCGGGCCTTAGCCGCTGCCGCAGCAGTGTGGAGCCGCGGGCTGAGGTGAAGCGGGGAGGGCATGTCTGCCCTCCGTTCCCTGCCGGCTGCGGCCGCTGCGCTGAGCACCTGAGGCGGCCTGCCCGGAGTGGGGCTGAGGGGTGGGCGGCCATCCCCTAACAGCCGGCCGAGGGGCGGCCAGACACCCGGCCATCCCCTACCCGCCGCAGCGGCTCCCGCGCATGACATCACCGCGCGCGCAGCCCATGCGCCGCCGGGCGGTGCGGCCCCGCCAGCCCCGCGCCCCCTCCCCGCGCGTGCGTGGGGGCGTGCCGGGGGCAGGGGCTGCCGCGCCGCGCCCGCCGCCGCTCGCCCGCCCGCCCCGCCGGAGCGCCCGCCGCCCCCGCACCTCGGCCCCCCCCCGCCCCCGCGGCCGGCAGGGAGGAGGATGGCGGAGAGCGAGGCCGAGACCCCCAGCACGCCCGGCGAGTTCGAGAGCAAGTACTTCGAGTACAATGGGGTGCGGCTGCCGCCCTTCTGCCGGGGGAAGATGGAGGAGATCGCCAATTTCCCGGTGAGGGACAGCGACGTCTGGATTGTCACCTACCCCAAATCAGGTAGGCGGGCGGGCGCCCTCCCTTCCCCTCCCCGCCGGGCTGGGGGCCGCTCTCCTCTCCCCGGCTCGCAGGGCAGCCGCCCCTGGGAGGTGCCCGCTCGGCCCCGTCCCCGCGGCCGTCCCCGCCCGGCGGCAGCGCGCAGCGGCGGCGTGTCCCCGCGGGAGGCCGGGCCCGGGCCTGCGCCCGCCGCCCGTGCGGCTGGGAGTCCCGGCGGCCTCGGAAGCCCCTCCGAGTTGAGGGGGGCGCCCGCCGTGGGCCCCGGGCACGGCTGGGGCGGCCCTGCCCAGGGTTGCCCACCGAGCTGAGGTACGAGCCAGCGCCAGGTGACTCGGGGGTAAAGGCGCTCCCTCGGGGGTGTGAGCTCTTGCTCGGTGTAGATGCGGAAAAGCGGGAATGTATGTAGCGTGCCTGCGTGCGGATTTCTGATGTGGCACACAGGTTTGCTGTCGGCTCTGCAGCCCTCCGTACTGCACTCCCGAGCCGGCCGCCCAGATTGTTCTGGGAGAACATGTGCTCCAAGTGCAACCCTTGCTGCACGGTCTGAATTACCAGAAACATCCCCCGTTAGGCAGTACAGTTGTGCAGTTCTCATGTAAGCATATCCTTTGGCCGTTTTGTACCATTCAGGTGTCTGCTTTTAGTGTCCTATTTCTTACCCTCTCCATTTCCAGGCAAAAATGTTTGAACAGAATTAATATGGATAAAGTGCAGCCTGCGAAGAGGCAGACAATATGGTAGCTTTGTAACCCACATGATAAAACCAGATACTTTTCTTAAGCACGTTCTTGAGTGACTTTTTTCCTGATAATAAGGAGTCTTTCTAGAAAATTCAAAGTCTGCTGGAGATAACAGATGTTAGCTCTGTAAATACTCTTGTAAAACAACCTTTCAGTATTGTAGGTTTCTGACATTCTTCATTGTTTATTGTATGAATGGCTAATGCTTTTCAGTGTCCTGGTGTGCTGCTTCAAACAAATTGTCTACAATGCAGCATCTATTTATGTCACCATTTCTCAAGCAGTTTCAAATATTTGTCTTCACATTTTTTTGATGCTTCATTACTAATGATGCTGTTAAAGACTGGCTAGAGCTTGATAGATGCATACATTAGATAAGGGGTAGTATGTAGACAGATGGTTCCCGAAATGCTAGTATTAGGAGCAAACAGCCACATCTTTATCATTCTTTTGAACTGTCTTCTTCAAGATTTATAGCATACAGCAATAATGCTATTTAAGTTTTTCCGTTTTAAGATCTCAGGGTTTTGAATCTAGATTTATGGGGTTCCTGTGTTAGTATTGCACCCCAACTTCATATAGGCAGATTGTTAAATATCCTCAGCTAACCTCGGTTTTCAGCAGCTGGCCACAATATAGCTAATAAATCAGTTGGCAATAGCTTAGTTTTGGTGGCTATATAGTTGGCTGTGGAAAGCCAGCTTGCATAATCATATTTAATTTGCTATGAATATAGCAACATCAGACTAGGGCTCTTGGGACCCTGGCTGGGGCTGGTGGCAGGGAACTGTCCACTTAAAAACTGTTTTACTGGCAGGGCTTGCTACAAGAGGATTTACCAACAGTCAATGTGAAAGAGGGAATAGGAAGATTGAGAACTGGGGCACCAAACCTGAAGGGACAGTGTTGTGTGGAGGAGCTGGGGGAACAGCCCTGGGATCAAAATAGATGCCGTATTATTTTACTTGCCAGGAAAGGCAATACTGAAGTCTTGAGGAATCTGATACCCTTGTCATGGGAATAGGCTCTAGACGGTAATAAAGCCTGCAAGCTCCACCTTTAGGTAGCCTGAAGTCTACAGAGACCCTTGGAACTTGTTTTGTCAGCTGATCCTGTGTGGGTTACAGCTCAGTGCCTTATTTAGGGCTTCTAAATCAATTATCAAAGGGTCTGCCGACTAGGGACAGGCATTTCAGTAGAAATTAGGCTGCCCTAATATGGTTCCCATTGATTTAGCCAAGGTCATGCGGGAAGTCTACTACAACAAAACCAGAAATCAAATCCAGAACCCCAAACACCTCTGTATTTCCTTAACTACAACTTCATCATACATCTACTACTGCCTCTCGTAACATTGACAAAGATTTTTCTGTTTACTGAAGCTAATGAAAATTTTCATAACATTGCTGTCATCAAAAAAAAAAGTAAGTTTACAAAACAGATTTCATGCACAAATTATATTTGGGGTGAAATATTTTGGCTTTTTTTTGGGTAATATTTAAAGGTAAAACATGGTTGGAACTCTTGATCTAGTTTCTGTTAATAAATTAAATTTGAACAAAATTTCAAGAATATTTCTGATGGAATTTTAGGAAAATGAAACATGCATCAATGTCAGACAGGTTCAATGGAAAACTTCTGTTGTTCTCTAAGGAAATTGGTTTTGTTCAGTGTTTCACCAGCTCTCCATCTGCTCAGACTGCGGAGAAGATACAAACAAGTCTGTCTACTAGCAGTGTGAAAGGCCAGAGCCTCTAGCTCTTCGGAGCCCTATGCTAGAATCTAATAGGAGGAGGCTCCATCAGTAGCTGTTGTGACCGTATGTTGGTTTATCTGACATACAAATTACACAAGTGGCTTATAGGGCCAGGACTGCTTCAGTAATCCTAGGGACTGATGAAGTAGTATGTATGCCATTTTGAAGATGTGATACTCTGCAAGACTACACAATACAGCTCTAAATGTGAAATGGAGATAGTGCTTGGAAATAGTTACCGATACTGGTAAATTGGGAGTGACCCAGGAAAAAGCTGGTCGAATAAGGGTAGAAAATTGAATGTACCAGTGGCCTTACTGGGAATAATGTAATAAGCCTAATGGGAAATGGCTCTGCTTTAGTGTGATTTCCACTGATGGATGGCTAAGTAATGATCCTCCTTGTATCTTAATTATCCTTAACACCTGTGTCCAATCAATGGTAAAAGCTTTTGGGAGCTGCTGGACTAAACCTGGAGACTCATTTAGACATGTAAATATGTGGATGTACTTACACTTCTATGTATGCATACAGTAGAACTGCAATTACAGAAAACTTTATCATGATGTATCATTTAAAATCAGGTGTGCTACTGCTCTTGAAGAAATGGAAGTCACAAGTTGTGTCTTTCATGTAACTTTGTAGTACAGAATGGGCAGGCTGAATGGGATGCACTGAGATTTACAGTAGCTGTAAGTGTAAAATGGAATACCACTCTAAAATTAAGTAATTGGACCTCATAGAACAGGTTGCTTCACAAGTAAGATACAAATGCAGTGTTCATAGGAGACACTGTACCTCTGTCACAGCTTTGCTTGGATCCTTTCATACTGTGCGCTTTTTGTACCCTACATGAAAATTAAAATTCTCCTCTGTGAACTTAAACTGTGGAATTAATGAATAAGCAAAATTTTTTCAGTATTCGCTCAGTCACCATGCCAAGAGCTAGATTAGCTGTCTATTAAGGTCAATAATTTCAATGGAATTAAATCAGTCCCTGAAGTACAGTATTAAGTCCAGGTTCACTTACTATTTTGCTGTATCTTACAATGCTACTGTACATGATCTGTCCATTTGCTTTACTCCTAAGTGGTGTACAATAGCTCTCAACACCATCCTGCATCTGTTCTGAATGAATGTGCATTTTGCATTCTTGGGTCAAAGCCCACAAATTAATGCCTTTTGTAAAACTGGTAATTTGAGAAAGTGAACTATTTACATTAGTAATGAAGCTGTCTCTCCCATGTTGTTTATTTTGCCAAATAATTTTCTGGGATTCTGTGTGGGAAAATGTCAGTTGTTGGGCAAGTATCAGCTTCAAGTCCAGCTAGTTCATGAGAACTCTCGCATTTAGCACCAGACAACAGGTCAGAAGAGCAAGTGCTGGATATGGTCTTTATCTGCCTGGAGGTGTTTTTTTTTATAGACAGCTTTTTGAATTTTCCTTGCAGCACTGGATTCTTATAACAACCCATTAGCTTGTAGGGAATATGATGGCTGACTCTAGGCCTCTGGCTTAATGAAGTGCCAGCAGTGAATTTGCAGATCAGTTCAAGGACAGCTTTTGTGTGTGTACATTCATTGAGTTCTCCTCTTTCAAATTCTTTAGCACTTACCTCTGGTGTTACATGAAATCAACCAGAGAAGGTTAAATCGAGCTGTCCATTATTTTATTTGCTTAAAACATTCTCTATGTACAGAAGAAGGTTGTGCTTCTCATTGCAACTGTTGGTTGAGTGCATTGCGTGCATTGTGGGTTTTCTGTCACCTCCGGTTTTGTGTGCCTCTCCCACTGCATGCATACCGCTCTTTTTATCCTCTTCTATTTCCAGCACTCCTGAATCCAACACCTCCTCTTGCTGGGACACTGGCATGCCCTGATCCCTTCCCTGTCTGATGGGAGAATCGCTGTCCTTCCTCTTTCTCTGCTAGGGGCTCTGTCTGCACTCTTCCATGGCCCATTTCCCTGGTACTATAATCCCTGTTAATTTTTCCATGCCAGGGACACTATGTGCCCCAGGGTTTTCTTCTGTTATGGGGAAACAGTTGTTTGATCCATTGACCATTACAACAGTGACAATCACAACTGCTGGGCTGTGAACCAGATATAGAGGCCACAATGAAAACCCCACTTTTCTTGTTTGTCTCATTCTCCAGTAAAATTAATAGACTTCTGCTTATCAATATCTAGAATATTCTTAGATCAGACACAGCACTTAAATTATTACACTTAAGGCAAAGGGAGGCTTGAACCATTGGGGATGTAGACACATGTAGTTTTTTATTTGGCTGTGGAATTGGTGTAAGGGCTTCTTATCTCTGGCCTCTTGTTTCTTCCCCTTCACCTTCCTATAGCCTTAGCTGTCTGTGGGACCATGTTATAAAAACATACTGGCAAAATGTCTTGATCTAAGAAAAACACCATAAACAAAATGTACCAAACAACTATGCCTTGTATGAAATCTTGCTTTGTTTGTCTTGTGCAATCCTACCCTTCATGGTTTTCTGCAGACTATTAAATATAATCTCTTGGCAGTGAGGTTACATTTACCAGGAAAATTGGTTTCTGATTCTTTAAGCATTATTGTACTGCACAATAATACTTATTATTCAATATAAAGAGTATTAATTGCTTGACTAAGATTATGTGGCTACACATGACCTATGCTTGAAGGATCATTCTGCAGTCTATGGACATCTAACCCAACAGCTAACATGCCTGCAGTTCTCTGCCATAGCAATCAGTGAGTAGGTGACAGGTCTGTATGGAGGTGTGTCAATTGAGTATTATGTCAGGGAATTGCTGTGCCAGTGTCCTATTCCCTGCCTGTAAGCGTACCCTCATTATGGCTTTGTAAGTTGTACTTCTGCAGTGCCCTGGCTTGCTGCATGACTAGCCAACATGTAGTAGTGGCCTCTGCATGATGGGACAGACTGATAAGCCTAAGCACAAGGAATCAAATTCTCACCTACCCAGCTATGCATAGGTCTGACGCTGCTGACAGTCAGTCCTGATTTGCAGTCATAAATGAGAGGAGAATCGGACTGAAGGGTTGCCCAAGGATGTGCCCAAGTTGTGGGAGTTCCTAGGCTGGGAGCTATCAGACGTAGCGACATGAGGCCACTGTGGTGGATTGCAGAGGTTTACCCCGGTAATGGGAAGTCTGAGATGGCCTTACGCAATTGTAGGTAAGGCTCCTCAGGTAACATGAGCATCCACATGGATATTTGTATGTTAAATTAGCTGATTTGCCTTAATTTCTACTGTTCTCATATGGAACTCCTCCCAAGAGTTTTGTTGGTATTTTGTAACAACCGTTTTGCAGTTGCAAAAGAGCTAGATTCTGCTATTCTGGATTTATAGTCCTATTCTTTCTGCAGGATTTTGGTACCTTGAGCTTAATCCATTTTCATTTAAAGAATGTATGCAAATGTTACTGGCCTGGAGGCATGGTGCAAGAAATTATGAAGCTGGTGTAAAAATCAAAACACTTTTACACAAATACATTTGGGATTCTTTTCCTTTGACTTCTGTTTTTTGAGGCAATATTATGCACACTTAAAAGCTTTTCCCTATGACATGGAATGGTAGGAAACCTCTTAGTTTCATGCATGTGAATGAGCAAGTTAGTGTCTTTAAAATCAGAATATGGTATTTAACTTCTTTCTTTTACATTAATATCACAGTTACTTGGTTTCTTTATGTTAAGTAATTTATAAAGCTCAGATACCATTCTGTTTTAATGCGATACGAATGTGCATCAGTTCTGATAACAACTGGCCAAAAAGTATAGACTTGGGCAAACAGAAAGGGATCAGCCAACTGCCATTGGCTGATGGAGATACGTTTTTGTGAGCTGTCCTTTTAGGGACTGATGTACAGGGTCCATATTTTAATCTGATTTCATGCTTTTGCTGACTTAAGTCATGTTCCTTCCATCAATTAGAAGAGTAAAAACTCTGCTGCATAAACTCACTTCATTGAGGACTACTCAGATGCAGAAAGTAACACCTGTATGTGTTGCTGGGGGTTAGGGCCACTGGGTTTCTGTGCTTTGAAAATCCCTTTGAATTGGGTCTATCTTCTGTTTTATTTATGTATAGCTCAAAATACCTTCTGGTATTGACTTAGTCTTAAATACTTCTAGGCAAAGAAATGATAAATCAAACCATCAAATAATAGGTGATTGAAGGCAATGTTAAGTTTGCCACTGATGCATTTGACTTGATCTCAATGGGAGTGGAATTGAATAGGTCCTTAAGTGCCTCAAACAGGAAATAAAGGTGGAAAAGAAAAATCTGTTGTTAAGGAAAACTTATTTTTATCTGCTAGCAGTGTTTCTCTCATGAGCCTTTTATCAAACCAGCAAACAGATGTTACTAGAGACAGGACAAATGGTTCAGAAGAATTCTCCAGCTAACTAATAGGTTTTGCTGGGTCTTTTGCAAGTGTAGCGTAATTGCTTCCCTGCTGTGACTAGTGCAAAACTCAACCAACTTGTTTTGAAAGCTGGGGGGGGGGGGGGGGCAGTCGGCGAGGGGAAGGTTTTACCCTTTGTGGAAAGTGTATTATGGACATATGAAATCACTGTTGACTGGATTAGAATCATCCTAACCCAACAGCCAGTCATTCTGACTTCATAGTAATGTTGATCTTTTATAATAAAGATATTAATTAAAGGATGCAAAATGCTTGAACATTGGACTGAATTAGATTAAGCACGCTTAATTTTTTCATTCTTACTATGCAGTCTTTTATTAAATGCAGATGTTTTTCTTGTTGGGTACAGTAGGGATTCATATACCCTATGCTGCAGGGAGAGAACTACCCCCATATTGTCCCATCATTGATGCAAGGTTTGGTATGCTGGGCATGTGATAATGACTTTTTGGATAGAGATTCAGTGACCTTGGTTAAGTTATATAATTTTTTTTGTCTGCATTTTCCACTGGAGGCATGTGGAGGTATTTCTCCTCTATCAGAATTTTTCATGTACAGTGACATGAAATGTCTCTTGGACAAAGGGTGTCACCTACTATCTATATTTTCATAGAGAAGCTAGCAAGTTACGGCTGTGAAATTGAATTAAGCATCTAAGTATTAAAGCTGAGCACATAATGCTAGTATGTAGGAATGTATTTTACTTCTCAGTGGGATGGAGCAATGAACAGAGGGTTAATCATGTGAAGCACCCAGCATTCATCATTTCATCCCTATTCAGAGTTTCTGTAACACCTTGGAGAATGCAGGAAGGTGGGGTACTACAGCTGCAATAATTACGGCTCTGTCTACCAAAGTCTTTCACAGACTCATACAAATAAACAAACCATTTATGTCATGTGTTAATCCTGTAATAATATTGCAAATTCAGAAGCAAGAGAAGTGTTGTGCTGTGTGTGCGCGCAGACAAGACAACGTGGCAGAGGAAGTGGTCTATCATTATGACACTACAGCCAAATTGTGCTCTAGGCCTAGGAAAGCCCCTGTGGGGGGAGTGAAGGGGTACTGAGGAATGTCAGGAAGGTTGAAAAGTAAAACAAAGAGTGCTGGAGAAACAACTGAGGAGGGAATTTTGTCACTACATGCCAAAATCTATAATTTAAAAAGGCAAGCTGATTTCATATGCTTTTATCCTCCTGCTGTTTATAGTACAGGATGTGAAGGCCATCATCCTTTATAAGGCTGCAAGTTCTTAGATGATGTATAATGACATTAGAGTACCATATGCTGTATAGACAATGGTGCTGAATTAGCCCTTCACTGCACTCGTTGCATGAGTAATAAATCTAAGGCAACAAAATGAGACAAGTGTGAAGCAGGTGAGATGAGAATCATGTTTAGAAGATGCACTGACTACACATACAGCAGTCCAGATTTGGCAGTATGTTGGTTGCTTTGCAGTGTCTTGTTGATTCAAGGCAATCATAAACTCAGGTTAACCATCCAGGTAAAGGCATGTTTACTGCTGATCAGAGTTGCCAAAGTGGCACAGCACAGCTACAGACTTTGCTGAAATTGGATTGCTCTATGCATATATAGCTGAAGTGCACATTAATAATGATCAGTGTCAGTGCTGCTGTTGGATCACCAGTGCTTTCTATTGGAGATAGTGTCTCCTCTTCAAGGATTTTGCTGCAGTACTGAGAAAACCCATGGTGATATAGATTCGCTGATCCCCTTTTATATTTCCAATTAGATCTATTTCCATTACTAATTCTGAAGAGCAGCAATAGGAATAGACTAGAAATTACTTTGGTTTGCCTAAAACTGCGATTTAGCAGACAGAGGGAATGATTGTATGCTAAATATGAATGGGGATAGGTATGTTGCAAAGAATGGTTTTGCTGAAGGCAGCTGTAATTTGAGGGGGATTTTGTTTGACGCAAAATGCTTTATTCCCTGACCTTAAACAAGCAATAGCTGCCTGACCAGGCTGCATAGTTTCATGCATAGAGGGTAAACAGTGTTTCTTGAAATTCTGAAACTAAAATGTGCTGCTTCTTTTTAATATAGAACACTTATCTGCAGTGGTTTCACATTATACTATTGGTGTACTGCTTTCTTGCAATTTAACTACCTAATATATGCAAATGTACATTAATGCGTAGGCAGGTTTTGCCTAACAATTTTCCTGGAAAGGATTGAAACTGAGGCATAGAATTGCATTTTCAGTAGTGACAGACATCTTCTGAAATATGCTTACCATATGGGGTGAGGAACTTGTTCACAACAAAGAGTATGAGAACTACTTCAACACAAGTTTCTAATATGGGTGCCCTGTTGTCTCCTGCCTTCTGATTCTGCTTCAGCTAGCAGAGCTCACTGAGGCTCTGCATTTAGCCACAGACTATATTACGACTCTGTAGAACAGAACACAAAGTGATAGTTGTCCTAAAAATCAGTGGCACTAAGGGTAATGATGCGCTTCTCTTCCATGTAAGGAAGTCCTTGAGTGATTTTAAAAAACAACTTGCCATTACAGCAAAGTTCTCTTCTGCATTGTTATCCTTGGTACAGTGTTGTGTCACTTGTACAAAAAGGAAGGGAAATTAGACACAGTGGGCAGACTTTATGTTAGAAATTATGAGCTCCTCGTGGGGTAATGTGTGATGCAGTTTAGACATATGTTTTATATAGGCTGTAAAAGGTTGGGAGAATAGGACTGCTGGAGGAAGCAGAAGGGCAGGATACAACTGAGGTAAGACTGGGGTAAGGGCATGTGCCGCCTTACGTACGCTCCTTAGAGGCGGTGAGATTTGAAAACTTGCCAATACACCTTTTGCCCATCAGTGTGAGGAGTTAGATGACACGGCTGAAGTTTGCCAAATAATTTTCAGATGTTTGAGACAGAATCTGCCCTGTAGCACATATTGGCCAATCAACGTACTCTTCCCCTGTGAATTACTGTCCTGTTGGACAACCCTTTGGTATGACCCTGCGTGCTTGCAGTATTATCATGAAAGGCGTGGTATCGCTGAACTGGGTCATAAGGATGTCCATCAAAGGGAGGAGCCTGGGGAAACAACTGAGTGTAGTGGGTTGACTTTAACCTGGTCAACCTTGAATATGTGTGGGAAGGGTGAAAAGGGATGTCATTCTGTCATAGTTGGTAACAGAGCAAGCAGTCTTATCTGTTATTTTCATGTTCCTGGTGTATTATACTCTACATTCTTTTTTTCTGTTTTAGCATGATGTTGTGCTCTTATGCCACAGGAACGTGCTTAGTGGATAGGAACTGAAAGATAAACAGCCAAAGGGTATGGTAGATGTCCTCTTCTAAAAGCTCTGTGCTAGTGTGGGATGTGGGTGTCCTTAGCCTGCTGTTTGTCATTTGTCTTAAAGAACCACCTGCAGAGTATTTTGTAACTTCACACAAATTGCTTCATTGGTGGTGACATCTGATGCAGACATGATGAGCATCCATAGACATGGACATATTTACCAGCCCAGCTAAAGCTTAGAGAGTGAAATACTTTCCCCTTTGAATATGAGATACCAAGAAATAACAGTTACCAACAGATACTAGCTGTCAAGGAAGGACTTCTAACAAAATCTGGAACACCTAGATATGATGAAATCATGGACATGGAGACAAGCATGAAAACACAAATCATGACTTAACAAACAGAAAGCAAATAAAGACAAACTTGCGGCTTGTTTTTAATCCTAGGTTTTGAGTAATCTGTGAACTGACTCAGTTCTCAGAGCTGTTAGTATACTACTTACCTTGCTGCAGTGCATGTGAGGATGTTGTGGCTTATTAAGGGGGGTAGAAAACCACTTTTTGCCCTAGCTGTCCTCAACAAGAAGCCTTTGTCTTGTGGACCTCTGCCTGCTGGAACAGATCGGGGTAGCCATGGGTTAGATGCAATGGTTAAGGGAGTATGTGACTCTTGAGTTACTTTTCTTCTGGTTTTTACGAAGTCTAAAGTAGGCAACACAGACATTCCAGATACTTCACCATGGCTACACTAGTAAACTAGTTCACTAGACAGAGACTCTGACAGGATGTCATCCATGCGCTTTCCTTGCTAGCACGTTCCATGACAGTTTTGCTCTCTCCTAGACAGTGCGCTCCCCAGCACGGTGTGGGAGATAGCTTCCTAGGAACAGTCCCTGGCTCCGGCTGTGGATGAGGCTGCCTTGTTTTGGGAAATCAGTCTCTGTGGATGTGGGTTCAGCTGTCCCCCATGTCCTTCCAGAGAACAGGCCCTGGTGTGTTCTGTTTACTAGTGTTGCTCCAGCTTTAGCATCCAGCATGCTCGGAAGTGTCAGCAGACTGCCTTCTCCAAGCTGCTTCTGCTGGTGTTAGGTATGAAACATACTGCATCACCTGCCTTGCTGCATGGGAGTGGAGATGCCTCAACGGTTGGTGCATGATCTGAGATGCACTGTGGTCGATTCTACACTTTTTATCCTGTCCTCTATTGAGTAGTTGGTGTGCTAATGTGAGGGAGAATTAGGACTCAGGCCATTTTTTAAAAATAGTACTAATGCATTAGCTGAAAATAACACTGTTTTGTAACCTGTTTGCTAAAGCGGTGCTTTAGGTTAATGTATTATACATAGTAGCAATAATTCTATGGATAATACATGTATTTAAACAGTTCAGTGACAGCTTTTTTTCATCAAATGGAAAGTACATTTTAGTTCTAAATAGGGTATGATTTTCATAGTTTGCTGTTTACAGTCTCTGGTGAAAAACATTCAAAATGCAACTCAGACCTAATGGTCTGCATTCTTTGATGCAAGTCTAGTGAAAGACAAGCAGAATTTAGCCTGTTGGTTTAGTTTTAAAGCTAATAGCTGCAAGTGGAAAAATACACTGATTAATATGCTTACTGAATGTTGCTGGAAATCATGCAGTTAACGCTTGTTTTAAATCCAGTCTTATTTAAGCTGTTGCCATCAGTTTCAGAAGATCTGGATTCTGTTTTCTCATGTTCCACAAGAGTCCCTTGACAAGTCACTATTGAATTTAGGGGCATTTAGGCCATGTAAAAGGGGCATGAATCTTACAGAATGAGTATTTAGTCCTTTCTGAAAATCAGACCTTCTAACACATATTTAATAGGTCAGTCAAAAATACTGGCAGTGTAACATCACAATTTCAGCTTTCATTCTGAGTTATGAGTCTCATCTAGGAATAGAAGAACTGGAAGATACAGTATCAATGTATAAAAATACGTTATTATTAAAACCCTTAATGATAATGAAAAACCCTATTCTTAAGCCAGTTGGAATTCCACTATGTAGGAGAACTTGAACCTATGGACTTCAGAGATATTTTTATGGTTTGGAAATTGTTTTCCAATGGAAAAGTCTAATTTTCCCTTCACTATTGTAGGGTGAAGATGAATCTGTCATACTTACCTGGAGATACACACTGAAATTGGTTAAAGGGGAATGAGCTTGTATGCAATTAGGACAACTATGTGGGGAATCGCCTTACAGGGCTTCCTAGGCCAATCTAACAGCTTTAGCAACCTTCATTTTTAATAAGTACTTGCATCTACCAATGCTATAAAAAAATTATGAGTCATAATGGTTCCATTGCATTGTATTAGCTGACACTTGATCAAGCATTGGTAGATCAAATAAAGTGCACCTAACTGGGAGCACTAGAAGACTGTTAATACTAACATTAGTATTTCTTTATTTTATTTTTCCATGAGTTTTCCAGACAAGGGGTGTATAAAAGGAACATACCAAAGACCCTTGCATCCTTGAGCTGCGGGTTTGTCCCATGTTAGCTGATACGGAGGGGAGAAAACTGAAACTACATTAGAAACCATGCAGGGAAGCAAAATTCCACAGGAAATCTTATGTTTCCATATCTGGCACTTCACTTTGAACAAATTTGTGAGGTTCAGTGGCTACAGGGCAGTGTGTCAGTGGCCAGAAAGTAGTAAGAGAAGCCAGAGAACAGCTGCACTAAGGAATATTTCTCCCTCCTATAGAGACTAAATTTGATGTCAAAAGACATTTAACACATAGAAGCATAAAGGAGTAGCTGCGGTGTTTCAGAGTTTCAGCTGTCTTGCTGTGCTGTCTGGTTGCTGCTGCAGCAGGATACCTACTGGTTAAGTAGAGGCAGTATGGCCATGAACTGACTTTCAGCTATTGTTGCTGAGGCATTGGCCATGAAAAAGGGTACAAATGAAGGATTCCCAGTCATCTTAGGGGCTGCTGTAGGCATGATAGGATTCTTAATGAGTCCTGATTTCTGTGCATCATTAGGCTCCACAGAAAAGGACAGTGCAGCCCAACTAACACGCTGTCAAACTGCTGTGACTGGGCTGTTTTTGTACATGGTGTTATACAGAGTAGAAATACAGGTTCATGGATAATTTGAAAGGCTTCCCTAAAAACCTGCAAATTCTGGCAGTAGCTTATCACAGCTGTTTCCCATCCTGTCTCTTTGGAGATTTTGTGATAAACTGGAACACTGTGTTTTCTCCCGAGGTGTTGTATTGACGTAACAGAAGAGCTTGTCAGGGAAAAGCATTTCTCAGGTACAGTGCACTGAAGTTCCTCAGATGCTGACTGACTCCATTTTAGTTTGAACTGGATAAGCGTAGATGAATTCCACGTTTGTTTTGGCAACGTGACCTTGGAGGTAGCAAGACCAGCAGTCTTCCTGCAGGATGAAATGTGGATCTGTCGCAGCTGGAAGAAGGAAAGGTAGAATTGCTGGGTCCTTATGCCTGTTGCATCTGGTGCCTCATGCCCAAACGCTGACAAATTAATCCTGTTTATCAGTGACTGTTTACTCTTTCTGTACCATCCCAAGAGAGGCATGTATGTACATGCACACACATTCAGCAATGCAAGGAGAAAACAATGGAAAATAGTAGAGACGCATAAGATCCGCTGTCTCCCAAGAAAAAAACTTGGCTTTATGTGTGTACATGCTAGCTTTTCCACTTAGTGACCTAATCCTTCCTTTACTTTCACTTAAAGCGAGTAACCCTCAAGGGACAATAAATCATTGTTGGCAGACAGGCCAAAAATCTAGGGAATATAAAGATAAGCTCTGCATCTTTTTTATTTTTATTTTTTAATTTAGCTTCCTTCATCTTTTCCTTCTCTCCAACAAGTATTTTTCCTTTTACTAAGAGAGTTTTTGTGCTATTTAGATCTGGCTAAGGTTTGTGATAGACTGGGATTATTGGAGGTTATTCCTGTAATCTTTGAAAATCTTCATTTCAGCAATTTACTTTAGCTTCCACGCGTAACATCTCCATAGACATTGACTTAAGTCAGTTGGTTCAAATGGCAAATTACCGTGTGTTTCATATGCAGATGGAGAATCAGGGGCTACAGCAGAAGACTTGCATTCACCTCCCAGGCAAATTTGGTAAATTCTGCTAGCCCCAGTCTAGGCTTGGGCCTCTCATCATGTGCATAGGTACAGTATCCCAGTTTTGTTTGGCTTTCCAGCCAGCTGGTGTTCCCAGGGGCTAGACAATCTTGCCCTAGCAGCTAGGTCTGGAATTTGGGCTGCTGTTTGTCTGCTGCTAGGTTAAGCCATCATTTCTAAATGGAAAAGCATTCAGCTCAGATACCTGTGATTTAACTTGAGTTGTTTTTAATCCTAATAGAGATGTGAGGAGGTTTATATATAAAAGCTTTTAGCTTTTTTTCTTTTAAACAAATAAGCATCTGGTGGTTTAGTTTTCTTTAAAACAGTAGATCAGGTCAGTTATAATTTTTTGTATGGGGCTCTTGGGAATGTGTGTGTGGGATAAATGATAATTGATTAAGGGTGACAAGTTAAAAAATCACAGTTCCCTCAAAACTTAAATCTCTAGTTTTCATTTGCAATAAGACCCTGAAAATCCTAAGCAGAGTAACTTAAGTGTAAATGTGGGAAAAAATCAGCTAATATAGTGAGTGACAAAAGTGAAGACTAGAACAGAGTTCATGGGTGGGAGAAATCAGGATCAGTGGTCCTACTGCAGGTATAGGGAGGAGAAACTTTAACCTGCTGAATGGCCAGAAGCCAGACATCTAAACCGTCCACTTGCTGTCGTCTTTGTTGAAGAAATACTGCAGAAATACTGCTTGCTGTGTGGATTGGAATAGGGTGCTGGAATATGTGCAGCATTACGTACATAACTACAGTAATCTGTGTATGTGCACACTAATAATTAGCACTGAGGTTCACTGATTTAAAGCACTGTTTTAAAGAACCTGTACTTGATGGAGATTTTTATTTTTCTGCCATGTGCCCAGTATTAATCTTTCAGTGATTCACTGTTTTTGATGGATGTACATTTAGTTGAAGACTTCTGAGCTTCCAAAGGCCCACTTCCTTCTGAATCAGAACCCATCTTCCCTATCGATACGCCTTTTCCTATCTCTGCAGTGCTCCATGGATCTGCTAGCAATCGAGCCAAGTCTAGCACGTGGCCACGGGTCTGAGCAGAACTAGGTAAGGCCATGGGGACTGTGCTCCCTGGCTCTCACCTCCTACTTAACTGGTGGATTTTGTGGAGAGCTATTAGGGAACATGCTGCTCTTCAGAAGTTTCAGCATAGTTCTGCCTCAACCCTGTGGCCCTTCTGTATTCAGAGGCACAATGGAGATGGCTGTTTTTTTGCCTAGAGATCAGCTGAGTAATGAAAAATTAGAAAATCCTGGTGGTGGTGTTTATCTCCATGCAGTTATTCCTTTTCTTTTTATGGAACAGGGTTGCTGCAATAGCATTTTTCTTTGCAGGTAGATTTGGAAATACAGAAATAAATTACGGAAACCAGGGTGTCCTCTGTCAAAATAAATGTTTAATGAGGACAAGGGTTGTGCTTATTCAGAGTCACAAGGACTGATACTGAAGTACTATATGTATGTTAATTTTAATGTATAAAATATATGCTTGGACTTAAAAATGCGGAGTGAACAGCCTCAGGGGCAAGCATGTATTAAATCTGACATCTGTCTCTGTGGGTGATGGTAATGTAAAAGTGTCTTTTTTCTTTTCTTTTTTTTTTTCTGTAACCCATTTTAATTTATCCACTAATCAGTCAGGAAACAGAGGAATCTTAAAGTATTTGCTCTCCAAAGCAATTTTTGGAGTGTGTGTTCTTTGACATTGCATCCAGACTGTTCACTCTAGCCTCTGAAGTACATCAGCTTTTTTTAACTCTTCCTAGCTCAGATTAAAAAAAAATATCTGAATAATGGTACACTAGTTTTCATTGTGTTGGAACACCTTACAGAATTTTTACAAAACATGTCTGCTAGTGTGCACAGTCATGCTAGTTAACATGAATTAACTAGTGACTGTTACAAATGACTTAAAACTTGTAAGTTATTTTCAAGTTAAAATGGGAACAAAAGTGTGCTCGCAGAATTTGCAGCTCATCTTTCCAAGGACATGAGATCTTGAGGTGGGCTTGGGCTTTCTAAAGAGTTCTGGAACAATTACTGGTTCCTTTAGGTGACATGAGAGAATAAATCCTGGTCTCATTTTCCTTACTGCTCACAACTCTTAAATAATCAGTCTGTCACATGTGTCACAGTATCCAGGATGTCCCAGGCCTGTGTGACTTGCCATCTAAACTGTGGGGTCTCTTCCTTGATAGTTCGCTTTTTCTCTTATTGTTCTGTTCCTCTGTCTCAACAAAAGCCTCTGCCTTTCTCTTCATAAGCCTCTGTCAGGTACTTTTGAACCTTTGCCTGTTGTAAAAGTTTCCTACTTGCCTGAAGGTAAAGTCATTTGAAATAGTTTCCCTGTTCAAATTTCTATTTGGAATAACTGCACTTTGGAAAATTAATAGGTATTAAGGCTATAATAGCTAATGCTTGCTTTGTAAATGTCCTCGGACTGGAGAGAGATGTAACTGAGGCCTCTAAAGCTTATGACTAACTCACTATGCATTGATGCATTCAGTGGTTTATCCAGTCCATAATGTGGAGGTATAAATAGACTTTGAAATCATTGCATAACAGCAGCATTGACTACAATTTAGAATAGATGACACTGGCAGTTTCCCAGTATGGCCACTAATGGCATTTTGTGAACTTGTATAATCTGTCTGCTTCATTTTTTTAATTTCTAAAATGGAAATAGTAGTATTTTGCCTAGCTAACATTCACAGGGGAAGAACTCTTTAAAAATGCTTTGCAATTCACAGGTAAAATTATTTGGAGACAGCAACATATTTAAGTTATTACTGAAGAAAAATCTCAGGTCTTTTACGTGAAAGGAGATCTGCATGTGTTTTAAAACAAAACTAAGGGTGCAGACATGCTATGTTAAAACAGTAGTTACAGACTGAGTCCGCAGCAGATGTTAAGGTCAAAACTTACCATTATTTCTATGTCTAGGTCTCCCTTCATATGCTTCTGTTTAGATAAGAACTGTAATACAATCTGTTCTCTTTCATTGTTTGGTTTATGCAGGCACAGGCTTGCTACAGGAAGTGGTATATCTAGTGAGTCAGGGAGCTGATCCAGATGAGATTGGACTAATGAATATAGATGAACAACTTCCAGTCCTAGAGTACCCTCAGCCTGGTCTGGACATCATCAAGGTACAATTTATTGCAAAGAAAGTCTTTCAGCATTTGGATATCTTTTTCCTCGGTTCCATATTTAGCATTTCATTTCATCCTGTCCTTGTCCTTTTCATCACTGGACTTGCTCGGTTTGTTGGAATGATTCGAAGTATTATTAGGTTATTTTAAAATTGCTTTTATCAAGCTTTGTTATAATCTATGTAATGCTCTAGATGTTTCTCCATGTCCTAAATATATTGCCAGTGGGTTTTCTGAATAAAAGTTCAAGGGCTCCCTTGCTTACGTAAACAGAAGCTGTCCAAATGAGGCAAATTTGCTTTGATTCCTTCCCTGAATTTGCAAAAGAGGAACTACAAATACAGAGATCTATGGATCTGTAGACCCACTGCTCTGAATTTATACATCTAAATCCTTAAGAGACCCATGATCTCTGGATCTACAGACTCTGTAGGTGTAGTTTGAGGAGTCTGAAATGTTCTGCATGAAATGACTGCCACACTATTAAGAACCACTTAGAGACTAGTGGCATGGCATGTAAGTGTGATTTTTTTTTTTTCATTGCTGTAACTACTTCTGATATAGGCATATCTTGGAATGATTACGCAAAATACTGGGCTCCATCCTGTTAACAGCTACAGTGCTTGTTGAATTGCACTAGCTAAGGCTGGCATGAATAGATTTAAGCTGCTTCTGGTCAATGATAACCGCAGCTTCAAGAGTATTTAGGGGTCAGAAGTTGCTTTTCTTTTTCATCTGTGTGATGCCTGGTCCAATGAGATGTCAGTGCTACCCTGACGCAAAGAAGTGCTGGCAATAGTGAGAGGTTTAGTGTGAGATTGCATGTTGCTACCTATGCTGTGTGATAGCAACTTGATCCAATGTGGATTTATGCAGTTTTTAGCTACTAGAAGATGATTTGTGTCATAAGACAATTTTGTTTCAAAATACAGAAGAATAACTCTGAAAGATGTTCATGCACTCAGATAAACCTTTGGATTGTCTGGGCCCAATTCTGAGGATAAAATAAATTGCAAGAGTAAAATTTTGAAGTGAAGAAGTTAGGGGTGGGGTTTTCGGAGCTTCTAATATTTCTCAAGGAATTTTGGTGGAAGTATCAGTAGAAACAAAGTTAGTTTGACACTAAGAATCCTCAGCTATTTACTCTTTCCCTGAAAAGGTCCTACAAATGGAAGTACCTTGAAAGCAAAAGGGAGGAAAAAAACCCAACAACCCCCCCAACACATTATCCAGCCTTCTGATATTTAAAACAGATGTAACTCCCCAACCAAATTACTAGTCCCAGACCCCTATTAATTTAAGAAGTGAATTTGTAAATGTGACTCAGTATATTAAAGAGCCTCAAGTATGACAGTTCAGGACAGCTCAGGATGTGCCAAAAACTAATGCACAGTAAGAAGTGTTTCATGTCTGCTTTATTTTAGGAACTGACATCTCCTCGCCTCATAAAAAGCCATCTACCATATCGTTTTTTGCCTTCGGACCTCCATAATGGCAATTCAAAGGTAAAAATGAAATTAAATCATGTTTCTTTAACTATATTGGCAGCAGTTGTTTAAGTGCTTTGGGAAACAGGGTGGGGGAAAAGCTTTCAATAAGATAATTATTTTTCTTTTACACCCCACCCCATCATAGGTAATATACATGGCTCGCAACCCCAAAGACCTGGTGGTGTCTTATTACCAGTTTCACCGCTCCCTAAGGACCATGAGTTACAGAGGAACGTTTCAGGAGTTCTGCAGAAGGTTTATGAATGACAAGTGTAAGGAGCTGTTCTCTCTGCACACGCTGTTACACATTTATTTTCATCTCTGCATTCCTTCTGCAAGTACAGAAATGAACTGGATAAAGGTGCATTTGTTTTGCATATACAGCAAGGAGGTTGCTACAGATAGCGCTGCGTGGAGTTGTCCATGCAAACAATGGCCATGCCTTGTAAATAAAAAATAATCACCTTACAATATTTGATCCCATGGGCTCAGCAGTGTTCCTTGCTTAGCTCAGGCAAAACTCTGGTCTATTTTTCTAAAATTCAGCTTGCAAGTTACCAGGTACCTTGTGAGAAGTGGTATCCCAGCATCATTTGATTTTAGTTGTACCACACTGTTAGCTACTTCTCAGGAGTCTTTCTGTTCCTCAGGTGTTTGTTGGTTGTTTTTTTTTTTTTTCCTAGTATCCCTTTAATATTTTGATTTCATCCAAAACCTCAAGATTTGTCCCTTGCAAGATACCAGTTAACACACAAAACCCTCTACTTTGCATGAGATTGATCTGGAGTTCATCAGTAAGTTGACGTGAGCCCCTGTAAGAAGGCGGTTGCGGCTGTATGAGAATGCAGTAACCTGCTTTACAACAACAGCTGCTCACCCAGGAGCTCCTTTGAGTGAGGGCTCTTTGATGACCCACCCACCCACTGTGATCCCACTCAGGCTGCACTGCCTTAAGTAGCTCCATTGCACTAGCTCAGTAATCTTAGAGGGAGGGCAAGCCCCATGTTCTCGCGTAACTGGCTGCCACTGGGCTTTTTGCCGATGGATTGCCACACTTTCTAGCTGGGAAGAGAACATTTTTACTGCCTTCTATTTCTCTACAAAATCTTCCCTGTAATACCATAATTTGACACTAAGAATTCACCAGGTGCCTTGTGCTCTGAGAGCAGGATTTCCTCTACATCCAGCGCAGCAAACGTTCCTTCAGCCTGGAATTTGCAGGACTTGATGCTGAAAGAGCTGTATAATACTGAAGGGAAGAAAAACATAAAAACCTACCAATGGAGGTTATTTAACAGGCCTTAAAAACCATTGCTACTTTCTCCTGCAAGTTTGTGCAGGGAAAGTTAATGCTCTCCTTCCATTCCAGTCCACTTTCAGGTTTTTCTTTTGCATTCCCTGAGAATGGGATGTTTGTTTGTAGCCCATGATCAGGAAATTCTAGACCAGAGATATAAAGAAGACACATTATAAGGCCTTCTAAGATAGGAGGAAGGTTCTCTACTCTTTTTCATATAAGTATTCCAAGAGTTATTTATATCTTGTAGCAGCTGGTTTATCACAACCTCCTAGAGTTAGTAAAACATCACAGCATGTTCTGTGTCCATAATTGGGCAAATCGAGTGTTGTGTAATGCAGTAAATGTAGCATTTAGCTAAATGTTTTCATCTCATGGAAGCAATGCAGCAGCAAAAAAAACTTCATAAGAAGTCAAAGTACTGTTAGAGGAAGAAGCACTGAGCTCAAATAATGCAATCGCACTCTTTACCCCTCCTTATACCTGACCACCTTGAAACAAATCCAGTGTATATTAGCTATTTTTTTTGAAAGCATACGGGTGGATAGGGATTAGCCTCGAATGTGTAATTCTTTGGAATTATCCTCTAAAGCTTAAGGGAATGTCTTGCATAAAGCATAGGTAAACTGTGCTAAGATCTTAATGGGTTCTCCCCTGCACCATTAAGAGCAGCTAGGAACGCTTCTTGCTTGACTGATGTGTTAGCTTTATGTGTGAATTTCTTTAGGGATGTATGGAATAGGAATAATTTAACAATTGAAACTGAGTCAGCTGATTAAAATAATTTTCCTATGAAACTGACCTCTTTGTCCGTTGAAAATGTTCCACTTACCAAAATTAAACAGTTATTTTTCAAAGGGAAAAGGTGGCTTCAAAATGCAAAACTAAAAAGCCTAATATTTTTCTATAGCCACTTTGCTGAAAAGAAAATTGACCAAAAAAATATTGGGAAAGAATGTGAGAAACTGCTCACCATATTTGCTTAAGTCCTGTCTTGATTATCTGAAGTACTTTGGGGAAATTTATCACTGGTAACAAATATGCAGAATGCATATCTGTTTGTGTTGTCTTTCTGGCAACGTTGGCAGCAAGATATGGTTTCTAAATAATAAATACCAGTGTCTGAACCTCTGCTGGACACATGTAAATTGACTGAAATCAGTACAAATGTGGATTTTATCAGGGAAGTGAAAAACAAGGAGGAAAGTTTTGAGGGGTGAGTTAAGACTTCCAGTAACCACTGCCTCAGCGGTGCTGGGAGCACAGGCTCTCCCAGCATAGCACCTCAGCTTCTCTTCAAGTCCTAAACCCCATGAAATGGTATGGGGAACCGAAGACAAGCTGCTGGTGGCATGCAGCAGGTAGAAGGCATAAGCTTTTCATCATTAGCAATCCTGCATGCTGGGCCTGCTCATGACTTGTGATTACCCCATCACATCCCTTTGGGCTTTCAGGAGCACTCAACACCTCATTGGCATCTGGTTGTAGTCTGGATTTATTGTGCAATAGAGATAACTGAAACTGTTCTGGCATGTCTACAGAAGTTGTGTGGAAGCGTTCAGAAACTCACAATGGAAGAGAATGGGTCTTAGATTTTAGCGGGGGGGAGCAAAAGATGTAATGATAAACAGGATATTCTGTCAGTACATCCTCCATTTTTTGGAATGACAGTGAAGCATTTGTATAGGTCTGTGTCCTCAATACTATAATTAAGAAAGGAAATGACTGTTAGCCATTCTTTGTCCGTAATGGAGGATGCACTGTGGAACTTTCCACAAACGCTGTGTCTAGCTTCTAGGTGAAAGAAGCTGCAGTTAATTGCAGGAACTCATGCAGGTTGGAGCCACTGGAAATTTGCCTTCTGCAAATCTATCTGTGTAATTTTTATTTTGGCTCAATTTCCATTCAGTAGTCATGTGGTGTTGATACTGAGCTCCAAGAGGTTCATTATGAAGTATGGTGGCATTTTCTGTTGAACATTTTATGGTAAATCAGTTCTTTTGAATATTCCAAACTGATAGAAAAACTTTTTTAATTAAGTTCCTTGCTGTGCATGGCAATGTGTCAAAACCAGATACTGTTCTCTGGGGCTATGAAACACTCCAGTTTATTTTTTATCTTTTTTTTTTTCCTTTTTGAAAAGGCTTAGTAACAAAAATGTTCATTTTCCTTATGCTAATCAATGTCTTTGTAGTAGGATATGGTTCATGGTTTGAACACGTGCAGGAGTTTTGGGAGCATCACATGGATGCCAATGTACTTTTTCTCAAGTATGAAGATATGCATAAGGTAGGTTACATGTAGCAAAAAGGTATTTTAATTATGTCTAGCGTCGTACTGTTTAAAATACATAAAATACAAAATTTGTTGCTTATGTCCTTATTTGTGCTCCCTAATGTCTGATGCCATGTATAAAGTACTGGTTTTCAATAGCTTCTGTGGACTTTCAGCACTTTCATAAACTTAGTAATTTACTTGGGAACCTGCCTGTATCTCATAGGCACCGAAGTACTCACGGAGGAGGCAGAGGTGTGTAACTTTTCGGTGCTGGCTACACTCAGCCCTGGGCATTCATTTAAAAGGAATGTCTTGCTGTGTGTGCTGTATCAATGAGAAAAAAACTATAGCATCAGTATTTTGTCCTATATATTTGGCATTTATTCTGATAGTTTGGTTGTTCTTACTGTCTTTTGTGAAACAAGATTGAAAACAATTAGGGGTGATTGTGTAACATAAGGTGACCGTAATTATCGGGTCCTTATAGTATGCTGGCTGATAGTGGAAATAATACATGGAACATTAGTTTCTATTTCCTATTGCAATCGTGTATTTTTAAGAATTAATGAAAATACTTCAAAGTGTTTATTCAATGGGAAAATTAATGCCAACATAGGAACATCCCAGCTCCTATCTCTAAACCTCCAAAAGGCAAAATCCCAGTAGAACTCCATAAAGCTGGGTGAATTACAATTTCAGCTTTACTGAGCCTTCTGATGGAGTGGGATGCTAAAAGATGTAATACAGTCAGAATGATTTTTAAAGTTTAGAAGAAATTATTTCAAACCAGTGGATTTGAATAAAGATATATTCCTAGCTGTGCTCATTGAAGGATACTGTTGAAATCTGGTAGCATTACAGTATCTTTCTGCTTCCTGATAAATATTGCTATTTTGTCCTTACAGTTCCAGGAGTCTTACTCATACTTGAGGAACCCTGGAGTTTGGATATATAAATTAATGACTGTTTAGTCTCAGAGGCCACCTCACTAGATCCTTTCCATCTACATGAATGCAGTCCCAGAAGCTAACGATGAAGGAAGGGCTGTTCAAACATTTGTGGTAATTTATTTTACCAGAATAAAAAAGTAACTTTTAATTCCTCCAAAATAAACTAGTATTCCAAAGTCATCGGCTAAGGGTGTGGTGTTGTCTGAGTGGGAAGCATCACAATTACTTTGCAGTTCTCCATTCTAATAATTGAAGGGATGAGCTTATATGACCATGTTCTCTGCTGACCTTACCCTAATTACTTGGTATCTATTTATTTTCATCGGATTGGAAAGTGGCAAAATTGTAAGACAGTGGTGTTTCTGCAACTTCTGCATTTGTATTTTTCACACTCATCAGGATATAACACTTTGAAATATTTAAACTCATTGAAAAAGGTCATTTAAAATATTGTAAAATAAACTGTTTTTAAATACTCTCTTACAGGACCTAGCAACAATGGTTGAGCAACTGGTGAGGTTCTTAGGAGTTTCTTACGACAAAGCACAGTTGGAATCCATGGTGGAACACTGCCATCAACTCATTGATCAGTGCTGTAATGCAGAAGCACTTCCCGTTGGCAGGGGTATGTTTAAACCCACAGTAACACTCTTATTGTGGATGTTGCAAGAAGCAACTGACAACTTAGTAACCTTCAGGATGTGTTAAGGTGTTGGCAAAATATTGCTGTGTAAATGATAGGAGGTAAACCAACTGTTGGTGCTATTTGGGGGGTTGTTTGTTTTGAAATAGTTAGGTAGAAGTGACTGAAAAGCATGGAAACATCCAAGATCAACAGTCTGTGTTCAACACTATGCAGACCACTCTGTTGGAGAGTCTTTGGCTTACTTGAACAGGTTGAGCTGTTCATGCTGAGAAGACCGCACCGCTCCTGACCTTTGGCATGTCAAAGCCCACACAATTTCATACAGTTTAACCTGGCCTCAGCCCTTGTTTTTAAGTATATCAGATTTTCTAGAATAGCAGATAATTCTAATTTGAAGGCATGAAACAACGAGGACCTGTAGTTTTCCTTATGAGCTTTTAACTTTCATTGTCTACCTCAGCTGTGCAAAATGCGTTTAGCTTCTAGGTGTTTATGCATCTGATGAGGCCTTTCTCTAGGAACTTGAAATGCACTTTGATCTCTTGATACATATGTCCTTTAATAATGTCAAGAAATCAAGTCCTTTCTCAGTTGTCTTTCTGATGAGCATAAAAGAGGGAACTCAGTAAGTCTCCCTCAAATTATTTTCTGTAGGCTGCTTTACAGCACTTAACGTCTCTTTTTTAAAATGAGGGAATAAGATCAAAATGGTCAGTTCCTATGTCAGCCGCACAAATGCCTTACCCAGACATAAAATCACTATCCACTAGTTTAATCCAGTGTTAACTGGAACTTTCCCTCCCTTTTTTGTCCATCCATACCATGTTAGCACTTTTTTGATACAGCATCATACATGAAGCATGTGTTTATCATGACCACAAAGCCTTTTCAAAGGATTTTGATTGACTGATTTACAGCTTATTTTCTTACTTGGGGATCGTGACCAGAGTACTTCATTCTGAAGTTTCTGTGTAGGAGCCTTTTCCATGCTACCTCTCAGCCAACCTTCATGTGATCTGCAAATTGTATCGGCTCCAATTTTTATAATCATTTTCAAATCTCTGATAAAAATACTAAGTATTGACCGTCCTTCTTGACTACTAATTCTGAGTTAGGCAGCTGTTTATTCATTTGTCATGCATTTTGTTGACACTATATGGTTCTGTTAAAAAAACACTAAAATTGCATGCCTTACAAAAGTCTATTGTATCTTTGCATTCACCTTCGCTCAGTCAAACTGAAATCTTTATCTTACCAACACTCAGTCAGGTTTGCTTGAAAGAAGGTTTGCTTTCCCATGAAAGCAAGTTCACTGGTATTCTGTACTACCTTTGTATCTTTCTTGGCAGACCCTTATGTCAGTTTTCCATTACTTGGCTCAAACTATCATCAGAATAATTGACCCAGTATGATTTGTCCTGTTTGTATGTTGGCACAAACATTTCAGAATGTCATATGTGGAAAAAAGCCATTGCTTGCACCGCCTTGCTTCTGTATGTGACTTTGCACACCCGGTATGGAAGGGCTTTTAGTATGTTCTGTAGGGGCTGTACACTCCAGTTATTACAGTAGGACCTGGAAACCAGACTCCATCATAACTGTGATGTCGCACATCTTTTTGCCCCAGTTCACTTATGTTATTGTAATGATGAGTTCTTGAAATAAATATCTCAAGTTTGCTGGCTTGAGGTAAAATTCCAAAGAAGACAAAGGAGTTTATAGTGTCACTGAAAGACTTGATATATTCCCTATATGTTTCTGGTAAATTCTTCACTGAATGGTGTCTTTTTCTGCTCTTAGTTACCTTGCTTTCAACTCCCATCCTAACCTCCCCTTACTGCTTCCAACTAAAAATTCATCATGTAGCACAACTTGTATCTTGTGTGAAAACAACACACCATCTCATTTGCAGTAGGATGTTACAGCACATTGCCTAACTGATTAGCAACCCACTTCTCTGCTATGAAGACAAGATAATGAGTTCGGTAAAACATTCTGAGGGCCTTGGATGAAGTGTTCTATGTCAGTGCAAGATTTTACAAGCAACAGAGCCGCTTTCTCCTCCATTGACTTGCATGTGACACAAAAACCTAGGTTTGTCCTAACTTCCATGATCTGGAGGTCTGTGGAGCAGCAGCACTGCCACATGCACAGTCAAAATCCCCTCTCCTTGTCCAGTGAAAGCCAGAAGGGTGGTTGTAAAAGACAGATGAGGTTGTAATACAAGAGAAGAGAGAACAGAGCTGCTGGTGAGACCTTCCACAGGGAGAGAGGCTAACTGCTGTCTCTGCTGGCCAGTTCATCTCCATCCAGATAAACAGAGTGATGCCGACTTTTGCTGCATGTACTGTTCTGTACATGGTGTTAGTTCGTTTTTCTGTAGGGGAGCCTGCAGCCTCCCAGCCAAGGGGCACAGCCTCTTTATTTATACCACCTACAAACCTTTCAGAAAGAAGCCTCTGCTGTGTAAAAGAGAAGGAAGGGAGCAGTTAATCTAATATTTTAATGTAATATTTTGTCATTTGTTCACTGTGTGCTTTTTATTAAAAATATCCTTATTTTGAATTTCTTTTTTTTTATTTTTTTGCTGTCTGGCTTTTACAACAAATTGTTACTTCAGAATGCAGCTTCATTAACAGTGCTTTGTTCGTTCTCTGTTAGTTTCTGTGACAAAGAATGGTGGCAATAACATGACAGCTTATTGTAATTTGTTTTAAATATTTTTAATTTGTCATTAGTTACATTTACTTTATTTTGCTTTATTTTAGTTCTTCATTTTTTTTCCTTTTAGCACATTGATCTTTACTCTGAAGATAACCCTGAGCTGCTGTGAAAGCAGAACAATGATTAGATATGTTACTTATATTTGACTTATCACATCATAATTTACACAGTTGCATGATACAAATCATAAACCAGGTGGGTGACTTTTTGACAAGCTATCAGTTCATGTGGTTAAAAAAAAAAGATGCTACAAATAATCCACTGCATATGTCCTTCATAAAACTTGTCATTTGTCCACACACGTTGTTAGGGAGATTCAGAAATAAAAGGCTTATCTTTCGTAAGCAGAGGAAGAAAATGTTTTATTATTGTTATTGAAAGGGAAATACAGGCTTTTATGTTTTGTGCTGTACTTTATGCAATTATAGTTCCCAGAGCAAAATGGAAATTGGTATCAGATGTTTATGATTGCAAGTGCTTCCTTAATGTTTTTTTTTATACAGGAGAAATTTGGTGAAAACAATGAATGTTGTGTTTTCAGTCAGTTTAAGGTTCTTTTGATCTTTGGATCCTGAAAACAAACCAGAACACTATCATACCTTCAGGAGTTATAGGAAAATCCTGATTTCATGTAATGGCCCTCGCCACACGTACTACACCATCACGTTAATATGTAATTTGTAGATGTTTCAGACAGTTTTGTCTTTGGACGCAATTATAGAGTTGCTGCATAAAAAGCAATGGTAATTAAATTAAATGGGTATTCTTCTTATGCATCAAATGCATAATTAAGCTCCCTGCATGTAGTTTTGTTCTTGCTGTTATGATTAAACTCTCTGATAGCACAGTCCCAATTCTCATTTCATTTATTCCAGTTGAACAAGCCTGGATTTTGTCTTTATTTATATCTAACATAAATGAGAAGAGAATTGGGCCTCTCAGCCTGGTTATTCCATGAGACTTATTCACCAACAAGTAACCCTGGATGACTCAGAGCTAAACAAATTTTGCACTGCAGTGAAACAGTGGTTAAGGGGGCCACAACCTTTATCTGGTGGGTTCAAAAGTGTCATCAGGTTATGTTACTAATTGGGTTCAGTAAAGTAGCAGAATACTCCATACAAGGATAAAGTGTTCAGTGTCCGTATTTCATCTGCTGAAAGCTTCCTATTGTGTATAAAACTAGAATTTAAATGGCACAAACTGTGTGCATAGCACTTATCTTTTCCATAGATATAATCCAGGCACTTGTATTAAACCATGAATTCTCTCCATATTGAGAAATGTAAATTCATGTCTTATCTGTAAACATAAAATAGTAGAAATCAGTAATGATAATATTACATCTCAATAATCAGAATAAAATAATCGGTTTAATGCCTCGCATTCCATGTGCCTTTCCGATAGTTCTCTAACCAGTGTATGCTGGAGGCACAGCAATTTTGAAATGTATTATTGTTAGCTGTTGAAGTTATTAAACAGCCATAGCTTGCACTGAAACCAGAAACCCATTTTTAAAAGAATACCCAAACCAAAATCTGTATTCGTTTCTGATTAAGGCTAAAGCAAAATCTCACAAAAATCTGATTTCTTCCTGTATAATACTCAGCTGATAGAGATGACAAGGTGTGTGGTACTCACTTTAAGGCTATTTTAAGGCTTTGCAAGGGTTGTAGCAGGGGAATTGGATAAGACAGTGAACAGCCTTAGGTGTTGCTGAACTTTCAGTGAAAACTAAGACTGATTAGCATCTCACAGATGATACTTCATGCTCTGCATGATTAAGACTGTAGATATTTGGTGTCCCGTGATGTCCACTCTCTGACTTGTGTTCCTTGTCTGTGTTTCAGGACGAGTTGGGCTATGGAAAGACATCTTCACTGTTTCAATGAATGAGAAATTTGATTTAGTTTATAAACAGAAGATGGGAAAATGTGACCTCACATTTGATTTTTATTTATAAAAAATGCATGCATATGATACCCAAATATAGCTAGAAGTGCTTTATGCATTCATTTATTACCTGCTGGACAAACTACTGTAGCTATTATGTGTAACAAGATTTAAAGAAAGAAAAACAATCTAAGTAAACCATATGAGATACAATTATCTTTGATCCTAAACAGCTGTTTATCTTCTAGTATTTTAATCCTTCATCCACATGCAAGAACTTCTTAGACAATGCTAGAATATTCAGCTGTTATGGAATGTATTATAGACGTATAAGGTATGTATCATATATGCAACTAGAATGTACACCTTTTCAGCCCCACATTATTTAATGTGTTTTATAAAACCTTTTCACTAGAACCTAAATAAACGTCCGTAAACCAAATAAAAAATTATTTCAGAGGGAAACAAGTAACAGGCCAAAACTATGCTAGAATGATCTCAGGGGTTAATCGTCACATTTATTTTTATAGCAGGTATATCAAGTATAAATAAATCCCATTCCAAAAGAGTAACTGATACAAGTGGGGTTCACATTAGGTTCTGCACACCCTTATCTGTATGATTTGAGTAGGTTCTGTGCACTGGCATACTCTGCAAGACAGGTCTTGTTAAGAAATACAGCTGTGATTGTCACACTAATCCCCAAACCCACCTGTGCTTTCATGGAAGACAGCACACAGCTGTCTTCATGATAGATGAAGTTCTGCTCCATGCTGAAGGTCAGCAAACAGAAGCTTCTTAAGCCCCTGACTCTTAATTCAGTCCTCAAAATGGGGCTTAAAAGCAAGGCATCTGGTGCAGGGTGTTTCTTGAGGAATCTCTCTGACCCACGTCACCTTCCTGCATAGATGTGAATTCTACCCAATAGCTACAGTAAGATAAGGTGCTGGATGTCCTCTAGTTCCACTGGAAGTTAAGGGTGCTTAGCACTGTTTGCAGTTTGTGCTACTGGACTCCAAACCTAAGTGGAAGATGAATATGCCTGTGAGAGTAAGCGGGCAGAGGAAACTGCAGCACTGAAGGAAGGGAGTTTAAAAACATGCCACCAGGTGGGAGTATTGCACAAATATTCATGCAGAATAGTTTCCATAATTGTAGCCATGACTGGTCTGGATTATAATCAGGATTCAAGTTTATTTATGTAAATTTTTTATTCTCTACGACAGGTACACAAAGAGCTTGAAGCAGGCTACTATCACTATAAAATTATCCAGAATTATTTTGTTGTTCCGTTAGGTAATGACATCTATGCTTTTTAGGCTCTCAGCTGCAGGAGGCCCATTTTTGCTAGTCAAATATTCAGGCTCACCAAAAGTTGTGAGGAAGGACTAGCAGATTTTTAGTGTTGCAGTTCTGTTGGGAAACTAACTGTCAGTTCAGCAACTGGCAAGTGGTGTAGCATGATGTGGCTTGACAGCACTTTTCCTTGTATATTTGTGAGTGAAAATGCTTTTGGTGAAATTTTATTTCTATTTTTATATTTTTAGTACTGTATGAATATTAAGCACTACACATTATACTTCTGTGCTTGCTTGCTTATTGAATAAAAGATGTGTTCCATGCATTGTGGTTTGCTGATTTTCTAGACCTCCTAGTCGGGCCAGGTGGTCTTTGTACAAGCCACAGATCCTCTCCCCTACCCTCATCTCTTAACTTAAGACAAAATAACCACAGAAAGTTGGCATCAACTCAAACGACCATCTGACTCTAATGCCTGTGCCAGAGTACAGCAGAGAGCACAGGACTCTGTGAGCACCTTTGGGTTTAATAGCCCTCTGCAGGCTTTTCTTCCCTTCATGCTGGTATTAACAGCATCCCATGGCAAGGAGTTCTTCATCTAAATACACAATGTACGAAAAAGGACTCGTTTGCTTAGAGACTGTCACCAGATAGTGTAATTTGGTGTTCCTGTGTTCCTGCATTATGACACACGACACAGTCACTGTTCAGTCCATGCAAGGTTTTACACACTTCTATCTTACACCTCTCAAGCAACTCCATGCTGAGGAGTCCTACTAGTCTGTGTCATATAGGAGACCAAAACCCACAAACTGCACGAAGATAGGAGTAGGAGAAATCATTCTTGCCACAGAGAAGACAAAATCACCCCACAGTTCCTGCAGATTAGAGTCAGAAGAAAATTTCATTAGTACCAAAAATCTACTTAAGTCACTTAATCCCGAGGATGTATGAGCAATACATCCTTACTGGCTGCCTAAAAAGCTTCTTGTATTTTATTTCTGAAGACACCAGGGAATCCTACTCCTGTTCCCAGGCACAGCCGGCCTCCTTTGCTACAGCAGGAGACCACCCCAGCCCCCAAAGCCAAAAATGTTCTAAGGCCACATTTTTAACACCCAGGTGTATACACATGCCATTGCCAAACTGAGCTGGTGCAGAGGGCCACCAGCTACCAGGCTGGAGAGGGAACTGCTCATTTGACCAAAAAAAAAAAGTTTCCTTATCATAGAGAGTAATAGCCTCTGTGTCAATCCACTGTGCACCTCCTGCTGTGCGGGTGCTCCTTTTAGACAAGAAAGTTGCTGTGTGCTAGGAATCTGCTTACTATGACCAGAAAGACTGTCCTTAGCCAGAGCTGTTCTTTCCTACCCCTTGACTGTTGCTTTCTGTGCTATCAGGTGAAATCTATCCAAGAATAGAAAGTCTGGCCAAAGCCCATTCCCACATAAACTGTGCTGAAATTCTACTTTTCCTTGGTAGAAAGGACCTACCCGGTCCTTGAAAGCATTTCAGTCTTTCTATTAAAGTCCATAGATAGCAAGCGCATTCCTAGTTTGACAACCTGAACTTCCAGGACTTGGCCAAATGACTTTCTGTACAAACACAGGCAGCCCCTGGCCAAGTGCCCCAAATTGTCTCTGGAGAGAACGCCTCATTGATGCAAATGCACTGCAAATGAAGCACAAAAATACCATAAAGCCAAGAGATTTATTTTTGTCTCCTCTCAGCATTCAAATTTGGTAAACTTCTGCTGAGGTAACTGCCACAAAGTTAGCATGCTAGCAAGATTTATCATAGTTAGCAGCTGGTAGCCCATGTAGTGATACAAATCTGCCAGATAGAGGGAGGATTCAGATGGCTTCATTGCAATGGTATTTCAGATCACCAAGAGGTATCCCCCTTTCCTATGAAGCACCGAGTACTCAGCATTCATTCAAACCAGCCGTCACTGGCCATGTACCTTCGTGGAAACACCAAATACACCCCTTCACTGGATGAGCCCATCACCAAGCAGACACACATCGCACTGTACTGGGAAGCCTTGGCTGTAAGGCCCCCAGCAGCCCCCCAGCTGTGCTGAGCACTGCTGTGCCTCCTGCCTCTCCACCTCAGCAGCTTCAGTTGGTGAGGCACCTGAAATGCCAGCACTGTTAAGTGACTTGCCTCAACAAGAGCCCTCCAAAGCATTAACGTGAAGGAACTGGGGGGAAACTAATCTAGGTAAGAAATTTTTGCATGGTTTTCTATACAAAAGGTTTAAGTGTTCATTTCAGTGAAGTTGGGTAGTAAAGAGGAAAGAAAGCAAGCTGATGTGTAATCATTAAGGATTCCCAGCATTTTTGTGTAAGCATCACAACATAACGTGGCACCAGTAGTTCTTGCAATAATTATAAAGATTTATAGGCTTGAGTCACCATTATTATAAGCCATTCAGTCTTGCCTGGGCTATAAATAACACCACTTAGTAGCTACCAGCAAAGCTTTAGAGGAGGATTAAGGAACAGCATTTGCCTCTTCAGTCAAAGGAAAGAGGCTAAACAGAGATTCAGCTGAATCAAATAATAACAAATCCCAAACCAGTGACCACACCCATAGGAAGGACACAGTACAGAAATAAGGATATGTAATCTCACTACATAATCCATTTGATGCCTTTACTGCAAGGATCTGCAGACTGGTGTCCTCTTGTGTTTGAATCATAAAACATGCAGATTAATATTTTCTGCTACCTGTCATGGTGTGTATTACACAGATAGAAATAAATGCAACCAATAATCAGCTTCATTCTGGCAATGGAAAGAGAGTGCAAAAATGAGCACCTTAATTTAAAAATAAAACTTACTCAGATTTTGGCATAATGAGGTTTAGACCTCGCATGCTGAGTCATACTCCAGTAAAAAACTGCTGTTCTATCTTCAGTGAGTGGCGAGGAAGTCAACAGCGCTGATGCCGCTCTGCCCTGGTCCAGCTGCACATAAATCGCCCCTCTAAAAGATGGGAGAGTGATGGCAAGTTCTGCAGGCAGACTGGAACCGTGCCTCTTTCCAGCTCTCAGGCTTGAATCATCCATAGGAGCATGTAACATCCAGTGTCGTCCTGAAAGCATCTGAGCTGTGTGGTCTTTAAAAATGAATGTATGAAAAGTTTACAGAAATGCAGGGCAATTTTCTGTGCTTTGGGATGCCAGCATGCAGGAATTACTGTTTGCAGCGTAGGGCTCCTCACCGTAAATTGGTTTTAGAAACAGTGAAGCTGTCTACACCAGTGAAATAGAGAAAAGAAAGGAGAAGCCTTTGTACTCCCTGCTAATGCAGGAACCTACACGAGGTTCTTTTGGTAAGCGGTGCTGTGCCAGTATCATTTTTCTGGATTTTACCATTCGATCAATGGATAGAATTGTAAAGCCACGCAACAACTTTTGCTGGAGTTCTCACCGTGCACAGATGACAAGCCCTGGCAATGCACACGAGTAGTTTTAGAAGCTACCACCTCCAGCTGTCCACTCTGCCTCTCTGCCAGAAATGGCCACCATGGAGGAGAGACAGCAGAAGCAAATGTGTGCTGGCTCCTCAGCTGCTGCAATTTACAGGCTGACATATTAACTTAAACTGATATGGATGCTGGTTTCAGATAATAGGCTGATTTGTGAACTGCAGCTGCAAGGAGCCAAAGCGTGTCCTTGGGTGCTGCCCTGGCTTGGAGGTGATCTCCCAAAGCCTTGTCAGAGCTCTTCAGAAAGAGCCCTGCAAGCGGCTGAATGCAGTCTCCACTTGGCAACAGTCTATTTCACATATGGACCAAGTTTAACCTGTGAAAGATGGTCTACAAAGGTGGACTCGTGTCCTTCGGCAAGAAGGGGAGACAGATCCACGCTGCCACATGGAATGAATTAACGAAAACCTACTTTTGGAAGGAGTATTGTTTTGTAGGAGGGAGTGCTGCAGCAAGACATGCTGTGTGACAGCATGCAAGATGCAGAAAGAACGGTAAAGTAATGGCAGCTGACTGATTCCAATCACAGTCGCTAATACACTGACTTGCTTGATATGTGTGGTACGAGTGATATTCAAAGTAACTGCCACCCAGACGTTAAATCCACTGTCACCATCTCTGTCACATACTCAGCTTTTGCCAGCACTGAATGTAAGATGACAATTTAATCCTCACATGCAGATAACAGTAACACAGCTGGTGTAACAGTGTGCTAAGGCTTCAGCCCTCGCAGGCCTTACATCTGCTTTCGTACGGCTTTGGAAAAGAGTCACATAAAATATGTGAGAGCTCTAAGAACTCAGCATGAAGGAACCAATTAGAACAAAACAAGAACCAAGGAAAATGTTTAGATTTCAAACTCCGCTGGGAAGGCAGTATTTTATTTTCGCCCATACATCACACAATCAAATGGTTGGGGCTTAATAAATACTGAGGAAACACCAGAGGAAACAAAGGTGATTACAAATGCTCCCTACTCAAAGCTTGCACCACTCCAGATTTTAACTTTTCCCAGGTTATTCATGTACCATTCTTGTTTGCTTCCGCACCTTGTTTCTGGTGCTGCAACCCCCCAAAAAAGGCACTTCTAACCCTATTGAAACAGGTAATACTGGGAATGCTGCAGATTTTCAGTTCCTGGGAATGCCACCACTCCATAGTTGGCAAGACTGAAACACACAGCGGAAGATCCACAGTGGGTTTCCAGCTCGGTTGTTTAACCACCCTGCTTCAGCTGCCCCTGCCTAGGGGTTAGTCTCTCTTAACAGCCAGACCTTTTTGGACACGTTCATTGTTCCCTCAGTAAATCCCAGTGAGGTTAGAGACTGAAACTAGTTCTGACTTTGTTTTTAGTATTAAATATATGGGTAAGATTGTGTATTCTGAACAGGATGAAAAAAAAAAAATGAAGAAAAATATGATAAAGGCCAATTCAAGCTGTAAGCATTTGGGTTTGAACCATGCAAGTATGGACCATTTGGTCACTTTTATACCCAGTAATCTGGAGTAGATTTACATGAAGTCTTTGAAATGAAGAAATAATTTTAGAACTATTCCTTTTTTTTTCCTAGCAATAACTATGATGCTATGTACAGCCATTACATTGCTGCAATCTTACATACTTCTGCTCAAGTTATTGTCTCTAAATTACTGCCACTGAATTCAAAGGGACCACATGGAAGTTACGTACACAATTATTTGTGGGATTCAGAGCTTTAACATGTCCTGTAGGGCATTAGTCTGTATCAAGAACTACTGAAATACTGAACTTGTTTGTGGACTTTTGAAAACAGAAAACGTTATTGCTTAATTGCTGATGCATGGCCAGTGTGTCTGGACTCTGCAAGATAACTGTCATTTTTTGAGACAATGGCTACAATATAATTTCCAAAAAAACCTAATTCATTTTATTGAGGGGAAAAAAAGGAAAGAAAGAAAAAAAATAAGAACAAAAAAGACACCAAAGCTTAGGGAATGTCATAGAATAAGGCCTCTTTTCTCATGGTGGACTGCAGTAATTTACGCAGTCCTTTTAGAATTAACAAAAAGGGCTTAAATCAAGATGGTACACCCTACCATGAAAAGGTCTGGGTTTTTTTACTGAATCAAGCCTTAAAGAGCTCAATTTCTCACTGAAATGCTCCATGGAATCTTAACCAAAGGCACTCATGCACCGACGGGGGCAAGCAGGTACAGACACCCCCTCAGCTGCTCCTGAGTTCAGGGCCTGGCCAGCGGGCACGCCACGGCCACGGGGATGGCCACAGTCACCCACGGTCACGGCCGCCTGTGCCACGCCTGGACCGATCCCCGGTTCCCTACGCGAGGCTCCGGGCTCGGGCCCTGGGCCCTGCCTGCTCCCGAGGGCGGCGGCAGCCCTGACCCGCGGGGGCCGGCGGTGGTTCTAACGCCTGCCGCGGCGCCGGGGCACGGCACAGCGCGGCCCCGCGGCTCCCGCCGCCCTCTACCCGCCCCCACCGGGCGCCGGCGGTGCGAGGGGCGGGCCGGGCCGGCAGGGCGAGCACCCAATAGGGACCTGCCTTACTGTTGCCACGCGAACGGCGGCGACTCTGCCCAATCAGGTGCGAAGGCTGTTGTTACTGCGGCAACAGCGTCCCGGCACAGGAGGGCCTCGAAGAGGTGCGGAGCCGGGCCGGTACCGGTGGGCGCCGCGCTCCCGCCCCGGGCCGCAGGTAACGACCCGGGGCTGGGGAGCCCGGAGGCCGCCGCAGCTTTGTGCGGGGACGTGGCCGGTAGCAGCGGGGGCCGTCCGGGGCGGAACAGCCGCGTTGCGCCGCCGTGGCGCCGAGCGGGGCCTGGCACAGCGGCAGAAGGCCCGTGTCGGGGCCCTGTTCGTGAGGGCGGCTGGTCCCCGTGGGGCGGCTAGCGGGGCACCTGCCTCCCTGCGGGAGGGAGGGCTTTAATCACTTATTAATTAATCACCTTATTTTTCTGTCGTCTAATAATAAGCACAGCTTGAACCAAGGCAGAAGTGCTGTGTGGTTTTCTTTCACCAAACTGCTTTGGAGGTTGGAGTCAGGGACTGTGCTGGTACAGGGGCTTGCTGCAAGGGTGGAGGGAAAAGCGCCTCTGAGCTTCGTGCTCTGTCAGGGTGAGGCTGCAGGTTTGGTCTGAAGAAAATACAGTGCGGCTGTTGAAATTCTCTGCTGTTACGTTCAAGGGGAGTAAAGAAAGAAAAATTATCTTAGGAGGGAGGCCATCCCTAACTGCCCCTGATAAAGAAGAATCTGGTTTACATGTGGTTTATTCCACAGTTCTGTTTGCCAGGAGTGCTTTCGCCTTTTCTGTGAAGTACCTGAAACAGAGAGGTTTTATAGTGCAGGACCTTTTAAAGGCCAGTAGTCTGTCACAATAGCTCAACTTAGAGCATGTTCTGGTAATCAGAATGACCAAATGGCAGCCGCACTGTATTTTCTTCAGACCAAACCTGCAGCCTCACCCTGACAGAGCACGAAGCTCAGAGGCGTTTTTCCCTCCACCCTTGCAGCAAGCCCCTGTACCAGCACAGTCCCTGACTCCAACCTCCAAAGCAGTTTGGTGAAAGAAAACCACACAGCACTTCTGCCTTGGTTCAAGCTGTGCTTATTATTAGACGACAGAAAAATAAGGTGATTAATAAGTGATTAAAGTGTCCACACTGTGGACAGGGCAGTATAGGAGGCAGACTGTGTGCTATTGAACTTCCTTGTTTGATGTGTTGCAGGTTGGCTTTAACTTTGGGGGAAATTCTGCTTTTGGGACACAGAGTTACACACTCCCTGAGCTCATAACACATAATTTTCTCTTTGCAAAATAAATGCACATCCTGTCGGTTATCTCAGTCTTGAGCTATTTTATCAAATCTTGGAGTGGAAATTTCTGTATTTGCTGAAAAGCCTCATTTGCCATAGCAAGAAGATTATTGCTACAGATTAGAGTGGTGCCAGGTCCCTGCCTGATTTGTCAGAGGTATGCTTCTGGCTGTACCACCTTGTTGGGTAAACACAGGAACAAATGAACATGCTCAGCCACTTAAATAACATTAGACCTTTTAAGGGGCAGGGCTCTTGGAGGTGGTTTGTCCATGTAAAAGACACACATGCTGGAATCCAGAAAGCTCTGCCTTAGTGTGTCACACAGGACAGCTTACATACAGGAGAGGATATCATATCTAAGTGATTGCTCATTCTTTCTAGAGAGAGATTTTATGTTTATTTGCTTCTGTTTTGCATTTCCCATAAAGCAAGTGCTACTACTGTTTTCCCTGGATTGAATGGAGTAAGGAGAAAACTTCTTTGGTCGCCCACTGAGTAGGGTGAAGACTGGCTCTAGGTAGCTGATTCTTCTAGCATCAGCCTTTCCCACCCCCCATGCCATGGAATGAAAATAGGGAGAAGTAACAACTGGAAACTGAGAACATATTAATTAAGGATTTCATAAGTGAAGTTAGGGAAGTAAGAAAAGGCAGGCAATCAAAAGACACCATTTTGCAGTGGATAGTCTGTGA